>NC_090265.1:1606359076-1607027290 GCF_040414725.1 Anabrus simplex | reverse complement strand
AAATCGGGGATAGAGATTGCTATACCCGCTCGAGCTCCCCTTCGTTTTGATTTGAGGTGACTACGTTTTTGTAACCGATGTTCTACTTTAATGTGTTAAATTTATTCAGTATACGAGTCACCTCCTGTTTCATCGGCCTAGTGCCTCTTAGGTTTTGAGAAGCTTCTTTTAGGAGTGCAAGTACACGCCTCCATTCATTTTTGTATTTTGGGCCATTTACTTAAACTATTTTCTACTAAGGCCCAGTAGGTTGGGTATGAGATACCCCCGCTTCATTTGATGTAAGTTGTGCCTTGAGGGCAATTAAGTGTTAAATCTGGTATGGCCTGGTAATAGGCGTGAAAAATTGAGAGCGGGCCAGCTCTTTTCTATGTGGTAAAAGTGCCTCTAGGAGGCATGATATGGTTTTTTGGAGCAAATGCTCCATGAATGAAGGGGTTTTCTGCCCTTTGGACAAATGCGCACCTTGCTAAAGTTGGGCAAGTAGCTCAAGGATTGTAAAATTTGGGGCTCGAAGCCCAGAACTTGTAAAGACCCCTAAAATTGTGCTTTCGTGCTCTTGTTTGTTAAATTATACCTTGTACCTGATCTTTCATTGTTATTCCACCTAGTGAAAATTTGTTAAATCGTGTTATCTATTTAAAATATAACCTTAGGTAAAATTTTAAGTTTAGTTTCATATTGTGGATAGACCCATTCCAGCCCGCACCTTCTTTCACCTCTGCATTCCACAGGTATCCCCGTAATAATAATAATAATAATAATAATAATAATAATAATAATAATAATAATAATAATAATAATAATATGCCAGAAAAATATAATGTAATAAGTGAGGAAAGAAGTTGCCACAACGTAAATTGATCAGTAATTTCACACACGGTCTTGGATAATAAATGAGATGGTCTCTTTGTCCATCCAAATTGTAGAAATCGTTGAATGTGATACATCCAACTCCTTCGCGATGCTGAAGTTTGCTTTCCATCTTCTAATTGGCATATAATGAGTGATTTTTCTTCAATAGTACACACTTGCCCTATCTTTTGTGACATCTTCACAGTGATGTTTGCTTTAATTATTTACAGACAGACTGATTTGAAATCTACACCCCACTGAAAATAGAGTTAGAAAACAAGTTTTACTGTACATTGTCAGCAATTTCCAAATACGTAAAAAACAAAAATCAACATTATCCGTTACAGCCGATACATTTCTCGGAAAATGTGATAAGAATATGCCGTTTTATACGATATGTCGTACTAACCGATTTTTAAATACATTGTTTATATACGATTTAGATGGGACCGTTAGTTTTCGCCGTTATATGCAACACGTCGTTAGAAGCGATGTCTAAATAAACTGTTTCGACTGTATGTCACTTTTACCGAGCTCGATAGCTGCAGTCGCTTAAGTGCGGCCAGTATCCAGTATTCGGGAGATAGTAGGTTCGAACCCCACTGTCGGCAGCCCTGAAAATGGTTTTCCGTGGTTTCCCATTTTCACACCAAGCAAATGCTGGAGCTGTACCATAATTAAGGCCACGGCCACTTCCTTCCCACTCCTAGCCCTTTCCTGTCCCATCGTCGCCGTAAGACCTATCTGTGTCGGTGCGACGTAAAACAACTAGCAAAAAAAATGTATGTCACTTTTTGATTAACCTCAACGCCTTTATACTTATTGTATCACTCCTCGGCTATTTAAACCGCGCGCCCTCTCTATGGCCATCTATGACAGTGACTAAGAACTTTTAAAACTTTCTAAAGCTTTCTTCTCTGACGGTTTTGCGGCTCTAGCATCTATTTTCCAGCGATCTCTGGTGGGATAAGTAACAGTTAATTGCCAGAAAAAAGTAATTTGTTATAGTTGGTCAACCTTTTTTTCGTGATTGTTGTCAATACTTCACCTGGTTCCTCCTCTAAGGTAATCTGCCTACCACATGCCTGTAACTAGGTTCTCTAGCCAATCATACCCGAGGAAGTGTATGGATATTTAGCCTATCAGCGCTGTGGATTTTAATTTAATCTGGAAATTTCCCCATACGGAGCTATTTATGGAGAGCGCTTTAGTGCCGTCTTGTCTGATTTGCTCCGGTTATAGAGAGTGCGACTTGACGGAAGTTAGAGAGAGCCAGGAGGCAGGGCGCGGCTGGCTTGAAAAAGATACAGCGCGAAAAGGTAATGGCAGAATTTACCTAAACACGTGATTGTGCCGGTGTGTGTACTTGATGGAATATTTCAGCAGCTTTTTAAATCTAATATATAATCTTTCTTTTTGGGATGAAATGTAAGACCTTCCGCACAGACTTCGGACTCTATTATATTCCCTAAATGTTTAATGTAAGGCAGCACGAGTGGTGACACTCGGTACTCTCCCCTTCCATGTTTGAGCTGAGTGACTAAAGTTTTCAACCTCTAAATTATGGGAATCTTGTCTCAGGCTTTAAATTCCCCCTTTTACTCACCCTTTTTAGTATGGGATTAGCCTCTGTGCTATTGGACCTTAAGCCCACTGATTGTGAAGCCTTGTAGTGGATTAGTCCCCCATGGGGCATTCCGTGTATGAACAAAATGAAGTGGCGTCACCCTGGGGGTTACCAGTGCCATTGAGACTGTAAACAGCAACCGACTGCTTGATTAAGGCTAGCCTCTGTGTATATTGGAGCTACGACCCTGTAACATTGTATCTGTTAAAAGCAATTATACTCCTTCATAATGTTGTACCTGTTAGGAGCGGTTATGGTCTTTTACATGCAGGTTAACGACTGGGAATTTCTTACAATTAATCCTGTACCTGATTAAGGACTTCTGAGTACAATGTATTGTTGGACCTGACGAGCTCGTTATTTAATGTGAATATACTCGCGTAAAATTTCAGCTGTTCCTCATTATCATTATCAAATTACTCTACACTCCGCCTCTGTGGTGTAGTGGTTAGTGTGATTAGCTGCCACCCTGGGGGCCCGAGTTTGATTCCCGGCTCTGCCACGAAATTTGAAAAGTGGTTCGAGGGCTGGAACAGGGTCCACTCAGCCTCGGGAGGTCAACTGAGTAGAGGTGGGTTCGATTCTCACCTCAGCCATCCATGAAGTGATTTTCCGTGGTTTCCCCACTTCTCCTTCAGGCAAAGGCCACGGCCACTTCCTTCCCTCTTCCTATCCCCCCGCAAGGCCTCTGTACAGCATAGCAGATGAAGCCGCCGGGGCGAGGTACTGGTCATTCTCCCCATTTGTATCTCCCAACCCAGAGTCTGAAGCTCCAGGACACTGCCCTTGCAGCAGTAGTGGTGGGATCCCTCGCTGAATCCGAGGGAAAAACCGACCATGGAGGGTAAACAGATTAAGAAGAAATAACTCAACCTGAATTTTAAGAAAGGGAAGAGTAAAATTCCCAATTTTTGTTAAAGTAAAGTTTTACTCTAAGTGATCCCCTGTCCAGCTATTCACCCCAGGCGCTTCCTGTTCATCTGTGAACCAAGGAAATTTGGTAACACACGTAAATAATGGGGACATCATGTCACAGACGTAATGCTTAGTGGTATTTATTTTAATTTACATCCTCTCAGTTCAAATCAAGAATCGCACTCTCTGGCACGTGATTATTTTATAATGAACATTGTGTACAAAGAACTTTTAATATGCAACATTAACACGATAAAAGTATGACAGCTGCCTGGAGTTACGACTATACAAACTATTATAAGGAATAAAAATTACATGACTGTTTTACTTGCTGCTATAAAAAGGACTGAGATAAATATTTCTGAATACATTTCAGTCATCTCTTCTGCAGCCCGTTCCTTTATTATGACAGTCCCCATAAAGAGAATAATCAACAACTTTACTCAAAATTACGTGTGGTACTAACGGGTGTTTATATTACCGTGATCCAGATCTATTTCAGAACAGATGAAATCGTGTCACCATTATTAATGCTCAATGATGTACTCGAATTAGCGCTGGGAAAGTGAACACATGACGAAATATTCCAGCATCTGCTCTGGAAGTTTCATTCCCACCATCAGATCAATCTCACTTTATCCAGCCAAATAGCTAATAATTGGCACTGCATTATGACCTTCTGTCTCACTCTTCATTATTTGATGACCCAAAATTAGCCAGTACACTTTGTATATTATTTCAAGACGATACTAAAGTTTCAGGTCAAGGAAACGGAAAAATACTTCGAACGAGTCTGTGTCGGAGTAGCCACGGCAAGTTTTGACGTAGAGTGCGTACTGTGTAATCGGTATTGTTGAAATAACTTGTCTAGTCACTATGGATTTGTAATATTATTGTTGACATTGCTCGTAATTCGGAACGAATTTATAAACCTTCAAGAAAATGATGTCCAAATATTTTCCATCAATAGGACAGTAGATGTGTTCGGCTGGGGTTCCAGAAGCTCGAAACTCGCTTCACGACGTTCGATCGTCTAAACGTTGACGCTATCGGGCGAGTTGGCCGTGCAGTTAGGAGCGTGCCGCTGTGAGCTCGCATCCGGGAGATAGTGGGTTCGAACCCCACTGTCGGCAGGCCTGAAAATGGTTTTCCGTGGTTTCCCATTTTCACACCAAGCAAATGCTGGGGCTGTACCTTAATTAAGGCCACGGCCGCTTCATTCCCACTCCTAGCACCTTCCTGTCCCATCGTCGCAAAGCAACTTGTAAAAACAATATATATCAGGTGGCTCACAGACGCCGTACTTTCTACTTATAAATGTCCCGCATGCATAAGTGATGTGTGGGGTGTCTACCAACTGATTTTAACAGGGGAACTACTGCCAGCAGGCAGGCTACGTCAGAATATGAAGAGATAAGAAACAGAGTCACACTCGCAGCATGTTACTCAGCGTTGCCGGTCGAATGCACCCCTTGCATTAGTAAACATCGTTTTCGACCGCATAGTTCTAGGCTGGTGTATGCTACAGCCGCACTATATTGGCTGTCTGCATATCGGCAGTAGCTAGTGTGATCAGCAGCGGTGAATACACAGACATTATTTTAATCTGAACAATCTGGTCGGAATGCAACAGAAGCTCCAAACAGACGTATGCCTTCTACCTACGTACTTCACCGAACAGTATTAGTTTTTGTTTCATACATGCAACTCTTCCATCGAGTGGAATGTCTACACGTGTATAAATAAATAAGTAATTATATTTCATTTACTGCATCTACCACGGAAAACCATCTTCAGTTGTGTCGACAATGGGATTCGAAACCATTATCTCCCGACTGCAAGCTCACAACTGCGCGCCCCTAACCCCACGGCCAGATCGCCCTGTACAATTATATAGATGTACGGCATGATTATGCAATTAATAATCATTTAGTATTTGAATACACACTAAGAAACTAACAGACAATAAAGAGACTGCCAGACTGACGAATGCGCGCGGCAGGCGGGTGAATTATAACTCAGTGGCCACGACCTCGGCAAAAATGTGTACCCCTACTTCCCTTCCTTACAGCACATGCAACGTCTCCACTACTTGCTGTAGCGCTATACAGTAAAGGAAAGATTTAGCATATAAGACAACAAGGCTTGTACAAATAGCTTGTTTTAAAATAATTCCTAGTTGCAGCTGGCTAAAAGGGAATAAATGTCATATTTACTCTACAAAGTGCGGGTGGGAGCGACTGTCCCTCCTCACCCCACCCACTAACCGCCGCTACTGTTTGTAGACACGCCAAAGATGCAATAGTACCGGGTGAGTTGGCCGTGCGCGTAGAGGCGCGCGGCTGTGAGCTTGCATCCGGGAGATAATAGGTTCGAATCCCACTATCGGCAGCCCTGAAGATGATTTTCCGTGGTTTCCCATTTTCACACCAGGCTGTACCTTAATTAAGGCCACGGCCGCTTCCTTCCAACTCCTAGGCCTTTCCTATCCCATCGTCGCCATAAGACCTATCTGTGTCGGTGCGACGTAAAGCCCCTAGCAAAGAAAAAGAAGATGCAGTAAATGAAATCTAATAATTTATTTATACACGTGTAGACATTCCACTCGATGGAAGGGTTGCATGTATGAAACAAAAACTAATACTGTTCGGAGAAGTACGTATGTAGAAGGCATACGTCTGTTTGGAGCTTCTGTTGCATTCCGACCAGATTGTTCACAGTCCATCGTTGGTCTACGGCAGGGCCTCTCAAACGCCCAAAATCTCACGCGTGCAGATAGAGGCGCAAGAGCTCCGTGCACTGTGCATCGCTGCCGCTCGGCATGGCTCGGATCAACGCTTCGTCTCTGGGCTACTCGGCTAAGCTCGGCTCAACCCGCCTATACTCGGCTCAAGTCAGCCCGGATTTGGAGCGCTACGGCGCAAGTGGGGCAGGGGGAGACAGGCGGAGCGAGCGAGACAGGCGTGAGGAAAGAGAGAGTAAGCGCTATTGCTCCAAATCGAGGAGTGGGGGGTCTGCACTCTGGTCAACCAAGCCAAGTCGTCTTTTGCACCGTGCACAGTGCATGCACCACGCGCATGCACCCTGAGAGGCCCTGGTCTACGGAAACGAAACCACTCATGATGACAAACTGATATTGGGGAATGGGCGGCCGACCTGTGCAGTGCAGATTCGCAGTCTCATTCCGACTCACACGAAACGCTTTGACCCATTGTGCAACCATCCTATACTGTAAAACATTCTCGTTACAGCCTTGACAACATTCTGATGCATTTTCGCCACGGGCAACCTCGATTTTAATCCACGAACACTGATCAGATTTTGAAAACATGCTTTAGACTGGTGAAATCGAGACTCTTCAATTCAATGCCACACAGCAACAACACTCCCCACTGGGTGCCCGTCAAATGCAAAATACACGTCAACAACAGCGCCACCTGACCACTCCCACAGATTATCTGCGCATGTCCGATCCCCTGCGACTGTCTGGACTACGTTGCCATACAGCCCTCGCACTTTATAAATAAACGGATACTGTACATGCTATTAGTCTTCAAATAACTGCCGGTAATCTTTACAGTTGTGGAGACGTACGGTAAATACACACAGATTTTAACACCAGTCCGATGGATTTCCGAGTAATGAGATATTACAGTGCGTAACCTACAGAGAAGTGATGCATGTACTCGGGAAACAATTTACGGGTTCTATTTGACAATTTGCTAGGGAAACACATGACGCTCGAAACAGACACCAAGTCAACCAGCTCAATGGGGGAGAGATCACAAATTATATAAATAGACAGCGGGTTGCCATTAGGGATTCTCAATAATTCGGTTTGCCTCGACGCAGTAAAAGTACATGATCAATCCTACCGTGTAATACAATTGTCCATACGTAATTTCATCTCTTCTTCTGTATATTTTCGTAATTGTATTACTAATCTCCGTGGAAAGTGAATAGTGAGTGTAATCGAAGGAATGAAAAAGCTGAGTATCTAGCTAAAGCTGCAGCCAATTATCCAGATACTTAATTCAATTCCAATGACAAGATACAGGAAAATACAGGGAACAATATTACACCAGAATTTTCCAATACCACATTCATCAACAAGCATAATGTTTCTCGCACTAAGCCAGCTGCTTTGTATGAGGAAGGAAAATCAGTTTCAGGATTTTACTCATCGATGGCTCAAGAAGCAACTCAAGAAGTCTATTTTTCGGAATTTCTCTCCACAAACAAAATATTATTATTATTATTATCATCATTACTGTATGTTGGGTATTCAGCCCAAAGGCTGGTTGGATCCTCAACAGGTCTACCATTAGCTGTCATAGATGGCCTAGGTGTCACTGAAGAGGCGTACGGAAATGAGGAGTGAGATAGTTTCCCGTTGCTTTCCTCACTGAGCCAGAAGTTGCTTTCGCATATCAGTCTGCCAAGCCCACTGAAATGCGTGCACCAACCGACCCTATGACCGACATTTTCACACCAGTCATAGCAGGGACTGGCTGCATAAAGAATGGCATTACTAGCATCACTCATACCTCAGCCACTTTCATATTGTCAAGACTGAGACAGGTCAATGAATTATTATTATTATTATTATTATTATTATTATTATTATTATTATTATTATTATTATTATTATTAACAGATACATCACAACTGGGAAATACTGTATTCTGGTGGCAATGATCACTTATAGTGGTATTATAATGAAGTAAATTTAAAACTATACAAGAACCTCGTTTATCCGGATTAAGTGGGACAGGAACTGATACGGATTATCGAAAATCCGGATAATCCGGAAAAACTAAGAAACCAAATACAGTACATGTTACTGTATATAATCTATTAACCTTAGTTGTACAGTAATACATTTTTTCAATTGTACAAAAAATATAAGAACACGTTCGTACAATTACGACTCTGTTTTATACACTAAAATAATGAGTGAGTTTTCTTTTTTCTAATTTACATTTTTATAGCGTTTGTGCGCAGCACGATCACGAAGACGTTCATTAACAACAGTTCCGCCGTTGTGGTTTCAGTCAAGGATTCTCAATAGGCCATCACTTTGTCCAGCTGCATTGTTGCCTCTCCGTGAGTCATTGTTTCTTCTGATGGAGTGCCGGTTTCATTTTCGAATTCACCATCAGTGAATTAATAGTGCGTTGCATTCAGAAGAGCGTGGGTTCGAAGTGTGGGCTAGACTTAGGAGAAAGGAGACGAACTGCTCGATTAAGTGGTATGATCCGAGCTGTCAGTGGAGAGATGGCGTGGGAGGACATCAGTAGACGAATAAGTTTGAGTGGTGTCTTTAAAAGTAGGAAAGTTCGCAATATAAAGATAAAGTTGGAATTTAAGAGGACAAATTGGGGCAAATATTCGTTTATAGGAAGGGGAGTTAGGGATTGGAATAACTTACCAAGGGAGATGTTCCAATAATTTTCCAATTTCTTTGGGATCATTTAAGAAAAGGCTAGAAAAACAACAGACAGGGAATCTGCCACCTGGGCGACTGCCCTAAATGCAGATCAGTAGTGACTGACTGATCCCACCTCGGCCGTCTTGGGAATAGTTTTCCGCGGTTTCATTTCCCAATTCAAGGTAAACGCCGGGACGATACCTTTGATAGTCCGTGGACGAATTACTTCCAATTCCTGTCCTTAACTATCCTTGGCGGAGAAGACATTCAATTAGAGTCGACGCCGAAAAAAAAAAAAAAACTAGCCGAGCTCGATAGCTGCAGTCGCTTAAGTGCGGCCAGTATCCAGTAATCGGGAGATAGTGGGTTCGAACCCCACTGTCAGCAGCCCTGAAGATGGTTTGCCGTGGTTTCCCATTTTCACACCAGGCTAATATCGGGGCTGTACCTTAATTAAGGCCACGGCCGCTTCCTTCCAATTCCTAGGCCTTTCCTATCCCATCGTCGCCATAAGACCTCTCTGTGTCGGTGCGACGTAAAGCAAATAGCAGAAAAAACCGAAATACTGTACAAGTCAAGATACTTTTTTTATTTTCACTCCGGATAAACCGGAGATCCGGATTAATGAGAGCCGGATAAACAAGGTTCTTGTGTAGCTTAATATTAAAACTCCGACAAATACAAATTTACATGTACCTGGTGCCTCAAGTATTTTAAAAAAATGTTTACGCAATCTATTATAGGCTATTTCCATTGTAAATACAACCCGTTCATGTACAAAGTCACACATAACTTAAATAAAAACATATCAGATGTAAGGCTTTTCAGGCGTTTGCTCTATTAACCAGCGTTTCGTTTTAGGTCTGACACTAGACTCGTCGTCCGACTCGTTTTCTGAATGGTCAGCGTACTGGCCTTCGGTTCAGAGGGTGCCGGGTTCGATTCCCGGCCGGGTCGGGGATTTTAACCTTCATTGATTAATTCCAGTAGACCGGGGGCTGGGTGTCTTTGCTGTCCCCAACATCCCTGCAACTCACACACCACACATAACACTATACTCCACCACAATAACAAGCAGTTACCTACACATGGCAGATGCCGCCCACGCTCATCGGAGGGTCTGTCTCACAAGGGCTGCACTCGGCTAGAAATAGCCATACTAAATTATATTATACTAGACTCATCAGAGTGGGATGTGTCAGACCCTACCCACTGACGCTGGGTGTATGCAGGTGAGCTTATCAGAAGCCTATATAAGAGGCACAGTCTGATAACTGCATACGGGAGATAAATCTCCACAATGGAAGCTCACCTGCATACACCCAGCGTCAGTGGGTAGGGTCTGACACATCCCACTCTGACGAGTCTAGTGTCAGACCTAAGACGAAACGCTGGTTAATAGAGCAAACGCCTGAAAAGCCTTACATCTGATATGTTTTTGACATGCTCTATTGGTGAAAAATATCTAATTCCCTCCATGGGAATTTAGAATTTTCCATAACTTAAGTAATCCAGATGCCTTAATACTTTAATACTATGATTTACAGTGGATTGAGCGTCACATTAAAATAATGACACTATCACATACAAATCTACTGTACACACAATTTACAGAATGCTGGAGTCTATTCTTGATGCAACTTACATTTTTCTGGAAAGGCTCTAAAACAGCTGAAGGTAATGAATTCCGATCATCAATCCCCGATTTACGAACAAATATTTATTTATTTATTTATTTATTATTTATTTATTTATTTATTTATTTATTTATTTATTTATTTATTCCTGACTTACATTTGTGGCGAAGTTAGGGCTCACGGCCCTCTTTTACACTTAACCACTATAAACAAAATTTAAAAATGTAAACATAAAAGTAAGACATATTTACTATAGTTAGTTTTCTGCGATCTACCTTTCAATTTATGCGGATGACATGTCCTACAAGGCAACCAGCCTTTGAAGTTTGACGAGGCACGTATAACGTTTATTGAACAAGACTGCTCAGTTAAAAAAGACTCTGAGTTTTCTGACGCTATCAAAGTAATGGTTGAAAAAACTAGCCATAAAAACGAAAATGAAATGAGGAAACTTACCTCCAAGTTCAAAATTAATGAAAGGAACTAATTACACGATTCCGATGGTATCTCCGCTCCAGAGTGTTATCGGAAAGTCACAGCCCATTGAAACAGTCAATCGATTCGATAACCATATCGTCGAGTGAATGTGAAAGATGTTTCTCACAAACGGTCCTCATTATTACATCATTGAGATGATCACTGAATATTACAACAATTTCCGGCCTGTTGTTTGTAAAGGTCAATGGACCTACTCTTCCAGCTAAGTTTGTTGACTCTTGGCTTGTGTCTGGACACCATTCAGCATTATCCGGCAAGAGTAAGGAGTAATGATGAAAACATGTTGAAGTTTTGGACAATCTTTTAGGATGGGCAGGCTTAAAACAATTATGAAATTGTGCTTTTTAACTACTTTTACTACTTTAATATAACACATTTTTGTACTTGTTTTGTAAAATAAAATGTGATTTTAAGTAATATATTCAAGTTTTTGTATAACCAAAGATTTAATTTATTTAGACCAATAATTTGGAATACCCCCACACCCCACTGAAAGGTTGCAGTTCTGGCTCCTCTATTTCAAGAAATCGAGCACTGCACTAACCCATTTATTGCTACCACCTATTATAGACCGTCAGTACATTCCTGGTCTAATTACATCCTAATGCAATTCCTAACAAACCACGGATGGCTTCCTCAGGTCATATCTCCACAGAATGAATATAATTACTTCACCACTCTGTGACTTCCCCTACCTTAATTGAGTAAACTTCACGTGAACGATGTCAGTACTTCAATCTTCTGTAAGCTTCAATAATAACGTGATTGTACGAAAATGAACGTTCTTCAGCTTATCCCAAGTATTTCTGGGGTCGCTGGAGCCACCCAGGCTCATTTTGGTTTTGGCCCTTGGTTTGGGACCGGATGACCTTCCTGACGCCACGTGATTTTTGAGATGAAACTCCGAACCCAGGATTGACTGGGATTGAAACCTCAGCCTTTGAGGTAGGATTAGCATCAGCTAACCCACTGAGCTAATGCCGCCTCTCCGCCGATTGTACAATAATTAACAAACTCTATAAATATCCTGTGATAAACCGAAAATTGGAACATGCTTAATGCCTTTTGTATCTGCCAAATTTTTAAAAAATCGCAGTCAAAAGTTTAATATATTTTTCAAGAATTTATCCGCCGCTTCGCAAGCGTGGAGTTGTTTAGAATTTCAACCAATAGTAGCTCGGGTCTGTTTTTCCGTAAGATACCGGTAGTGCTTCTGCACTCCATGTACACAGTACGTGAAGCTTCCCAGTTCTTTTTGTTTACTATTTGTCTTACGTCACCGACTCCGCCGTGTGGGGGTAACGTGTCTGTCTCATAACAAGAGGCCCAGGGTTCGATTCCCGGCCAGGTCAGGGATGTTTACCTTGATCTGAGGACTGGTTCGTGGTCCACTCAGCCTACGTGATTAGAATTGAGGAGCTATCTGACGGTGAGATGGCAGGCGCGGACTTGAAATCCAAGAATAACGGCCGAATGGATTCGTTGTGCTGAACGCACGACACCTCATAATCTGCAGGCCTTCGGGCTGAGCAGCGGTTGCTTGGTAGGCTGTTGCACCATAGAGCTTGGTTTGGATTTTGTATTTGTTTTACGTCACACTGACTCAGATAGGTCTTATGGCGACAGTGGAAAAGGACAGGAAGCGACCGTGACTTTATTTAAAGCACAGTCCCAGAATTTTGTCAGGTATGGAATGGGAAACCACGGAAAACTATCTTCAGGGCAGGTGGCGGGGGAATCGAACTCACTGTCTCCCGAATGCAAGCTCACAGCTGCGCGACCCTAACCGCATGGTCAAATCACTCGATGCTCCTTTTTGGGAAACGAAGAACACTTATAATAACCCTTTTTTTTTGTAGAAAATTGAATTCTAACTTCATCTGGTGGGCTCCGTTCTTTAATCAGTCCAAATTTCAGACAGCGGGTGCAATTTTAAAGAAAACGTGAGTTTTCAGACTTGCCCTGCTTTTTAAAAACTAGCTGATCTCCTGAGAACATGGAAAAATTACATACACAAATGAGAGTATGGAATAAATCATCTTCTTAATGGTAAAATAATTACTGAAATCGGTTGAGCTTTTTCCGAGGTTAATTTCTACATGCATGCATACATGCATACATACATACATACATACATACATACATACATACATACATAAAAGTACGGTGAATGGACCATTATCAAAATGGCAATGTGTGGTGACACTGCATGCATGTGCACGTGAATAGAGAAGTTCCACATAGCGCTGAACACACGGAGCTGAAGCAAGTTACTCTGCTGCACCCAGTCGAACGTAGTGCGTGTGAAGACTCGTGTCACAGTGCAATGGTGCAAGGCATAATGTTTTGTTACAAATTGAGAAAAGCGGAGACAGACACGCATTTTCTTTATCATCCTCTTTTTCAGTGTTCACCATCGGTGTACTAAAGAAGACAAAACTCTTTGACTGCCTTGAAAATCCACTCTGCTTCCTGAGCTGATTGAAATATAGGAATCACTTGTATCTCATTTACAACGATGTTTCTCAGCCTGGGAAACGCAACTCTTCTTATTTAGCTTGATAACTATTTAACTGCTTTATGCAGTACGAAATAGTTTTCGAAATAACTCGGAAGCTTTCCTTCTACACTGTAACAAACTAAAGTTTATTTCCTGATACAAATCAGTAATCCAAACAAGGCTAGTGGGGACTTGTGTAAGTGATAAATGGAAGCAGGCTGTCCTCACCCTCACGCTCTCTGTCGGTAATCAATGATTTGAATTACAAGTTAAACACGGGCACATCATAATGGCGAGGAAATGCGAACTAATATTATTCCGGAACGGGAACATAATTCACCGCAGCTTGTTCCTTTCGTGTTCGCTCGCCGATCAATGAACAATAGGCTTGGCAGCAGATCTTACAATCAGAGCCTTGAACGGTACAAGCTGTTGCCAATTGTCTGGCTTGGCATCTTCCTTGGATTTCCCTCTACGTACAAGCATAACATTCCATAAGTAGATTATATAAAAGAACACTCTATTAAAACATAATGATGATAAACAGGGTTAAAAGTCAGGTTGTGAGTTTCACAAATAGTAAAATTCCTCTCAGTTTTAATTACTGCGTTGATGGGGTGAAAGTTCCCTTTGGGGATCATTGTAAGTAACTAGGTCTCAATACACTTAAGAAAATGGAAATTGCAACACCATGAAGGCATTGATCGTTTGTGTTGATTTTCAAGATATGGAACGATGCCATGTAGGTATGTAAACGATCAAAGTTTCAGACCCATTAGATTGTAGCTACAGGCCTCCCCACGTGATTGATCGCGGAGGAATCAACTCCAGTATACGGACTCTGGTGTAGCGTAGTTGACTTGCAGTCTGTGCAGTGAAGTGTTCCCCGTCAAACATGCCACGACGACAGAGAAGAGCACGCTATCAACAACTGTTGCCGTTTGAGAGGGCTCGGATAATTGGGCTGTGTGAGGCTGAATTATCGCTAAGGACTGTCGCTGCACGTGTTGGCCGACAGGCATCTACGGTACAATGTGTATGGCAGCAGTGGTCAAATGAAGGTACCCACACTCGTACACCTGGCACAGGCCCAGCGCGACAGACAACTGTGAGAGAGGATCGCCGTATCATTCGGATGGCCCGGATGGAACCCCATGCAACAGCAGCGCAAATTCGAGCAGCTGTGGCACCCCACGTTACACAATAAACAGTTGGTAATCGCCTGCGTGCAGCTGGCTTACGAGCCCGTGTCCCTGCAGAAGGTGTTCCATTGATCCCACAACAGCGACGTGTAAGGCTGGCCTGGTGTCGAGAAAGATCGACGTGGGTCGACGAATGGCATAGGGTCGTCTTTAGTGTTGAATCGCGCTTTTGTCTTGCCCGCAGTGATCGCCGGAATCGTGTGCGCCGACGTACCGGGGAGAGGGGCCGCCCAGGTCTTATTGTCAGGAGGCACACAGGGCCAACTCCAAGCATTATGGTCTGGGGAGCTATTGGCTTTAATGTGAAATCACAATTAGTGCTTGTTGAGGGCACTATGACTGCTCGACAGTACGTTGATAGGGTACTCAATCCAGTGGTTGTCCCTATGATGGCGAACATTGCTAATGGGATGTTTCAGCAGGACAATGCCCGGGTTCACACTGCACGCATCTCCAGAGAAGCTCTCCACGACATCACAACCTTAGAATGGCCCGCCAGATCCCCGGACCTCAGTCCTTTTGAGCATGTGTGGGACATAATAGGTCGACAACTGGCCAACCGTCCTCAGCCGCCCACAACTCTGGAACAACGGACCCGTGCAGTGAAGCAAGCATGGGCCACAATTCCTCAGGAAGCGAACCAGGGCCTTATTGATTCAATGTCTCGGCGAATTCATCAATGTATTGCAGCTCGTGGTGGGCACATCCTGTATTGATTGATGTGCAAACTTGCGGTCAGAGGGACCTGAAAGTGTAATCATCGAAGCACACTCGTCCTGCGTGTTGAATTGCAGCAATGTAGCACCACTCCTTCTGGGTGTTGCAATTTACATCTTCTTCAGTGTATAAGGACATTTCTTCATTGCGGTAATCCCATAAATATGATTGTAAATAAAGGGTACAGATTTCTGCACATGGTTATGAGCGCATCTAGGGGTTGTAGTAAGGATGTGAAGATTAGGGCGTATACGTCTCTGGTAAGACCTCAACTAGAGTATGGTTCCAGTGTATGGGACCCTCACCAGGATTACTTGATTCAAGAACTGGAAAAAAGCCAAAGAATAGCAGTTCGATTTGTTCTGGGTGATTTCTGACAAAAGAGTAGCGTTACAAAGATGTTGCAAATATTGGGTTGGGAAGACTTGGGAGAAAGGAGACGAGCTGCTCGACTTGGCAGCAGATCTTACAATCAGAGCCTTGAACCGTACAAGCTGTTGCCATTTGTCTGGCTTGGCATCTTCCTTGGATTTACCTCTACGTACAAGCATAACATTCCATAAGTAGACTATATAAAAGAACACTCTATTAAACAGTGGAGAGATGGCGTGGAATGATATCAGTAGACGAATAAATTTGAATGGTGTCTACAAAATAGGAAAGATCACAATATGAAGATAAATTTGGAATTCAAGAGGACAAATTGGGGCAAATATTTGTTTATAGGAAGGGGAGTTAGGGATTGGAATAACTTGCCAAGGGAGATGTTCAATAAATTTTCAGTTTCTTTCCAATAATTTAGGAAAAGGCTAGGAAAACAACAAATACGGAATCTGCCACCTGGGAGACTGCCCTAAATGCAGATCAGTAATGATTGATTGATTGATTGATTGATTGATTGATTGATTGATTGATCCAGAAATTACATCGAATTTCATTAAGTTATTGATGGACTGCACTGATCTTCGTGCAAGATCTCTTAAGCAACTGCCAGGCTGAGTGGCTCAGACGGTTGAAGCGCTGGCCTTCAGGTTCGATCCTGACTCAGGCCGATATCTGAAAGTGCTCAGATACATCAGCATCGTATCGGTAGATTTAACGGCACGTAAAAGAACTCCTGATGGACTAAAGTCCGGCACCTAAGCGTCTCCAAAAACTGTAAGAATAGTTATTGGGACGTAAAGTCAATAATATTATTTTTATGTAACTTTCTCACATCAAAATCAAATGATTCAATAAATGGATAGAGTTTTGTGTCAGTAGCAGCCTTTAGCTTAATTATTGCATTTGTCGCATTTATTCAATGGAATGTCGTATACTATACAGATTTATTTCGTGTCAGAGTGTTGAAAAACTTATAAACGTAAATAAGGTATTATATACAAACAAAACAAAGTACATCTTATGTCACAAACATGTTTCACACAAAATCTGCCCAGAAATGGGCTACAGAAATTCTCTCTTCAGTGGTTTGAGTCAAGTCTTGAAGTGTTCAATGAACAGCGCAGGACTGACAGTCATAAAGGTGTTGGGTAGTTTGTTACTCCCCATAATCGCAGAACTGATCTTTCAAATAATCCCATTTTATTAGGTTATCCTTGGATTTACCTACTCCACTCCTCAAACGATTCAGTGCTTTCCAGTTTGTCCATTCCTAGTTATAATCAGGCGATGATGATTCAGAAGGCACCATCCAGTCAGAAAAGTGCTCCATTTTTGCTCGCCACATGTCATAACGTGCTGTTCTTGTTGGTTTATTGGAGAGACATTGAGGAAACTTTTCCTGGACTTCAGTCTTCTGGGTGGAGGTCAATGTCCGAATAACGGGTGGGTGTTTGTGAGATCCACCTTCGACCTCTCTTGCCTTGCAAACAATTCTCATCGAATGTCTGCAGGAGCAATACCAGCCAAGCAGTAAAGTTTGTCGGGGGGAGTAGGTTTCAGACATCCAGTAACTATTCTACATGTTTCGTTAAGGGCTGCATCCACCCACTTTGTATGGGCTGAGCTGAACCAGACAGGACATGCAT
Source organism: Anabrus simplex (assembly GCF_040414725.1). Lineage (NCBI taxonomy): Eukaryota > Metazoa > Arthropoda > Insecta > Orthoptera > Tettigoniidae > Anabrus > Anabrus simplex. The sequence goes on along the minus strand of NC_090265.1, from coordinate 1,607,009,878 downwards.
ACTCAGCTGCAGAATTTGAATTGAATTTATTGATAATGATGATATACATGCCACTGAGGCTGAAAAGCCCCTTTATGTAGCGTCTACTTATAACTCAATACAAGTTTATGAATATACTAACTACATTTTAGAATATTAAAATATCAAATTAAACATTAAACTTAAACGTAAAATTAAAATACAGATACCAATTCCAAGTTAAAACATAAATCATATAAGAAGTAGAAAAGCATATCATTCGATTTTTTAATATTTTAGGCTACAAGAATCTCAGGAATATAAAAAACAGAAACAATTTTCTTAGAAATATACATATTTCTTATTATTGGACACAAGAATACCTGATCTCAGCCCCTTGCGTACTCCTCCAGGAAGATAGATGTTAAGGACTGCTTTAGTTGGGTGCAGTTCCTGTCATTTGCGAAACGGTGAAGGTTAAAGACATTGAAGATACGGGATGCAGTGCAAACAAAAGATTTGTTAAATTTAGTGGTACGATGAAGGGGAATTTGAAGGGTAGTTTTTGTAAACCTATTATCTCTGTTATGTACTGACTCCGTAGATTTAAATGCATTATATAGGTAGGGTGGGGTCTTCAGTTTGAGAATTTTGTGCGTAGCAACGGCTACTGAGATTTCCCGTCGTTCATGGAGGTTCAACCATTGCAGCTGAATGTAATAGGGTGTTATGTGTTCATCACGCCTGGCATTTGTCACGTAACGAACACATGCGTTTTGCACCCTCTGTAGTTGTAAGTTCAAAGTTTCGGATAAGTCGTTGTATACGACTGATCCATAGTCAATTATGGGGAATATAAGACTTTGAACAAGTAGTTTCCGCATAAAAGGTGGTGTACATGACACGTTACGTTTCAAAATATGCATGGATGACACAACTTTTCTGATCACATTTGACGTATGATCAGACCAGGATAGGGTTCTGTCGAAAATGAGTCCTAGATTGTTAACGGTGTCACTATAATGGATATCTGAATCTAGAATTTTTATTGGTGGGAGGGATTTGAGGTCAACAGTTTTCAGGAGTTTTGAGTAACCTATGCAAATAAGCTGGGTCTTAGCCACATTTAATTGGAGATTATGATTTGCGCTCCATTCGATCAATCGAGAGATATCATGGTTGAAATGCATTATACAAGAAGGTGCGTTAGTGGGACTGAAGTGGAAGTAAGCTTGTAAGTCATCAGCATACATATGGAAAGTACTACTTTTAAAGACTTCAGAAATGTCATTAATATAAATAGAAAAGCATAAAGGACCGAGGACTGATCCTTGTGGTACGCCACAGTTTACTGATTCCCAGATAGAGGATCGTCCGTCAACAAATGTAACTCTTTGTGATCTACTTGATAGATATGATTCAAACCAAGATAGAGCACTCTGCGAGAAACCAATTGACTTCAACTTTGCAAGAAACAACTCATGATTAACAGAGTCAAATGCCTTAGAGAAATCAAAGAGACATAAGATAGTAAGCTGTCTCTTATCGATGGCCGCGCGTATATCGTCCGTAACTCTCAGCACAGCCGTAGTAGTACTATGGCCTTTCTTGAAGCCAGATTGGTAGGGATTTAGGATGTGATATTTAGACATATATTCACATATCTGCTCATGAACAATTCTTTCTAATGCCTTACTAAGTGCACAGAGGATATTGATAGGCCTAAAATCACTACAGACTGTTGGGATTTTCTTTTTGGGCACAGGACGTACATTGGCACGCTTCCATTCTGAGGGATACACTCCATTCTGTAGAGAGAAGTTAAATAAATGCACAAGGGCAGGAAGAAATATGTCAATGCAATTAGAAATCATGGATATTGAGATATTATCTGGACCTTTAGCTTTAGTTCGAATTGATCTGACTGCTTTTTCTACTTGTGAAGGGTGTACGTACATGAAATAGAATTTATCTCTGTTACTTGGAGTGACAGATCTATAATGTTTGGTAGTTTCTGATATTGATGCCATATAATATTCACTTAATTCGGATGGAGTAACAGGCATCTGGCTATCTTGAGAGTGACTGGCTCCAATACCAAGTGATTTTGCAGCACGCCAAGAAGCTGAGGTGCTCTTACAGTTACGGAAGATGTTGTACGTATACTTCACTTTAGCGTTTCTAATGACTTGTTTTGTCTCATTAAGCAAGACCCTGAATTGCTCGTAATCATCTGGAAGTTTTGTTTTAATAAATTTCTTCCTAGCTCTGTCCCGTTTACTTATCAATTCCTTAATACGCTTATTGAACCATGGTGTTGACTGGTGTTTTACGAGAATTCTTTTTGGGGGCGCATGCTTGTCATAAAGAAAAAGTACAAAGCTGTTGAAGAGAGAGCCTTTTTGATCTATGTCATTAGACTGGAAAAACACATTTCAGGGTAGTAATTCAGCGTCAGCACGAAACTTGTTTACGTCAAATTTACTGAAGTCTCGAACAAGAATTGTTTTCGGAATCTGTTTTGGCGTGGATAAATTGAATACAGCATATAGCAAATCATGACCAGAAAAACCGGCAGCTGGTTCCTGTCCGTATTCTACTACCAACTCATTGCAGTTGGATGAGATTATGTCAAGAGTGCTATCGGAAGTGGCAGTATGAAAGGTTGGATTGAATGGAAGGCAGTCGAGGTTACAAGCGTTGAGCACATCGCAGAGAAACTCAGAGCAAGAGCTGACTGAAATTTATTGCTTTACTGTTTCAATGATTGAATTTTAATGATGTATACATCTAATCTGACCAAAAATTGGTTTGCCAAAGCAATACAGAACAACTTGCATTTGTTTTAAAAAGTAAACCTGGTATTAGTGCTAATAGAAAAAAAATAAGATTTACCATGCAAGATGTACCTTTATTTTTAAATTTGGTTTATAATAATAATAATAATAATAATTATTATTATTATTATGTTGCTAGTTGCTTTACGTCGCACCGACACAGATAGGTCTTATGGCGACGATGGGATAGGAAAGGCCCAGGAATGGCAAAGAAGCGACCGTGGTCGTAATTAAGGAACAGCCCCAGCATTTGCCTGGTGTGAAAATGGTAAACCACGGAAAACCATCTTCAGGGCTGCCGACAGTGGGGCTCGAACCCACTATCTCCCGGATGCAAGCTCACAGTTGCGCGCTCCTAACCGCACGGCCAACTCGCCCGGTTTATACAAATCTAGATAGCACATGAATCTATTTGATGAAGTTAAGTTGCCTTCAACAAAATGTTTGAAACCCTTCTGAAAGCATTGAGTAAACAACCACCTCAAGGATGAGTCTTTTTGCTTTGTTGTAGGCCGACGTTCTTGGTTTTTATTATGATGATATGTGTACACAAAGAGTCAGAATATTTTTTATACCTTTTGAAGCCCGTAAGCTTTATATAACGATACTGAAGGTTCCAGAAATAGACAATGAAATAAAATGTTCAAGTTATCCAGAAAATTATAAAGGTCATGGATATATTCACCATGGTGAAAATAAGGAAGCTGCCATCTCTCTTCCATATTATGAGGAATCAAAGTACATATCAGATCTATCATCAGTCTGTTCTACAGGGGAAAATACCAGAAAAGAGAAATGTTCGTATGAGAAGAACCTCTTGGATAATGGACCTGAGCACCTAGACTTTGAAATACTACGAAGTAATATCAAGAGGAAAACAACAAGAGAAGAACTAGAAATTTATGATGATGGTGATGATGATGAACTCCATGCCAAACTTCCTAGGAAGATAAGAATTGTTGTATTTATTAAATCATTTTTGTCTTTTACTGTATTCAGTTTCATGATTTGCTAAGGGACAGTTATTCTGTTACTCTTTAGGCAGTTCAGTGGCAGGAATTTGCAGGTTAAATAAATTAGTTATTGAAGTCATTTTATGTATTCACAACTGTTGGCCTATTAGTCTTACCTTTCCATTTATCTCTCTGTTAATCACTTCGTATGTTGTTCTAATTTGGACATTTTCACTTTCAAGGTAACTTAATACCCATTAATTTACCGTTTTGCTACTGTCACAGCGTCCTAATATTTATTAAGAACTCTGTGGAAGTAACTGTATTTTTCATTATTTCAAGCTTTGGCGTATATAATTTCAAACCTGGAGACCTATGTTTTAAATGTTCAATACTGGAGACTTTTCTTGAGACTGGAAAACACTCCTTAAACATGAATGTATGAAAGAAGTGGTCATCTTCGTTTTACACCCAGTCTTCGGATACCCCTCATATAGTATCCCAGTTTTGGTACAGAGGTAACTCACTGTATTCATATCCAGCGGTCACTGGCCCTGCAGATTATGTGTTCGTCGCCAGGCCTGCTCTGTGCTTCGTTCTTCCAGGTTCACTGAGACCGAGATCTGTCAGGTACTTCGGCAGATCGTCCAGTGAGGGTAGACGTGGTCGTTCCTAGAGGACGCCTGCTGGTAGAATTTCCCTCGAGTGCCTTCTTTACCAGTCTCTCCTTTTAGGCGTCCGGAAGATGGATTATTCTGCTCTTCCGTTTCTTGAGGGTTGTTGACTACTGTAACAGCAGAAATATTTATTTTTTCCTACACGTTCTGTTTTTGCGGATCTTCCTCATACACTTTCTTTTAAAAATCGTACTTTTTTTTTCACTTAGTCGTTCCCCAGGTTTGTGATCCATGCATGACTACTGGGAATATATTTTTTTTAGATTTTCGTTTTAGTGTTTGCTGATTTTGATTTAAACATGTCTTTGACTGAACACATACACCTCGATCCTAGTGAAGTCTGTCTAGTGGCTATTGAGAAGGAGTTGTCGCTGATAAACTAGGATGCCAGTAGTTGAAAATACCAGTTATCAGTAATTTCAAACTTCAAGGGAACTTTTCGAAAATAATTTTTATTCGAGGAGGCGTTCTGTTTAACACAATGCAATTTAAACCCAACCCATCTCAATTTAATCCGACCCGACCCGACCCAACCCAACCCAACCCAACCCAATCCAACCCAACCCAACCCACAGCTTTGTGAGCAGAATGCGTACCATGCAAAGTAATGCATAATGTGGGAATATCAAACGATGAAAAGTTGATAGTATAACTTAATCACTTGCTTTTCATTCGTCCATGTATTTTCGGCTAACACGTCATTTCAATTGTTTCCTTCCCCGGGCTTTAACGTTTGCCCAGTATACTCCCGCATCGTTGCTGGTGTTGTTTCTTTCTTTCTTAGGTCCACGCGTTCGGTCACCTTCGGCTTTTCTTGGAAACTCTTGTGGTCTTGAAGTTCTTAAGTCGGTTTCGTTCCAGGATATCATCCTGTGTGATGTTCCATTTTTGTAGATCTTCTACCTCACTGAACCGGGCCCCTTTTGTATTCATATGTTAGGAGTAGAAGAAGATCTGCTTGGCTGACCACGCAGGGCTCATTCCTGTCACGTGACCGTAAAAAGCAATCCTTCTCTTCCGCATCGTACTAGTCATGTTTCCTAGTGGAAATAGAATATTCACCTTTGTCTTTTATTGGGCTCAAGATTTTCCTCGATATCGTTTCTTATCTAATTATTTGCTTTTCTTGTTTCGTTGAAGCCCTTGGACCACGTGGTTCCTAACTCTGGTGAACTTTCTTCTTAACCCAGTATTCCTGTGTGTTACTTTCCTTTCCTGAGTCCGCTTCAATTAGCTGCCAGTGACTGGAGAGTGTCAGATGTTCTGATCAGCATTATAAATTCATCCCAGTTGAATACATCTTTGGGGTCAGTTTTCAAAATCTAGAAATGGTACTGAATATTCTTGAGGTTGTCCATTGTTGTTCATTCTGACTATGTGACCGCAAAAGATAAGTCTCTTTTTTATCATGGCTGATGTTATGCTCTCTAAACGTTGTTAAATCTCTGCCTTCTATATATGCAGCAGGTACAAATGGCGTCATGTTTTAACCTTGGATGAGAAAGGTGTAGTTGTTACAGCACCGTGAAGAAGGTGGGGTGAATGCGAACCCCGCATACTGAAGTTTAAATATAATGAACCGAAACACTTTGAACGTTCCTTTAATACACTCAAGTTACTAATGTAACCTTATATTATCAATTTAATGGAAAGAAAATAATATTATCAATTTAATGGAAAGAAAATAATGTTCTTTAAAATTATAGCCAATACAAAAATTACAAAAGATTTGTCATAAAAGAAGGTTCTAAAATGTACTTTAAAGAAATGATGTAGTTTTCGCACATTTCAGGCAACACAGCTATCGCAGGTGGTCACTTTGTGTTCCTGAGATACCGGCCTATTACAGATACCACAGAAAAAATTGTTTTTGCGGTCTTTACTTCTCGGACAGGCATAGTATCTTCCTTCAGATGTAGAAGGCCTCTGAGTTGGAGCTCCTTGCCTAGCTGTTCTGCAAGTGCTGTCGTAATAGATATAGGGACAGTATCACTGAGACCTCGTTTCTATATCCATGAAACAATCAACTGATCCCCAAATGTCAATAAAAACACGTCTAGGTTTGTTGAAAATCGACCTGATGATGTTAGGTTATGGCAAAGGATGATGTAGCCATTTAGACAAGCTCTATTCAGCAGAGTGTTTCTTTTCACAAAATGTTTATCATCACTGCCTTGTTGTATTACACATTTACGCAATTATATCACGAAAACATGTAAACAATTAAATCTGAAATACTTAAGTATGTGTAATGTAAGTTATACATGCAATCCAGAAATGATAATAAACAGTTCAGTGAAACTGCACAAGAAAAAGTATCACTTTGAGTAAGGTGGGGTGAGAAGTTGCCCCAAGGTCAGTATCCAGACAAATACTTATAAAAACGCAGAGCGAGGGTCACAGTGGTACTGGCTACCTAGTAGGGAGGAAAGCAAAGTCAGGGAAGATGACAAAATTCAATGTTACCACCCCAGAATAAAAATGCTCTTGGATGTGGCTGCACCCCACCTTACTTATCCAAGGTTAAACGAGTTTCCACTGTCTTTGACTGTCGTTTCGCCTACGTCACAGCAGAGTGCCTTATACTCGATAACGTCACCGAAGGCAGCAGAATGTTTTTCGTAATACGTATCTTACGAATATATTTATCGCCATAAAAATTGTATGATAAATCAGTGATCATTTTGTTGGACGTTGATGTTGATACATGGGAATGTAATGTGCTAGATCAGCTGCTATATTGTTGGACGTAGAGCATGATGCCACACATTTCTTTCGATTTGTAGGAAATCCTTATCTCCCCTGTGGGTGGAGTGAAAGAATGAATTATCTGTACCCCCTGCATGTCGTAAGAGACTACTAAGAGGGGAACAACTAAAGAATCTGTATTCGCTTTCTCGTCTTCTGAGTCCAAAAGCATATTCATGATTCCATGCTTTTCAGTGTAGCGGAGCAAGTTTTCTCTTCACTTAACAAACAGGGTCATTAAGAATATGTAAAGTAGCGATACCTGGAGGAGTTTTAATTGCAATTAGAAATGATTTTTAAACTCGTTTCATTCTAATTTCATTCACGATCCGGAAAACGGAATATGAAGGATATGGTAGAACGAATAAATATTTCTCCTGGATCACCAATTCACGACCTGTGGAGCAGAAGAAACCAGCGCTTAAGAAAGAGGTTGCTTGAAGATTAGCGCTCGAGGGAAATTTGTTCACCAGGCGCCCTCTAGGCCGACCTTGATTGCCCTCAATGGACGACGTGCCTTCGGCATCAATGACACCTGGAGGAACCAGGAGGAGAGCATGCAGGACCAGTGATCACTGGATATGAATAGAGCTAGTTACTTCTGTGTCAGAACTGGTCGATTAGGATTCCATATATGGGTTACCCAAAGACCTGGTGTGTGTGAAACTTTGCCGTTTCTTTCACACATCTCTATTATTAAAGCTCATTAGTTGAACCCGCGTCCGACTCGTTGGCTGAACGGTCAGCGTACTGGCCTTCGGTTCAGAGGGTCCCAGGTTCGATTCCCGGCTGGGTCGTCGATTTTAACCTTAATTGGTTAATTCCAATGGCACGGGGGCTGGGTGTATGTGTTGTCTTCATCATCATTTCATCATCATCATGACGCACAGGTCGCCTACGGGAGTCAAATAGAAAGACCTGCAGGTTCTGGGATATCCCGGCACTGAAAACCATACGACATTTCATTTCATTTCAGTTGAGCCCGCAGCTGCACTGGGGCGAAACGCTGGTAATTTCATGATTGAAAAAGCCTAAAGACTTAAGAGCTTGAACGTTTTAACATTTTCAATCTATGAAATTAAATTATGGTTTCCTTCTAGAAACTTATTTTTTTATCTCTATTATTGTTTGAGGATTGTTTTCCAGTCACAAGAAGTGTACAATATTGCACATTTAAAACATTTTGCTAGTTGCTTTACGGCGCACCGACACAGATAGGTCTTATGGCGACGATGGGACAGGAAAGGGCTAGGAGTGGAAAGGAAGCGGCCGTGGTCTTAATTAAGGTACAGCCCCAGCATTTACCTGGTGTGAAAATGGGAAACCACAGAAAACCATTTTCAGGGCTGCCGACAGTGGGGTTCGAACCTACTATCTCCCGAATACTGGATACTGGCCGCACTTAAGCGACTGCAGCTATCGAGCTCGGTACATTTAAAACTAAAGTCCTCATGCTTTTTGCAGTATACTCCAGAGCATGGGCGATCAAAACCCCAACCACTACAGTCTGTGTGTTCATCATTCGGCGTATATTAATTTGACAAATAAATGAAATGCCGTGTGGCTTCCGGAGAGGCCTGGTGCAGGTCTTTTGATTTGACACCCGTAGGCAACCTGCGCGTCGTGATGATGAAATAATGACGAAGACGACGCATACACCGAGTCCCCGTGCCAGCGAAATTAACCACTCAAGGTTAAAATTCTCGATCCTGACGGGAATCGAACTCGGGACTCCTTGTGGTCAAAGGCCACCACGCTATACACTTAGCCATAGAGCTGGACAATTTGACAAAGGATGAAGGACGTAGACACATTTGAGTTGTATATTGTGAATTACATGAATATAAATCCTAGAGCTGATAACCAGTAACTTCCTTTACTTGAGTAGAAGTGCAGTAAGTAACCAAATGAACTGTAAAATTCAATAGATAATAATTTAAACAGCACAGAAGATACTAGTTAGAAAGATTCGCAACACTTTACAGAACAAGGTAATAGGTTACTCGACTAGTCGAAACTTTCTTTATTGCAAGACCCTCAACAAATGTTTGAACATCAAACTTTCGAGAGCTGGCATTTAACATCGCTTGAACTACACTCATAAAAACTTTAAGCAGTGTTTCGTGGACGCTCCCTTCGAACTCCTCAACATTGTTCTCTTCTCTACAGGATTTCTCTCTGTATATCATGGTGATCCACTCATGCTATTGATTGATCTTGGCCTATTAGTTATTTTTAATAATAACAATTGTGTCATTGGTTTTACGCCCACTAACTACTTTTATGGTTTTCATAGATGCCAACGTGCCGCAATTTTGTCCCGCAGGAGTTCCTTTACGCGCCAATAAATCTAACGACACGGAGCTGATGTATATGAGCACCTGCAAATAACACCGGCCTAGGTTAGGATCGAACCTGCCAACTTGGGCTCAGAATGCCAGCCCCTCAACCGTCTGAGCCACTCGGCCTTACTCTTTTTCTAATAAATTCATACAATTATAAAATATTATTGTCTAATATCCATTAATAACGTAGTTTTGGAAGCATTGATATTGAGATCAAATGACCTAAAAATGTGAGAGAACGTTTGAAGATTTCAACGCTCAGAAGAATAAGATAATAAGTGAGGAAAGGATAGTGAAATTTGGGGAAATTAAAGGTCTGAAGGCCTCGAGATTTCACCACCTGTGTCATATGTGACAATAGATGACTGAGAAATTTAAAGAGGAATACTGTAATATAGGGGTCTCTCACAATTAATACTTCTAGCAAAACTTATAAAATACCTTCAAAAAGGTTTAAGCAAACTTCCTATAAACATCACAAATCAGCAACTAAATAACAAAAGCGTGTGTCATATGAGACAATAGATGACTGAGAAGTTTAAAGAGGAATACTGTAATATAGGGGTCTCTCACAATTAATACTTCTAGCAAAACTTATAAAATACCTTCAAAAAGGTTTAAGCAAACTTCCTATAAACATCACAAATCAGCAACTAAATAACAAAAGCGTGTGTCATATGAGACAATAGATGACTGAGAAATTTAAAGAGGAATACTGTAATATAGGGGTCTCTCACAATTAATACTTCTAGCAAAACTTATAAAATACCTTCAAAAAGGTTTAAGCAAACTTCCTATAAACATCACAAATCAGCAACTAAATAACAAAAGCGTGTGTCATATGAGACAATAGATGACTGAGAAATTTAAAGAGGAATACTGTAATATAGGGGTCTCTCACAATTAATACTTCTAGCATAACTTATAAAATACCTTCAAAAAGGTTTAAGCAAACTTCCTATAAACATCACAAATCAGCAACTAAATAACAAAAGCATGTAGATTCATAAATCAAGCAATTGGCTGCATGATTTGAGTGACGTAGGTGTCAGCTTGCATTCCGTAAATATTGGGTTTGAATCCTACTGCCGGCAGCCCTGAAGACGGTTTCTCGTGGTTTCCCTTTTATTACATCAGGCAAATGCTGGGGCTGTAAGTTAATTAAGACCACGTTTCCTTCCTTCCCGCTCCCATCCCATTCCCATCCTATCGTCGCCATAAGAAATATCTCTGTCGGTGCGACGTAAAGCATATTGTAAATGCATACAGTAAGTCGTGAAGGATGTGATTGAATAATACTTTCTTGAAGTAGTTTTAGCTGATATTATCTTCAGTGATAGTTCTTATCTAGCGAGGAAGAAAGTGAAAGTTGACTGTCCTCGGTATCGGATACGATTCCCTCCGCCTCTATTCAGGTGTGACAAACGTTCCTGCTAGGATGGCCACCACGCAAAAGATTTCCATTCGTCACCCTGATGTTGAATTGACCTTATATGGAAAGATCTGTCGGGCTCGGCATCTGCCGTGTGTAGGTAACTGCGTGTTATTGTGGTGGAGGATAGTGTTATGTGTGGTGTGTGAGTTGCAGGGATGTTGGGGACAGCACAAATACCCAGCCCCTGGGCCATTGGAATTAACCAATGAAGGTTAAAATCCCCGACCCGGCCGGGAATCGAACCCGGGACCCTCTGAACCGAAGACCAGTACGCTGACCATTCAGTCAACGAGTCGGACTGAAACTCAAGTGATGTCTTATTTTAATATTTCTCCCTCTGTGGATCAGTCTTAGCGTGACGACTTCCTCATCTCAGTATAAGGATTCAGACCTGGCTGAGGTGTCGGACTTCCCAAGAATGCCAATCTCACGATGCCGATACAAGAGACCTTTAGAGAAACATTCGGGCTTTACCCGAAAAATTTACTTTAAAAATCACCAATTGGTCACCCAATAGAGTTCCATTTTCAGTGTCATCTAGAAGAGTAAAAAGTAAAACAGAGAAATTGACGCGCAAGTAGACTAAATGGCATCAAATCGAAATGCTTACACCCGTCAGCTGAGGCCTTACAATAATAATAATAATAATAATAATAATAATAATAATAATAATAATAATAATAATAATAATAATAATAATAATAATAATAATAATAAAACTACCGGAAGAATGGAAATGCGCACTCATCCATCCACGCCACAAAAAGAAGATAAATCTGATGTAAATAACGACAGAGGAATTTCCATCTTACCCATCGCTCTTCGCTTGTCTTTTACAACGTACGCAAGAACAACTCAAGCCCCTCATCGGTGAATATAAAGCTGGCTCCAACCAAACAGATCAGCTGTCGAACAAATCTTCAATCTGAAACCCACCTTGAAACTTCGAGCCACACGAACCTCCCAACCATCTGTACATCTGTTGACTTCCGGAAGGCTTATGACTCCATTGATCGACAATCTATTTTTAATATACTCGAAGAAAACAATATCGATACGAAGACAAGACGACTCATCCAACAAACCCTAACCAACACAATTTCCTAGGTCAACTTCAATGGAGAGATCTCTCAACCTTTTCCCATTAAAACCGGTGTCCGGCAGGGTGTCGGACTTTCTCCGTTGTTGTTCAATATCGTTCTTTGTAAGGTCATCAAAGAATTGGAAAGAAGTTGAAAAGTCGCAACATGTGGAAACCTCTCCTGTTAGAAAGAAAACAGAATAATATCAACGTCACTTGCTTAGCCTTTGCTGATGATTTTACAATCCTCTCCGGAGATTAGCAGACGGCAATTCAGCAGATTGATGTCCTCAAAAAATGTGCTGGGGAAGTTTGTTTACACATATCCTTTACAAAAACAAAACTGCATCCACGGCTACAAAGCACATTGAACCACACATATTCATAACAAAATACGGCACAATAAACAAGGTTAATCATTTTAAATTATTATTTGAAATCATTCAACCTACAGATACAGAAAGAATAGCACCAAAAACACGTGAACTCAAAATGCGGAAAGCATATGGGAAAACCGAACATATGCAGTAAGAAAAGCATGAGCATTAACGAAAAAATTCGGCATTACACGACGGTCGTCAAACCGGAAACACCATATGCCAGTGAGACATTAAATCTCAATTATAAAGGGGAGCTCGAAAATAACAAGAAAGCTCAAAAGATAATCACCCGAAAAATCTTTGGCCAAAAACTTACAGATGAAGGATATCGCCTACAATCGCACAAAATCACAGAAAAATACTCAAACATTGAAACAGATTTCCGTAAACGACGATTAAAATTTTATGGACACATTATGAGGCTAGATGACAACCGACTAACAAGGACAGTATTGACGTATTCACAAACATTGCATCAAACAAGACCAAACTGATCTCAATAACGCCATCATCACACCTACAGATATCGAAGACATAATATCTGCACTTGGGAAGTTGCTTCAGAAGATAAGCCCAGCAGATCTAGGAGAAAATGAACTGGTAAACATCGAGCTAAACATCTCGACATGATGAAAGAATTCTGGAAGAACAAGAAAAATAACAACTACGAATCTTAATTTGCTTCATGTGATCCTTTACGGGTCGAAATAAATAAATAAATAAATAAATAAATAAATAAATAAATAAATAAATAAATAAATAAATAAATAAATAAATACAGAAATAATGTTCGTCTCTGTGGTGTAGTGGTTATCGTGTTTAGCTGCCATCCCCGGAGGCCGGGGTTCGATTCCCGACTCTGCCACGAAATTTGAAAAGTGGTACGAGGGCTGGAACTGGGTCCACTCAGCCTCGCGAGGTCAACTGAGTAGAGGTGGGTTCAATTCCCACCACAGCCATCCTCGAAGTGGTTTTCCGTGGTTTCCCACGTCTCCTCCAGGTAAATACCGGGATGGTACCTAACTTAAGGCCACGGCCGCTTCCTTTCCTCTTTCTTGTCTGCCTCATCCAATCATGGCATCCCTCCACAAGGCCCCTGTTCAGCATACCAGGTGAGGCCACCTTCCCAGGTGTATCCCAGTACCGAAAGTCTCACGCTCCAGCACACTGCCCTTCAGGCAGTAGAGGTGGGATCCCTTGCTAAATACGAGGGTAAAACCGACCCTGCAGAGTAAACATATTAAGAAATAATAATAATAATAATAATAATAATAATAATAATAATAATAATAATAATAAAATGTTAAGCCTATAAAAGAAAAAGTCGATTATGTTACAGTTCTCGGGACATGAACACGAATCACTGTTCAACGGTGGAATTCTGTACAGTGAAAGTTCTACACGAATTTCAAAGGATGGTGTAATAAACATATCTACTGAATATAAAGCATAATGAAACAATACTACCGATGAGTAGGCAAATGACCATTTAGATTTTATTGAATATACCGGGAGGTACAGCTGCCCCTATGTTTTGCCGAACATAGAATATGCAACCAGCTAGCAATTAAATGTCTCTTAGTCCTATCTTACGCAACATCTTACAGCAAATTTATGTGGAGTTAGCCCGATACAGAATTCCCCGCACAATGCAAAAAGGGTACAAGTGGCAATAATATACGCCCATCTCAAAAACATCGAACATAGTACAACACTCCAGTCACTTTTACGAAATGTTACTTTACGGTACTGTACAAACCATAGCCACTTCTATAGCTATCAGTAGAGAATTGCGCACCTGACTGGTTCAAGAGGTCATTTTTTTTTAATAGGAAAGGGTGGTCGCTGTATAATAGAAAACGTGATAGGTTAGGACGAAGTACAGACATGTCAATTCACCGCCATTTTGTACAATCCCGTCATGTCAAAATTGATAGAACTCGTTTTTCACATAATCTAGTATGACAAGCAAATGTTGCATAGCAGATGTGATAGCTAATGCCATGTAATTACTACCGTTCGAGCGTTCAATCTATATACAGAGGTGTATGTATGTATGTACGTATGTATGTATGTATGTATGTATGTATGTATGTATGTATGCATGTAAATGGTACATCTCCTCCTAAACCACTGGAGTAATTTCAACCAAACTTGGTACACATATGACCTACTATCTGGAGACGAGCAGTGTGGGGCAAGCCATTCCTAGAGCCATTAGGGCTGGGAGGCTCAGGGGGAGGGCGGTAGGTATAAGAGTAATGGGAAATACTGTCGAATCCACAGTTTTCGGGATCGCTGAGATGTATAGTGACACACCGGATTTTTTTGAAGTTCAAGTTCAGCCCCATTTTGGGTGGGGGCGAGGAGAAGTGATATATTAAAAAAATCTAAAATAATGATTTCCCTGGTCGGTGAGATGAATAGTACCCCTCCGGAATTTTTAAAGTCCAAGTTAAGCCCCCTTTTGGGAAGGGGGCAAGGGAGTATTTAGACATAAATGTAATCGAATATAAGGATAACATGATGGCAAGCATAATTGGCAGTCATACAAATTTTAGTGAAAAATGGAAGGGTATGTATAGGTATTTTAAGGCAGAAACAGGTTCCAAGAAGGACATTCCAGGAATAATCAATTAACTAGGAGAGTGTGTATGTGAGGATCTTCAAAAGGCAGAAATATTCAGTCAGCAATATGTAAAGATTGTTGGTTACAAGGATAATGTACACATAGAGGAGGTGACTAATACTAAAGAAGTATTAAAATTTGCATATGATAACAATGACATTTACAGTAAGATACAAAAGTTGAAAACTAGAAAAGCGGCTGGAATTGATCAGATTTCTGGGCATATACTAAATACAATGGGTTGGGATATAGTACCATATCTGAAGTACTTATTTGATTATTGTTTGGTTAGAGGAGCTATACCAGATGAATGGAGAGTTGCTATAGTAAGCCCTGTGTATAAAGGAAATGGTGATAGACATAAATCTGAAAATTACAGGCCAGTAAGTTTGACATGTATTGCATGTAAGTTTTGGGAAGGCATTCTTTCTGATTATATTAGACATGGTTGTGAAATTAATAACTGGTTCGATAGAAGGCAGTTCGGTTTTAGGAAAGGTTATCCAACTGAAGCTCAACTTGTAGGATTCCAGCAAGATATAGCAGATATCTTGGATTCTGGAGGTCAAATGGACTGTGTTACCGTATTTTTGTGGTAGGTAGAGGTGAAAGAAGGTGCGGGGGTGAACAGGTCTCAAGCTACGAAATTAAAGTTAATTTAAAATTTAACAAGGTTATATTTTCTTTCCAAAATTCAGAAAAAAAACACGAATGGCAGGTACAGAGTAGCAAGGTAACAAATTACAAGTACAGTATTCACAAGATTTGGGCTTCGAGCCCCTAACTCACAATTCTTGGGCAATTAGCCCAACCTTACCCCAAAACAGTTTTCAACAGAGGGGCAGAAAACCCCATTCATGCCCAGGAGCACTTGCTCCAAATTACACCGTAAGGCCTCCTTGAGGCGCGCAGAAAACAAAATTTTCAAGAAAGAGCAACTTGCTCTCAAACTTTAAGCCTGTCAAAGGCCACACCAAATTCCACCTTCAAGCTGTCCACTAGGGACATAAACACAGGGGTAAAATACCCAACCTACTGAGGCCTATTAAGCGAGAAAAGGATAATTACATGGCCTCTAAAATACCAATTTGAGAGGAGGCGAAGCACTCCTAATACATTTGTTTTAAAACCTAATCTGGCTCTAGGCCACAAATGCAAGGGCTAATCCCATACTAACGAGGTGACTTATATGCGAAGACAAATTTACATTACTTTAAGGAAGAAACGGTTGTGAAAATAAGTTCACCTCAATGCAATATGAGACTGAGCTCGAGAGGGTTAAGCACTCTCTATCCCAAATTTTTAGTTTAAAAAAATAGAATGAAACTAATTGTCTTTACATTTTAGGGAAAGTTACATGGAGGAAAAGCTTCGGACCCGCCCCGAGAGTTAAACTGCTGAGCCAGCAAGAAAAGAAGTTATTATACGGCCATTACCTTGTTGTTGAACTGCTGTCCGAAGAAAGAGGCGCTTCCCGCCCCCTGTTATGTACTTTACACACTGAAAGATGGTACAGAAGTGGCGCAGAGACCCTAAAATCAGCAGTTTATATACTCTCGCGGAAAGTTCGAGGCGTTTGAGGAAAGAAAACACCCGCCCACAATCATTTATTGGTTAGGGTTAAGCAGCATATCCAATTTGAAGAAGAAACCCCTTATTGGTCGTAAATTAATTAAGGAAATTCGGGATTGGCTAAATTCAAAACAAGGAGAAAGAAAGGGGAATACAGCCAACTTAAACAATACCAGAAAGAAATTTAACAAGAAACAAACTTTTGAAATAAAAATTTCTCCAAAAAAACAGTTCTTTCACCTTGCACTAGGGTGCACTATAGTAGTTCTTCAGTAGTGTCCTGTAGAAGAGAAAGTTCACACTTCTTATTACACGCAAAACAAAAATACGTCGAAAACGACCCAGATCAGAATCTTCAAAATTTCCAAGTAGTGACATTTTCTGGGTAACTTGAAAATTAACACAATGGATAGAGTTCAGACTTCCTCCAGTAGAGGAGTTTCAACTGGCGCAAAGTTTGAAATAGCGGCGTGGAGGTGTACCGCCCGGTACAAACTGTATCGCGATTGACCTGTCTAAAGCATTTGATAGGGTGGATCATGGGAGACTACTAGCGAAAATGAGTGCAATTGGACTAGATAAAAGAGTGACTGAATGGGTTGCTATATTTCTAGAAAATAGATCTCAGCGAATTAGAGTAGGTGAAGCTTTATCTGACCCTGTAATAATTAAGAGGGGAATTCCTCAAGGCAGTATTATCGGACCTTTATGTTTTCTTATATATATAAATGAAATGAGTAAAGGAGTCGAATCGGAAGTAAGGCATTTTGCGGATGATGTTATTTTCTATAGAGTAATAAATAAGTTACAAGATTGTGAGCAACTGCAGAGTGATCTCGAAAATGTGAGATGGACAGCAGGCAATGGTATTGTGATAAACGGGGTTAAAAGTCAGGTTGTGAGTTTCACAAATAGAAAGATTCCTCTCAGTTTTAATTACTGCGTTGATGGGGTGAAAGTTCCTTTGGGGGATGATTGTAAGTATCTATGTGTTAATATAAGGAAATATCTTCATTGGGGTAATCACATAAATGGGATTGTAAATAAAGGGTACAGATCTCTGCACATGGTTATGAGGGTGTTTAGAAGTTGTAGTAAGGATGTAAAGGAGAAGGCATATAAGTCTCTGGTAAGACCCTAACTAGAGAATGGTTCCAGTGTATGGGACCCTCACCAGGATTACCTGATTCAAGAACTGGATAAAATCCAAAGAAAAGCAGCTCGATTTGTTCTGGGTGATTTCTGACAAAAAGAGTAGCGTTACAAAAATGTTGCAAAGTTTGGGTTGGGAGGAACTGAGAGAAAGAAGAAGAGCTGCTCGACTAAGTGGTATGTTCTGAGCTGTCGTGGATTGACATTAGTAGACGAATCAGTTTGAGTGGCGTTTATAAAAGTAGGAAAGATCACAATATGAAGATAAAGTTGGAATTCAAGAGGACAATTTGGGGCAAATATTCATTTATAGGAAGGGGAGTTAGGGATTGGAATAACTTACCAAGTGAGACGTTCAATAAATTTCCAATTTCTTTGAAATAATTTAGAAAAAGGCTAGGAAAACAACAGATAGGGAATCTGCCACCTGGGCGACTGCCCAAAATGCAGATCACGATTGATTGATTGATTGATTGATTGATTGATTGATTGATTGATTGATTGATTGATTGATTGATTGATTGATTGATTGATTGATTGATTGATTGATTGATTGATTGATTGATTGATTGATTGATTGATCTCGCCGTCGGAAGGCCTGGATATCGTTTGTGTTTTCCCATTTAATATGAAGCAAATGCTAGGCTGAACCTTAAGTCCACGAAAGCTACCTTCACAATCGTAGCCGTGTCCAATTTTTGCATCGCCGAAAACCTTCAGTGCATTAGTGCGACGTTAAACCACCCGAGAGAAAATAAATAAAGACGTGCGAAGAAACCTTTGAGTGTCCCAGTTCGTAGAGGGTACTAGGGTGATTCGATTCCGGTAGCATGATCATGTAATGCGTATTGGGGATATTATTTCTGCAATAAGAACATGATCCGCCTCTGTGGTGTAGTGGTTAGTGTGATTAGCTGCCACCCCCAGAGGCCCGGGTTCGATTCCCGGCTCTGCCACGAAATTTTCAAAGTGGTACGAGGGCTGGAATGGGGTTCCACTCAGCCTCGGGAGGTCAACTGAGTAGAGGGAGTTCGATTCCCTCCTCAGCCATCCTGGAAGTGGTTTTCCGTGGTTTCCCACTTCTCCTCCAGGCAAATGCCGGGATGGTACCTAACTTAAGGCCACGGCCGCTTCCTTCTCACTTCCTTGTCTATCCTTTCCAAACAAAGGTGAGGCCGACTGGGTGAGGTACTGGTCATCCCCCACAGTTGTATCCCCTGACCCAGAGTCTGAAGTTCCAGGACACTGCCCTTGAGGCGGTAGAGGTGGGATCCCCCGCTGAGTCCGAGGGAAAAACCGACCCTGGAGGGTAAACGGATTACGAACGAACGAATAAGAACATGACTAGGAAGGAGGCAGGAAAAGGAAGAGAAGGCAATTAAACAGATAAGTAAATGAAAATTGGCACAATTGAGAAATCACAGCAACAGAACCCATCTTTTGGTTTCGTGTGTGCGCATTGGTTCACCCAAGGTGTGCAATTTTGGGCTCATCTGTTTAATGGCACGCCTCCTAACACGCTGTTTAGTAGTGCTGAACAGTTGGAGAATGCCTACTACTACTACTACTACTACTACTACTACTACTACTACTAATAATAATAATAATAATAATAATAATAATAAACGTTTTCATTCCTCCCCTGAAGGGGGAGGTGGGCCTCTTGGACGGTTACGTCGTCTCTCAGGCCGGGAGATTTGTTACGGTGAAGGAGATGTGCGGAGAAGGTGAGGGGATAGACGGCCGTGGCCTACACTAAGAACTGTCCCGGCATTCGCCTTAGTGCAAGAGAATGGAAAACCACGGGAAACCATTCTCAGGACAGTCGACGGGTGGGGCCAGCCGTGAAGTCCAGCCCTGTGCCCCAGGCCCGTCTCTCGAATGCAGAGGCGTAGAGCTATGGTAGAGCCGTGGCCACCTTTCCTCTGCTCGGTTGGCCGATCAGAGTACAGACAAATACTTTAATACACCAATACCGGACAGCTCTATCTCAACAGCATTGAGTCGAGTGCGAACAGCGATGGTGGTGACATCTAGCGTGTTGGTGTGAACTGCATACTCGTCTATGCTACAGTTGAGAGGAATGCACTACACTCATTGGAAATATTTTTGTTAAAATAATAAATTGAATAATCATAATAATTAAGAATGAAATTTTAAAATATGAAATGCCTCTTTCATAAACCTCTAAACGAGTATTATGTTAGCCGTGCCTTTCGTTATGTCTTGAAAATTAAAAGCAGCATTTGTTTGAGGATCCAACCATCCTCTGGGGGAAATATTTAACAACTACCTACTCTCTCCAGTTTTTTCTAGCCTGGCGAAGGACGTTGTATGGACTTAGCCTAGTTTTGCGGCCGGATGCCTTTCCTACCACCAATCGTATGTGGAGGGATATATATTCACTACCTCGTGTTTCTGTGGTTATTTCTCGTGTGATGTGTTGTATATATTTGAAGATGCGTATGAATACGAACACAAACCCGTAGCCCCCGATCTACAGGAATTAACAGACGCGAATAAAATCTCCGACTCAGTCGGGAATCGTACCAGGGTCCTCTGAACCGAAGGCCAGTACGCTGACCATTCCGTGGTGGTGATTATTTTCAAGAGGAAGTACAACTGGCCAGCCATCCTCTATTAACACTTGTCAGTAGGGAAATGGAAGAGATCCAACACTCCGAAGAATGAAGGCATCATAAAAACGGGGGGCACGAAGCGCTAACCATTCAGCCAAAGCGCCAGAGCGGGCAGATAACTTAACAACATCCATGATTTATTACAATTTTTGGAAAGAGAAGCTGTAATTAAGGAACAGGAGTTTTGATCCATTCTTTTGACTTCTTCTTCATCTTCATCTTCTTCTTCTTCTTCTTCTTCTTCTTCTTCTTCGATAAGGCCGATCTTCCCGAATGCTACAGGAGAACTCAGCTCACGCTGCTCTCTCGTTTTTGCTGTACTTTGAATTTTCTGTTTTACCTCTGAAGACAGAAATACATAATATGTATAATACATTGGGGTTACGGTGAGTGAACTAGGATGTTCTTGACAAGGAAGAAGTGTTCAGAATTCCCTACAGTCTCTTTCACAAATTTATGCATGAAGCATTACCATACACACGTATTAAATTAGTTGGACTGGTACTCAAGCCTATGCCTGTAATACACTGAAATAATTGTCCTGCCCGCTTCTGTGGTGTAGTGGTTCATGTCATTAGCTAATACCCCCGGAGGCCCGGGTTCGATTCCAGGCTCTGCCACGAAAATGAAAAGTGGTACGAGGGCTGGAACGGGGTCCTCTCAGCCTCGGGAGATCAACTGAATAGAGGTGGGTTCGATTCCCACCTCAGCCATCCTGGAAGTGGCCATCCTTCTCCGGGCAAATGCCGGGATGGTACCTAACTTAAGGCCACGGCCGCTTCCTTCCCTCTTCCTTGTCTATCCCTTCCAATCTCCCTATGCCCCCGAAAGGCCCCTGTTCAGCATAGCAGGTGAGGCCGCCTGGGCGAGGTACTGGTCATCCTCCCCATTTATATCCCCCGACCCAGATTCTGAAGCTCCAGGACACTGCCCTTGAGGCGGTAGAGGTGGGATCCATGGCTGAGTCCGAGGGAAAAGCCGACCCTGGAGGGTAAACAGATAAAGAAGAAGAATTTTCTTACGCCGGGCTGAGTGGCTCAGACGGTTGATGCGATGGCCTTCTGATCCAATTTTGGCAGGTTCGATCCTGGCTCAGTCCGGTGGTATTTGAAGGTGCTCAAATACGTCAGCCTCGTGTAGGTAGATTTACTGGCATGTAAAAGAATTCCTGGGGGACTATATTCCGGCACCTCGGCGTCTCCGAAAACCGTAAAAGTACTTAGTGGGACGTAAAGAAAATTATTATTATTATTATTATTATTATTATTATTAATAATAATAATATTATTTTCTTATAGTAAAAAAATGACTGGATTCGAAACTCATGGCCTTCAATTTTCAATTTCAAGACTACCGCGATAACCATTACGCTACAGGCCCACAAGTTATCGTTTGTGAAATTTATGGTACTGTTTAACAATGTGGACCCTCAAGTTTGAATATACTAGAGTTCCGTATATGTTAATATTATTGTTTTTACGTCCCACTAACATTTCAGTAGATTATTTGATTGATTTTCTTAATATAAGGCTCATAGAATGTAACCTCAACACAGATGCGAGGTCATAACTTTTTTAATACTTGCTGTCCTTATCAGTTCCCATGCCCATTAGCTTGTGGGTAATTTGTTCAGCGCATAACACTTTTCTTGGAATATAACTACAATATAAGATTATTTAGTGACAAACACAGATACATTATAAACAACACTGGAATGCGCCAAGAATCATACAGATGACAATATGTTATTGAAGAGTTGGTCACACCAAGCCATGTAGGTAGCAGCACTATCGACTTTCTCACTGAAAACAGCAAGCTGTCCGGTATTATCTTATTAAAGTATTTGGTACAGATCTGTTGGACCACGGACAAGCCGTGGCCTCTTAAGGGACGAAACCCAAGGGCCGAAACCCACTCTGCATCTACCGACCAGAGAATGTCGACAGAGTCCCGCCTAGTTAGGAAGTAACATTTGCTAACCTGTTAAAGGAGAAGTGATTTGCCGTTATCAATATATACATTCCCCATAGACGTACAATGCCAATTAAGGCTAATTTGCTACCTGGACAGAACTGCGCAGGGAGTCTCCCACTGCGAGCTAAGAAGCCAAAAGCTTGGTTCTGTTGTAATATTTCGATATGCGGTAGTATAAGCCTTAATAGGCAACTTGCAAGATTGTATGTTGAGTATTATCAATAAATGTTTTCATGATTATACACTTTAAATAGTGTGTTAACGATTTCATGGAATTATTACAACCCAGCGGGTTGGGTACGTGGTATGAGTCCTGTAACATTCGCGAAATTGTTAGTTCAAACCCCACCATCGCTCTAAGACTATTTTTTTTGTGATTTCCCATTCTCTCATCAGATAAATGTTGGGTCTGTACCTTAATTAAGATCATGAGCGCTACCTTCACAGATCTAGCCTTTTCCTTACCCGTCGACGTCAAAAACCTGCATGACAGTGCAGCCTTAAATTCACAACCTGCCGGGCTGAGTGGCTCAGACGGTTGAGGCGCTGGCCTTCTGACCCCAACTTGGCAGGTTCAATTCTGGCTCAGTCCCGTGGTATTTGAAGGTGCTCAAATACGTCAGCCTCGTGTCGCTAGACTTACTGGCACGTAAAAAAACTCCTGCGGGACAAAATTCCGGCACCTCGGCTTCTCCGAAAACCGTAAAAAAAGATGTTAGTGGGACGTAAAGCAAATAACATTATTATTATTATTATTATTATTATTATTATTATTATTATTATTATTATTATTATTATTATTATTATTATTAAATTCATAACTCTTAACGGTTAACCCATTGAACCACATCCTATTTTAAGCAAAGTGGATTATGCCCGTTATAAAAATTATTTAAAGTCTTCATTTCCAAATTTATCACTGAATCCTGGAACCTCGTCAGTATACACACAGAAAAGTCATTTTGTGTGCTTTATACCTCGTAATTTGTGTAAGGTGGTTGTAATGCATTTCAGCTGGAATTTCATATACATTGCACATTGGATACACGGCCGTAGCTGTGTTGAAACACATCCCGTGAGATCTCCGAAGTTAAGCAACATTGGGCGATTTGGATGGGTTTCCACGCGCTGTTGGTGGGGGCAAGGGAATGGAGGAGCGGAAAGTAACTGGCCACCCTACCGTACGTAAATTCGGGCTCAGGCACACCTCTGCGGAGGTCCGGACCTGTCTTCGGGCAGATTACACCCTTACCTGCACATTGGATGCATGTTTATATGACACTTCGTACTTACCACACTACTTCCTCCGCAAGTACTTACCCTTCGTCAAGAAACACACTGAAGATTTTAACTGAAGATGATGAGTTTTATTTGCTTAAAATTAAGCTCATTGTGCATAAATAAAGTTAAATGAAAAGTAATTGATTAATATACACTACTAAGTACAGAGTTCATGTGAATGTATCCTGTTCACATAATCTTTTAGCTGGTAGTAGGGGGACACGGAAAGAGCCTCCCCGAAGAGTGTATGATTTACATTCGGGCGTTCCCTGGGCAACGGTGAGGTGTTAACACCGGCTGATCTTTCAAATCCAGAAGTAACATCAACTATTATATAATGACATTCATAAGTCGGGAAAGGTTCTTTTCAGAACCGAAAATGACCATCATATCTATAAACATAGAAGGTATGTCAACTTGTAAACAACAGCTCTTACAAGAACTTTGCCAAACAACAAACTGTGATGTAATATGTGTACAAGAAACTCACAGGGATGTACACCAACCACGTCCTAGAATACCAGGTATGAAATTGGCAGCAGAGAGACCGCATGGACGATATGGTAGTGCAGTTTTCGTCAAGCCAGATCTCCAGATTCTCTCCACATCAATTACAGAAGAAAATGATATAGATCGCAGTGGAATTGAGCAATTCGGTTATAGTTTCCATCTATAAACCTCCTAATGTAACATTCTCATTCATGCCACCTAACAATCTCGATGATTGGAAGGTATCTTTCTTCATTGGTGACTTCAACAGCCACAGCAGTATTTGGGGTTACGAACAAGACAACGAGAGTGGTGAGAATGTTTTAGAATGGGCTGAGGAACACCGTCTGTCTCTTATCCATGATAGCAAGCTCCCTTCTTCTTTTAACAGTGGTAGATGGAAGCGGGGTTATAATCCAGACTTAATATTTGTGAGCGAAAAGATAGCACATCAGTGTGTTAAATCTGTATGTGCTCCTATTCCGAATACACAGCATCGCCCAATAATGTGTCAACTGGTAGCTGCCATTAGACTTCAAGAGGTCTACTTTAAAAGGAGATATAATTTTAAGAAAGCTAACTGGGAAAGATTCACCAACTTACTGGAAGAGAAGATCAAACCACTCAATCCAATTCCAGAAGCGTATGAACAGTTTAATAATATCACCAGGGAGTGTTCTAGAGCTACAATCCCTAGAGGATGTAGAACAAACTACATACAAGGTCTAACTCAAGAAACCTCTGCCCTCTTAACAGAGTATCATAAACTCTTCGAAGAAAACCCTTTCAGCAATGACACCATCACAATGGGACAACAAGTAATCTCTTCTATTTCTGAAGTAAAACGGGCACAGTGGTTAAGGTTGATGGAAGAGATTGACATGGGTAGAAGTAGTCAAAAAGCTTGGCGATTACTTAGACGACTCAGTAGTGATCCTAATAAAACTTCAACACATTCCAGTGTCACAGCAAACCAAATAGCACATCAACTTCTACGAAATGGACAACCATCAAATCCATGTCGGCTTCAGAATAAAGTAATTGAGAGGGATTATGAGCAGGAGACAGATACACTCACTAAACCTTTTACTTTATCTGAGCTGAACAGAGCAATAAATCAGTGTAAGAATGGTAAGGCTGCCGGCCTAGATGAAATATGTGTTGAGCAAATTAAGCAATTTGGACCTGTTGCTAAACAATGGTTACTGGAACTGTACAACAATTGTATAAACACCTGCAAATTACCACGTGTGTGGAGGAAATCCAGAATAATCGCAATTCTCAAACCAGGAATTACCCAAATGATCCAAAAAATTACAGACCTATCTCACTGTTGTGTCATCTGTACAAGATCTTAGAACGGATGGTCCTGGAAAGACTTACTGTAATCATTGAACCACTTCTTATTCCAGAGCAAGCAGGATTCCGTAAAGGAAAAAGTTGTACTTCACAGGTCCTCCATCTGACACAGTATATCGAAGATGGATATGAAAATCATAAAATCACAGGGGTGGCTTTTATGGACTTATCTGTTGCATATGATACAGTTAATCATCGTATACTGTTGCGCAAATTAT
Source organism: Anabrus simplex (assembly GCF_040414725.1). Classification (NCBI taxonomy): domain Eukaryota; kingdom Metazoa; phylum Arthropoda; class Insecta; order Orthoptera; family Tettigoniidae; genus Anabrus; species Anabrus simplex. The sequence continues at coordinate 1,606,984,151 of NC_090265.1, read as the reverse complement.
ACAACATGACAAAAGATTACAAGATGACTCAAGTAATTTGAAATCTTCTCCAAAATCGTAGGTTCTTCGTTGAATTTCAGGATCAGAAAAGTCGATGGAGGAAACAAAAGAATGGTCTGCCACAAGGCAGTGTTCTCGCCCCTATGCTCTTTAATATCTATACGAATGACCAACCTCTTCCAGTTGGCACCAGAAGTTTCACATATGCGGATGATCGAGCTATTGCTACTCAAGCAAACTGCTTTGAGGTTGTAGAAGAAAAGTTATCAGAGGCTCTTTCTGAACTATCCTACTACTACAGAGGAAATCAATTGAAGCCTAACCCATCTAAAACTCAGGTATGTGCCTTCCATTTAAAGAACAGACAGGCGTCAAGGAAATTGCAGGTAGTATGGGAAGATACTCAACTAGATCACTGCCCAACACCTAAATATCTAGGTGTAACATTGGATCGTGCTCTCACCTACAAACAACACTGCATGAACATCAAGCAGAAAGTGTCGGCTAGAAACAACATCCTTCGCAAGTTGTCTGGAACCAATTGGGGTACACATCCAAAGACGTTGAGAACTACAGCCCTGGCTCTGTGTTACTCCGCTGCAGAGTACGCTTGCCCTGTTTGGTACAGATCAAGTCATGCTAAACAAGTTGACATTTCTCTAAATGAAACATGTCGACTCATTACTGGCTGCTTGAGACCAACTCCACGAGATAGAATCTACTGTTTGGCTGGAATCGCCCCACCAGATATAAGAAGAGAAGTTGCATCCATGAATGAGAGAACTAAAGCACTTGCCTCATGTGCACACCCATTAAATGGATATGAACCTGCCCACCGAAGATTGAGGTCTAGGAGGAGTTTCCTGAATACAACCGAAGATTTAAACGAATCTGCCCAATCCACACGGTTGAGATTATGGAGAACTAGAAATCCTCAACTTGCTGATTGGATGCTACCAATTGAACATCTCCCCCCAGGACACGAGGAACATTGGTCTACGTGGAAATCGCTGAACAGGCTTCGCACTGGGGTTGGTAGATCAAGAACCAATATGGTAAAGTGGGGCTTTCCTGGCACATCCAGGCAATGCGAATGTGGTGAAGACCAAACCACAGCCCATTTCATGAACTGTAGTAAGTGTCCTTTAAGTTGCACAATAGAGGACTTGATGGCTGCAACACCTAATGCCCGTGATTTGGCAAAATTTTGGGCAGACACTATTTGATATGTATGTCATTAAGTACCATTATGCAGTGTAAAATGTATGCTTCTGATACGAATAAATAAATAAATAAATAAATAAATAAATAGCTGGTAGTAAGGGAAATCTCCTCCACGAACAGGATTTGACACTTGCAGAATCCACTTAAAACAATTTGAAAGTTTTAATTTCCGAATTTGTCACCGACACTTGTCGGTATATACACCAAAAAGTCATTTTGTGTGTCTTTATAATTTGTTTAAGGTGGTTATGAGAGCGAACTGTTGCTCAGATCTTACAGCGGTAAACCCTGAATAAACGTGATGCAGCTGGATTGGGCTCGGTTAGTCCTCTCTCTCTCTCTCTCTCCCTCTCCCTCTCTCGTCTTTAAATAATTAGAAACTGAGTCTAACAATCGACGTATTGGTTTCCCGCTACTTTTTCTTACAATCCATGGCCGAGATCATTATTCTCCTAGGTAACCTGTCATCCTCCATTCGCCTTATATGACCCCACCACCGAGGTTGGTTAAATTATTATTATTATTATTATTATTATTATTATTATTATTATTAATTCAGCGATATCCCGATGGCAGTACCTGCTTACAGTAGGATAGCAGCTAAATTAAACTAACATAACTTATACAGCAAAGTAAAGCCATTTCCACACAGGCCATGAAGGCCTTTGGAGGAATGGAAGGTAAAGGCTTCCATAATCTGTAGCCACGGTACCAAGTGAGATAGAGTGGTCAGCTCTATGCCCAGCGTCCGGCTCCATGGCTAAATGGTTAGCGTGCTGGCCTTTGGCCACAGGGGTGCCGGGTTCGATTCCCGGCAGGGTCGGGAATTTTAACCTTAATTGGTTAATTTCGCCGGCACGGGGCTGGTTGTATGTGTCGTCTTCATCATCATTTCATACTCATCAGTACGCGCAGGTCGCCTACGAGAGTCAAATCAAAAGACCTGCATCTGGCGAGCCTAACTTGTCCTCGGACACTCCCGGCACTAAAAGCCATACGCCATTTCATTTCATTTCTATGCCCAGCCACCTTTGCCCCCAGGAAATAACCTGGAATGGTACTCATTTATGGCGTAGTGTGAGTGAACCTCAGGGATATGGGCCGCTCCACAAGTGGAAAATCTCATTTCTTACGTTTTTGATCTCCTTACTGGGAATAGAACCCACGTATTTCTGGTGAATAAAACATTCTTTTACGACCTCGGCTAGTCATCTCCTGCATAAGTTATATACTTACTCGAAATATAGCACAGATTACATAAAGACAACAAAATATCACAAATAATTACTCCAAAACAAGAAATTTAGTGATAAAGAACTAAGAATATAAAATAAAACGAAAACTAGAAACAAAAAATACGTGAGGATTAAAAATTACTTTCGAGGAGCATAACATACTAATTAAAAACAACGGCGTTCTAATAATAAGCAATTTAGACGAATTACTTAAACATGGTTCAAGCGCAACGTAATTACAACAGAGCAACTCAGAAATCCACACAAAATTTACAAAATAGAAACTAAACTATTCCATTACAGGCACTGTAACATAAAAATTACAACATAATCAGATTAAAATTCACAGACATTAACAATAATTTAACACTGTGATTTATCGTAGATTGAACGCTAGGATGACTTACTACTGACTTAACATCGCCAATATATAGAAAGTTACACAGAATTTGCAGGATATTCTGTGGTCTCTCCTTGAAGCATCTTTATTTTTAGGAAAGGTGTCAAAGACAATGCTTTCCAATTACCAGTCCCTCAATTTATAAACGATCATTTCCCATAGATTTTCAGCGGCCTACAACGTTGTTGGCTTTCAGTCAGAAATTATTATTATTATTATTATTATTATTATTATTATTATTATTATTATTATTATTATTATTATTATTATTATTATTGTAGTGTATTTTAAAAATAATACAGTGAGTGCGCTAGTAACAACAGCGTAACGACACAGAGATGTATACTCTCCGGAGAGAACAGCTGTTCTTCTCATTGGAACTTTCATTGTAATGAAGGGTTACGCCATGCTATGCAACAAATGTATATCCTAATAAAATAATGTTAAGTATTTTAGTAGAGTGTTCAGAACATAACAATTATTATTATTATTATTATTATTATTATTATTATTATTATTATTATTATTATTATTATCGTGGAATGAGTCCTATATGTACTAGGAAGTCAGGTTTCCAGAAGGGAAGAACTGTAGTTGATAACCTTTCATTCATTCGTTCGTTCAAACATCCATTCATTCATCATTTCATTCCGCAGTGCTTCTTTTCTCCTTAGGCAATATCTCTTACACGGTTAAAGAAGAGCTAGGTCAGAATCCGAGCTCAGAATAAAGAATCATCTAGTGAGTAAATACGGAGTTAGTCTTAACACTCTTATAAATTTACCTCCGCAGTACCTACTCTTATCTTAAGTTACTTACGTCTCTGTACATAAAAGGTCTTATCTTGCTCGGTGGTCTAGTTTAATGTACCTCTTTTCTTCGGCTACAAACATAAATATTTATACTACACCAAGTTGGGGCAGCAGAATCGAAATTAGGATGTACGAGCCATTGCATCACTTGACATGAAATGCGACCCCAAAATTGCCCTTGGTTTCATTACCTCAACCATAGAATTGTTTCACGTCTTAGAGATCTTAACTTTATGGCCGTCGTAAAGCTTCTTCGTAAGCCTCGCGCTTTCTTCCACCACATTTTATGAAGTCAGTAAGTTAGCTGTTCAAGTGTGTAAGGATACTGCACATTAACTACATACGAGAAACTATTTCATGATTAAAGTGTAGATATTTTACTTTCAGGACATACTGACAGAATACTTAACCTAATTTTAGGCAATTGCTGCACAATGGGTGTTTGGTGAATGTTAGTGATAAGTTCCGTTTTAGAGAGATCATTTTTTAAAAACATTGAGGTATTCAGATACTCCGGTAATTTTTCACAATTTTCTCAAATATGTTTAACCTTCCACATATCTAATGAAGTTTTCTTACAATTAATATGTTCGACTCGTTGGCTGAATGGTCAGCGCCCTGGCCTTCGATTCAGAGGGTCCCGGGTTCGATTCCCAGCCGGATGGGGATTTCAACCTTCATTGGTTAATTTCAATGGCTCGGGGCTGGGTATTTGTGCTCATCCCAACATCCCTACAACTCAAACACCACATATAACACTATCATTCACCACATTAACACGCAGTTACCTATGCATGGCAGAAGCCGCCCACCCTCATCGGAGGATCTGCCTTATAGGGGCTGCACTCGGCTAGAAATAGCCACACGAAATTAAATTTAACAAACAAATAATATTACCGATATCGATAGATCCCGAAAAGATTAAACGAATGACACTCCGTGCTACCACTTGTTGCTTTCTTGATACATATAGTAATTTGTCATCTGTCCGACTCGTTGTCTGAATGGTCAGCGTACTGCCCTTCGGTTCAGAGGGTCCCAGGTTCGATTCCCGGCCGGGTCGGGGATTTTAATCGCTTCTGATTGATCCTTCTGGCTCGGGGACTGGGTTTTTGTGTATGTCCCAACACTCTCCTCTTCATATTCAGACAACACACCACACTACCAACCAGAGCAGAAGCACACAATGGTGATTACATCCCTCCATATAGGGTTGGCGTCAGGAAGGGCATCCGACCAGGGCCAAGTCCACATGTGCGACGGCCGGGCTGAGTGGCTCAGACGGTTAAGGCGCTGGCCTTCTAACCTCAACTTGGCAGGTTCGATCCTGGCTCAGTCCGGTGGTATTTGAAGGTGCTCAAATACGACAGCCTCGTGTCGGTAGATTTACTGGCACGTAAAAGAACTCCTGCGGGACTAAATTCCTGCACCTCGGCGTCTCCGAAGACTGTAAAAGTAGTTAGTGGGACGTAAAGCACATAACATTATTATTATTATTATTATTATTATTATTATTATTATTATTATTATTATTACTACATGTGCGACGCAGTTCGCACCCGTGACCCCACAAGTGTGGGAAAAAACGATAGAAAAAGAAGATAGTAATTTGTCACCTGTGTATTAGAGACCAGATCTATATTTATCTTCAACTGAAGTCCCATTCATGGCTGTGACAGTATGGAAGTTGCTGAGGTACGGGTGACGCAGAGTAATTACCAGGGAAAGGATTTGTATGTAAATACACATCCCTTTAGGAAGCTAAAATTAATTATATTTTGCATTATCTTTACGAATCATGACGTCTGGAGTTGGAAAATGGAGTATTCATTTTCCATATTTTTCCATATTTTGGAGTTTAGCACATATGTTCCATATTCTTCGTCATTAAAATCAATATAGTCCACATTTCGGCTAAAAAGTGTTAAATTATATTAAATTACCAGTCCTTTCAATAACGGAGAAATAAATTAAAAATCTTTATTCAGTGAACGCCTGTCCACGTCTGGGCTGATAAAATAAGCTGATAAGCGGTGCGAAGAAAGAGATAGATTGAGCGCAGAAGTGGTGAAGATCAGCCGGTCAGTACCGTGACTATCTGAATCACATTTACAGCACTGATTAGCTGCATTACATAACATCGACGTGTCTGTGCCATAATTTCGTAACTAAGGAAATCTCATTCATCGACGATGTGCTAGTGGTTTCCGGATTATAGTTCGTAATTCGGGCATTCCCTCTGATTGCTTTATAAGGCCATCTAATTCACTGCCAGTCATTCACAGTTTGAATTAACAATAAGATGGATCATAGTGTTCTTATACGTTCAGTGTGTGCAATTGTATATCGATATTCATTGAAGACATTAACGTTGTCACGATATGCCTAAAGTAGCTCAGTCAACCAGTTTAAAACTGAAAAGTTACGTATCAGAACTTAAAGAAGATGGTTTATCGACTGACAGTAAGAATATTTTTTGTAATTTGTGTCATTGTACAGTGACATCTACTCAAAGGTTTCTTGTGCAACAGCACGTTTCAACCAGTAAACACGAGGCTAACAAACGACGAGATTCCAAGCAGAGACAGTTGTTTCTGACACAATCAGCAACTTCCAGTGTAACGTTCGAGCTCACCACCGATCTCTGCCGACATACCTCTCTTCAAACTGAATAATCAGTGCTTCAGGGGAATTCCTCGAGAAATATACTAAACAATGCATCCCGTATGAGTCAACGTTCAGAAAAACGTACTGTTCAGCCATATACGATGAAACTGTTCGGAAGATAAGGCAAGAGATTAAAGACGGTCCAATTTGGGTTTCCATTGACGAGACAACAGACAAAGAAGGCAGGCTAATTGGCAACGTAATCATTGGTTTGTTAAGCGATGATTATCGTAAACGGATTCTCTTACACTCTGATGTTCTACGAAAGTGCGATAACAAAACTGTAGCAAAACTTTTCAATGAGTCTATGGGTATCCTCTGGCCACAGGGCGTTAAGTATAATAAAGTGTTACTTTTTATTAGTGATGCCGCACCTTATATAATAAAAGCCGGAGAAGCATTATGTGTTGTATATCCTAAGATGACTCATTTAACATGTGTAGCACATGCCATTCATCGTGTGGCAGAAGTGATAAGAGACAGTTATCCCATAGTAGATTTATTGATTTCCTCAGTGAAAAAAGTTTTTCTCAAAGCCCACAGAAGAGTTCATCTTTTGAAAGAAATGTACCCAAGTGAGTCCATTGCCGCCTAAACCGATTCTAACTAGGTGGGGCACATGGCTGCAAGCGGTTGAATATTGTGTTGAATATATAGACTGTATTAAGAACGTTCTGCACGCCATGGACATCGAAGATGCAGTCTCAATTGAAGCCCCAAAAACAGTTGTCTGCGATACAAGTGTGAGAAATGACTTATGTTAGGCCTACATTCAACATAATTTTTCATGCTTCACAAAAACACTGAAAAGGCTCCGAAACTCGCATCTCTCACTTTCTGAAAGTTGTGAATTTGTGAATAAAACTCTGGAACAACTAAATAGTGGTACAGGTAAAGTTGCAGATGTAGCAAACATGAATATGGCCACTGTACCTTTAAACAACCCTGGATATGAAGAAATTACAAAGGTTGCTGCGATGCTGTGTGGAGATTTAAGTGTAAAATTAACATTGGATTTAACCCCAGCAGATATTGTGAAGTTGAATTATGCCCCCATTACCTCTTCCGATGTTGAACGCAGTTTCAGGCATTATAAATCTGTCCTTAGAGATAATAGGAGAGGATTCACTTTCCAGCACTTAAAAGAGCATTTTGTAATCCATTGTTTTGGTATCATCATCATCATCATCTGTTTACCCTCCAGGTTCGGTTTTTCCCTCGGACTTAGCGAGGGATCCCACCTCTACCGCCTCAAGGGCAGTGTCCTGGAGCTTCAGACTCTTGGTCGGGGATACAACTGGGGAGTATGACCAGTATCTCGCCCAGGCGGCCTCACCTGCTAAGCTGAACAGGGGCCTTGTGGAGGGATGGGAAGATTGGAAGGGATAGGCCAGGAAGAGGGAAGGAAGCGGCCGTGGCCTTAAGTTAGGTACCATCCCGGCATTCGCCTGGAGGAGAAGTGGGAAACCACGGAAAACCACTTCCAGGATGGCTGAGGTGGGAATCGAACCCACCTCTACTCAGTTGACCTCCCGAGGCTGAGTGGACCCCGTTCCAGCCCTCGTACCACTTTTCAAATTTCGTGGCAGAGCCGGGAATCGAACCCGGACCTCCGGGGGTGGCAGCTAATCACGCTAACCACTACACCACAGAGGCGGCTGTTTTGGTACCAGAGAATAAAATATTGTGTGTTCTTCAAGTATATTAAAATATATTAAAATATTTTAAAATTTTGTTTAGCTTCTTTGAACTTTGATATTAAATCGAAATTAATGTTGTATGTGTAATTTTAAGTCCATATATAATTCCATATTTCAATAAAAATAACTAAATATATATGTACATATTTCAATAATTATTAGTTCCCTGGTAATTACATTTGCAGAAATACCAGTGTGTGTGTCGACCATGCTGTAACCCAGTGAAGAAAGCAATGGCAAACTACTTCACTCCTCACCTTGTCGAATACGCTTCATTTTGTCACTGACATAGGTTTTTGCGATTTCCTATAACAGCATAACTTTCTGTGGTGCTATTTGAGGATCCAACCAGCCTCCGACATATTATCTCGTACTATCACGTCGCAGTACCGAATTATTACCAGAAAATGGCGGACGTGTGCGCTTTCCGATAGCCTTTTTGAATGCACTTTGTTTTACTCAGGTATGATATTTTGTTTGGCATACACAGTTCTGTTTTTATAGAGGATAGTTTGGTGTGTGATTTTATTTGGGACACATGGATTTGTCCCGAGGGAGCAGCACTGGGATGAAGCTCTACACATGTTTTACAACTAGTGAAGTGAGTACTACGTCAGTTCCTGTGGACAAAGAAAACCACGCTTGGAGCCTTCTTATCGAGGTTTCTCCTATAGGGGCCATGCCACTATGTCTTTCCTCATTGCTGGCTTAGCTCCCTCCATGGATCACTGGTAGAGTGTCGGCCTACGGATCCCAAGATTGTGAGTTCAAACCCGACAGAGGTAGTCGAAATTTTGAAGGGCGGACAAATTCCATTCGACACTCCCTGTCGTAAGGTATCAGCATGCAAGAGATCTCTGGTGACATATTTGGTATTTGCCCGACGAAAAACATTGTATAAACTCGGTCATTGACACCGCCCAAGGGATATTATGTTCCTTAAGACTGGTCATGGCTACATCCCACTTGTGGATATGCAGTCCATCAGAACAATGTTCGTTTTGTTCATTTTCCTATACGAAAGATTGAGGGAAAATGAACCTTAAATACAGTATACCGTAGGAATGAGTAAATTCGACGTGCAAACATATATATACCTAAAATTAGGGATAGGAAGAGCATTGTGGCGTACGAGTATTGGTTTCTTCAACGACGATATGCTCAAAATAGTTTGTTTTCCTTAGATGTTCATAATAATACATATTTTCTGCGTAAGAAAAATAATTCTAGTTCTAAATTATTTGAAATGATTTAGCTGAATGGTAGATTTTTGTAAATTTTGCAATTTCCTTTTTTTTCTTTTTTTGCTTTACGTCGCACTGACACAGATAGGTCTTATAGCGACGATGGGACAGGAAAGGCCTGAAAGACCTACGAATGGGAAGGAAGCGGCCGTGACCTTAATTAAGGTACAGCCCCAGCATTTGCCTGGTGTGAAAATGGGAAACAACGGAAAACCATCTTCAGGGCTGCCGACAGTGGGGTTCGAACCCACTATCTCCAGGATGCGAGGTCACAGCTGCGCGCTCCTAACCGCACGGCCAACTCGCCCGGTTCAATTTTCTTTACGTCGCATCGACACACAGAGGTTTTATGGCGACGATGGGATAGGAAAGGGCAGGGAGTGGGAAGGAAGCGGCCGTGGCCTTAATTAGGGAACAGCCTCAGCATATGCCTGGTGTGAATACGGGAAACTACGGAAAACCATCTTCAGGGCTGCCGACAGTGGCATTTGAACCCACTATCCCCCGAATACAAGCCTACAACTGCGCACCGCTAACCGCATGGCCAACTGGCTCGACAATGGTTGATATATTTCGCCCGTATACACACACGGGACACCCCATTTTCCTGTCTATGCAAATATAAATATTATGTTGATATTTACCTGTCAATCTTCTCAATGTAGGCCTATACATAAACTTCTTGTTTAAAAATATCACATTGTCCTCTTCAGTGCGTCTTTTTACATACACAATGTGTGTCAGAAATGTTGTCATCGAATGAGAGGTTGTAATAAAGGAGATCAGGAAAAGTAAAATCAGAATAGATACAAATGTTTAAACTCGCATTTCAAGTGAAGTAAGTAAGATAATGCCGCTTTGGATGAAGTCTGCGGCCAAAATGCCTCGCTTTTTACTATCATCATATCATATTTGAGTAGTACATACACAGTTAAAAATCAAATCAAATCAAATCGAATCGAATCGAATCGAATCGAATCGAATCGAATCGAATCGAATCGAATCGAATCAAATCAAATCAAATCAAATCAAAGTTGATCTCGAAATTCTAAGACAAGGCGAGCACGAGCATTTAACTGCGTGCCTTGCACAACCTATAAGTTGCGTCTCCTTCATACGGTCAATAATAAACTTCCATTGAATTGCTATATATTGAAGATCGTTTTGAATTCTCTCCGCGCAGTTATCCTGGGAAATTTGTAACTGATACATGCCACAGTCGTAATATTTAAATAATTACACCTTTACAGCATTGTGTGACTGTCAAGAATTAAGAGTAACATCAAATAGAGTTCCTAAATGAAGGAAAAACACATTCAGAATACTGCACTGCATAACGGGGCGTGGTTGGTGTCTATTCTCCTACTGGACAAGCAACTATTATTACCGCTATGACACCTACTGCGTAAAAATATCTGTAGTGGTTCTGCTCATTACGAAGCGCGTGTTTGATTAATATCGCACTAATCGAGCGCTAGCGTGTGAGACTGACGGCGTTAATTACATTGTCTAGAGGGAGGGACAACGACTAGGTTTCGTATTCATTACTCCAGCACAATGACAAGTGAGAGATAGCAGAAGCTGTTCTCTGTGGAAATATTCTGGACTGAAATACCACAACTGACCGTCCCAGACACTAACGTGCACCGTAACTGCCGAGGAAAAAACATTGTGGGATGTGTACGGCATAACTAAAACAATGCTTTCACGTTTTATATATTTATACCCACGCATGGAAATGATGTCCATAATTTCTCACCCCCCCCAAAAAAAAAATTACAAAGAATTTTACCCACTTTTTCCATCATGATAATGTTTTGAACACTGTCGCCTTTCCACAACTCCTTCGTCGCCTTTCCACAACTCCTTCACGAATATTTTGGTTATTTTATGGCATTTCTAAGTAGTTAATAAACTACAGATGGAGGGAGTGAAAATATGCCGCGCTATGCAGAGAATATTGGAGAACAGATAGCCCGAAATTCATTGCTAGACTCACTGGTAATCTGTGCCACCACGGGCGGGGTGTTCATAAATTGTTAGTTACGATCTGATAATGAAGATTAAAACTAATGCAAATATTAAAAAAAAAAAAAAAAAAAAAAAAACAGCTGTTGAGAAAGATGTCCATTTCTATTGATACAAATGTTGCATTGACGTAAAGTATTCCAAATCACTCGTAGGCCTAGCAACACACTGTAGCATTTTGAGACTCAGTAATGCCGATCTTTGTGAAATACCACACTCCTGCGCCAAATGGTGTGAAGATTCCTTCGGGCTGATATCCACTCTTACTTGAATATCTGCAAGTTTCTCCTCTGTCAGTACGCCCTTCTACGGTTCTCTCTTTCTGTATAAAATAGACTGTTTCTCGCCTTTTCTTAACCAACTTGGTAATATATTGTTTCGAAGTCATTGCCGTACCATGGAATGACGTTGACATTTCACGAAGGGTTCTGTTATACGATCTTTTCTTTAGCATAAATATCTCAACCTGAAAATTTCGCGGTACAATGCCATACGTCACCATACTGATAGCTAACACAAATAACGTTCAACAGCAAGTGCAGGAATGCAACACTAATAACGTACTCTCAACAAGAACTCCACTGCATTCCTTACTCTTACCGCTAGCTATGCTCGCTGCACTGCTGACCGCGAAATCTATCCCCGCCAATCAGGAACAAAACAAACATTTCCCCCAACAAACCTGCGCGGCAGTACTGGCCTCTCCCTGAATTAATTGATACCAGAATCACTGTAATCGAACCGCAAGAGGGATAAGACATGTTTCACCAATTATAATCCTGTTTTGAACATCGTTGTTTTTCCACTCTACTTCATATTTACTATGGTTATTTCCTGACATTTCAAAGAATAGGTTAATCAATTAGTAATCGTTTCATGAATCACTGAGACTACAAGAAAATGTTCAACACAATGGGCACAAATACTACTATAATGATGCACACACCGAGCTCGATAGCTGCAGTCGCTTAATTGCGGCCAGTATCCAGTATTCGGGAGATAGTAGGTTCGAACCCCACTATCGGCAGCCCTGAAAATGATTTTCCGTGGTTTCCCATTTTCACACCAGGCAAATGCTGGGGATGTACCTTAATTAAGGCCACGGCCGCTTCCTTCCCACTCCTAGCCATTTCCTGTCCCATCGTCGCCATAAGACCTATCTGTGTCGGTGCGACGTAAAGCAACTAGAAAAAAAAAAGATGCACACAAGCAGCAAATACCAGCGATTAACGAAATGTGAGTTACGTAAGTGACATCGTATAACTGACTTTGATGTGCCCACAAAAGTGATCTTTACGTTGGATCTTGCAGAAATCATACACACCCGTTAATCAAATCCCGCAGCGATTACTGCTCAAACAGTGTGATTTGGCATGTGGTAAGGACCGCGTAAGAGTAAGCTCGCATGCGGGATATGGTGGGTTCGAATCCCACCGGTGGCATCTCTAAAGATTGTTTTCGGTGGTTTCTCATTTACAGAAGAAGAAGTTCAACCTTTAGGATTCCAGCAAGATATAGCAGATACCCTGGATTCAAGAGGTCAAACGGACTGTATCGCAATTAACCTGTCTACGGCATTTAACAGGTTGGATCATGAGAGTCTACTGGCAAAAATGTGTGCGATTGTACTACACAAAAGAGTGACTGAAAGGGTAGCTAAATTTATCTACATATATAAAATAACTTGTCCTGACTGACTGACTGACTGATTCATCATCGCCGAGCCAAAACTACTGGACATAAAGAAATGAAATTTTGGAGATATATTCATATTAAGATGTAGGTGCTCGCTAAGAGAGGATTTTTGGATATTCCGTCGCTAGGGGGGTGAAAATGGGGGATGAAGTTTTAAAATGAGTGTATCTATATCTCAAAACTTTAAAAGTTTACAGATGTAAAAATTGGTATTTAGAATCTTCTTTAAAAATAAGGAAACACGTATTCTTTTGTTTTCGGAAAATCCCAATAGGAGGGGTGAAAAGGGTGAAAAAGGGGTTGAATGCCTTTAATCGGGATACCGGTATTTATATCTCAGAAACTGAAGATATTACGACCTGAAAATTGGTACTTTTGATCTCTTAAAAATAAAGAAACACGCATTTTTTGTTTTTGGAAAATCCAATTAATGGGAGGGTGAAAAGGGGGTGAATTTTTGAAATGAGTGAATCTATATCTCCAAACATTTACAGTTTGCAGATGTAAAAATTGGTATTTACAATCTCCATTAAAAATAAAGAAACACGTATTTCGTTGTTTTCGGAAAATCGCAATAGGAGTGAAGAGGGGTGAAAAAGGGGTTGAATGCCTTTAATGATGCTACTTATATCTCAGAACCTGAAGATATTACAGACCTGAAAATTGGTATTTGGGATCTACTTAAAAGTAAAGAAACACGTCTTTTTTCGCTTATGGAAAATCCAAATATTGGGGATGGAAGGGGGAGGGTGAATTTTTTAAAATGAGTGTGTATACATCTTAAAACTTTAAATATTTACAGATGTAAAAATTGGTAGTTAGAATGTCCTTTAAAAATAAAGGAAATCGTATTTTTTTGTTTCCTGTAAATCCAAATAGGAGGGGTGTAAAAGGGTGAAAAAATGGGTTGAATGCCTTTAATGAGGATACATATATCTCAGAAACGAAAGATATTACAGAACTGAAAATTTGAATAGGGGATCTCCTTTAAAAATAAAGAAACACGTATTTTTTAGTTTTTGGAAAATCCAATTAATGGCGGTTAAACAGGAGTGACAAATTGGGGTGAATTTTTTGAAAGACGATATCTACAGAATATCTTGGAAACGTAAAATGTTACAGGCGTAAAACGTGGGTGTTTGGAATCTCCTGTAAATGTAAAGAAACATAGGTGATTTGTTTTTGGAAACTCGACTTAAGGGGAACTCAAAAGGGGTGAAATTTTAAAATGAGAATTTTTACAGTATATCTAAAAAACTTAACATGTTACAGAAGTGAAAAATGGTATTTTTTATCTCTATTAAAGATAAAGTAACGGGTATTTTTAGTTTTCGAAAATACCACTTGGGAGGAGGGGGGGTAAAAGTGACTAAAAATGGTGTTGAATTCTTTTAATTAGGCTACTGATATCTCAAAAATGAAGATGTTACAGACTTACAGACGTGAAATTTGATATTTGCAATCTGCTTTAAGAGTAAAGAAACACGCATACTAGGAAAATCCAATGAAGGGGGGGGGGGGGTGAAAGAATTGAAAAATTAATTGACTTAATTGTATGAGAATACATACATCTAATAAAAATTAAAGTTGTTACAGACGTGAAAATTCGTATTTGGATCTCCTTTAAAACAAAGGAAAACGCGTTTTAGGGGGGGGGGGGGAGGCGGGAAACCATCTTGGAGAGCAAGAGTGTAAAGGAGTTGAATTCCTTTCATGAGGACACGTAAATCAAACACTCAAGAAGTTAGAGTCGTGATAATATGTATTTAGAAGATCGTTTACTGTTAAAGGACAAGTATTTTTTGCGGGAAAATTCACTTGGGGGGGGGGGGGGTAGTGAGAAATGAAGTGAAAAAGTAAATTATTTTTATGGGGATACTTATATCTCAAAACTGAAGGTAATAGACGTGAACATTGGTGTTTGGAATCTCCTTTACACATAAAGAAACAAGCCTTCTTTTCATTTTTTAGGGGGGGGGGGGTGGCGGTAAATAATCATAACGGCGATGGGGTGTAGAAGGAGGTGAGACCAATTGATTTTACTGTTCTTAATGTACTTATAGGGATCCTTCGTTGCTCAGGCGGCAGCGCGCCGGCCTCTCACAGCTGGGTTCCGTGGTTCAAATCCCGGTCACTCCATGTGACATTAGTGCTGGACAAAACGGGGGCGGGACAGGTTTTTCTCTGGATACTCCGGTTTTCTCTCTCATCAGCCATTCCAGCAACATATAATAGTAATAATAATAATAATAATAATAATAATAATAATAATAATAATGTTCCGGACCGTCGTCAAATGTGCGGACCGCGCTGGAAACGGCTCCTGGACGGGTAATGACTAAGAATGCAGTCCGACCGCGGGTTCAGTGCAGCCAAGGCACCCAATAAGACACCACGCCGGATCTCCTAAAGGATTTTATCCATATTAAAAATGATTATGGGAAAAGATGGCAAAGATTCACGGACCCAACTGACCGGGAGGAATACCTAAGCCTAGCCCGGGAAGTACGAAATCGATTGCTGGAAAGGAAGATTGAAAAAATGGGAGGAAACGTGCCGTAATCTAATAAAAAACGAGTCAGATCGGGAATTTTGGTGGATTCTCGCAGAAAACGAGTTTGATCGCGAATTTCGGCGGATTATATATCTAAAACAATAAGCATTCAAATATAAATTTCAGTATAATACCGTAGCGAAGCACGGGTATCTTGCTAGTAGAAAATAAAACTCAGAGAATTAGATTAGGCGAATCCTTATCTGACCCTGTAATAATTAAGAGGGAAATTCCTCAAGGCAGCATTATTTATATATCAATTACTAGCAGAAAATGGCTTTAGTTACTCATACTATCGGTGTGAGCGACTTCATTAGATATTTATATCACTGGTGTATTTACTTAAGTACGTAGAAATTATTTGTCATGTTAGGAAATATAGTGTATCTTCTTCTTCATTTCTTCATGGGGGCCTCTAAAGATTAGTTCGTAATTAACGTCGACCTCTAAGATCTTATGCTACCTTGTTTTTCCTTCATTCCCACCTAGGTATACTTGCTTCCTTCACAAAGCTGCAGGTTTAGTATAAGTATACCCCCGCTAGATAGGACCACAAATATAAATATTATTGAATGTATTTGTTTGATCCGACATTTCCTATTACAAATGATCAAGGAAATACGCGATGCATAACAGAAACTACTATAATTATCGAGAATTATAATTTTCAGGGCTTGTCACTCATGTCGCACATCATACAATGAACCTGAGTATAAATGTTGAGAATTTTTTTCAAGTCATAGGCGCACCATCTTGACAACTGTGTACAGTATATAGGTTGATTTCATGGTCACAATGATCTTAAAAGTGGATCAAAATATCGGTACTAATAACGTCAGTGATTCTACTACTCCATGATTTGATAGAAAATACTTTAAACTATAGGTAACAGACTCCGTAAAATGCTGAAACCTAAGCCAGTACGTAAAAACGGAGGCCCGTCGGCAACCGCTGGTCGCTGTACTACGGAGATCTCCAGGGCTATTATTTTTATACTTCACTCCCTTTCCATCCCCGCCCAAAGGAGTGCTATGAGCGTCTTACATAACAGTTTATTTTTCCAGATAGTAAGTCATATGTGTATCAATTTTGATTGGCAGCTATGCCCAAACGTACATGAATAATCTAGCTGCTATAGAATCCTGGAGCTGACGTTGCCATGGTTACGGCTTTACGTTTCTTTATCCGATTCCTAGAGCAGGGGTAATGCGGTTCCAATATCTCCGTAACGGTTGGTTTTAGGGCCTTAAAACATGGTTTTCGGGCCAGAAGGGTTTACCTAGTTTTGTTCTTTGCGTCAAGGGGCTTAAAAGGAACTTTGTTACGTCTTTGTACGACAAATTCGATTTCGCCTATAATAGGCTATTATTTTAATATTTTTATATCTCCCCCATCGCCCACTCGAATTATTTTGAAAATAAAATACAGCCCATGTTACTCACTGGCAACGTAGCTTTCTATAGGTGAAGTCATTTTTAAAGTTAGTTCAGTAGTTTTTGAGTCTATCCGTTACAAACAAATATACAAATTTTCCTCTTTGTAATATTAGTATTGCACCCATAAGCGAATGTGCGTAATAAATGCATGAATTAAATGTCTAATAATTCACATATTGGAATACAGCAGCAGGCTGGGAAAAGCTGGCAGTCTCACAAAGCAACATTCAGGCGCCGTTCAGACTGCAAATAGATCCACAGAACACGTCTTAAGGCACGGACAGGATATAGCTGGCCTAAGTGGTACATCCAATACTGTTTTATGATGCCGACGAGAAGGGGAAACTTTCTATCCAGTTCCCACGGGAATCCGCGCGTTGGAACTTGACCTACTTAGATGTGCGAGAGAGAAACAAATAATACCCGTCATCCCTTGGCAGAAAATGGAAGATTCCATGCTGCGAAGAGCGCGAACGTCTCAGCCAATCACAAAATTGCAAATTTAAATGCGGGAATCTAGAGCCAGTATTTCGCGATTTGGTGCCCGAAGTAGTTGTGGAAAATGGTGTCCTGACTTTCTAACAATATTTGAGGATTTATCAGGGCAAATATGTGATTAATTAGTGGTTAAATAAGAAATTTTCAACTTTACATGGAAGAGTGGTATCGCCCCGGAAATGAACAGTCATGGCGGGAAGACGCCATCCTCTGGCAGAAGATAGAGCCAGTGACGCGCGCCGTCGTATGAATTAACCTGTGATCGTTTCTCATAGCGCAATGTAACACGTAAAACGGACCAAAATTAGGAATGTTTTGAACATATTTCCTAAAACTTTAACCTACGGATGTATGATAAATCGGTCCCAAGTGCAAGATTATTACGCCACATCCCTTCCATAGAACTATTTTCGAAGTGGGGGGAGGACTGTTTACAAAACCAACGAGCAGTGTGGTGAATCTTCAGTTCGTGTGTGTTCTTTCAGTCTTGTATGAACGTTTTTCTTGTGTGAATTCTGAGTCTTGTAGGAACGCAACACAATCAGAGACAGTTGTTGGTATCCGAGTAAGTAATGTATTTTACTTGTGAGAGTAATATTTTAGGAGAAATGAACACTTTGACAAACTTTTATTTAATTTGAGTTTATGCAGAGATAATCAGGCAATTGAATTATCAAATGACAATGATAGTTATATTTTCATCACTTGCCTTGAATGAACTTATAACATGCTAAGACCGAGAGGGACTATGAATCTCGTCGTAACAAGTAACTGCATAAAATTTCCCTAGTCCACGTGTAGCTTGGAAATTTTGTGGAAAGGTCATATTTTGAAGGACGATTATTATAGAAATTCTCCACATATCATTGGGAATATTACATTTAACTTTTTTTCATCATTTTCAAAGAACTATTACGGCAAGCGAGATATTACGGGAGCAGAATTAGTTAAAGCAGGGTGTGAGAGACACAGCAGGAGACTAGGCAGGTAGCGGAGTCCAGATTTTCAACGTCACATCAGGTGATCAATGCAGTGTTATTGAATAATCTTCATTGAAGTGTTAAAAAATGCGAGTGTTTATGTAAATGTGGACGTGTGCAACGCCATCATAAAAATGCATCAAGTATGTACGTGTGATATTTCGGATAACCACATCTGCTTCAAGATGGAATACTAATTCATCATGACAGAGCCCGGAGGGTGATCCAACCTGCCTCCAGCACAAATAAGGTAAATGAGCAAAATGTAAAAATGAATATGTAGGACTATGAACCAATCGATGATCAAAAGGTAGTTTAGACTGTTAGATAGGATTGTAAATAATTCACGTAATAATAATAATAATAATAATAATAATAATAATAATAATAATAATAATAATAATAAGTGTGAGCAAGTGTTATGTGCGTACTTTCTTTAAGTAAATGTGTTTTGCATATTATTTCTGGATCATTTTGAAGTAAGTCATTTTGACATATGAGAATCCTATTTTACTAGAGATTTAAATAAGTGTAGTGCAGATTTGTGAATAATAATAATAATAATAATAATAATAATAATAATAATAATAATGTTATTATAACGGTGGTAATGAGCGATATTTTTGTTGACGTTAGGATTTTGTAGATGCCGCCTTGTTGATTTTAATGTCTACTTTTGCTACTAGTGCATTCAGTTTATTATTTCATGTTATGTAATCATTATTCAGATGACCGTTTCCGGTAGCTCTCATGCCTTGTATTTTCGCGGCGATATGGTTGACACGCGAGTGTTTATCCCTGTGTGTAAACGCGGTCACACATTTCGACAGCCGTGTTTTTGAGAGGCAATCTCGTTATTTCAGTAAAATAGTTAGTGACAGTAAGCCATTGATAAGTTAGCTCTGATATTTCATAATTGTGAAGCGGAGGATGATCAAAAGATCGAGCAAAGTGAATAGTAATATCCCTGATGATCTGCGTTGAAAATGGAAAATGTGATATTTGGACCATGTTATGAACAATGTCGTAGGAAATGGAGATGTGAACGACAGTTATTTCGCCAGTCTGATACGAGCGAGGCCGTATTATGAGTGACTACGTCGAGAATATTGATGAATAAATAGAATTGAGAGATGAATAATTTAACCGAGAGTGTTAAATATATGACGACATGTGAGATGGTTGTAGGCGGAAAGCCTATATTGTTTCAAATAGTTTCCAGGAAAAATAGATGCTCGAAAAATATGCGACTTAGAGCACGAGGTAATGTGTGAACAGAGCGACGAATCAATGTGTGTTTTGACAGTCATGTAGAATCATGGTTGACATGTAATACCAGTAATTATTGTCCGTAAAGATTGAATAGTGTCATGGCCAGACATTTTCGTCTGAGGTTAGAAGATTGCCATCAAATTCACATATTTTGTTACTTGAAGCAGGGTAAATTTTTCTTTATACTCCGATATTTGTGCATTTTATTTTTTGACTTTCAGCAGGCAGCGATTTTTGGGATCTAGATTTTTGTTATTATATCCTTTCTTTGTGTATATTTTATCACCGTATTATTTTAGAATCGGATCATACGTGAATTGTTTGTATTCATTGAAGTAAATAAATAGGTGTAGTCAGGTTATTTTTGATTTCAGTAAATTTTTGGAGCAGTGTTTCTCCATTGACATGTTCATTTATGTAAATAAGATTTCATGTGTTAGGGTAAAATATCATCGATTAGTTCATAGTCAAAACCATAGTAGTGGTATGCTCATACCAGAAGACAGTCAGTAATTACCAAGCCTTAGAAATCCACTACATTTCAGTTAGGAAAATGAAGCGATCTTTAATAAGCAGTTGTATCATAAGTGCCGCAAATGAATTATATAAATGAGATGGGATCTGCCTCCATCTAGTGTTGGTACCACAAATATGAATTCGCAATGAAAATGCAGGCAGCGGCAAATCAAGTAAACTTAATAATGTAAAGGGATCGCTTTCATTTGAGATGTACACATGAGGCACTTGGCCTAATTAATTTAAGTATTTTAAGAAGTCCAGTCTATCACAGTCATGCGAGTAAGGTTTAATTAATTAAATGAGTGATTGTAGCACTCAGGTTTATGTTTCAAAAAAATTTCTTGTATTCAGCCACGAGTAGTTTAAAAATGTGGCAATGGTTATGTGGCAGATGAAGTACAATGTTCATGGTTGTTTTGTTTTTCTGTTTCTTTCTTTTATTGTTACACATAGTTAGTGCATTCCATGACTATTTTAGAGTTGGGTGCTTCTCAACTGAATTTGTATATGGGTTAAATATTTGATAAACACCTCTGAGTCAATGTTGAGTTGATGACTTACCAATTAATTAATTAACTACGCAAGTTTATTTTGAAAGGAAATTTTTCCAATGTATTACAAATCAGTCATTCAAATGAGGTGGTATTTCTGACCAGTGTTTTGAATTTGGTCACGTCATCGTCATGGAGACAGTGGTTCGATGTAATCTAGAATATTTAAATTTGATCGACCTTCAGTCGAAATTTATTAAGGCAGATAGTTGAGTTATTGTAATGTAGATCTTTTAATTGTTTTAAATTTTAACTTCATTTCACTTTATTTTATTTTTCACCATTTTACTTTCAATTTTTACACTTTGCACTTTGTTCAATAAATCATTTATTTTATTTAAATTTTAATTCAGTCTTTGGGTACCGTCATTTATAGTTTAGTTTACCCCATCTTTCATTTCCTCATCCCCCGATCGACATGTGGCCCATCAACCCGTGGGATATTAGGGACGCACCACACCTGAGAAGAAGAGTCTACATGAGGCGGTAGGTATTTTTGTAAATGTCATTATTTACAGGAGCAGCCGGCGCACATATCAAGAAAGAAGACCACCGCATGGGGTGCCTTGAAAAGGGCACAGTATAGAAGTATAGATTACATCCCTACGCATACGGTTGCCGTCAGGGGGGCATCCAGCCGTAAAATAGGGTCAAATCCACATGTGCTACACAGTTCGCACCCGCAACCCCACAGGTGTGGGTAAAGCGATAGAAGAAGATACTCATTTTAAAAATTCACCCGCTTTTTATTCTTTTCACCCCCTTAAGTGGTTTTTCCAAAAGGAGCGTGTTCATTTTTAAAGGAGATTCCAAGTACCAATTTTAATGTCTGTAACATCTTCATTTTTTGAGATATATGTATCCCCATATAAATAATTCAACTCCTTCCTCACTTCTTTTCACCCTTCTCCCCCCTTGAATGGATTTTCTGATAACGAATATTTGTGTTCTTTTACTTTTAAAGGGGATTCCAAATATCAATTTTCATGTCTGTAACATGTTAGGTTTTTGTGATTTTTTTTGGTGATTCATTGTTGATATCCCCCTGTGGGTGGGGGCGGTAGAATAACACCCACGGTATCCCCTGTCTGTCGTAAGAGTCGACTAAAAGGACCCCAGGGGCTCTGAACTTTGGAGCGTGGGTTGGCGACGCGGGGCCTTTAGCTGAGTCCTGGCATTGCTTCCACTTACTTGTGCCTGGCTCCTCACTTTCATCTATCCTATCCGACCTCACTTGGTCAACTCTTGTTCTTTTCCGACTCCGATGCTAGTAGGTTTGCGAGGGCTAGGGAGTCTTTCGTTTTCATGCCCTTCGTGGCCCTTGTCTTCCTTTGGCCGATATCTTCATTTTTCGAAGTGTCGGACCCCTTCCATTATTTCTTTCTGGTTAGTGTTATATAGAGGATGGTTGCCTAGTTGTACTTCCTCTTAAAACAATAATCACCACCACCTTATTGTTGATAACTTCGCTGCTGTAGAATCCTGGAGCTGACGTTGCCATGGTTACGGCAGTTTATTACTTTACCCGATTCCTAGAGTAGGGGTAGTGTGGTGCCAATATCTCCGTAACGGTTGGTTTTAGGGCCTTAAAACATGGTTTTCGGGCCCGTAGGGCTTACCGAGTTTTGTTCTTTTCGTCAAGAGGATTAAATTGAGCTTTGTCCCGTCCTTATACGACAAATTCGATATTTTGCATATATTAGCCAATTATTTTTATATCTCCCCCTCCCCCCCGTGCCACCCACCTCGAATTGTTTCGAAAATAAAATACAGCCCATGTTACTCACTGGAAATGTAGCTTTCTATAGGTGAAGTAATTTTTAAAATCGGTTCAGTAGTTTTTGAGCCTATTCGTTACAAACAAACAAATTTTTCCTCTTTATAATATTAATATAGACATAGATATAGATATGAGTAAAGAAGTGGAATCAGAGACAAGGCATTTTGGAGATGATGTTATTCTGTACAGAGTCATAAAAAAGTTACAAGATTGTAAGCAACTGCAAAATGACCTCGGTAATGTTGTGAGATGGACAGCAAAGGTAGCCTATGATGAAAAACGGAGTTAAAAGTCAGGTTGTAAGTTTCACAAATAGGAAAAGTCCTCTCAGTTTTAATTAATGCGTTGATGGATGAAAGTTCCTTTTGGAGATCATTGTAAGTACGGAGGTGTTAATATACGGAAAAATCTTCATTGGGGTAATCACATAAGTATGATTGTAAATAAAGGGTACAGGTCTCTGCTCATGGTTATGCGGGTATTTAGGGGTTGTGGTAAGGATGTAAAGGAGATGGTATATAAGTCTCTGGTAAGAGCCCAACTAGAGTATGGTTCCAGTGTTTGGGACCCCCAAAAGGGTTGCTTGATTCGAGAACTGGAAAAAATCCAAAGGAAAGCAGCTCGATTTGTTCTGGGTGATTTCCGACAAAAGAGTAGCGTTACAAAAATGTTGCAAACTTTGGGCTAGGAAGACTTAGGGGAAAGGAGACGAGCTGCTCGACTAAGTGGTATGTTCCTAGCTGTCAGTGGAGAGATGGCGTGGGAGGATATCAGTAGACGAATAGGTTTGAGTGGTGTTTTTAAAAGTGGGAAAGATCACAATACGAAGATAACGATTGAATTCAAGATCACAAATTGGGTCAAATATTCGTTTATAGGAAGGGGAGTTAGTGGTTGGAATAACTTACCAAAGGAGATGTTCAATGAATTTCCAATTTCCTGCAATTATTTAAGAAACGGCTAGGAAAACAACAGATAGGGAATCTGCCACCTGGGCGACTGCCCTAAATGCAGATCATTAGTGATTGATTGATTGATTGATTGATTGATTGATTGATTGATTGATTGATTGATTGATTGATTGATTGATTGCGGTTAGGGTCGCGCGACTGTAAGCTTGCATTCGGGAGATAGAAGATCGATACCCATTGCCGGCAGCCCTGAATATGGCTTCCCGTGGTTTCCTATTTTCACACCAGTCTTTACCTTAAGGCCACGGCGTCTTCCTTCCCACTCCTAGCCGTTTCCTATTCCATCTTCGCCATAAGACGTATCTGTGTCTGTGAGATGTAAAGCAAATTGGAAAAATGAAATGTAAAGCTGAAGGCAGGGCGCACGCACAGCCGGGTTCCGAACCATCGGTATTAACCAATGAGGGTTGAAATCCCCGACCCGCTCGGGAATCAAACCCTGGTCCCCTTGGTCCAAAGGACAGCACGCTAATAATTTAGCCATGATCACAAATAACCTCGTAATATTCGCCAAAATCTGACCCAATTTTGACTGAAAATTGTACGCTAGAGGAAAACGCATGAATTGCAGTAAGTTATGTAGTTTTAAGTAGCTGAATTATGAACGAGTAATTGGTGTTACCAACAATACAAGACAAGTGGAAATGAATTCAAGAAGATATCATCATAAATACACATTTCTATAAATGATTTATTGTTGCCATGATGTTATTGTAGAAGTTTGCAAGCAATCTTTCTCCTCAAGCACAATTTCCTTGGCAACCTTCAAGTTACTGAGTGATAATAGCAGTGATGCTCGAAGTCTGTATGTACTCACCGAGTGACCCTAATGATGTATGAACTTCTCATGCATCACTAACCCGCATTGGTACCTATTAAACGCGGATGGGTGGACGGGTAAAAATATTAAAGTACTACGAAAAACGTAAAATTAAGCAATTTCCTCAATTGTCCCGTAAATTTAAGAGCTAAAGGGCCCGGAAAGGTTTCAATTTCTGAGTCTTGGATATCTCTATCAAACTTAAAAAGCAAATTTCGTAAATCACTTTCAGCCTGAATGCAGTTACGCAAAAATAACTCTAATCGCGCTTGTTTCTTTACTCGTTTTCTTTTTCATTCAAATCCTATCCTAATTAATTTACATAACGCATTCCTTAGTTCAATACTTATAGGAGTTCTTTGATTTTTGAAAAATGTACGTATAATGGCTTCAGTGAGACTCTGCATTGACTCATATTAGCGCTCGTAGTAGTGCTTAAGTGAAACAATGCATTGGCTCACATTAGCGCTCGTAGTAGTGCTTAAGTGAAACAATGCATTGGCTCACATTAGCGCTCGTAGTGGTGCTTAAGTGAAACAATGCATTGACACACATTAGCGCTCGTAGTAGTGCTTAAGTGAAACAATGCATTGACTCACATTAGCGCTCGTAGTGGTGCTTAAGTGAAACAATGCATTGACTCATTAGCGCTCGTAGTGGTGCTTAAGTGAAACAATGCATTGACTCACATTAGCGCTCATAGTGGTGCTTAAGTGAAATAATGCATTGACTCACATCAGCGCTCGTAGTGGTGCTTAAGTGAAACAATGCATTGACTCGCATTAGTGCTCGTAGTGGTAGAAAAGGCAAACTGCTAATCTAATCGGCCAGATAACGATGATTAGGAAATGGATAGTAATTTTTAGGAATAAATAATAATTCTCATGCTTAATTGTATTTTATTTGCCTAAAATTTGTAGCTCATATCTCTGGGATGTTTTTATCATTAAGTTGCTTACCTGAAAGGCTAGAACTGTCGATTTTTATTCCGTACCCCGATAGGCAACGGTATAGTGAATATTTAATGTATCATGGGTACTAGTCACCTAGAAATAATTAAAGTGATTGTGTGGGCCTTTAAGGCGTATGTCATGTAATACTGAGTTAGTATCAGTTATTTTGTATCAGCGTAAACCTTATATGACGATATTTACATTCCTGAAGGCAATACTTAACAATATTTCTGAAGATGTCTGTGTGGTACAGGTTCACCTGCAGAATCTAACAGAAATATTGAAATTCGCGTACGGCGCTAAATTTTAATTGAAAATCCGCTAAATTCCGCTAAATTTCAAACTGAAGCAAAATAGCATATACCCTACAAGCTGTTTTATTAAAAGAGATGAATTCAACACTCACCAGTTTCAGAACAGGAGTTATCATCATCTTCTCCTCCCCGCACTATATGCTCTGAAGCAGATGTGCTGGGTTGAGGTCCTGTGGTTTCATATGAAGCAACATAGTACTATTCATTTTTTTTTTCAAAATATATGTTGGCAGTTCACAACAGCAAAGCACATACGGAAATTTTCAAATGTATTTAGAAAGTTATTTTTACTTTCATTACTGTTTTCATTGTTTTTTATAAGTGCGGAGAGAAATAATGTCCATCACTTTTGCATATATATATTGTATTGCCAAATAGATGCGCCATCCGTGTTTGGAATCACTGGGAAGCTCAACCAACTAGTCTTTTAAAGTTTAATCATTTAACCGCTCTTTACGAAATATCTGACTACTTTTTAACCTCGTCTTTCGATATATTGACGTACCAAAAAGAACCTGATGTCAAAAGAAACATGTTAACAAACACACTACCTGGCTCATCAAGAGTCTAGCAAAGCAAGCTATTTATGTTCCATGCTTGCCTTACCTTTCATCTAAGTATAAAATACCTATCGATCGGTGGATTGTCAGAGGCCTGGTATTCGAAGCAAGTCAGACATCGAACATCCTACAAAACTTGAAAGTTCCATTCTGCGAGTTAGAAAAAATAGTAATACAGATACTGAGGGACTCTCTGCAAATCATTCACTTTCATCTGTACCTGAGGACGTGATTGACATTCCACTCCCACTAACCCTGGTAAAAAAGAAGATAACCGCTTCAATGATAAAACTGATATATTTAAACTCCATTGAAATAGAAATTGAAGCTGTATTCTGGATCCAAATGGTCACCCTCATTGGAGGACGGATGATTTATTTCTTTAATAAATCTCTCTCTCTAACGATTGTAACAAAATAATTCTAATAATAATAATAATACCGGTAATAATGTTATTTGTTTTACGTCCCACTAACTACTCTTTTACGGTTTTCACAAAATAATTCTGACCGAGGCTATGGTAGTATGCAACATAAGTTCAATACAACGAGAATAAGTAGACTATTATACCGTAGTAAGTTCTTTTTTCTTCTGGTAATGAAAGGTGACATTGTTACTGCTGAAAATCGCTAAAATAAGTTTGAAAATCCGTCAAAAACCCGCTGTCCACTAAATGGAAAATTTATCCGCTGTTCTATTTAAAAATCCGCCAAATTTGACGGAAAATCCGTTGAGTTGGCAACACTGGGCTTAACATCTAGGTCATCGACCAAGAAGCTGACGAGTAACTTTTATTCTCACTATTACTTCTACGTACATACATTCACTCAGCCATACTGCAACCTTTCCACCCCACGCCATTTGCCGCATAGAACCAAATGACTGCATGATAATCCCTAAAAAATCGGGATACCGCCATATAGCACCATACGCCAAAGCGCCTGATGGAAAGGGACCTTTTTAGTCTAGAGTCAAATGCCACCTCATCAGGAAGGAACAAAAAAAATTCAGGATGATGGGTGAGCAAATGCTCTTCCGACCGTGCAAGGGTCTACTGCACCCTTCCGTTCCAAAGAATCAAACCACCGACCTCCCAAGGCCATGGTGCGTTCGCGGCAGAAGATCAAAGAAAATATCACATAACTAGCTTAAAGGCATAAATGAACGGAAGGAAACCTGGGATACAATGTTATTCGGCAAAATGACAGGCAGACAAAAGTTTAAATACCTATTTATTGAGCCTTGATAAATCAAATTAATTAAAGGTCGATCCTGAATATTTATAGTATATCAATGTTGAATATGCAATGTCCAACGGACTAAATACAAATTGTAAAGTGTCAAAAAAAATTTATTTCTCCTTTACTTCTATCTTCTTCCCGACATGATGATAAATATTACATCATAATTTGTATAACATACTTTTCAAATTAAAAAAAAAATCAGAAATATCCTTACAAATGCGACGGTTATCATTAATAACTTTCTTCACTATCAGAAGAAGCAATTATTTATACAACAAAATAAATTGAAGATAACTTGAAGTGGTCACCTAGCTAAATTAATTATATTACAAAATAAACAAAGAATAAAATGAATGCTAGTCGATATAATCCTCATCAAAATAAAATGACTGATGTCGGGTCCAGAAATCGAACCCACATCCCAATGAATCCAATGACAAAAATTACGAAAATAAAACTCGATTTTTTATCCACATAAAGTGTGACACACGACTAAAAGAATGTATAAAAAGGAAAATATATACACAATATAAAATAATCAATAACAATATACACATGCAATTGGCTGTATATAAAAAAAATGTGAAAACAAAAATCCATGGTTGCCTCAGAACTCGAACCAATGATATCCAAGATAGCATCGACAAACGGGACTAAAAAAACTGCCTTTCTTAATTAATCATATGGTCAACAAATAAATGAAAATACTGGCGTTCCAGTTAGTTAAATATTATTATAAGATCATACATAAAAAAGTCAAAGAACCCTTTAAACAATAATCGGTGTCGCACGGCCTTCATTCTAAATGGAATAGCTCGAACAATAAAGCATACGGTAATCCTTTAAAAGGGACAAACCTTCTTCACTCTCCCCTCATCGTAAATCTCTGGACGTCAAAGCCCGGCTAATAATGGCTCGGTGTGGCAGAAATATCCTTTCAACATCTCAAGGTGAAAGCAAATCGTTTCCCTTGGAACACATATTTGTTAAATAATCTTATTTCATTATATATTCTCATATCATATTTCCAAAGCTCCACTGGCTTATAAATTCACTGTCCTGCCACAATTATATAATACAATATCAATCCACTGTTCATTGTCTCATATTCACATCCATCAACTCAGAATGACCAGCTTCGATTCCATCCGATTACAGAATACAGCCTAGGTTTTTCCTACATTTTAAAATCAAATCAATAAAATCAAATATGGATTTTAAACATATCCATAAGGATATTCTCATATTCAGAAAGGGAAATTATTCGACATTAAAGGAAAACGCTAATCTCAATAGGAAGGCGTCTGTTCGATGTCTAGGCATGTCACAAGTTACGCATATAATTAATACAGCCATCTACAAATATATCATCATGCGAATTACATGAAAATAAGAGTGCCTTGCTATCCTAATGTTAACAGTCGATAATCCATTTTTACAAGCATAATCACCATGCATTATCATAATAAGCTTGGATATCACGTAAATAAATTATACAAAATTACGGCTCGGCTCAGTGCCAAAAACAAATCCACTATCTATTACATTTACCTAATCTAAGCACTCTGACTAACTAATATTTTATCATCACGTCAAATACATGCATTACGTTAATTATATATATATTTAAGCCCATGGAGTAGACTATAAATTCCATGAAATGAACATAAATGAATATGAAGACCACTCACAAGTTCTCTTTCTAATTAAAAAGAAATACATGCAATTTACATGTCTAACCTAATTTACGTGATCTGCATAATGAATAACCGCGCATTTATTAAAAAATTATTTCATTTTAGTACTTATCATCATGTCGTAACTATCCAAGGTTCGGGTCCCGGGTAAGACCCTCATCTTCATCTTCTAAGCTTCCATGGTGTTGACGTTGGTCACGGGTTCATGTCCGTTGCTACTCCCGCTGAGCACATTCATAATCCAATGGTTATCTTCTACACTTATAACAGTTTTTATGAGATTAAGACTTGTTGCGTCACTTTAACACAAAAAAATACAATTAATAGCACTATAATGAAATTAATACTTGTTGCATCACTTAAAAAGTTACAATTATACCGTTCTTGCGATCACATAACTTCAACCTGTTTTTAAATACTATTATTTGTAAACAATTACAATATTCTCGAACATATAAACTGTACATTTACAGTCTGAAACACTAAATAGATCAGAACACCATCAAACCGTGGTTCTGCTTTGGATCCTTCGCGTGAAGAGGATGGGTTGTCATCATCGCGGTTCCTTTTATAAACTTTCCCCCTTCCATGCAAGAGACAATGGATAGTCCCCACTACTTTTTTTAATTAATAGTTCCACGTGTCGTATGACATCGGTAATACACTCAAACGTGTGACTCAGATTCTTAAGTAGTCTGGTTATGTGCGGAACCTGAAATGTTCGGCCATTTATTCAAATTAATTATCAAAATAATGCCCCAACAATGTCTTCCATGAAGGTGCTGCGTACAAGGGACGCTTAGCTTGTTATATAATGCAACGATTACGTATTCTTCCACACGTTAATATATTATAAAGAATTAGAATTTTGGCAGATGTCTATAATTAAATCATATAACATCCAGAGGTTTCCCATATTAAATATTATGCATGTCTCGAAATCTCATCACAATAATGGGATTCGCGAGCTGGCAACATCGTGTTCGGCCATTTTTTCAACGGGTGACGGTATCATTATCGATTTTTCTGGCTTGAGATTTTCTTCCCTCTCTCTCTATCTGTGTATCCTTTTAGTTAAGACGGAGTGGTGTTTAGCAGGTTACAAAGGTTGTGTAAGCATGTGCAACCTAATGCAACTTTTTGTAACAAGTACGAGGGAGCTTTACAAAGGTTTTTCACTGCCAAATAATTAATAAATAAATATGTACATGACCGATAAGGTCACATCACATACATTTTCATTGCATATCATTATACCTATACACCCTGGAATCGGTTCCCGGTTGGGTCATAGAACTTTAATCGTAAGCAGTTATATATTTTCTCAGTGACTGAGTGTTCATGTTATCCATACTGCTCACTGTGTGAATGAACTAAACGCCTCCGCATTTATTTTCGGTTCTTTTATGGTCTCTTTTACCATGTTTTTTATAATATTATCATCAGTGTACTGTCCGATTGCATTCTAGAATGCTAAGTGTTTTAGCCTTCAGACCTATACGACCTGGGATCGATTCCGTGTTGGGTCATGGAACTTTAATTGTAAGCAGTGAAAATTATCCTTGCTCGGTGACTGAGTGTATATGTTGTCCATCCTGCTCGCATATCACACATAACACTATCCTACACTAAAATAATATGCAATTTTTTATCCACGGCAGACGCCACCCAGCCTAATCCGAGTGTCTGCCTTACAAAGAATGCGTCAGGCTGTAACAAAAAGGAATGGAATATGGCAATACAGCCCTGATGTGCCTTGGTCTACCAAGCGACTGGTGCTCAGTCGGATGGCTTGCAGATTTTGAGCTGACGCACTGCTCAGTACGATGAATTCTCTCGAAAGTTAATCTTGGTTTTTAGACCGGGATCGCTATCTCGCCGTCAGATAACTCATCAAATGTGAACGCGTAGTTTGAGTGGTTCTAGAACCAGAATAATCCATATGACCGGGCACCACTTCAGCACGGGTTCTGCTTCATCGAGATGGCGGCCCAGATGGCGCCAGCACCATCGCCATCTTTTCAGGGAAATTTTATTTCCATTCGAGGGAATTTACGTCCCGTCATGTTGGCAGTTAAATTATTCTTTTGCCGTCAGGTTGGTAGAGCAGCCGCTCCATCTTGGTAAAGTAGAACCTGCGCTGAAGTGATGCCCAGTCATATGCAGTACCAGCGTTCTGGTCCAGGTAATAAAATCGCTGACTCGTTCGGAAATGAACACGGGGCCTCCGAATGAGAGGCAGGCACACTATCCCTAGACGAGGAGGGATGCGGGTCAAGCTGTAATATTCTCAAGAAATTATTAATCATCATCATCATCATCATCATCCCATTACGTCAGTTTTGTCCATGCTGCGACATTTCTTCAACGTTTGTTTAATGCCGGGCTGAGTGGCTCAGGCGGTTGAGGCACTGGCCTTCTGGCCCCAACTTGGCAGGTTCGATCCTGGCTCAAACCGGTGGTATTTGAAGGTGCTCAAATACGTCTGTCTCGTGTCTGTAGATTTACTGGCACGTAAAAGAACTCCTGCGGGACAAAATTCCGGCACCTTGGCGCCTCCGAAAACCTTCAAAGTAGTTAGTGGGACGTAAAAACAATAACATTATTATTTATTATTTTTTGTTTAATTGTTTGCTAAATAGGCCATGGCACTTAGAGAACATTTTAGGGCTTAGCTTGCCAGAACGACTGCTACCTAGTGAAATTGTCTGATGATCTTAGAGCGCTACGCGATTAGTTCAAGAAGTGTTCAGTCGTACTCCTTGGTTTCCAAAATCGAAACCTCTGCCTCTCATATCAGACAGCTCATCAGCTGGTCTAACAAGTCTGAATGGAACCCATTCCAGCCCTTAGGCCAGAATTCATGTCCTTGGACTTGCCGGGAATCGAATATGGGGTCTCTGCTGACGAGGCTGATACGGTACCCTACATCATGGGGCTCCATAATTATTTTATTTTTAAAATATTTATTTGTTCATTTTTTCTCTTCGTAAATGATATAATATTTTATTTAGCCTGCGAAGGGGAAATGCTGCCCTGTAGAGTTGCTTGCACTTTTAATAACTAGAAGTGAGTCGAGTGAGGTTATGCCCCGCACGCCGCTAACTTAGGTTATTTCAGAACTTGATTGGTTTATTGGAGCGCGCCCATGTCCTCACTCCGGGAGCTATTTCATTATTTACATGCTTCCCGCTCAGCCGAACTCATTAACTGCCTGCCTCGTGGAATCCCAAGGAGGCCTCAATAATGCACTGCCGATCCTTGTTGCGTGAAGTCACATTAGCCTGTAATTGAAAACGTACTAAAATTTGTTTACTTATTGCACTGTCGAGAAGATACTTTCAGAAATTAACTGCAAATTTTAAATATTTAGCTGAAGTAGCAACTTTCTTGAACCTGTAAGGTAACTGCTTGACGTATGCGGCCAGCACGCCGTATAAACCAGAGTCACTGTTAGAATAATGCAATTCGGGGCTTCCAGAAGCAACGAAGAAACAAGTAAAATAACGTAAATAATAATAATAATAATAATAATAATAATAATAATAATAATAATAATAATAATAATAACTGAAAGTGAGTTAGGCCTCTCCGGCTGTTCAAATCGTTCGCCAGCTCTACAGCAGTGTAGTCTGATTCGAAACTCATGATCTCTCTGATGGAAGAAGTTTAAACTCTACAGAACAGATGTCTGTACTGACGATTAGCTAGCACAGCCTAGTGTTTAAAGACTTTAACTATC
This sequence comes from Anabrus simplex, assembly GCF_040414725.1. Taxonomy (NCBI): domain Eukaryota; kingdom Metazoa; phylum Arthropoda; class Insecta; order Orthoptera; family Tettigoniidae; genus Anabrus; species Anabrus simplex. The sequence continues at coordinate 1,606,951,255 of NC_090265.1, read as the reverse complement.
ACCAAGAAAGTTTTTGTTGTTAAGTTTGATCATGTAATCGGAATTCTTTTGTTTGTATGGTGTCATCCCTAGTATTAAATTAATCCTCCAATCATACTGCTTCTCTCCTAAATCCTGTCATCTAAGCACGTGTTCTCTTCCTTTCATCTTCTAGAAACTTCTGCTGGGTAGCTATTTAAACGACGAGATTAGCTGGATTCTTGGTCTAGTCTGGCAGCAGAGAATCTGGTGTTGTGCTATTGAGAGGAGTGTTCCTATCCAAGGGGAAGCGACCCGAGGTTGGGAAATTTGAATTTTGCCCTGATCGGATTTTGTAAAATATACTGCCTGACAAAAAAAAGTTAAGCACCCAGAAGGAGTGGTCAATCAATCAATACTGATCTGCATTTAGGGCAGTCGCCCAGGTGGCAGATTCCCTATCTGTTGTTTTCCTAGCCTTTTCCTAAATGATTTCAAAGAAATTGGAAATTTATTGAACGTCTCCCTTGGTAAGTTATTCCAATCCCTAGCTCCCCTTCCTATAAATGAATATTTTCCCCAATTTGTCCTCTTAAATTCCAACTTTATCTTCATATTGTGATCTTTCCTACTTTTATAAACGCCACTCAAACTTATTCGTCTACTAATGTCATTCCACGCCATCTCTCCGCTGACAGCTCGGAACATACCACTTAGTCGAGCAGCTCTTCTTCTTTCCCTCAATTCCTCCCAACCCAATTGGGTGCCAATATTATCTCATTTCGGTAGGCCTATACATGCATACCATTGATGTGTGAGTAAATTATTATATTTACAAGGATCTGTTTTGTGTAGGACACTCATCAGAGTGATGGCACCGTCCAGTTATTGATAAGTTGTTACCAGTCAACTGCTGTGAGACAGACAGTTAAGCAAGACGTGCAGAGAGGACTACGTACAGTACGAAGCACCCGCGATACCCCGCAGACCAGTTAGACAGCCTATTTGACAGAGCCCGCATTGTGAGACTGCATGAGGCTGGATCGACGTATCGTGCAATTGCCAGGCATTTGGGCCATTCAGATGTCCAAGTGTCCGAATGTTGGACTCAATGGGTACATGGGGCACCCAATCACGTCGTGTAGGTTCGGGTCGACCATGAAACACCATCCCGAGGGAGGACCGTATTATGCTGCGCCAATCATTGCAGGATATCATAAATTTGGCACCCGCCATCCGCTAATAGTACTGGAGATTCTACAGCAATCTGTGAGTTCCCGCACAGTGTCCCGACAACTCGCAAACGCCGGATTGGGGTTTTACCGCCCCATGCGTCGGTTGCCATTGACACCTGAAGACCAAGGACTGCGTTAGGAGTGGTGCCTTGTTCGGAAGGCATGGACAGAGGGCAACTGGCGTCGCATCATATTCAATGGTGAGTCCCGCTTCTTCATAACCTCCGATGACCATCGTGTGTGGGTTTGGCAGCGTCGAGGGCAGGGGGAACATTCTGCCCACATTTTGGAAAGACACACAAGCGTAACCCATGGCCTCACGGTGTGCAGAGCCTTAGGATCTGCGTTCAGGTCACCTGTAATAGTGCTCCGGCAGACTTTGACGGCACAGCGATATGTCGCAGACAGTCTGCGTCCGCACGTCCTACCCCTTATGACACAGCACCCTGGGACAGTGTCCCAACAAGATAATGGACGTCCACACACACAGTACGTGTGTCTATGGACTGCCTAGATCATGTTGTGATCCTCCCGTGGCCGGCAAGATTCCCGGACCTCTCAATCATTGACACGTTTGGGATGACATTGGAAGGGCACTCCGTCCCAGTGACAACCTGCGGAATCTGGAAGGACAGCTGCGACAACTGTGGACGAACTTTCCCCAGGAGAGGATCTAAAGGCTGTTTGACACCATTCCGAACCTCGGCCACGGTGGGGGAAGGGGGGTAGACACACTACTGACCTGACGCCAACATTACACCTGTATCACCCAACGGCCTTGTCTCTTTCATCCCATATTGTAATCAGTTCAATAAAGGCACGTGGTCTTTCACCATATGTTGTTTCATTCACTTTCAACCGCTCCTTCTGCGTGCTTAACTTTTTTAGTAAGGCAGTGTATAACAAGTACGAGTGACGTACCCTGGTTAAAATTCCCCTCACCGAGCTCGATAGCTGCAGTCGCTCAAGTGCGGCAAGTACCCAGTAATAGGGAGACAGTGGGTTCGAGCCCTACTGTCGGCAGCCCTGAAGATGGATTTCCGTGGTTTCCCATTTTCACACAAGGCAAATGCTGGGACTGTACCTTAATTAAGGCCACGGCTGCTTCCTTCCAGTTCCTAGGCCTTTCCTATCCCATCGTCGCAATATGACCTATCTGTGCCGATGCGACGTGAAGCAAATACAAAAAAAAATAATAAAAAAATCCTCTCGACTTCAATATTGGTGACTGAACTTTCTACCTGTTAAATTTAACATCGTTTTTCGAGCTTTAACATCTTTCTTTTCTTTATCACCGAGTAGTATGCAATAGCCTCTACTTCGTCGGGCCTTATGCCCAATTACGTAACGTGAGCTTTTTCTCTGGAGTGCTTGGGTTTTGCCTCCTTTCATTTTGGTTTTCGGCCCTTTTGTAAAATTTGCCTTTTTGTTTTGTCTTCTCCACGTTGGCGGCTGTGTACCGTGGGCCTTCTGCTCCTGTTAACTATGGATCTGTAGATCCTAATTTCTTGTGTATTTCCCGACCTGTAAATAACAAGTGTACGTCAATTTTTACTGTAGGTAACTTACTGCTGTTTGACAAATTATAATGTAACCTTCTAGTCCATTTGTGTGCATCAATGTAAACGTTGTTAAAAGGACACCTGGGTTCTAGACACTGGTAATATTTTGTAAATGTAACTACTGGGTTCGAGACCTACCTTGCGAATGGTATGAGAAGCTATGGCCTCTCCTTTTTAAATGTTATTTGACATACCTTTTCCAAAGCTGTACAACTTAGCATAACACATTTTGTAACGCTGTGCAAAGTCTGTGGTGTGTACTTCTGTAAGAGGTGTGAGCTTCCGTGCTCATAGAAAGTGAATTACTTTGAACTTGTAGCGCTATTTCTTGTGAGCTTTAGAGCTACCTTGTCAAAGCACATACGAAAACCAACAATGTTTTAATATTTCTGAGCCAGGGGCTCTACTTGTTGTTGCCTGAGCTTTTGCTCTCTTGCTGATTATTTTGGCTTGGAAAGAAAATTAAAATTACTCAAACGTTAATAGGTTTCTTCCAACTTTAATTTTCACTTTATCCAGCCATTCAACCCTCACGCTTCTTTCTCTCTCTGATCCACGGAAATAATAATAATAATAATAATAATAATAATAATAATAATAATAATAATAATAATAATAATAATAATAATAATAATAATAATACGTATTGCCTCCTCTGCGAACCATGTGACCTTGCCGCGGTTGGGAGGGTTGCGTGTCCCAATGATGTAGATAGCCGAGCCGCAGGTGCAGCCATATCGGATGGGTATCTGTTGAGAGACCAGACTAACGAATGGTTTATCGAAACGGGGGTAGCAGCCTTTCGGTAGTTGCAAGGGCGGCAGTCTAGATGATTGACTGATACGGCCTTGTAATAATACTCAACATGGCTTAGCTGTGTTGATACTGCTACACGGCTGAAAGCAACGGGAAACTACAGCCGTAACTAACTCTCGAGGACATGCAGCTCCCTCTGTATGAATGATGTACTGATGATGGCTTCCTCCCGGGTAAAATATTCCGGAGGTAAACTAGTCCCCCATTCGGATCTCCGGGTGGGGACTACACGAGAGGGGGCGATCATCAGGAAGATGGATACTGACATTCTGCGAGTCGGAGCGTGGAATGTTAGAAGTTTGAATCGTTGTGGTAGGTTAGAGAATCAGAAAAGGGAGATGGATAGGCTAAAGGTAGATGTAGTTGGTATAAGTGAAGTACGTTGGCAGGAAGAACAAGATTTTTGGTCAGGCGACTACCGAATTATCAACACAAAATCAAACAGGGGAAATGCAGGAGTTGGTTTAATAATGAATAAGAAAATAGGGCAGCCGGTAAGCTACTACGACCAGCATAGAGAAAGAATTATTGACGTCAAGACAGACACCAAACCAATGCCCTCCCCAATAGTGGAGGACTATATGCCCACTAGTTCAGCGGATGATGAAGAAATAGAAAGAATATACGAGGAGATAGAAGATTTAATACAATATGTAAAAGGTGACGAGAATCTAATTGTGATGGGAGACTGGAATGCAGTGGTAGGCCGAGGAATAGAAGGTAGTACAGTAGGAGAATCTGGATTGGGACAAAGGAACGAAAGAGGAAGTCGGCTGGTTGAATTCTGCACTGATCATAATTTAGTCCTTGCCAATACTTGGTTCAAACACCACAAACGACGGCTGTATACGTGGACGAGACCTGGAGACACTGGAAGGTATCAAATAGACTTCATTATGATTAGGCAGAGATTCAGAAACCAGGTGTTGGATTGCAAAACTTTCCCAGGAGCAGACGTGGACTCTGACCACAACTTGTTGGTCATGAAATGCCATCTGAAGTTGAAGAAATTGAAGAGAGGAAAGAATGCAAAAAGACGGGATCTAGACAAGTTGAAAGAAAAGAGTGTGAGGGATTGTTTCAAGGAACATGTTGCACAAGGACAAAATGAAAAAGCTGAAGGAAACACTATAAAGGAAGAGTGGAGAGTCATGGAAAATGAAGTCAGTAGGGCTGTTGAAGAAATGTTAGGAAGGAAGAAAAGATCAACCAAGAGTCAGTGGATAACTCAGGAGACACTAGACCTGATTGACGAACGACGAAAATACAGGAATGCTAGAAATAAAGAGGGCAGAAAGAATACAGGCGATTAAAGAATGAAGTGGATAGGAATTGCAAGGTAGCTAAGGAAGAATGGCTGAAGGAGAAGTGCAAGGATGTCGAAGGCTGTATGGTCCTGGGAAAGGTAGATGCTGCATACAGGAAAATCAAGGAAACCTTTGGAGAAAGAAAATCTAGGTGTATGAATATTAAGAGCTCAGATGAAAAGCCACTTCTAGGGAAAGAAGACAAAGCAGAAAGATGGCAGAAGCATATCCAACAGTTGTATCAAGGTAAAGATGTAGATAATTTGGTTCTGGAACATGAAGAGGCTGTTGATGCTGATGAAATGGGAGACCCAATTTTGAGGTCAGAGTTTGACAGAGCTGTGAGTGACCTCAATAGGAACAAGGCACCTGGAATTGATCACACTCCCTCTGAATTACTGACTGCCTTAGGAGAAACCAGCATGGCAAGGTTATTTCATTTAGTGTGCAAGATGCATGAGACAGGAGAAGTCCCATCCGATTTTCCGAAGAATGTTGTTATACCTATTCCCAAGAAATCCGGTGCTGACAGGTGTGAAAACTACCGCAACATTAGTTTAGTATCTCATGCCTGCAAAATTTTAACACAAATTATTTACAGAAGAATGGAAAAACAAATTGAAGCTGAGTTGGGAGAAGATCAATTTGGCTTCAGAAGAAATGTAGGAACACGTGAAGCAATCCTGACTTTACGTCCGATAGAGGATCGAATCAAGAAGGACAATCCCACGTACATGGCATTCGTAGATCTAGAAAAGGCATTCGATAATGTTGATTGGACCAAGCTATTTATGATTCTGAAGATGATAGGGATCAGATACCGAGAACGAAGAATTATCTACAATCTGTATAAAAATCAGTCTGCAGTGATAAGAATCGAGGTTTGAAAAGAAGCAGCAATCTAGAAAGGAGTGAGGCAAGGCTGCAGTTTTTCCCCTCTCCTTTTCAATGTTTACACAGAACAGGCAGTAAAGGAAATCAAAGAGAAATTTGGAAAGGGAATCACAGTCCAAGGAGAGGAAATCAAAACCTTGAGATTTTCCGATGATATTGTTATTTTATCTGAGACAGCAGAAGATCTCGAGAAGTTGTTGAATTGTCTGGATGAAGTCTTGGGTAAGGAGTACAAGATGAAAATAAATAAGTCTAAAACAAATGTAATGGTGTGCAGTCGAACGAAGGCAGGTGATGTAGGAAATATTAGATTAGGAAGTGAAGTCTTAAAGGAAGTAGATGAATATTGTTACTTGGGTAGTAAAATAACTAACGATGGCAGAAGTAAGGAGGACATAAAATGCAGACTAGCACAAGTAAGCTTCCTTAAGTAATTTGCTCACTTCAAACATTGATATCGGAATTAGAAAGATGTTTTTGAAGACTTTCGTGTGGAGCGTGGCATTGTATGGAAGTGAAACATGGACGATAACTAGCTCAGAGAGAAAGAGAATAGAAGCTTTTGAAATGTGGTGTTACAGAAGAATGCTGAAGGTGAGATAGATAGATCGAATCACGAATGAAGACATACTGAATCGAATTGGTGAGAGGAGATCGATTTGGCTAAATTTGACGAGAAGAAGAGATAGAATGATAGGACACATCTTAAGACACCCAGGACTTGTTCAGTTTTTTTAAGGAAGTGTAGGTGGTAAGAACGGTAGGGGTAGACCAAGGTATGAATATGGCAAGCAGATTAGTGCAGATGTAGGATGCAATAGTTAAGTAGAAATGAAAAGGTTAGCACAGGATAGGGTGGCATGGAGGGCTGCATCAAACCAGTCTATGGACTGATGACTCAAACAACAACAATACGTAATGACCGTCAAATATTTTTTGATGTAAATTCTGTAATTGATAGGGAGACACATTTTATTCCTAGAATCATTCGTGAGGCGACAGAAGTTGCCAAACGCCAGAATAATTTCAACAAAGGCGACAGCTATATACTGAGTAGAACATAGCTACCCTCCATAGTTAACTCGTCAACATCTGTCTCTGTGACTCTAGAGGCCCTGCGATGAACTATATTTCTAACAAGGTCTCTCTATCTTGAATCTGGTCACTATGGAGTGACAGTTGCCATTATACTTTTTTTACTGCTCTGAAGAGGAACGTGGTCACAGGATCAGAACGCGACAATTGGTATTCAATATTACACGACCTAATATCCCCAAATAATTCTCATAATGCCATTTAGTGGACGTGAAAGTCTACATATTATTATTATTATTATTATTAATAATAATAATAATAATAATAATAATAATAATAATAATAATAATAATAATAATAATAATAATAATCGTATGCTTTGTGTTCATCAAAGTTCAATCATGTCACCTCTACTCTTTATTTGTGTAATGGATACGATCACTTGAGGCACAACGCGAAGTTCCATGGAACTTGGATGATATCATGCTTGCCAATACCACCAAATATGATCTGCATCACCAGATCCAAGCCCGGCATGACACCCTCAATAGATTTGTTCTTCATCTTAACATCAAGAAGACAGAATATCTTACAAACCAAGAGTGACGGTAATATTGAAGTCAATGGTGAAAAACCAACCAAGCTTTCCGTTACTTAGGATCTAATTTTTGTAGTAACATCAACATTAACACACAGCGTAATGTTTTCGATCGTGGAAAATGACACTCTTTGATCCATCAAGCGGTCCTTACACCAGTAGGATAAACGCTTACAAGAATAATAAGAAGAATCGTATAGCTGCAGCTACCGTGTGCAGACATTTTAATTTGACGGCACCTGACTCTCTGCTCGTCAATGTAGACGTTCCGATTTCCCGTATGCCTCCTAGACCGCAGAGTAAACCGAATATTGGTCGTCTATGGTTGAGTTTTAATGATTTTGTCGGGTAAACAGCAAATGTGTTTACACATTGTACGGCATGGAGTGTCGAATGGACATTTTTTCATGGACTGAAGATGATCACCAGCATATCGTCGCTGCGCAGAGGAAACCCCATAACTCCTTCGGAGTAAAATTTACAGGAGAATCCCAAAACTGAGCAGTCAGCCATGCTCGGAGAACTGTTCTTGCAATTTTCAGTGCTTATTGAATGCCCAATTATTCGACCACTGTTCCCTTCTCAGGCTAGGTGGCAAGCATTCACAAAACAACGGTTTTCTAGTAGTTTCCTAGTGACTGGAATTACAAGGTTTTCATTGCCTAGCAACGATATGTGTCTGAGATTTCAAAATCAAGCAATTTGATAGTTCTACATGACTGTTGATATCGTGATGACAGCCACAGGTCCTCCAGTTTTACGTAGTATGTATATTAGAGGAACGTAACATCATTTTATTCGAAAAATCCCACATGCATTGGATGGTGTTCAAACCGCGGCCATTTCGGTGACAAGCTCGGATATCACGCCCTCCCCATTCCCCGCGTCTGAGATTCCAGAGTGATATCCAATCAAAGCAACAGTAAAGAACCGTGAAAGCAATGAATCTGATAAAGAAACCTGTCAACCTTTCTGTTTGTTGTAGGCCTATATCCGTTGAGTATTGAGCCAAAAATGTGAGCTTAGATTCATTAGGTTCATAAAATGAGAATTCTGATCACTTTTTATATGACAATATATATTTCCTGACGACGCAATTGTGTAAAGTAATGGAAGGTAAACAGAAGCGAGGGAGACTGAGGCCTGGAAGCTGTTTATTCAGCCTCATGAAGTCAACTGCATTGAAGGACCATTGGTCCAGTGAAGAAAACCAAGCGATATAACCGACTATGCTCACCATGACCACTCGCAGTATTTTTCAAAGCCAGTCTGTCGTTCGTACTGCATCTTTAAGGAATGTTTACTAGGCCTACTGATGGATAACTTCTGGTATGTAGCGTGCTTATAACATCACATTCGCTTTCTCGAAGAATGTTCACATTAGTTATACGTTGAGCGACACACTCCATTCCGGAGAACTTTCATCACCTGAATATCTTACATTAACGTGTCCATTTACAGACTTTCATGGCTAGGGTCAATTTGTAAAGGATGCGAAAATTTCTTCTCAACCATGCATTACAGGCGACCCTGTAAGTAAAAATATAAAGTTCAGATATCCGGAATACCGTTCGTTGAACACTACAGATAACTGTCATATGCCATGTCAGCATTATTGCCCTATCCTAATGTGGAATTTTACTCACTATAGAAATACAGGGTCGTCGTAAAAGTTGAAGTTTGAAGGCGTACAATCAAAAGCCTTTATTGAGAACACTTGGGATTATAGTCCTAATTGCAAACTCCGCCACACAATTAATTTCTGCGGATTTTTAACACACGAGTGAATTCGCTCAACATTATCCTTTGCTGCTCCTGGCTGGCGTTGTGATTTTATCTTTGTTATGCATTTTGTCTCTTAAAATTGACTCTACCATCGGTGCATGGCTTCATGGTCCGGCGCATCACGACACTGATACGTTGTTTTAAAGTTACATTGAACAAGAATATTTGATTTGGATTCCGCGATCCGAAGCACGCATTGAGCTTTCGCACTCGCCTGGCTACACAGCACAGCACTTTTCATAGCGAGGGTTACACCACAGGGTCAAGGTCAGGGAACAGCTACCAGCAACAGTTTAAAGAAAATACCTTCTTTCCTCTTCAGTTCGAGACCGCAATTGCCTCAAGTTTTCCATCCAACTTGAAGCAGAATTCTTTAAAATACGGCTATTCTTTTTCGATGACCCTGTACACTCAAAACTACATCGGTACAATTCGCATTACACAGGAAGAACCATGCTACACCATACACAATAAGAGCTAGAACAAGAAACACACACAATGTGAATGAGTAACATCGAAGTTAAACCCTGAGTGTACGGTAACACACTCGCAGATCACACGTAGCAAATTCTCTAAAGGGAAGTGAGCAATAATAATGTAGTGTTGAGAATACACATTTTCCGAGGTTGAAATGCGAATCTTTTTAATACCTCTTCCCTCTCTCTCTTAAATGTAATAACCCGAAACGCCCCCATGTGTGTATAATATAGAATTAGAGTTGAACGCGCCCTCTCTTGAGATTTAACTTCGGTAGATACGTTACGGATGACGTACTCAGCTCATTACTTAAAATGGATGACTCCCGGGCTGAAACCTCTAACGCAGAAAAGAGCGGTCCCAATTACATTTGCTAATGATGTTGTCATGGAAGGAGCGAGAATCATCATTTGGCGTGGCACAGCATTATCTTCTTTAAATATTTGGTTTCCAGAATAGCTTCGTTAGACACGTGCCCTACATAATAACTTGACAAGAAGCCAGTAACTAACTTCGTTACTGGGTGATTCACGATCTTCTTTATATGAACCCCTTCTTTACCCCAGCTTCAGAAAGCTCGAATAAAGGAAAGAATGTGTCAGAGATAAAATCTAATCTACTTAGAAGGAGAAGAAGACTGGCGATGAGCTACAGTGAATCGTATCATTTCTCGACTTTCAGCAGTGCTATTTCCTAAACACAGTGCATACGATGTCTTGAATTTGGATGTTATTAATATTAAATTGATTGACTAAACTAAACAATACATAAAAATAAAGGAAAATGTGCTTAACACAAAATTATATGTTAGTTATATTTCGAAACAAGTTAGCAAACTCTAAAAAATACCTCCTGATATTATTATTATTATTATTATTATTATTATTATTATTATTATTAATAACAATAGACTGGCTCCTTTGCTGAATATTCAGCGTAGTTCAGAAAGCGCTAAGTTGGATTGTATGCTGATTCAGGGATTTTAGTAACGTTTGGTTAAAACCTCTGTCTCGGGGACTGATGTTTAAACAACATATCACGCCACTACCGAAACACGCAATAGTGAACATAAAGGGTTGGTATCAGAAAAGACACCCAGCCGAAAACTGGACCTAATTCACACGTAGACCGACCCTAAGTAATTGTAAGAAAGCCAGGAAGAACAATATTAATAATAATTGTATTCATTTATTTATTTTCGTAAAATGAAAATGCAAATAAATCGAGAGAAAGGTACTTGAAAAATCCCGAGCATATGGAAGGAAACATATAAACCTAGCCTATGAACATAAGGTCAATAACTGCTAAAAAGCAAGAAAGCTTGTAGGTTGACGTGACAGTTGATATCGTAATTAAAACCACGGACTTCCAGCTTTACACTCCAACCACTGAGATGGGACTTTTCACTTCAAAAGTTCCATATGCATTGATCAGAATTCTAACTGCGACTTCATTGGTGAGAAGTAAGTGCCAAGGCCATTCGCCTGGAAATAACTCGTTTGGCAATTTTAGATTCTTTTTTAAAATATATTGTGGTCTCCGTGGGAATTTTCGAATTTTCTGTCACGAAGTTAGCATTCCTGTACTCCTACAGATTCCTAGGGCTGCTAGTCTTTGAGTCATTTTTCATATTTTTTGTATATATCTGTCTCCCAGTATTTTAAAGTGGAGGTTTCCTTTAAAGGGTGTCGCTGCGTACAAAACACAGCCGTACTTGTTTATTTCGAAAATATTTAGTTAGAAATGAAATAATTCTAATTTTTCACGCGGTCCCTTGACGTTCCACCACAACCAAATGTAAAATAATCTGTAATTCGATTTTCTATTTGAAAAATTAAAAAGTAACACCCAACGAGTTTGAGTGAGGAAAACAACGGGAAACTACCTCATTCCTCATTTCCCTAGTACGCCTCTTCAGTGATGCCTAGGCCATCTATGACAACTGATGGCAGAGCTGTTGAGGATCCCACCAACAGCATCGCTGACGGACTGAATATACATAACGAGTTTGAGTGGCAAAATTATGGAATTTAAGCCACCATACCGGTATATTGTGCTGGTATTAGGAAGATTTAGAAAGGAATGCAGGTTAGTTATACTTGTTTGTTAAATTTCATGAAATGGTCCCACTTCCTCCCTGCCTTTGCCTACTCCAGGCAATTACGTTCTTTATTTTTCATTGTACAGTCTAGGTGCGGTCACAGATGAAGTCACCGTAGCCGATTTTTATACAATGCTTTAGAAATTTAAAGTATGTATGGTACATCGCGGGCTTCGTTGTTTGCTTGTAACTGAACTGTGTCGACAGCGTCTGTCCAAACCGACTCGAGCGCAATACAAACATTTACCTTTCACGTAAGCATGTCTTCATATCTGGAGTCATCTGAAAATTTACTTCACGAAATTAGCGATAAAAAAATGTATAGTGCGATATAACCTAACAGCCGTGCAGGCTGTGATGTGAAGTATTGATGGATGACAACACTGGGAGAGAGGTCTCATCTCACACTCTAGAGAACTGATTATTTCATTCTTGGTAGTTTCATAAGCCCTGAGTCAGTTTTCCCCTTTCGATGCACTAAACCCTACACTAGGGCCGATGACCTAGATGTCACGCCCCTTTAAACAACAAGCATCATCATCATCGTCATCAAACCCTACACTTGTCGACTCCAAACAGATGTCTCTCAAAAACGAGGCGTGAAATGCAAACAAATTAATCATCAATTTGAATTATTATTATTATTATTATGAGTCCAACAAAAGCTTACTTTTGTTCAGTGGTCTGCAAAAATCTACCAGGTATGTGCTTAAAATTACGCCAAACACAATCGGCACATCTTTTCTCCATCTCCACGGTATACCCAAATGGAGAAAACGTTGGAATGAAAATCCGCCATATAACGCCAACATTACTAAAGGATCAACAAGGAATTTGAGGGATTCTATCTTCCCCGAAGTGAATAATCACGACTGAACCGTAGGTACTGGTATTCTAACAAGAAAAAGGGGAGTGACTACACGTTGAAAAAAAAATTAAAAAATATGATTCTGTGAAAGTGCAAAATGTGACTGTGCAGCGGAGAAGCAGGCGATATTGCACTTCGTGGGGAAATGTCCACTTCATGGACATGGGAGTGGTCTCAGGAGCTTACCTGAAGTGACCTCTAGTGCTGTGGATTGTTCGTCAATTCTAGATATAAACTGAAAGGCTGAGCGCAACAGTGGTCTAACCCTCCCCAACGTCGAAATTGAGTTAAATGCGCCATCTGTTATTATTAGCTTTGAACTACATAGTAGAATCGATATATACTGAATAAACTTGTTTTTCGTGTATTGGCAGCTATGTTATTTTTGCCTTTCGAAAGAAAGCAATGAATATTTAGTGCAACTGTGTTATAAGCCACTTCTGCCTATCAGAATTGGTATATGAGGTCGCGTGCACAAACAAACAAACAAACAAACAAACAAACAAACAAACAAACAAACAAACAAACAAACAAACAAACAAAATGGCTGACGGTGTTAATGTTGTCTGTGATGCATGTAAGTCATAGTTCTGACGTAAATTCAATGGAAAGGACAGTACAGGATGTCGAAAGAGGACAAGAAACGAAGAAATATGGGCTAGAATTATGAGGAAGAAAAAAAAGAGACACTGGAGAACAATGGCTTTGATATATCTTATTGTATACTCACAATGTTTTCTTTTTGTAAATCTTATTTCTCAAATAGTCGAACATGTAGTTATGAACGTGATGGCGTTGATATGCTTGATTATGTTTAACCCTCAAGCACACGCGCCAAATTTTAGGACGCAGACACACGCGTGGGGGTGCTTTCCACCCCGCATATCATTGTATTGTAAAATATGAATTACTGTATTATTTGGAGATTTTATGATAGATTATATAAGAATGACTCTTTCTGCGGATCCAGCCAGAAAGATATAAGAGCGGGCAGAGCACAGGAGAGTTATTTGTACATTTCACTAGGAAATAAAATGACCTGGGGTGGATTCCACCCCATACGCGTGTGTTTAAGGGTTAACTATCCCCAATGTTTTCTTTTCTGAAACCTACTTCTCAAATATTCTGACATGACCATGAAAAAATGATGGCTTTGATATATCTGATTATGTATAATCACAATATTTTCTTTTTGTAAATCTTATTTCTCAAATAGTCCAACACAGTCATGAAGATTATGGCTTTGATACACCTTATTATGTTTCATCAACATTTGGAAAAAAATAATTCCATTTTCAAAATTTCCGTTTACATGTCATGATACTTTGAGGTACCAGTAATACAAGAGTAGTTAATATAAGTAATTTTTCTAAAGGCATATTTAACGTTATGTTCTGAAGTAGAAAATGTTTATCTGATATCCAGTGCTATAGTTCTGTGCAACAGTGGTCTAACCCATACCATGATGTGTCAAGTACTTAAGTTTATTTAATTTTAGCCTCTTCATTTCATCTTAAGACAGTTTATTTAATCTATAGGATTACCATGGTTCGGACTAAGTACTGATGGAAATTAAATGGACGTAATAGTAAAATATGAAAACATGGCTTATGTCAACTTTGCTGTAAAATATCTCAGTTTTTAAAGAAACAGGGTTAGACCACTGTTGCACTCAGCTTTTCAATTCTAGAGCTGTATTGTACATTTCTCTTGTATTTTGTTATGTAGTCATACGCTGATGATGTCTGCAGGACTCCCGAGCTGTGAGCGGTTCTATTCATCACATAGTACACGACTTTATCATGCTCTGTAAGAAAGTTTTATATTCACTAAACTTAGCCATTCAAGTGAGTAGGAACTTCACTGGGTAAATATAGATGTGGTAATCAACATTGGACGTAATAATCCCCTTGTGCTTAAAAATAACTTGCTATTTTATGGCTAAGTTAATAAAATTTGAATGTTATCAATTTCAGGTACGTTCTATAACGAGGGAGCGTTATTCTATAAATAGCTTCTCCGTCATATCGTGTACTCGCTTTGAGGAACTAATTTATTCATTCTTGCCACTCGTAACGTTTGGGTCACTGCTTTGTATGCATGGTATTATTATTCATTTTTACATCCACGTTCATTTATCAGATGAATGGTAAACAAGCCATATGCATCGTGTTTTATACGAAAATCTAGCTTCTACACGATACAAGGTGGAGAGGAGGCAACATATCAATGGATGTAAGGATAAAGGCGCAATGTATGAGGTATGATCCACGGAAAAATGAAACGGTCCAATTATTAAATCAAAATAATAAAAAATTTAGGTCTAATTACTAAGTACAAACAGAAACGGAAATATGTAAGGAATTAAAATTCAGTACCGTCCTAGGAGAAAATGTTATCCTGTACATTAAAACATCAAGTGTCAGATATTTTCATCATCATACACTGCAACCATTAGTCTCTCAGTCCTGCTGTTCTTTTCACTTCTTGTAGTTTTTATATCCCATCATGTTTATGTTTCCCTTGCTCTTCCTCTTCCTTTCTTTGCTAGTATGTTTCCTTCAAAGACGTTTACTAGGAAGTCATTACTGTATGTCTCAGGATATGACCCACAAGTGTGGGTCTTTTATCAGTCTCCGTTGTCCGGCTCCATGGTTAAATAGCATGCTGGTCTTTGGTCACAGGAGTCCCGGGTTCTATTCCCGGTAGGGTCGGGAATTTTAACCATCATTGGTTAATTCCGCTGCATGGGGACTGGGTGTATGTGTCGTCTTCATCATCATTTTAACCTCATCGCGACGCGCAGGTCGCCTACGGACGTCAAATAAAAAGACCTGCAATTGGCGAGCCGAAGTCCTCGCACACATCCCGGCACTAAAAGCCATACGCCATTTCATTTTTATCAGTCTCCGTTGTTCATTGATTTCATTTAGAACACCTCGATTCGTCTTTTTTTTATTTCCACTCCAGCATTTCCTAGCATTTCCTTTTTCTCCAATAGTCCATCCCTCACAACCGTAAAACAAAGAATTTTACAAAATCCTTTCTTGTTTTTAAACTTATATGGCTATTTGTTAATTGCAGGTAGCTACCAAAGACAGGCACTTAAATGTGATTAAAGGACAACACCATTCTTTCTGTCCCCTGATTTTGCGAAAAACTTCTATTAATTTGAAAGGCCTGTTTAGCAAATGCTATTCTTCTTTTGATTTCCTTGGTGCATCTATTGTTTTCAGTGATAATATTTTGATTTCCTTGGTGCGTCTATTGTTTTCAGTGATAATATTTTGATTTCCTTGGTGCATCTATTGTTTTCAGTGATCATATTTTGATTTCCTTGGTGCATCTATTGTTTTCAGTGATCATATTTTGATTTCCTTGGTGCATCTATTGTTTTCAGTGATCATATTTTGATTTCCTTGGTGCATCTATTGTTTTCAGTGATAATATTTTGATTTCCTCGGTGCATCTATTGTTTTTAGTGATAATATTCTGATTTCCTTGGCGCACCTATTGTTTTCAGTGATAATATTTTGATTTCCTTGGTGCATCTATTGTTTTCAGTGATAATATTCTGATTTCCTTGGCGCATCTATTGTTTTCAGTGATAATATTTTGATTTCCTTGGCACACCTATTGTTTTCAGTGAAAATATTTTGATTTACTTGGTGCATCTATTGTTTTCAGTGATAATATTTTGATTTCATTGGTGCATCTATTGTTTTCAGTGATAATATTTTGATTTCCTCGGTGCATCTATTGTTTTTAGTGATAATATTCTGATTTCCTTGGCGCACCTATTGTTTTCAGTGATAATATTTTGATTTCCTTGGTGCATCTATTGTTTTCAGTGATAATATTCTGATTTCCTTGGCGCACCTATTGTTTTCAGTGATAATATTTTGATTTACTTGGTGCATCTATTGTTTTCAGTGATAATATTTTGATTTCATTGGTGCATCTATTGTTTTCAGTGATAATATTTTAGAAAATAAAATGTCGCCAGATACCCTGAACATATATGGCAAGGTCTGCTAAAAATAATTGCTTGAAATGCCGCTACAGTTCCAGAAAGAAACCTGTTCAGTTCCGAAATTATCTCGAAATTTCGCAACTATTCCAGCAGGAAATGTATTAATTTTATAAGTTACAATGAATATAAATATACATTTTCGCACACTACCTTGATGTGGTATATTCAATGACTTCAGCTTAAGGCGTAATGATGATGTTTTGATCTACTGAAACCCGCCCGGGTCCATTTATTAAATCAAAATAATACACTGTAATTACGAAGCACACACAAAGAGAAGCAACAAAACTTACGGAGGAAAAATCTCGTACCATCTTAGTAAAAAGTCACTCTGTTCATTAAGTCACGGTTTCTACTGCTCTGCCAAGCGTCATATAGGCCTATCGCAGAACATTATTATGTCGCTACAGACAAAAGGACATAAGACTTCGACATAACATTGGTGTATCTTTCGCCAACAAACTCATTCTAGAAACAAGTTTCGGATGTTTAACTATTTATATTCAATTGTAGTTGAAAGTATTCTATTTTCACGTGATGCTTTTGAAAGCTCTCAATTTCCTGAACTAACTGACAGAAAATACTATGGTAATTCTATGAATCTGAAGCATTTTCTAGACTAAGGTGATGCTAGTAGGGAAGAAACCAAAGAGGATTGAATTCCACGTCAGCAATAGAAAAGCGGATCTGTTATTTATGAAAGTCAGAAAAGTCAAATGCTCGGATATGGAAAAAAAAAAAAAAAACTTAATAGATCTTCCCGATCCTGCCATCTCTCGTACACAACCAGGTTTTCATACGTGTGTGGAGAGTGCTGCTGGAATGAAAGATGACAGGTAAAACCGGAGTAAACAGAGAAAAACCTATCCCATCTCCGTTTGGTCCAGCACAAATCTCACATGGAGTGACCGGGATTTGAACCACGGAACTGAGCAGTGAGAGGCCGGCGCGCTGCCGCCTGAGCCACGGAGGCTACGAGAAAGATAACTTAATTTTCGAAATTTAAAGGCCTTTCTTTATTTCATTCGTCAGTCACTAATCATTGCCCCAGAGGAGTGCGACAGGCTTCGGCAGTTGGCACAGTTCTTATCCTTGCCGCTAGGTGGGGGCTCCATTCATTGCATTCCTAACACGGCCGAATGACTGGAAACAGCCTGTGGATGTTCATTTCTTCATTTCTCTCAGTGTGTGGTTGGTGCCAAAAACGTTAAGTTTTTCTCTTAATGTTATGGTCATCATCATTATTGCCAATATAATTTGGCTTCATAAGAAAATTAAACCTCGTCCTCATGCTCCTGGTTATTTAACTAGTTTACAACTGAAGTCCCACATTTTGTCTACTAAATATTATGCCGATAAAACGGGCATCATCACTTTGAAAGTATTTACAATGACATTAGTTTCAGAATAATCGAAATTTACTGTTTGGGCAATGTTCCTAGTTATTGTACTCCCTTTTCGGGAGAATACATGAATCGGTTGTTTATGCAAGGGCGTAAGTCAGCTTTTTTGAAAACAAGTTTATGTTGGCAAACGATTCTTTGGTGGGAAGACGCACCTTTTAGTTTTGAAAGGATGTAGGTCAGACCCTTAGAAGTGCATGAAACAATCCCCTCTTTTTCCATTTATTTGTGTAACGATTTAAATCAGTAGACTTACAGCCTTTCATTAATAAAAGCATATGTGTGCGCATTGTTGGGAAGGTTCGTTCTGTACTCTTCAGCCTTTTCCGTTTATTAGTTGCAGGTACTTCTAAATCTTTTGTAAAATGGAGTGAAACGTTGTTAAGTTTACTGACTATGTATAAGTATTGATTTTAGTGATGATTTTAAACTTAAAGCTTTATTTATTAAATGGAGTTAGTCAATTATTGTTCAAAAGTGTTTATATGCTGATGTTACTAAATCTCATTGCTGGGGAACAAACTTGTGTTGTTAAAACTTGCCAAGGACGTGAAAACAAGTGAATGGTAGTAAATGTATTCGGTTTGTTATCCCAATAATCCTTCTTTCTGTGAAATTTCGTCCATGAGAAAGCCTGTAATATGCAGTAACCAAAACGTACAATACAAGCAACAACCCTCAGAGGAAACACGTACACTTATATCACAGGGTGTTCAAACTATTGTGTCAGTGTACAGTACATTACGTAACAAATGCAGAACTGTTCCCTTACAGGTAACAACTCACTGCCGTTGGCTTCTGCGAGACAACATTTCGACACCCCAGCGCCTATCCATTTACGGCGGACTTAAAACAAATAAGAACATTATTATTATTTTCACTGCAATACAGATACATAGCTAATTGGGACAACAAAGCAAGCGAAATGCTATTACTCTCTAGCGAGTCACCGGAGACCACGGGTCCTTTTTACCAATTTACTCAGATTTGGTGGATTTCGGGTCCACCATACTTATTTTCCTTAACATTTTGGACCATTTTCTCGTTCATTTCAAGAATTTGTAGATCAGTTATAGGGTATTTATTCGGAAATTATAGGGTCAACAAAATCCGGGCACCGTTAATAACAGACTAAAATTAAATATTAACTGAATGTAACCCTTTTCGGGTACATTGTGTTATTAATTAAATATTTTCTCTTTCACGTATTTTTTAGTTTTACCAATCTTGGATTCGTTTCTTTAGGCCAGAAAACTTGGAGTCCTAATTTATCCATCTCCCTATCTACCTCACAGTACGGGAAGAGAACTGGAAGGCACATACAGCGGAAGTGAAGACATCTGCAAGAAAATTTCACACTAGGATCGCATCCATTCATATTGTACTATCTTAACAAAATCAGAAGTCAATACATGCAAAGAATGCGCCAAACGTAACATTCCTTGCAGTGGAAGGAACCTGGAGTCGAGAGTCTTATAATACAGAAATGTGTTCCAGTTTATCTCTAGAGTTTATCGTGTGTAGAACAGTATATCTCTGAATTGTACGCAAGAAGAACACCGGAATTTGAAAGAGAAGGCGAGAAGAATTCCTGGCAGAGTTATGTGTGTGAGAGAGATGATGAGCAGAGATGTGAAGTGGGGGAGAATGCAATAATGTAATTTAGCAGAGCGCGAGAGGAAGTGTGACATGATGGAAAGTAAGTTTGGATGCTATTTCCGAGTTAGAAATGTAATTTGTTCAACTGTGGTTCATAATCCCATTAAAATCTTTTCAAGTGTGACGGTCAAGAAGTTAGGAGACAGGTCTTAACATAGAATACATCCGTAAGTAGCACGTTTCATGGAGAAGTACTGCGACAGCAACATATTTAATAGACTCCTGCAAACTTTTAAGCAGTATATTTTGAAAAAACAAAAATGAATTTAATTCATTTTCCATCCATTCTAGGACTCCTTCTTTTCAAATATTCTCTTCCAGTGATTTCTAATTTAAATGTATACAACATATTTTCTATAAATCCATTTTACAATGTAGCAATACGAAAAAGAACACCAAGAATTGTTCATCGTGAAAGTTTACGTAGAACTGAACGGAATTTGTTTTACTAAAGACTACTTTAAAATTACTTTAATTAGCACTACTTGATACTTTACCCTTTTGTAATTTAATTTTGATCCTCCAAAGAATGTATACAACAGTATTCACCCTCAGCAACCCTGAAACTGGTTCCAAGTACTGTCATGCGAAACTTGGTTTGATAAAACAACGCATATTTGTCTTTTGAACCTTTCAATTTTCTCCAGCTATACGCATAGAATCTGTGCGAAATATCATTGCAAACATCAAATATGTTTACCCAGTTTTCCAAAATTTCAGAATTAAATACATGCCAGGACTATTCGTGATCTAAGGCCACGATCGCTATCTTTCCAATTCTCAGCTTCGCCAGAAACCTACCTGAGTGCGACTTAAAGCAATCTAAGCATTTTAAGCAATAACTACAATACATTGACATTCTTTCATACAGAAACTAAGCTTCGATTTTGTCAGTGTTACCAATTACTGAAAGTATAACATTCAATTTTTACTTCCTAGCATTACGATGTGTGTGAAGTTTCATGTAAATTTTGTACGATTAATGCAATGCTCATGAATGTTCATACTTCGTTATTTTATAATTCTCCATTGTCTGCAAATAATAGGCTATACAGTTCCAAGAAACCTGATTATTTATCAGAATGATGGTACCATTATTTTATTGCTTGGAATGTCGGTGACACTTGTGCTATACATTAACACTCATCTATGTATCTTTCGTTCATGTTGGTGGTATCTATAACCACTAATATAGGATTCGATCTCTATGTTACAGTAATTAGGCTCTAGGGATCCACAAATTGGTCCAGTTTCAACAAAAGGTTGTACAACTGAGCGAAATTTCATGAACTTTTACATTTTATACCTCTAGACATTGTCAGTGCTGACAACTGCAATCAACAAGCAAGTAAAATCATTCGGGTAATTTTTTAAACTGAAGAAATTAATTCCATTTATTATTAACATGGTGTAATGCTAATACTATTCATGGACATCCATCCATCACTTATGTCACTAAAATATGATATTTACTTTTTCCCTCAAGTGTACTGTTTCAATGACTGTTTCAGTTATTACGAAACTTTGTGCACATTTGATAATGTTCGTAACTATTATCAAGTAACACTTTACGACCTTGTGAGTACTTTAAACTGCAGGTATCAATCATTTTATTCTAGTTTTAATCCACACTTTTCTTCTGTCTAAAGGATAATCTTATTAGTTACATACTTGGTGTAATGATATCATTGCTCATGCAACCCCATTAACCAAATTCGTTTCTTTCAATGTTACGAGTTTTAACACATCTTTCAATTACAACACTAACTTTCGATAACAGGATAATGTTACTTGTGCCATGTGTAGATACTTACCCCCAAATATTAAAGAACGTCAGCGTTGTCAATCGCAAACAATACAGTATTCATATACTGTTCACCAAGTACTAGCAATTTTATTTCAATTTCAGAGGCATTCAAAGATTGAGTGTTTTGTACTTTTTATTATATCAAAGATGCCAATGTTTATGAATAGGAGATCATTTCCTTTATCCGATCCTCATTTAACATCTCACAAATAATCCAGTTTCAGACAAATTTCAAATAGGCCTACTGTATTTATCACAAATGTACTGTTCTTCCAACTTTCGCATATGTTGGTTTCGTAGATCGTAAATGGTACAAGATTTCAATGAAAATGTAAATGATATTTAGGCAATATTTTAAAATTTTAACTCTCAGTACTCAGTATTCTTCAAATGGTCCAGACAATTTAGGCTCCTATATGCACAATATAAACACTGTTCATGGAGAGGCTGTCTGTAAAGACTGTTGTCACTCTTATTAGTATCATTGCATTTTTAAAAGGATATTCATATTAAAATTGTGAACCGTTGTGCGGAGAGGGATCTACAGTGAAATGTTTCATTTTTGAGATGTTTGTGGTTCTATTATGAGAAATGCAGTGTTTGCACGCCGGACACTTTTGTTCAGCTCTGCTGTAAAATCTCTATTGCCGAGTATGGGTCACTTTCCGTGCAGCGGGTCACAATTATTAGTGATCAATGAAAGAGCACTACGTTAAACACCTTACTTTAGTTAGGTAAGTGAAATTTGTGAAACCATTATACTATGTATCATACTGTGAGGTGGAGGGTCGATGAACTCAATATTTAGACCCTTAAAGAACACTCATCAACATCATCATCATCATCATAATCTGATATTTCTATTTAGAACTGAAAAAATTGTGACCAATATTGGTGATCACGGGGATGCAGCTGAAGTCATTCTGTCAGAATATTCTATATAAATTCTTATATTTTTGCGTTTTAAATTAAATTATATTGGACAGCCCATGAGTCATTCATTGTCCGGTTGTTCATTGTCCAGCCTAGTCTTTACCAGGAAACCTTATTCGTCATGGAATATAAAAGATTCCTAAGTTGGTATTCGAGAGGTAGAACATTTAATTTTAAGTGGCATAGCAATGAAGGTTATCAGATCCTATAACCTTTAAGGGGAGTACGTAACTAAATTTTAGCGAAAAATGTGCTAATTTCATTTTAATGTATTTTAGTATTCTTTGGTATGTGTTCAATGAAGCCCCGTTTTTTATTTCAGTGAAATTGCGTTATAAGTGCCCATAATTTGGATATTCCATGGCCTCTCCCATTTAAAAATACCCGCCCTCCTCTGACTGCAGGCTGGATTTAAAGAAAAATCCTGTTTGTTCGGGGCATCAACCCATGTGGATCTTTTGCCCCTACTGGAACCGTATTGTATGAACCTGCGTGTAATTGGAATGGCGGTAGTGTGGAATGTTGTGTGTGAGGAAAGGAAGATTAAGGACGTCACAAAAAACCAGTCCCCAGGCCAGGGATGTTAACCATTACAATTAAAAACCCCTGACCCGGCCTGGAATCGAATCCGGGGCTGCCAGGTAACGCGTTGCCCACTTCACCGCGGGGCCGGATCAGGCAGGATTTTACTCTTTGATAACTTTCTAGGAAATACAACTACATTACTGAACGTGGTCTCGTTTTGAAGGTAATTTGTTGCTTACCTATTGGTGCTACTGTCAGCAATGTATCATGTCGCTGTTTGTTTATATTCGAACAATTTGGCGCATGTTGCGAGATATCGTTACTTTGAGTGTTTACTTTCAAAATGCCGAGGATTAAAATTTTCGGCAGAAGTAAGTGCCATGGGCATCAATATAAGAACAGGAAGACATGCTTGAATGTTGAAGGTGTTGCTATTAGGAGTAGTGAGTATTCACCCCCACTCCCATATCCTCAAACAGTGACGCAAGTCCAAGTAGTACTCCTCCAAGTTCATGTCGTATAAAACTGGCCAGTCTTGAAAGTGTATATAAAGAATATGACTCAGGTAGTGCGTTTAGTGGTGCAAATATTGAGAACATTTCAGCAGGGTACCAGGTTATAGATCCCGGTCTAGAAAGCCAAGAATAACGGCCGAGAGGATTCGTCGTGCTGACCACACGACACCTCGTAAACTGCAGGCCTTCGGGCTGAGCAGCGGTCGCTTGGTAGGCCAAGGCCCGTCAAGGTCTGTAGTGCCATGGGGTTCAGTTCGGTTCGGTACCAGGTTATAGATATTCAGCTCTTGTGTGCTGCTGTGAAATCATTTGTGCAGTGTAAATACCGTAAAAGTGTTGAGTACGGTATGTGAGAGTGTCTGAAAGGGCTTCATTGCGTAAGGGCCTAGCTTGCACCAGGGTTCTTTCAAGTGCAAGTTGTGGAGAAAAAACAGAGTTTTCCACTTCAAGATATGTGGATGGTGCGCATGAGGGGAACCTTCGATTTGTGTATGGTCTGAGATCAATTGGTAAGGGCAAATCAGCGAGTGACAATGCTGTGTGCTGCTATGAATTTGCCTAGTTCTCCCACTAGATTCCATAGGTTCACGAACGTTACTAGTAAGGCAGTAGAGGAAGTCACTGGACACAGCATGAAGGAAGCCACTCAGTAGGCAGTAATATAAAATGAGGGTGTTAGTGACATACCTGTTGATCCTGATGGTAACTGGCAAAAGCGAGACCACACCAGTCAGAATGGTGTGGTTACTGTTACTAGTGTCGATACTGGTAAAGTAATTGATGTGGAGTGCCTCAGTAAACACTGCCATGCATGCAAATCGCAAACTGAAAATGTGTGTATGACAAATTATGCTGGGTTTAGTGGGGGCACGGAAGCTGAGGGTGCATCAAGGGGTGTGAGTATGTGCAGTTTTTGAGAGTTGGAGACGGTAAAGCCTTCAACAGAGTACTGTCTGAAAAACCATATAGTGAAAGTGTAGCAATTATGAAGTTGGAATGTGTAGGTCATGTTCACAAGAGGATGGGTTCCAGAATGCTGAGATTAGTCCATGACATGAAAGAGAAGGAATTACAGGATGGTGGCGCACTTGGGGATAGAAACAGACTCGCTTCTTCTGAAATAGACAGGCTACAAAAATTACTACGGCAAAACTATAAGTGAGAATGTCGGTGAATTGAAGGACATGAGGGAGGCTTTGTGGGCAACATTTCTTCATAAGATTTCTACTGATGAGAAGTCCCAACATAGTCTATGCAGTTCTTGATGCGAGTATAATAATGATTAAGCCCGTTTATAAGGATCTTGCCCATCCCGATTTATTGAAGACATGTTTGCATGGGAAAACCGAAAATGTAAACGAGTCTTTTAACAGTATTATTGGAGCCGTGTACCTAAAAATATTTTTGTTGTATATAAAACCTTTAACCAACGCAAATTATTTATCTTTCTACAAAACCTACAACATACATGATTAATTGGTATAAATGTAGAACCAGACTAAAAGTGTGTTCTAAAAGTTACATGAGATTTGAGGTCTGTTATCCTGTAATATGTCTACATATCTTACATAGGGTGGGGAAATTAGGAGCGTAGGAAAATATGTACTCTTAACGGAATATGAAGATTTCTCTTGATCCGGTGTGGGTGTATCTACTGATCTGTCAATGAACGCAGGCATAAGGAAAAAAACTGCCGTAGTCTAGTTTTCACATCTAAGCCTATCATTCTCGTGAGGAAAACGGGGTAAAACAACAACAATAACAATATCATCGGCAAATCTCAAGTTTGTCATTTCCTTTCCTTGGATTGTGATTCCCTTCCCAAATTCCTCTTTGAAAATAAATAAAGTGGCCGGAAATAGTGTATTACTCCAGATTCTTCTCAATCATAACACCTAAGAGTGAGAGCATGCCTACAAGTCAGACATGAATTCGTTGTAGAACTGAACAATTAAGTGTTGTTGTTTCAGTCATCAGTTCGTAGACTGGTTTGATGCAGTTTCCATGCCACCCTATCACGCGCCAATCTCTTCATTTCTACGTAACTATTACATCCTACATCTGCTCTAACATGCTTGTCATATTCAAACCTTGGTCTATCTCTACCGTTCTTACCATCTACACTTCCTGCAAAAACCAATTGCACAGGTCTTGGGTGTCTTAGGATGTCTCATCATTCTCGTGAGTAAAATGGGTTGAAAATATTAGAAAATAAATGAAGTGGCCGTAAATAGTTTATTACTCCATATTCTTCTTCTCGTCAAATTTTAGTCAAATCGATATTCTCTCACCAATTTGATTGATTACCACTCCATTCGGGATTCTATCTATCCATCTCGCCTTCAATATTCTTCTGTAACACAACATTTCAAAACTTCTATTCTCTTTCTTTCTGAGCTAGTTATCGTCCATGCTTCACCTACATACAATGCCACGCTCCAGATGAAAGTCTTCAGAAACATCTTTCTAATTCCTAAATCAATGTTTGAAGTGAGCAAATTTATTCTCTTAAGAAAGCTTCCTTGCTTTTGCTAGTCTGAATTTTATGTCCTCCTTAGTTTTGCCATCGTTTTTTATTTTAGTACCCAAGCTGCAATATTCCTCTACTTCCTTTAAGACTTCATTTCCTAATTTAATATTACCTGCACAACCTGCTTTCGTTCGATTACACTCCAGTACTTTTGTTTTGGACTTATTTATTTTCATCTTGTACTCTTTTTTCCTTATCTTTAATTTTAAACTGATGTATGCTTCTGACACTTTATAAATCTTGTACTCCTTACCGAAGACTTCGTCAATACTATTCAGCAACTTCTCGGGATCTTCTGCAGTCTCAGATAAAATAACAATATAATCGGCAAATCTCAAGGTACCGAGCTCGATAGCTGCAGTCGCTTATGTGCGACCAGTATCCAGTATTCGGGAGATAGTAGGTTCGAACCCCACTGTCGACAGCCCTGAAAAGGGTTTTCCGTGGTTTCCCATTTTCACACCAGGCAAATGCTGGGGCTGTACCTTAATTAAGGCCACGGACGCTTCCTTCCCACTCCTAGCCCTTTCCCGTCCCATCGCCGCCATAAGACCTATCTGTGTCGGTGCGACGTAAAGCAACTAGCAAGAAAAAATAAATCTCAAGGTCTTGATTTCCTCTCCTTGGATTGTGATTCCCTTTCCAAATTCTTCTTTGATTTCCTTTACTGCCTATTAAAAATGAGGGTGGGGGGGGGGGGCAACTAAGGCTTTGCCTCACTGATGCTTCTTTTCCAAAGCCCTCGATTCTTATCACTACAGACTGACTTTTATACAGATTGTAGATAATTCTTCGTTCTCGGTATCTTTTATTATTTATTTGCTAGTGGCTTTACGTAGCACTGACACGGGTAGGTCTTATGGCGTTCTCAAAATCTGATCCCAATCACCTTCAGATAGCTTCGTCCAATCAACATTATTGAATGCCCTTTCTAGATCTACGAACGCCATGTACATGGGCTTATCTTTCATAATTCGATCCTCTAAGATCAGATGTAAAGTCAGGATTGCTTCACGTGTTCCTACATTTATTCTGAAGCCAAATTTATTTTCTCCAAACTCAGATTGAAATTGACTTTCTATTCTTCTGTAAATAATACGTGTTAACATTTTTCAGGCATGAGATACTTAGCTAATGGAGAGGTAGATTTCACACTCGTCAGCACCGGCTTTCTTGGAAATAGGTATAACAATATTCTGACGAAAATCGAATGGCACTTCCCCTGTCTCAAACATCTTACACACTAGATGGAACAAACTTGCCATGCTTGTTTCTCCTAAGTCAGTCAGTAATTCAGAGGGAATATCATCAATTCCAGGTTCCTTGTTCCTATTTTGTTCTTTGTCCGACTCGGCTGAACGGTCAGCGTACTGGCCTTCGGTTCAGAGGGTCCCGGGTTCGATTCCCGGCCGGGTCGGGGATTTTAACCTTAATTGGTTAATTCCAATGGCACGGGGGCTGGGTGTAGGCCTATGTGTTGTCTTCATAATCATTTCATCCTCATCACGACGCGCAGGTCACCTACGGGTGTCAAATAGAAAGACCTGCACTTGGCGAGCCGAACCCTTCCTGGGATATCCCGGCACTAAAAGCCATACGACACTTCATTTCATTTAGTTATTTCACGGCGCTGTCAAATTCTGACTTCAAAACTGTGCCTCCCATTTCATCAGCATCAACTATAATCTATATCTTTACCTCGATACAGCTGCTGGATATATTCCTGCCATTTTTCTGCTTTGTCTTCCGTCCCTATAAGTGTCTTTCCATATGAGCTCATAATATTCATACACCTAGATTTCATTTCCCCACAGGTTTCCTTGATTTTCCTCTATGCAGCACCTACCTTTCCTAGGACCATACAACCTTTGACATCCTTGCATTTCACCTTCAACCATTCTTCCTTAGCTATCTTGCACTTTCTATCCACTTCATTCTTTAAACACCTGTATTCTTTTCTTCACTCTCCATTTCTTGTATTCTTATATTTTCGTCGCTCATCAATCAGGTCTAGTATTTCCTGACTTATCCAGGAGTTCATCTTTTCTTCCTTCCTAACATTTCTTCAGCATCCCTACAAACCTCATTTTTCATTACTACCCATTCTTCCTGTGTTGTGCTTCCTTCAGCATTTTCACTTAGCCCTTGTGCAAAATGTTCCTTGAAACAATCCCTCACACTCTTTTCTTTCAACTTGTCTAGATCCCATCTTCTTGCATTCCTTCCTTTCTTCAATTTCTTCAACTTCAGATGGCATTTCATGACCAACAAGTTGTGGTCAGAGTCCCCGTCTGCTCCTGGGAAAGATTTGCAATCCAACACCTCGTTTCATCCACGTATACAGCCGTCGTTTGTGGTGCTTGAAACAAGTGTTAGAAAGGACTAAATTATGATCAGCGCAGAATTCAACCTGCCGACTTCCTCTTTCATTCCTTTGTCCCAATCCGAATTCTTGTACTGTATTACCTTCTCTTCCTTGGCTTACCACTGCATTCCAGTCTCCCATCACAATTAGATTCTCGTCACCTTTTACATATTGTATTAAATTTCTATCTCTTCGTATATTCTTTCGATTTCTCATCATCCGCTGAACTAGTAGGCATATAGACCTGCACTATTGTCGTGGGCATTGGTTTGGTGTCTATCTTGACGACAATAATTCTTTCATTATGCTGGTCGTAGTAGCTTACTCGCTGCCCTGTTTTCTTATTATTAAACCAACTCCTGCATTTCCCGTGTTTGATTTTGTGTTGATAATTCGGTAGTCGCCTGACTAAAAATCCTGTTCTTCCTGACAACGTACTTCACTTACACTAACTAAATCTAACATTAGTCTACCCATCTTCCTTTTCAGATTCTCTAACCTTCCACAACGATTCAAACTTCTAACATTCCACGCCCCGATTCTCAGAATGTCATACCTGATAATAATAATTTATTAGATGAACGGACTGTGTGTTTAGGCCATAAAACATATTTTCCTTTTGTTCTTTTCAGTTACTTGGAAGATTTTTCAAAGGATGTTTTTTTCTTCATATTTCTGGACTATCCCATTTAGCCGACCCACCATGTAGGGATAGCGCGCTTGCTTCTTACTCGGAGGTCCCGGGGTCGATTCACGGCCAGATCAAAGATTTTTATCGGGATCTGAAGGCTGGTTCAGGGTCAGCTCAACCTACGAGATTACAAATGAGGAGCTATCCGACGATGAGATAGTGACCCCGCTCTAGAAAGCAAAGAATAACGACGGAATGTATTCGTCATGCCGACCACACAACGGCTCGGGATCTGCAGGTATTCGGGCTGAACAGCGGCCACTTGGAATATCATGTCCCTTCGGGGCTGTTGCGCCATGGGGTTTAGTTTTGGGTTGGACTATTCTATTTTCAGTACAAGTAAAGATAGAAACAGTATTTGTCTGAGTATAATATGCTACCAATTATACACTACACGCCAGAAATCAACGCTATTGCACATGAAGAAATTTCGATCAAGATAAAAAGAATAATAAAGTGATAACAGGAGAATTAGCTGGGCCTATCTTTTCTTGAACATATATATTTGGCTGTGAATTTAATTACGCGGCATCTTACAGTAACATCATGTACATATAGCATGATGTAGACTTCCCCGAACAATGTAAAAACCATACAATGGGTAGCAACTGAGGCCTATCTTGTTAACACTCTTCTTTTATGTAGTACGGATTCCACCTCTCTAATCATTTTCATGAAATATTGATGTACTGTACAAATTATATCCACACCTTCAGCAGTCGCTGGTGTACTGCATAGCTAACTGGACTAAGAGGACATTTTCTACCGGAAAAAGGGTGCTAGCTGGAAGATAGAAAACGTGGTCGTTATGAAACAACTATATAAATGTCTATTCACCATCTTTTTGTGCGCTCTTGCCACATGAAAACTGATACAAAAATGTATTTTCAAATTGTGTCATAAACTGTACCACGCAAATGGTATACACGAAACGTGATAGTTTATGCCATATAATTACCACTGTTACAGCGTTCAATAAACGCTCAAAGCCCAGCGGTAAGGCTTTAACACAGAAACAAATTATAGCTGTGGCAACTTCGGTCTGCTAGTGAATTCAGGATTATAATGCGCAAAGTTATGCGTTTCATGGAGCTACGTGAAATTACGTTAAGTAGACAGCTCGATTCTCCGAATAGTGTGGTTTTAAAACCTCCTTCACTCATGCCTACTTTATTTTCATCACGTACTTGAGTAGGCATACTGTATGAAGATGGGTCAAGGAATTGAATGTTGATCCACAACTCGATCGCGCCTTCGGCTGTAAGAAGTGCTTCCGCTAACGGACAGCCTGTATAAGGTCTGCCATAACATGCAACCGTTGTAGATTACGTCGAATGTGAAGTGTGATCATAATTACAATTGGTCTTCATCATTCTGATAGCACCGGATCAACACGAAGCGCAGCGCAGCTCTGTGTGCTCGTTCATTTTTGTCTCCTTATTGCTGGTTTGTCACCAACGATAATATTAAATATCGACGGACTTCTCGGAACAGAAGATATGCAATTTTTCATCTACTGAACGCTTTCCTCTCTTTCCTAATTCACAACGCTATAAATTATAACCTCATTTTTCTTCTTCTATCTCTTCTTCATGCAAGAAATTGACTCTACTCCCATTTTCCATCTTACACGTTTTCACGTTAATCTGCGTATTTTATAACATAACTTGCACTGTAGGAATGTTGACTGCTGTTTTCTATTCTTTATAATACAACAGGAATATACGGTATATCACATCTCAACACTATTACTGCAAATTATGACTGATATCTACTGGAGTTACTTTGAATTTACATAATATACAGTAAAACTTCGCATTTCGATTGCTTTGTGTGCTGTGAAAGCAGAGAAACTGAAGTCCTCGAAGGGGATCGAAGGAAGGAACTTCCAAGACACACTCCTCATGTGTAGAAGAAGAAAATGTTTTAGATGGCATAGATCAGAAAACGCTTTGTCCGACTCGTTGGCTGAATGGTCAGCGTACTGGCCTTCGCTTCAGAGGGTCCCGGGTTCAATTCCCGGCCGGGTCGAGGATTTTAATCGCTTCTGATTAATTCTTCTGACTCGGGAACTGAGTGTTTGTGTCCGTCCCAACACTCTCCTCTTCATATTCAGACAACATACCACACTACCAACCACCACAGAAACATGCATTAGTGATTACATCCCTCCATATAGTGTTGCGTCAGGAAGGGCATCCGGTCGTAAAACAGGGCCAAATCTACATGTGCGACGCAGTTAATACCCGCGACCCCGCAGGTGTGGGAAAAAGCGGTAAGAAAAAAAGGAAGAAGAAGGAAATCAGGAAACGCTTTATTTCCACCTTAGAACTCATTTTCTACAACTGTATATTGTACATTAATCGTGTAAAAGCAACATGAACAGAACTTACCAGCATACCACATGAAACTCCTTGTTCCACGAAATATCTAATATACCCTCCGTTAGCATTCATACATGCATCAGCCCGACGTCCCATAGAATCCAGGATGCGCTTGATGCATGTAACAATACTGCGGGAAGGGATTTTCAATATGTAGAAAATGGGTTCTACTACGGAAACAAAGCGTTTCCAGACCTATGTTCATATAACATATTTTCTTCTTCCTGAAAGTTTGATCGTACTTTATTGTTACACTCTGTATACCGCACAGAAATTTTTAAGACGCACCCCGATAAATTCACTATGCGAATACGGAGATCATAACAGTGATTACTCACTGCTTCCAATGCGTGCTAATGCGACAACGCTAACAATATTGAACTCAAAGTAAACGGGTAGTGGAGGGCCAATATTTACAAAACTCACAAGCAACCCATCACCAGTGACCTGTAGAAGTACAGATCATCCGAAAATATTGACAAATGTTACGTACACATGGCTAATTAGTGCCATGTTTCTCTAGACCTGAAATTAATTGCAACAACCAGCAATCATACCGGAGGTTTATAGCAGTTGTGAACTGAAATATTACTTCATACCTGGCAGAATTATTATTATTATTATTATTATTATTATTATTATTATTATTATTATTATTATTATTATTATTATTATTTCAATAATAATGTAGGCTACATACATTACATACATATCTTCATTATAGATAATTATACTTTCATCATTCAGTCTGCAAGCCTCTGTGAATAACTAAGTCCTCCCACAATCGTACATTTGTAACTAGCTCTGTGGCCTCGTTTAGTTCCACGACTCTTAAGTCATTCTAAACTGAGTCTAAACATCGTCATCTCGGTCTCATATTTCGCTTACCCATCATGGCCGAATCCATTACATTACAGGATATCAATCCTCCTCCGTTCGCCTAATATGATCCCGCCACTGAAGCCGGTTTACGCACACAGATTCGTCCATTTGCTCCATTCCTATCTTATCCTTTATTTCCCTCATTCCCAGGACCCGTCTGTCATTGTTCCCATTTATTTATTCTAGCAATCGTCCTCGCTATTTTCATCTCTGTTACTTTCTACTTTATGAGTATCCTCAGCCCATCCAACGTTTACTCCCGTACAGCAATCTCGGTCTGAAAACAGACGTTGGTGTAAAGACATCTTCGTCCGGGAGCTAACTTCTTCCTTACATAATACCGTTCAGCGCAACTGTACGCTCACTGCACTTAATTTATAGGGACCGTGCGTAACAACAAATTTTCGACCGCAGCGCCCCTAGCGGAAGAGACGATTATTCATCGGTAGGAGAAACACCAGAAAAACATCAGCTGTCGTTGTTTACTTATTGAAATGTGTTGTGAATACGTATAATTTGAATTAATCAGCTATGTCGAATGTTGTTATTCTTGTGGCTTTTCAGAAAATTATGTGGAGTTCTCAGTATTTCAGGAATTCTACTTTGAGGAAAGGAAGAGAGCTTAATGATGGCCATCACATATATCAGGTGGAAGAACAACTTTCAAAAGAAGTATCTGGTTTATGTTTGAGAGAGACAAATGTTAGTCGAACCGCACATAATATTAACATCAAGATAAGATTTAAAAAATCTTAATTTAGATCCTTTGCTTACGTGAACGAATCCGATCCACGGAATGTCACGGTATTATTTGTCCCAAACGGAAGATAATAACTGTTTTTACTCAAATAGAGTGTAAAATCTGCGGTAAATTAAGAAAAAGTACGAAATATTTTACTTGAAGAGAGTAATACGGATACATACTTTACTACCTTACAACTATTTTTTCTGCTACGTCGCAGCGCTTCCGGTACGTGTTTTGTTTGTCTAACACTTTCGTGTGTAAAATCGTCAGAGTTTCTGAATAACATTTTGAATTATCACTGAGCAAATATAAATTACAAAATAGTACATTTACATTTCCTGGTCATATGAAAATGGTAAATTATCAGTCTGAATACCTATACTACAAACAGTTAGGGGAGATTGTGATTCAGGAACAGAATTCATGTTTTCTTGCATTACACTTTGTCTCCCTTTCCTTCTCTTGCACCTGACTGTCACATTCCTCTGTATTTCGTCCTCATTAGTTCTTCCTGGTAACATATGCAAAGTAGGTTTATATCCAGGGCTATCAGGGTCTCTGGTAGGTGTTCCATCAGTGAAATGTCGGATGCAGATTCTGGAATTACTGGCAGGAACCCACAGTTTTCCATCAAGTGTTGGACGTTTTAAAGATGTTATCCATGCTTCCCTTCTGATTTTATGGGTAGCTGAGGCTGGAAAAGGAAAAAAAAAATCGTTCCTGGTGGGCTGTTTTAGTAGGTATAATTACAACCGTACACGGAACAGTTCACGTGACATTTACTGCGTTTACTGGTACGGTACTGTGAGTATCGTTCATGCTTAGAGAATATGCTGAAAAAACCTAATCAAAATGTAGGCTACCTCAGTAAGCAATGTGAACAGTCAAAAACTTACTACTAGTAAAATCAAAAACACTGTTCTATAACTCGATGGTGAAAAATGCTCCTACCGCTCCTACCAGTTACTTCAGATTAAGCCACCTGATGGCAGCACTCGCTATACGCACGCTCCCTAT
Source organism: Anabrus simplex (assembly GCF_040414725.1). Taxonomy (NCBI): domain Eukaryota; kingdom Metazoa; phylum Arthropoda; class Insecta; order Orthoptera; family Tettigoniidae; genus Anabrus; species Anabrus simplex. Next base: position 1,606,917,130 of record NC_090265.1, on the reverse strand, counting down.
TACACCGTGATTGAATTTCACTAACCGTGTTGGCAGAGAGCACTTCCTAAATACGTGAAATGATCTACCAGGTCAAGTTTTGTATTCTCGAACTGACGTTTGACCCACTTAGGTTTCTTTCCTATTGACATAGCTTTAGTCTTGGAAAAATTAATTTTCATATCATAGGCTACTCATTTTACTTCTTCTCTAGTGGCAAGATAATAGACTCCAGGCTTTCAGTACAGTCTGCCATTAAGATCAAGACATCGACAGAGATCGCACTGCTTAAAACATTTCCATTCAAGTCAATGCCACCTGCCACTTTATACATTTTCGGTAAATGATCCGTGTAAGCTACTGTAGCGATGTTCGCCATTTTATTTACTAGACCTTGCCAGGGCTATGGAGGGGCGAGCTACTGGAGCGGCCCTCGCCGCGCACCACCACTCCAGGGAATGAGTCAGAGGTACAAGGCCAGCTCATCTCCTGACCAGTGGCGGCCCGTGGCCAAATTATCCGGCGGGGCACAACTTATAAAATAATATGGACAGTCAAGTAGATATTTAAGGTATCGGTTGCAAAATATAACAATAATGCGCATGTGAATAAATACACTAACAACTGACTTGTAAATCAGCTTATTCCGTTTGCAGTTGGTGCCAGTTAGATATTAACACCAAGGAAAAAGACAGTGAAAGGTGGGGTCAAAGGAAACGAACCCGTGACCTCTCCATTTCCGGTCAAGTGTTATTTCACTGAGCTAAATGGCAGGGGATAAGCTGATCCACATTTCGTTTATAACCTGTTCCCCTACGAATATACTAACCTTCTCATTTTTAGATGAAGTCTATTCTTCGATCCTTTGCTTGAGCAAATATTTCGATAACTCGCTGGTTGAAGTCGGGAATCGAACGTAGGCTACCATTTTACTTTCAATTGAAAGCATCGCCAGGGCCGTTAGTCTGTCTTGGCTCATCGTATTCCTCAAGAAGGTCTTTATTCGATTTAGAGTAGAGAAAAACTTTTTACTTTCCACTGTCGACATCGGGTTTGTAACAATGATGCTCAGTAACCTAACGCATTCATTGAAAGTGTCTTGCATATTGTTGCGCAGGAAAAGTTGCAAAAGCGCCGCAGCACCATCTGCCGCACGCACGTCTACCCTGGAATATAACACTTCAAGTTCGGTCCTGAGCCTGGCTTTGTTCACTTTCGGGTACTTGTTTACGGTTGACGCGGAATTTTTTCCGGAAAGAGAGTACAAAATTCTCCAAAACTTGATACCCGAATAAGGTTGGCAGCTGCTAAATGGCCTATTAGAAACACGGTAACCTCATTTAAGATAACTTATTTTAATAATGAAAACATCTGAAAGCAACTAAATCCCTGCATGAGCGATATGAACGCATTTTTAAATAAACAAGACTAAAATATTATTGGATTTACTGTAGTTACAGAATTGGTGAATTGGCTACACTGATGTTTGTAAAGCGCGGATATTTCTCGTGATCTGTTATTTGCTCTATGCGCATGCGCTGCAGAAGGCCTCAAGGATCTGAGTGCCCAACCAGAAGTACTCCCCGTCGCCCGCTCACCCACACAAGCCCACAGCTGTCATGGACTTTCACCATCTTCAAATACTGTGTTCTAATGCGCAGGCGCGTCGTTTGGGCACAAGACGGTCTGGTGCCCAGAGCTGCACATTTCGCCTGCCACTCGCTTCGCGACTCCTGCAGTCATTATTGTCGCACTGACAGCAACAGCTTGTCTCTTTAAATACGAGTACAAAAGGTATCCTCTCTTCGTGCTTAAAGACATGGTTGTTTTTTATACCTACCAAAATCCGTAATCCAGTTAAGAATATAACATTTTGTCGTGATAATATTTGTAGAAATAATTCTGTTGTTCGGCTGTAGCCCAACTAAATTATAAATTATTTCCTGAAATTCTGAGTGCAAAAACTTGACAGGGCACGTGCCCCTGTGCCCCTAAGGGCCCACCGCCACTGCTCCTGACGTCTCCCTGGGAGCATATGTTGGCTGCTAGAGAATGATCTGCTTTCTGGGTCATTCTCAGCTATGGTATAGATGTTGATTCCCGTAGGGAATCTGAAATATTTGTTCCGAATGAGTAAATTTATAATACCAATATAAATGGTCCGTTATTGGACATTATAAATTTTCCAGCTAACTCATTCCTGGTTGTCAGCGTTTCGCCCCCGTGTGCTGGGCTGGGCTCATCAGTTGGTACCTAGCACACCTACCAAGACGCTGGCCAGTGCATACCGTGGAGGCCACTGCGTAGGCTAATTGTAGCCACCGGCAGTGCCAATGCACTATGAGAGACTTTGTCTCATTATCAAGAATTGATGCCTTCGGAACAAATATTTCAGATTCCCTAGGGGAATCAACATCTATATCATTTGATTGCCATAGGCTGTACATAGAAAGGAATATTCCGGTACACATCACCCGAGGTATTAAACGGAGGCTGGCCACAAACAGACAGTCAGTGTTAGGCTCAGTGTGGGACTCCATGGTTGAGTCAGTGTTGGTCTATGTGAGAAGTCGGAGTTGGGATTCGGTAGCTGGGCTGTGGACGACAGCGGTAATGGCTGTCGTTAGTGTCCCATCGGATTCTGAACGAGGGATCGTTGCTGTTACGCCGGAGTGTCGAGTGAGTAGCGGGACGGAAGATGGCGTGTAATTAGAAAATTGTTAATGGTCGTTGTTGTGAAGAGTATTATCCTGCTGTTTTACACTGCCGAGCTGTTGCTGTTTAGTTGTTCACTTAGTTTGACCGTCTAAATTACTGAATTTTCTATGGATTCGAACCAAGGAAGAGTCATCGTGTGTTGCGTGGCGAGTAGTCCTGTGTTCAAATCCAGCTGTCTGCACGCAGTTGCTATGTGGAATAATTAGACTTGGAGAAGTGAAAAGAGGGCAAGCCTGTGAACAGCAGTGGTACTTATAAGTTAGGATATTTGTTAGGAATGGTAATAGGGAGGTACATTCAGGGAAACAGGTTTGTCTAGGGATGGTGATAAGGGTACAGAGATCTGGAAGTCAAGTAGGGATGACATAAAAATGTCAGTGTTGAACTGTAGAAGTATTGTAAAGAAAGGAATAGAATTAAGTAATTTAATAGATATATATTTACCAGATATTGTAATAGGAATTGAATCATGGCTGAGAAATGATATAACGGATGCAGAAATTTTCTCACGGACCTGGAGTGTGTATTGTAGAGATAGGAATGGTGGGAGGGCGAGTATTCACTATGCTGAAAGAAGAATTTTTAAGCTACGACAAAGTTAAATATGAGAAACATGAAATTCTTGGTGCAAGGCTCATTTCTAAAGATATAGGCAACTTGATGTCTTTGGAGTGTACAGATCGGGAAAGGATAGCGCTGACACGAATTCAGAATTATTTGATAAGATAATCAATTATGTGGGAAACGACATGGAAAGGAATGTGATTGTAGAGGAAGATTTGAATTTACCAAATGTCAATTGGGAAGGAAATGCGAACGACAGGAAGCGTGACCAACAAATGGCAAATAAGCTACAATAGGAAGGAAAGCTTATTCAGAAAGTGACGGAAACAACTAGAGGGGAAAATATTCTGGACGTGGTGCTGATAAAATAAGATGAGGTCTATAGGGAAACTGAAGTAATAGATAGTATATAGTGATCATGGAACTGTTTTTGTCGTAGTAAAAATAAATGTGATAGAAAGGAAGGTCTTAAAATTAGGACTAATAGGCAGTACCATATGGCTGATAAAGCAGGCATGAGGCAGTTTTTAAAAAGTAACTATGATCGGTGGAAAACGGTAAATAAGAATGTAAACAGACTCCGGGATGGGTTTTAGGAAATTGTTGAGGAATGTGAAAACACCTTTAAAGGTGGTAAGGAATGGTAAAGACCCACCTTATTATAATAGAGAAATAAAGAGACTAAGAAGGAGGTGCAGACTGGAAAGAATACATTTAGAAATGGCTGTGGAAATAAGGAGAAATTGAAGGAACTTACTAGGAAATAGAATCTAGCAAAGAAGGCAGCTAAGGATAACACGATGGCAAGCATAATTGGCAGCCATACAAATTTTAGTAAAAAATGGAAATGTATGTGTACTTTAAAGCAGAAATAGGTTCCAAGAAGGACATTCCAGGAATAATTAATGAACAAGGAGAGTGTGTATGTGAGGATCTTCAAAAGGCAGAAGTATTCAGTGAGCAGTATGTAAAGATTGTTGGTTAAAAGGAAAATGTCCAGATAGAGAGGGTGACTAATGCTAAAGAAGTATTAAAATTTACATATGATAACAATGATATTTACAATAAGATACACAAATTGAAAACTAGAAAAGCGGCTGGAATTGATCAGATTTCTGGGGATATACTAAAGGCAATGGGTTGGGATATAGTACCATATCTGAAGTACTTATCTGATTATTGTTTAGGTGAAGGAGCTATACCAAATGAAAGGAGAGTTGCTAAAGTAGCCCCTGTGTATAAAGGAAAGGGTGATAGACATAAAGCTGAAAATTACAGGCCAGTAAGTTTGACATGCGTTGCATGTAAGCTTGGGGAAGGCATTCTTCCTGATTACATTAGACATGTTTGCGAAATTAATAGCTGGTTCGATAGAAGGCAATTCGATTTTACGAAAGGTTATTCCACTGAAGTTCAACTTTTAGGATTCCCAACAAGATATAGCAGATATTTTGGGTTCCGGAGGTCAGATGGACTGTACCGCGATTGAACTGTCTAAAGCATTTGATACGGTGGATCATGGGAGACTACTGGCAAAAACGAGTGCAATTGGACTAGACAAAAGAGTGACTGAATGGGTTGCTATATTTTTAGAAAATAGATCTCAGAGAATTAGAGTAGGCGAAGCTTTATTTGACCCTGTAGTAATTAAGAGGCGAATTCCTTTATGTTTTCTTTTATATATATATATATAAATGATATAAGTAAACAAGTGGAATCGGAGGTAAGGCTTTTTGCGGATGATGCTATTCTCTATAGAGTAATAAATAAGTTACAAGATTGTGAGCAACTGCAAAATGAACTCGATAATGTTGTGAGATGGACAGTAGACAGTAGTATGATGATAAACGGGGTTAAAAGTCATTTTGTGAGTTTCACAAATAGGAAAAGTTCTCTGAGTTTTAATTACTGCGTTGATGGAGTGAAAGTTCCTTTTGAGGATCATTGTAAATGTCTGGGTGTTAATATAAGGAAAGATCTTCATTGGAGTAATCACGTAATTGGGATTGTAAATAAAGAGTACAGATCTTTGCACATGGTTATGAGGGTGTTCAGGGGTTGTAGAAAGGATGTAAAGGAGAGGGCATATAAGTATCTGATAAGACTCCGACTAGAGTATGGTTCCAGTGTACGGGACCCTCACCAGGATTACCTGATTCAAGAACTGGAAAAAGTACAAAGAAAAGCAGCTCGATTTGTTCTGGGCGATTTCCGACAAAAGAGTAGCGTCACGAAAATATTGCGAAGTTTGGGCTGGGAAGAACTGGGAGAAAGGAGACGAGCTGCTCGACTGAGTGGTATGCTTCGAGCTGTCAGGGGAGAAATGGCGTGGAATGACATTAGTAGACGAATAAGTTTGAGTGGCGTCTATAAAAGTATGAAAGATCACAATATGAAGGTAATGTTGGTATTTAAGGGGACAAATTGGGGCAAATATTAATTTATAGGAAGGGGAGTTAGGGATTGGAATAACGTACCAAGGGTGATGTTAAATAAATTACCTATGTCATTGAAATCATTTAAGGAAAGGCTAGGAAAAAAACAGATAGGGAATTTGCCACCTGGCGACTCTCCTAAATGCTGATCAGTATTGATGATTGATTGATAAAACCCTCTCAGGTAATTCCAACGAACTGAGACTCCCTGATGTCTGGAAAGAACGGATACTTGTAAATAGACATAAATTATTAAGGGTGGCCATTAATAGTTGAATAGAATTCTGTATGTATATATGCGTGTGTGCATGTATTGGATCATCCTAAAATAAATTATAGTAATAAAACAGACGGTGTTTTATTTGTAAAATGTGGTGTCAGAAGTTCGAATAGACCCCGTATGTGATATACCATTGTAATCAGCTTGGATCAGCGGACCAGATACTGCAGGTTTCGATTGCCGCCGGGAGCAATCTAGGACACATGTGTATAGTGAGTACACATACATATAACTAGTTTGGTTTTCTTGTGGCATTTTCTGTTCACCAGTTGAGACCAGAAGCCACTCGAAAATGGAGGCTCAATTAAGTGCGCTCTTGGAGACGATAAAAGAGTTTCAAGAAAACCTGATGAGGATAGTGGAAATCTAGGAGAGCTTGATAAAGGAGATAGAAGACGGCCAGAAAAGTCGGAAGTTGGCCAAGAGAGCATGGAAGACGACCAGAAGAAGGCAGGGAACGACCAGGAGAAGACAGAAGATGGCTAGAACGATGTGAAGGACGACCAGAAGAATATAGAAGACGGTCAGCTGAAGACGGAGGTTGCCCATAAGGAGATGGGTGACGAACAGAGAAACGTCGAAAAGAATATCTATGAGATAAAGCTTTTTCCGCAGTTTGACGCTCTGTCCCGAAGACCTTGTCCAGAAGGCTGCAAGTACTATTCAAGGAGGGAGGCAGAGCACGATGTGCCATGCCGAATGACCACCGTGGAATTTGAAGGAAAATGGAGCCTGGATGGAAACGCTCAATGTCGGGGATTGCCACCTTCCCCTGGTCCCCATGGCAGTCTGCAGTGCAGGAAGTCTCGGGGTCTGTATCAATGAGGAAGCCGTGTGAACAAGTTCTGCACCTTCCGGCGTATTTAGCATTCTACCGACCTGAGGACCATCCTACCCCCACCGACCAGTACTGCCTGGATCTGGCAAAAAAAAAAACAGAAGACGTGCACGCCGCTGTCCGGAAGATTTCGAGCACAGAGAGCGACCGATTGTGAAGATGTGGTACGACCAACAAGCGGACACAACCGGAAATCGTAAGAACGACCTGGGGTGGCTGTATAACCCTTTCAGGAAGATAGGCTTGCCTCTGAAGCTCCAGAGGACGAGCAAAGACCCTTACTGCGTTCTGATGGGGTTATATGACGTCAGCTACCGAATACTTCGGAGGCAAAGATGCAAGATGAATCTATAACGACGGGCGCCATTCTGAGGAATAACTGAGAAGATTACTGATCGGGGTGATCAGGTCTCAAATGTGGGCAATAATACGTGCCAGCCCTGTGGTAACTCATTTCGATACTTCCTGGAAGGGGCTAGTGAGTCACTCGACCGAGGAGCTCCCAGTATGGCCGGTAGGTCGGTGTATTGTTCCCGGGAGATGCAACGAGAATGCTCAGTCCCTAGACACATCGCTAATATTTCGCTACACTCAACCAAGCCATAAAAAGGAGGCTAGCCGCGGACAGTCAGTATATAGGAGGTAGAGTTTTCACACACGGTAATAACGTGAGGAAGAAGATGGCACAGACTTAGTACAAATAGATGAACACTGGTTGCGTGCATACCACGATGTCCATTTTCTGTGCACGCAAACTTGTCTATGCTAAACTGCAGACGCTAATTCCAGATAGACCCACAGCCCAAAAAGCAAATGTATGCTCATAAAAGAATCCTCTTCACAGAGGTTTCTAATGTTTAGACTGATGCTTTGAAGACCGAAAATAAGAGCCTTGCTATTTATTGCACGTATATTTGTCCCTTTCACATAAACTCGCAAGAATATCATATCTATTATTCTGTGTTTTAAAACCATGAATCAAAATTTCCATATTTTAGTTACTCGTAAATGAGTGATCTAGAGTACAAGGATAGCAAGGAATGACTAAGGAAGTTGTTGTGCCTGATCAAATAAAAATAAAATTCTCAACATTGATTTATTGCATTTTCGCTCGAAATAATGAGCACACGGTATTGTATGTTCCTCCCATTCGCTATTTTATCAGAATTATTATAAATATATATAACACCTCCTAAGTTGACACAAGTCCTGTAGGTACCCAAACTAACATTTTCCTATAGGTTCAAATGTTTCTGAGAAATGTGTGCATGAAAGGAACAATATCACGTGCTCATTATTTTTCAAATTTTGATTGACTGTAAAATACGTAATACCAGGAGCATTTATTTATTTTGCTTATGGAGAATAACACTATATATATATATAATAAAATAAAATGACAGTTTGGGTTGTAACTATCTAAATAGGAAAACAATCAACTAGGCACCTGAAATATTCAAAGTTTTATATCTAAATTGTCCAGCCACTCTATAGCAATTCTAGAGACTTAAGCAAAGTCTTCCAGCGAACCCAAGTACGCCCTGTTACGACATTCGGTAACATTATGTCGGATACTCTGTTTATGCATTACTGAACTGAACGTACGCAATTGGCTACCAGACTATCTCTAAATATCTCCCGCTCAATGATATATAAAGGAATACTAGGAGGACAATATTAGGGATAAAATTCTGACACGGGCAAGAGACCTCGTGCACAAAAGGGGTTCCTTTTTGTACGCATTTATAGCAGAGGTAATACCAACATACACTTTCAAAGTAAACTCAACAAATTACCAGAGTAAGAACTATGTGTTAGTCTTTAAGATCCCATTCAAACGAGATCAAAACCTAACCTACATTGTTAACATTGTATTTAATTACAAAACTGCCTGAAAATAACATACTAACAATGTTACCATGTCTCTCATAAGTCTAATCCCTCATCCACGTCGTACGAGGTGGGGAAACGTTAAGAGGCAGGGGAGTACCTGTAAGGATGAAGTACAGTGAGGACCTCATTTGCCCCGGGACGACTATGGTAACTGTAACGGCCTTAGAGAATCTGAGTCGTGGCTAACGTGGCTCTGGTAAAGTCGGTCCTACGAAGGCTAAGCAAAGAAATCCTGACAGAAAATCAGCGCGCCTGGATCCTATAGGAGGCAACCTCTCCATTGGCTTTTGGGTGCTGTGGGTTATAGAATGAAATATTATAGAAACTCATACCAAAGGAAACCGAATGGGTACCTCGGTGACAAATTTTTGAATGAAAACACGTGCTCGAATTGGTTTTTGGAATGTATGGAAATGTGGGAAGCGGGATATTTCGGGCAGATTTCAAGGGAAATGTACAGCTATACGATAATGGTTGTCGGACTGACTGAAACATGATAGAATGGTTTCGAAGAGCGCCACATAAGAAATGGTAAAACACTGTCATATTGAGGAAAACAAGAATATAGTGATCATCAAAGCGAAGGGGGATTATTACAGAAGAGGGAAAGTGCCTCCCAGACTGGAACCCATTGTCAGACAGCATTATTATAGCACGGTCCAAGATAAGAGTCAGAAATGTGCACATTATTCAGTGTTACGCACCAGTAGAAACAGCGAATCCTCAAGACCAAGGTGACTTCTATGAACAGCTTGAAAGTATCCTAACAAAGAACACGAAGAAAGAGATCAAAATGCTAACGCAGCATCTCAATGCCCAGATTTGAAACAAAAGTGAGGGGATGGAAATAGTGCCAGGGAAGCATGGTAGGTGTCCAGAATGGTAATGATGGGCACTTCGTTGATTTTTCCTGTATAACAATTTGATTATAGTTGCATCAATTTTTCCTCGCAAGATATGTCACAAAGTTAAGTGAGAGAACACAAAAACATATCGACTACTTCGAGATCAGACAAATGTGGAGACGGTCCCTCTCAGACTCTAGGAACAAACGAGGTGCAGGTAGTGGAAGGGACTACCACTTGGTAATATCTTAAGTTAAAATTAAGATTGTTGCTCTAAGTCGAAGAAAAAAACGAACTGGAAACATGAAATTCAACGTCGAAGAACTGGAAGATGCTGGCGTTAAAAAGAAAATTGTATTGGAGCTGTAGTACAGATGTAACGTGCTCCTGCCATAACCTTTGTATCTACGAGTTTCTGGAATAATCTTCGCATCTACATCTCTACATGCTCCGGCAATATCGTCGTATCTATGTTTCTACTGGATCATCTAATTTTTTACTTTAAATATTCTAAACTGCTTTTGCCATCTACGCTTCTACGTATTAATGGTTTAATCATATTTTGTGCTCACCAGTCTCTCTGCTCCCGTAATTCACTGTCGCTCAGTGTCTATCTACCACTACCTACGTCATCTCAACTTTCTCGAAATTACTAGTCTTCGCTTCCTTGCGCATATATAATGGACAGCCTCGCTCGTCTAACCAGCCTGGCATCGACTTGTGTACAGTGTGTGTGTGGAGGGTGGCTTGCCGTGTGATACGAAGTTCTATTCCGTCTAACTGGAAAATTAACATCGTCGGATCTGGGTGAGCTATAAATTCCACATGCTAATTATCGAAAACTCTAAGCTAAGACCTTCAGGCGTGCTGGCTGTTTGTTCACTCTAGTTATTGAAGCCTTGATCTGTGCCTTAACTCCTACTATTTTCTCCTATTAAATTTTTGTGTCATGAAAAGTTTTAATTTGGACCAAGGGTGACCAACATCGACATAATTATATTAAAGCATTCAAATGAGGACAGTAACGGGTGAATGAACTCTTTCAAGTTTGCGCAGTCGGATTCCTACTTCATTTTCCTCTCGTATCCTTGCTACTATAGTCTTCCTTTTTCCCTTCCCTCCTTCTTTCATTTATATTGTTAGACTTTTGTAAACACCCTGGAGGTGTTCTATTTAGATTGTGGCCAAGTATTATTGATATCATGGTAAAATCTTGTTCTCTGAAAAGTTTACGTCTGTTTTTTGAAAGGAATGTTATATTACATGATAATGTGTGAACTATTTTGAAAATTGTAAGTAATCCTGGCTAGTAGTTCTTTTTGCTCCCCTCTTTTTAGTGAATTGTCGAACTTTGCTTCTCTTTAAAGAAAATAGGAATTGTATTAATGGTCTCCATCCAGGTTTATCTCGGACTTTTTTAGATCCTATATTAATATCTGTGTACTGTGCAAGGTTATTTATTTAATACAGTTGTTTACCTGAGCTATCGAATGGTGGTCTTTTCCTTTTGTTGGGTACCTACCACGGAAACCTCTCCCTCTGTCCCCCAGTGTTTCTTCCTGTCGCTCAGCTCGTTTTATGTATTGTATACATAAAAAGGTTGATGCGATCAAACTTGTTAGAGACATCGGTGGTGCATTATTACCATTGCTTTGAAATCGTCCTGTTTTTGTAAGAGCGGTGATGAAAATATACTATGCAGAATTAACCTATGTTGTAAAAACTCTTCGCCACACAGGTAAAGTTCACTTGATCTTGATACCCATATGAAACGAGAGTGAATGGTAGATGGGAAAATATTCAATCATCCTTCCTGAACACAAGTGAGAAGATACTGGGAGTTAAGCGAGAGAAATCCTATGATATAAGATAATGCCTAGAAGAAGATAGAATAGATATCCAACATATTGAAAATATTAACTGAAGAAGAAAAGTGTGATGGAACAGAACAGGGAACTGAATGGACGAATGAAGAAAGCATCGAGAGATGATAGAAGGAACCAGAGAAATAGCTTAGAAGGAAGCACACCAGGTGAGGTTAAAACAGCTCTACAACATTGAAAAGCATCTGTCTCGTAAGAGGTTCAATCAGTGTAGGCCAGTAACATCCAAGGAAAGAAAACAGCACAGAAATAGTGAAGAACAAATGAGAAGACGGAAGAACTATTAAGTGCTAAATATAGTTATTGTACAGGAGGATTAATGTGAAAGTATCAAAATATTCGAGAACTGCGAGTGAATATTAACCCACTGGCGAAAAGCGAGATCATAAATGCACTGAAGAGCAGGGGGTGAAAGTCTAATGGGGCTTATGGTTCCAATCTGTAGCTAGCTTCAGGTAGTTTTAGTCTCTCCTTTTAGATGGCGCTGGAGGTCATTCATAACGTGTAAATAGTTATATACAGGTTCTGTAGATGGCACGCAAGTAAGCATGAAATGAGCGATGTTAATAATTAAAGGCAGTTTGTCTCGAAGTGAAGTATTTCAAGTATTTCAAGTCTAACCTCAATCAGTGGGCCCTTCTAACAAATTAATTAGTCATATAACGTCAAGAATTGTGGAGATAATATTGCTGGATTGCATCGAATTCGACTTTACCCAATCGATTAACCTTGTTCGAACTAATATCGATTTTAATCGATAGTTCCCATGATGCTACTGTATTTGTGTTGCTTCAATTCCAAGTGCTCATGTGCTTGTGATGTAAATCTTTATTTCTTGTGCTTGTTTATTTGAAATATATCTTCGCCAGTCCTCCTGAAATCCTGTATTTCCTGTCTGAGTACAAATCAGGGGCTGAAAGCTGAATTATTCTATTAATGTAGTTCTATATATTTCCTGTCTCAGTGCTTTTAACTCTTTTATTTTTATTTTCATGTGGTACTTGGATATTGATGTGATACCCCATTGTCTTGCTTATGGTGTGCTCTGCTGTCTTGCTTTCGAAGGGATTTCTTATTTGTTATAACATCAGCTTTGTGTTGATGTGTCAATCATTCATTTGAAGTTAAAGCTGCTTTGAGGTGTGTGGTTATGTTCTCAGTAACATAGTATGCCATACGAACTAGGGGTATCAGATCATTATTTACAACATTATTAAGTACTTGGAAATAAAAATATATGAATTACAATGTATTGGGCAGGGAAGTAGTAGAACTGCATTATTATCGCCGGCGGGAGAGGGCGGCGAGGGGCAGGGGAAAGGAGAGGGTACGAGCTGTAAGCATACCCGGATGTGCGTCACTGCGCCGGATGTCGTTTTTCTGCGCTATCTGTTGATAATAGTGGTAAGATAGTGCACAAAATGCGCACTGTGGCGCTATCTCTGATGAGAGACTGAAACTACTAGCCCCGAGTGCCTTGGTACCGAAATTTATCATTGAGTTTCATCTCTATTCTATTCTATCCTCTTTGCTGAAGAGCTTCTAGACAGGCAAAGCACTTGGCATAAGTAACAATGTGACAGAGGTTCTAAAGGTAGACTGCGATATGGCTGTTGAGATGCTGTTGCCGTTGTTTGAAGACATATGGAACACAAAGGCGCTTTTGGAGGATCGAAAAAAGACCATTTTGATAAAACTACCGAAAAATTGGGATTTGGTGTTGCAGCAGTTGGATTGGAATTACATTCTTATGTATGCCAAGTAATGATTTGTTCAGAATCATGCTGAATCGACTGAGAAAACTTTGGAGACCACGATCCGGTAAGATTAGGCTGGTTTCAGAAAACATCGATTCTATACAGACCATATCAATAGCTAAAAAACCATAGTAGAGCAGTCATTGGGATATCAGTCCTCAGTGTACTTGGTACTTGTTTACTTTGAAAGGGCATTTGATAGTGTACAATGTCAAGCAGTCTGGTGACTGATGCCGGGTTATGGGGTTACAATGAAAACCGTTAATTGTAAAAATGTTATACCTGTCAAGTAGAACATGATGGAGACATTTCAGAGCCCTTTAAGGTAAAGTCAGAAGTAGGACAAGGATGCCTGCATTTGTATATGATATTCCTGATGATGCTATATCAGGCCATAACAACGATTGGTGAAGGAAAGTAGAGTGTAACACAGTGGGAGGTGACTAAACGTCTGGAAGATTTGGACTTCGAGGATGATAAACCACTCATTCAGGCATATGCCCGAGAAGATCAAAGATGTTGAAATACTCTTCTACGGTTATGAGACGCAGAAGTTGACTGGAGATATAAGACGTTAAATCCAGACTTTCATCAACAAATGTTTGAGAACCATCGAATGAGCGCGATGGCCGAACAATATTATCGAATCAAGAATTGTGTTTGAACGCACCCAACAATGGATGTCTGACGTTCAAGTAACAGAGCGTAAGTGGAAATTTACAGGTGACATCCTGCGAAGCGGTCCTGACAGCATACCAAAACATGCGTGGAATCCCCATGGAGCTAGAAGAAGAGGAAGAGAGAGGATAACGTGGCTTCCAACAGGTGAAAGCAGAGACAGCAACAGTTGGGAAGACCTGGAAGAACTTCAGGACAGTGGCAGACAATCGAGACAGGTCGAGAACTCTTGCATGGGCTCTATGCCCCATCCAGGAGTGACAGGCTAAGTAAAGTAAGTCAATATTAATAGACACAAGTAGCCCATTACGTTTCCCCATCTTCATACACTTAAGCAAAATAATTAAGCAGTAAACTACCACTCCGGGGCTGAAAATTACACCTCCTAGGTATCAGGCCCGAATGCTGATTCGACGCTTCCCGACCAGACAGACAGACAGACAGACAGACAGACAGACAGACAGACAGACAGACAGACAGACAGACAGACAGACAGACAGACAGACAGACAGACAGACAGACAGACAGCTCGCGAGCTGAGTGAACAGGACGAGTGAGCTACCCCTCCGGGAGGAGAGGTGATATCAGGAGTACCTTCATTTACCAGGTTGAGAGAATGCAAACTTCTCAACTGTCGAAATGCAGAAAACTCTATGCGCAGTTGGAGAAATTGTGGCATTGGGAGTGCTGCCCCAGAGGGAGATTATAATGCCTCTCTGTAGAGCAAATCATTATCGTACAATAGGAATGGCCGGCCTGAGTGGCTCAGATGGTAGATCGTAGGCCCTCTGAGCAAAAATTGACGGGTTCGATCCCAGTTCTGTCCGATGTTATTTGAAGGTGCTAAAATTCGTCAGACCCATATCGCTAGAAGTAATTCCTACAGAACCAAATTCCGGCACCTCAACTTCTCTGAAAACCGTAAAAGTAATTAACGGACAGAATACCAGACACGGTAACTCAACCACGTATATGTTTTCACTGATGGTATTTTGATAACATGATTAACATCATTATTCATTACTTCACCAGATAATTTTTGTTGTTTCTTCAGCAAAAAAATCCAAAACGCGACGAATAGCTGCCACCAACGCACTTTCTGACCACCATGTCAACACTGCCAGTCTTGTTTCTTGCAAAGTCTTCAAATAACTGTCTCTCTTGAGTTCTCCTGCCTTGATCAAAGTGAACTCTTAAAGGGTTTCTGTGCATCATACGTGAAAGCTAAACACAAAGTTAAAGAGAACGACTGCGAAATGAAGGTTTCTTTGACGTTCCTTACTTCGCAAATGAGGATGACAATGTGATGAGTTTCTCTTCTGTAACACCAAATGGAGAAACGAGATTCAGGTTTCAAATATAAATCAAATAAGGCGAAACGTGATTCATAAGGCATGTTTTGAGGTATCTCAAAGGTTCTGACTAAGGAATAATAATACTGTACATTGCTCGCGAGACGTAAGCTGTATTATCTTTCGAGAAATAGAAATCTAATACTTAAGGCATACCTTAGAGATGTTTCAGATAGCCAAGATTGCCACCCAGCCAGCTGACCTGCGTATGTTAGAAGGTGTACGTAATGACGCTTTAGGTGTACTGCTTGGCATACATGAACGGTTTTGCAGTCTTAATTGTCAGACTGCTCCTCAATCCAGAGAACCGAGACAGGAGACAGAAATGCTGTTACGAATAAAACTCCATCACGTTCATTGCTGTAATTTATTTCAGGATGGTCCAATAAATGCGCTCACACACACACACACACACACACACACACACACACACACACACACACAATTCTAATCAGCTATGAATAGCCACACGTACTATTTATACTTTTAAACTGAAAAATAACAAATTAGTTACCAAACAATAACTAATACAACCAAAAAATAAAAACAATTTCTTAAAAGGTTGCACACTAATTGCAAATAAATTAAGTGCATTCCATAGAGTCACAGTTCTTCTATTTCTTTTCACGTTCACACTGAACACTCGTTTTGTAAAACAGCACTTACACTTGGTTAACATAGGCCAGCTAGTTTCCTGGCATATTTCCCGAGGCACTTCCTTTCCTTCGGACAAGTAAGAGATTTCCGAATCCAGACACTCATATCTGAGAAGATATCTTCTGCATTTCCAGGACTTTTAGTGTGTAACGCGCTGTGCACATAACACTCTAGTAGCAGATCTAGTGCACTGTTCAATTTAGAAGGGCTCAAACTGAAGGT
The DNA here is from genome assembly GCF_040414725.1 of Anabrus simplex. NCBI lineage: Eukaryota > Metazoa > Arthropoda > Insecta > Orthoptera > Tettigoniidae > Anabrus > Anabrus simplex. The sequence goes on along the minus strand of NC_090265.1, from coordinate 1,606,901,029 downwards.
CGGATGGATTAACCTGTCAAATATAATATAGATGTCTGACTGATTTATAACGGTTTGCAATAGCCCCTTAAATTTTCTCCATACCCGCTGCAAGTTTGTAATGTATGGTATCGCTACAGTTCCTACATAGCGTGTACAAATCGTTTTTGATCACGTGGATGCGGTGTGGGTATTTTATCGTGTATTACCCTCTACCAGGTGTCCCGAGGTATACCGGGAAGTGCACAATTCGATACATTCCTCCAGATACGTACTAGTTTACAATCAGCGCCATCTTGACGATGTTAGGGGTTTGATATTGTTGTCGGAGCATTTGGTTGTACAACTCCTTAGTCGTAATTTCTGCAGATGTAAGTAGGTCCCGGGGAAGATAACTCTGTTCGCACCTTAAGTATCGTGCGTACGGCGTGTGATGACACTGCAGGCGGATTACTACTTTCGCTCGAGTTACACCATTGCTTTAGGAATATTTTTGATGTGGAGTGTCCAGGTGATTACATCAATTTCGAATTTCGTTTAAGGAAGAGCGCTTTGGTGTTTGTATGCACGTCAACAAGCGCGAGTCCTCCTTCACATTCAGATAGTGGAAGTGTAGCTCTACTGATCCGGAATATTGCACCTTGTCATATGTACCATCCTATTGCTGAATACATCCGAATGCCTATCATTCGTGGAATAGGCAAGATTTGGCTTATATGCCAGATACTGCTGAGCGCATTTATATTTACATACGGTGTTCTTTGCTTTAGGAGTTGTAATTTATACTTAGCTTCTTGTAGAACGCCTTTCACAGTTCTTCTGAATCATCTTCTGCACGCTGTTGGAAAAAGTCACTCATAATGGCCCCTTCCTGGAAGTACCGAAAGAGGCTTCCGCGGGGCTGGCACGTAACAATAATATACTGCGATGTTGTTGGCAAATTTAATGTTAACAATTTATCAGGTTATTTCAATTATGTCATCACGATAATCAGAGTACACTTTTAACAATCCGAATTTTGGTACGATCATTCACCGTCCACTATTTCAATATTATTTGATTCGATGTTTTAAACAGCTTCACAAGCTTTCGGTGAACACATCCCTTATTGGTTCAACCTGCACATACCAATGTAATAAGAATAATTCACTCCCTGCTGCTTAGTAAATTAATTTACAAGAGGAATAAATTTACACCCAGAAATAATAATTTTTGCATAAATGTTCTAAGTTGGTAGATCGTATTCAGGTAGTTGTACGGCCAAATATTTTCCCTGAGAAACCACCAGGGGTGATAGTGTTCCTCCAGCAAGGTCACCGGCACGAACGTGAGTCACTTTGCACTTGGCTTTCCGCAAGGGTGTATTCAACACGATGTTAACAATTAACGAATTATGAGAGAGGCTAAAAGAGGCAGCCTGGCCATTTCGACAAAGCGTTAACCATGTGACAGATAAAAGAAGATAGAATACACACGACCGGGAAAGCTCTCTAGGGCACTGATGAACTATCATGTTCGACTGAATTGTTTCATTCTTATCCAAGTGCGTTACTAACCTCTATGTATTATTATTATTATTATTATGAACATTATTATCTTCATCATCATCGCTCAGATACACCTGACGTCATCTCTGAACAATTTTGAGAGGGCCAGTATTATATCAGGGTATCTTGCAGAACGGAATCTGTCTTCTCAGCGACCTTCTTGTTTTCTCTCATCAATACTTCAGCAGTGGGCTTCGTTAGCCTTTCCGTCGTGAACAAGTGTCATAACCTGTTGTAAAATGGTGAGAAGTTGTGTTTATTGAAAAATCCTGGTTTTGTTTGGATAAAGGCAACCACCGAACGACTGCACCACACACACCATGACTTTACAGTCCCCTCTAGTAGCGATCTACGGCATGTCTTTCTGTCTTGGAAATTCTACAACCACATAAACTTGTCTTCCTGTTGCAGTTTCAGAGCCCCATACTCGAACGAGATAATATCGGCCTACATATATCACGTTTGTCTCTCAGCTGCGTTTGTCTTTTTCGGCATGTTTCCTTTATCTCCAAATTCCCCAGAGTTAATACCATTTGGGCACACTTGGAATCAAATAGAAAGGCAGCTTTGGTCGGTGTAAAAGATGAAGAATCTGGAGTGTCAATTACAAAGTTTGTAGCACCGTCTTCCCCAGTAGCACATCAGACGTGTCTTTATTTTTATGTCTGACCATATTGTTCAATGTTTCCATTCAGGAGTCGGTATGTCTCTTTAATAAGGTCATACTTGACGTGCAATACGTGTTGAAGTCGATGTGCGAGCAGGAAGAAGCTTGATACTAGGTCTCATTATAATATAATATTGCATGTAATTCCTGTGTTAGTAATTCTACGTGGTATCTGCCGGGCTCTTGGCTTAGACGGTAAAAGCGCTGGCCCCAAGAACTCAAGTTAGCGTATTCAATCCCGGCTCAGTCCGGTGGTATTTGAAGGTGGTCAAATACGCCATCCTCATGTCGGTAGATGTACTGACACGTGATAGAAATCCTGTGGAACAACATTCCGGCACGCTGGTAACTTAGAAGACCGTAAAAGGTAATTAGTAGGACGTTAAACCAATATTATTATTATTATTAATTTTATTATTATCATCATTATTTCGCTTTTACTTAGATTCATGGCACTGCCATCGTTGCTTCGGTATTCACCATTTCGCTTCCAAGTGAGTTTATATCCTGTGTAAATTAGACGATTGTATGTTTCCTATAAAACTGAGGGGCTGAGTGGCTCAGACGGTTGAGGCGCTGGCCTTTTGACCCCAACTTGGCAGGTTCGATCCTGGCTCAGTCCGGTGGTATTTGAAGGTGCTCAAATACATCAGCGTCGTGTCGGTAGATTTACTGGCACGTAAAAGAACTCCTTCGGGACTAAATTCCAGCACTTCGGCGTCTCCGAAAACCGTAAAAGAGTAGTTAGTGGGACGTAAAGCAAATAACATTATTATTATTATCCTATAAAACGTCGTCACTTTTGGTATATCCATGAACATCAGGACAAATACAGGTCGTTTTTTGAATCAATTAGTGGTAGGTTCTTCTTTTTCTTTTTTCTAAGACACTAACACGTTGAAGGTTTACGGCGACCTAAGGACGGAAAAGGATTAGACTTGGGAAGATAGCGGCCGTGGCCTTAATTAAGGTACAGCCACAGAATTTTGCCGGGTGTAAAATAGGAAACCACGGAAAACCATATTCAGGGCTGCCGGCGGTGGGGTTCAAACCCAAAATCTCCCGGATTTCAATCTTACAGCTACATGACCTTAACCGCACGGCCAACTCGCTCGGTGCTAGGTTCCTAAAAGCTAAGCATCAAGTGACCTAAAATCCGGATCATTGTGTTTTATAGCGTCTGGTCTATTCAGTTATTTATTTTCATGGGGCCCAAGAAGTCATTGTTTAGCACAGTATCATCCAGTTTTTCTGATATGCGCATTCAGAACTCATTTCAAGGACGCTTACTGAATGTCCCTATTATATATTAATTTTATAGTGAGTAGGCTTTTTTTCTAAAATAAAAACCTGATATTTTTGTTCGATAGTTCAATTCTTTACTAAGCTCTCTGGTAATATTGAATACACAAAAATCAAAGTAAAGTCATCTCCGTACAGTCCATAAAGGCCCTTGGATGGGTGGAAGGCAAAGGCTTCCACAACCCGTGACCTCGGCTCTTGATGGAGTAGAGTGATTAGCTGTACGCCCGGCCAACTTTGCCCTCAGGAGTTAACCTGGTACTCACTTTTAGTGTACACTGAGTGAACCTCTGGGCGTGGGAATCTCGTTCCTCACATTTTTCTCGACTTCCTAACGGGGAATCGAACCCACGTCATTCCGGGTGAACCAAATACGCCATTGCTGTCTCGGCAAGACAGACCATCATATTGAATACAGCGAAAGAAAAGTAGTGCGTAAGTTAGTAGGTAGGATTTATGGTAAATAGGCTCGTAGGTAGGCAGGAAAGTTGGCTGTCGATTTTTATTATACATTTTTCAGTGCATGGAATGAGATAAGTAAGTGGTTTCAAAGCCAAAATATCGAATTTTCATAGAAAACATAGTGACAAATACATATAAATACATGGGTTTCTGAAGGTCAAAGTCATTAACAGAAAACAACACTGCCTTGGGTGAAGTAAGTGAAGAAGATATCTCGTAGTTATATTCTGTCAGCAACTCCACATTCATTACTTGCATGTTATTGTCTCCCTTTCATCTCATAATATAGAGTCTGAATTCCTAAGTAGGAACGACAGCGTCCTCTTTGCACTTTAATGACCTTAGCTTTCAGGCAGAAAGATGAAAGCGGGAGACATTCTTTCTTAATTGCAGTTCACAGCTTAGAAGATATTAAAGACGTGGCCGACACGCAGACAAGAGAGGGAAGAGAAGAAAGGAAAAGGAATTAACAACTTGATTAGCATAAAAATATTGGAGAACGTCTGATGAAGGAGATGCTCTGCTGTTTGCAGCCATAGACAAGTCTAGCAGTTCAAATATTAAGGACACTGAAGAACAGAATGGGGAGGAAGATAACGGAACGTGTCTGGAAACAGAACGAATAGAACCACGCGATGCCTTGCAGGATTCAAGTCTCTTCCCATGAGCATACAAATACTTCAAGTAAAAGATCGCAGAAGTCAGGTCATATACTGACTGGAGCACGGAACGTATTGAATAATAATGTTAAAGGATCAAAACTATTCCAATTATCTAAAAGGCTTTAGAAACATTTCACATTTCACACATGCAATATGTTCACTTTGCAAATAATACATGTAATATGTGTGTGAAGTGTACATATTACATTCCACACATGCAATATGTTCATTTTGCAAATAATACATGTAATATGTGTGTGAAGTGTACATATTACATTCCACACATGCAATATGTTCACTTTGCAAATAATACAGTACTATGTTGTCTGCATTATGTTGTATACAAGATAAGGTATACTGGAACACAACATATATTTATTGCTTCAATATGACTTTATACAACATATACATGAATTTAACTTAAACTTTTCTGAAGCTGAGTAAATTCGCAAGTAATTAATCTCGATAGTAGACTGAGAGTCTGTAGAAATGTACACTTTATACACATTAACTTTATGTACACTCGAAGCTATCTTGATGAGATAGTTTGTAAAAAGGTAGAGTTCATGATAGTCGAAAACTATCGGTTTTATAAGCGTAACTTGCCCTGAAAGTTCTTACTAACATAATGCAATTATTTCTATTGGTTTGTCATGAAATGACATGAATATTCACAGTTAGAGAATCTAATGTAGGTGTCGGAGCCTGAGTGAGGACTGAGGATGTGTAGAATACAGGCATCGGGGCTCGACGTGGCTGCAGGAACGGGAACTGAGGCAGTGACCAGAGGTGAGACCTCATACAACCAGAATTCAGTCCACCTGGCCGAGACACATGTTTAATAGGGATAACCTCCGTGTTCGACGTTCAGTATAATCTGGTGCTGGACACTGGGGAGTCCTACTAAGTGGCTGCCAGGTGCTTCTTTTATAGTGCAGACTGACGTCACAAGCAAGCGCACTGGAGTCGTCTCGTAGAGTCTCGCATAATCCAAGCTGCGGCGTGCGCGGTGCTGGCTGGCGCAGAGCTAGGAGCGCGAAGGACACACAACACATTACACGTCAGACGATACAGTCCAGATAACATTGTTACAAGACACAAAACTAAAGAAATATTGAAAAAATTCATGTCCCCATGAAAATGAAGCGAATGTTTTACTAAAATAATATGTAGGTCTACCTTCTAAAAACAGAGCTAAGAAGGAACAATGTTTTTCCATGTTGCTCTATGACGCCGAAGTATGTATCTTTGTATGAATTTTTATCGTCGAACTCAGTGATTCATAGGGTCCTGCGTTCGTTTCCTGGACGGGTCGAGGATTCTAATTGCATTTGGTTGATTCATCTGACTAGGAGACTGGGTGTTGTGTTTGTCACAATACAATCATCGTTATGTATATGCCACATATTACGCTACCGATCACCACTGAAACACGTAATAGGAGGTACAGTACATCCCACCAGAGAGAGTTGGTGGCTGGAAGAGTATCCGGCCGTAAAGCAGAGCCAAGTCCAAATGTGGGACAAAGTTTGCAGCCGCCACCCGACTACGGTTTGTATAGAGGGATGAAGCTCTACGAAGCAGAGACCGGCGTTTTAGGTAGTATAAAAAATGAAATGGCGTATGGCTTTTAGTGCCAGGAGTGTCCGAGGACAGGTTCGGCTCGCCAGGTGCAGGTCTTTTGATTTGACGCACATAGGTGACCTGCATGTCATAATGAGGATGGAATGATGATGAAGACGGCAAATACACCCAGTCCCCGTGCCAGAGAAATTAACCAATGATGGTTAAAATTCCCGACCCTGCCAAGAATCACACCCGGGCCCCTGTGACCAAAGGCCAGTACGCTAACCACTTAGCCATGGAGCCCGACTTTTAGGTAGTAGCATATATTCCATACGGTGAATTTGGTCAATTTTTGTAAAAATAATACGTACCGGTACGTTATAGAAATGTTCATTTTCTGCTCTTCCAAAACATATAAAGTATAGATTTATTTATCTTTTTCTGTTATTGAGATTTCTAATCCATGAATACTTATGAGAAATCAGAATACTATGGTAAATTTTAAAGTGATTTTTGTCATGGAATTTTTACTACATTTTAGTGATTTCAAAAGTAAATAGCTCTAACAACTATTAAAATAACTCATAATTCTTTCTTTAAGTGAAAAGTGAGAACATACTGTAGTATTGGTGGTAAAATATTATAGTTTTCGTTATTGGAAATTCTCAAAAAGTGTGAATATAAATGGAAATATCAGACGACAGTCTGGAAGTTTCGACATGATGTCATTATCAACCAATCACAGTGCGATTCAGTGGTATATCATTATGTAATGAGTTAACGTAGATGTTTGTGACATATTTCTCACTCTCATTACTGTACCGTTCTTTAACAGAGCCAAGTTGAGTATTATCCATGACACACTAATTTCGAAAATTACACTCTGTGTGAGCACACAACTTATACTTGTATTTCAGTTACACGTTGGAGATAAGCATTTTGGTGAAATGACATTCCAACACGGGATACTGGAGTTAAACAAGGGTTTGTACTCCAACGCGGTGATCATTATGCGGGGCTAAATATGGACGTGGAGATCTAACCTTGATGATAAAGATTCGGGAACAGCAGTGAACAACAGTGAAGCGACCACGAGGACGGAATAAGACGGCAAAATTTAAGTACCTTGTAAACTAATTTCTCACTTTTCTCTTAATCTCTCTAGTATAAGTAAAAAATAATCAGCTTGATTTGGTACTTAGAAATATTTCCATTTGAAATATTTCAGTAGTTTTATCATGGGGTCGGGATTTATTTGGCTGTGTCCACGACATTGTAGTCACGATGTATGAGCGAAGCTTTCATCACAATATTTTCTCTCAAGTCAACCTTGTGAAATTTAAAGATGAATAACAATCAGAAATCCTACGATTAATACTTTCATTTAAACCAACTGATGAGCTTTACTTCTGCGGATTTAATTTGGTGGGATTTCTGGTGATCTAATGAGACCTAATGTTTCTAAAAATTGTCTTGACTCATTTCTTTCGAGTTTCGGAAGTGCATGCATGATACAGAAAAATAAAAATCACTTTCAATTAACCTTATTTGGTGATAGTATTAATCATATCATTAATGCAGAATCGAGTGTTTGTATATTCCATACTTAGAGTTGTGTGGTTTACTCAGATTTGAAATGTGTTCTGTACTGGTGGAAAAAACAGTTAGGTTGTCGATCATCGAGTGTTATTTGGAACAATCTTTGATGTAAATGAGCAATATTTTTGTAAATAATTTGTGAAGCAATGATGTACTTCATGTCGCACTCGATTAATTAGGATAGTAGCAGGATTATGCCTGCCCAGATCTTCAATGATATTTGCCCATATTTTCAAAGAGGCAGCGTCGAGAATAAACACATGTGGTGGTGTCATTTATGATTAACTTTTCCCTGATATTTTGTGGGTTGTGTGTTGTTTATCCAGGGTTTCTAACCAAATAGATCTTTAAAGTGACTAAAGTTCGATCACATTTCATTAAGTTGTGTTGTGGCGACAGCATCAGTTGTGGTATTTCTTCGTATGAGACGTATGTGATGAGTGTATTTCCACTTATTTGCTCCAGTTCGAAATAATAACAATAACTTAGACTTGTATTTCAGTTCTACGTTGCAGATAAACATTTCTATGAAATGACATTCCAATAACAGATACTGGAGTTAAACAAGGATTTGTATCTCAACGTGGTGATCATCGTGCGGGGCTAAATATGGACGTAGAGAAGACGAAAAATGGAATTAAACGATCTTCCAAATAATGAGCAACATAGTTTTATGATTTGTATTTGATATTTGCACAATATGTAGCTTGCATTTCTTTTCCAGTGCTTCGTTAATTGTGAATTTTTATTGGTTGTGTTTTGGTTATTTTATGCAATGCCATTTGCGATACTTCAATGTGTATTGTCAGCGTTATCATAACAGTGGAGTGATTATTTTGTGTAATTCGATCTTCTTGAGGGAGCAAAGGCGAGATCGTAGCCTGCTATTTCTTTTTCCAATTAGGAAGATTTAATTTTGTTTAAATAGAAGATTTAACTCTGCGGAATTGAAGTTCAATATTTTTAACAATAAATTTGTTCATATGAAAGGATTTAATTAAATTTCTATTCTTTAATCAGAAGAGTTTAGAAATGTTCAAGAAAGAAGATAATTAATTCAACACAAGATATGAGCAAGGGAAAGCAACGAATAATACAAAACCATTTTCAAGGTATAATTTACCATACAACTAATTAAATATTAGAGGTGTTAATATGGTTTTGAATCTAAATTTCGTTCATCTATAGCTCACGTGTGTATTTGTGACTTATAATGTAAATAGTCCAGAGTACAGTGACAGAAAATGTAATGTGAGTTTGGAATTTTTTGAACGTTACAAATCAATGTAAATAAATAAATTATTCATGAAATCTTGAATATCGCTTTGAATATCTTCATTGAGCCAGCAAAAACCACTATGTGAAATATTTTTCATCTTAGAACTTTGGTCGGTAAAGTTCAGCCTTTATGGTTCAATATTGTGCGAGTATTGTCAGGGAATTCTAGCTATTCATAACTGATGTGCTGCGGGACAGTATTTTTCCAAAAATATTATCACATACAGCTTTCCGCACGCGCAACGTCGATATTGTAAAAAAAAAAAAACTTATCAGAACTGATTTAACCCTTTCAGACCGAGTACGCACAATTGTGCGGGTTCGTATTTTGTTTATCCCTGACCGTATTTGATGTTTTTTCGGCGCTAGACCGGACTGCAGTGATTGTGCGGGACACGTGGCGTCTATTTCAATTATTTTTAGTATGCGCTTGACCTCCAGGGCGAAGGAAGAAGAGTTTAAAAAGCACAGTTGATCGGCGAGATGGCGAGAAGCAGTAGTGCCAAAAGTAAGTATTTATTTATTGCGTTTATGTTAATCTAGAAGCTTTACTGAATACCGGAATATATTCAATGAAGTGTGTACATTGGTTAGTGAACGTAAATTTTGAAGATACATCATCGTATGTGATACAACGAGGTTTTGAATTTTGATACGCACAATTGTGTGGGTCCTTTTTTTCGGATGTTAGTTTTTATTTTGTAAAATAAACTATCAATATGTGTATTGAGGAGCACTTCAGTCAGTTTTTGACATACAAACAAAAATTCACGCCTCCAGTTTTCTTTCAGGTCTGAAAGGGGTATTATAATTTAAACATCAAGAGATGGAAGGAAGATGTCTCACCATGCTAATTTCCTTACCGACTTTATTTCTTTTCACTTTAGTTGTTAATAATGCTGCGTTGCCATTTTACCAGTACGTTTTCTTCAGTTATTTGTGTTACCTTAGTACATCCGTGCCAAACTGATTTCCCTGCTGCAAGCATCGGACTCACGAAGGGTGGATCCTCATGACTACGGATTGCTAGATGGGCTCAGTATATACCAAATATTTTATTAATTTCGATTTATCCTTTCCCTATTTCTTCCAGTAAGTATTACATATTATACTACTTGATATCACATAACAGAAAAACATATTAACGTATGAGTTGGGATTAAATTAATCAAATTGTTTAAATACTAATGAATTGATCATTGCATCTATACGTTTTGCTTTAGACTGGGAATAGGTAGCTGCGTTTTATTGACGTAGCCATCCCTAGAATATTAAGTATACCTGGCAAAAGGCAACAAATATTTCATGTATGCTAGTACTTTAAGAACAATCCATAATGATTATTGAACGTTTGCGGCTTCGTGGCTAACAGGCTAGCATACTGGTCTTTGGTCCAAGGGGTCGCCACGTTCGATTCCCGGCCGGGTCGGATATTTTAGACTTGATTGGTTATTTCGGTCGGCTCGGATGTTTGTACCGTCTTTATCATTAGATTTTATGCTAGGTAGGGACCCAACCCCACAGATTCGCAGGTTTCCCATGGGCATCAACTCGAAACACCTCCACTAGGCCTCTCCGGAGGCCACACACCATGAATTCATTTACTGCGTGTAAGCTAGATATAGTCCAAACCAAACCTCACGGCGCAATGACCCATAAGGGCTATGGCCTACTAAGCGATCGCTGCTCTGCGCGGAAGGCTTGCAGTGACTGGGTGTCGTAGGTCAGCACGACGAAACCTCTTGGCCCTGTTGTTGTCTTTGTAGCCCGGGACCGTTATTTTACCGTCACACAGGCTGAATGGACATGAAACCAGCCCTCAGATCCCACCTATCCGGGTATTCAGGTGTTAATTGCTCGTTTCCAGAGCAAGTGTTGCGAGATCGAATATCGCAACGATCCAGAAGTTCTTAAAGAACACGCATACAAGAAAATCCGCTCTCACAAGACTAATAATCAGGGCAAAGTGCCCGAAATATGCTGTATATTATAACCCTTCATGGTTGAAGGGATGCCAATAATAATAAATAAATACTAAATCTAATAATAATCAAATTCAATAATCATCAAGCTCTTCCTCAAAGTGGCAGTATTATGATGTATTACAGGATACTGTTCCTCTGTCCTCTATCCTCTACACTCAATCTACGCCATGGAGCTGTGTCAGGACAGGCCTGCAAGGGTTTTAAAATCTATAATATGTCTACCTCTATCAATTTGTAGCTGTCGGATGTGAAACGAAAAAGAATTATTTTTATTATTATTATGATTATTATTACTATTATTATTATTATTATTATTATTATTATTATTATTATTATTATTATTATTATTATTATTATTATTATTATTATTATTATTATTGAAGTGATATTTCAGCGATCAAACAGACTGAGGAAACTGGACTACAAATCTCATTCAAAAAGACCAAGTTTATTTGCATTAAATTCGACATTCAGGAATTACAAACAAAATATGGGCAAATCAAACGAGTTCCATACTTTAAATATCTCAGTGAGATTCTAAAACCAGTAGGGTTAGAAAAGGAAGCACAGAAAGACCGATTTACAAAAACTCAAAAGAGCATATCGGAGAACCTGTGACGTATACAACAAGAAATGCATGTCCATACATAGAAAAATCAAACATTATAATACGGTGATTAAACCTGAAGTGCTGTATGCAAGTGAAATCTTGGTACTTAATAATACAGGTAATCTGGAAAACATCTTGAAGGAGGAAAGGAAGATCTTGAGGAAAATTCTGGGCCCAGAGAAAAAAGAAGAAGGGTATAGACTCAAAGCTACGGAAAGACTGTCCAACCTAGCCGCAGACATCAGGAATTGAAGACTGAAATTCCATGTACACGTTCACAGACTATCGTCTCCAAGGCTAACCCGCAAGATTTTGACATATACTGAACAACTGAAGAACGCACCATGGATACAAGATGTTAAAAATTATCTGAAAAAGGCCCAGATAGAAACATCATAAATACTGGACAGAAATATTTACCTCAGAAGATAAATGGATGGGTAGTAAACATAGAGAATGAAGTCCCTAAAAGATCGGGGACTAAGTGGCCAGAGGAAAGGAAACAGGTACACAGTGAAAGAATGAAAGCAATATGGTATGTAGGAAAGGCGAATCATAAATATAATGCGTGATCCAACAGGGTCCATACGCAAGTAGTAGTAGTAGTAGTAGTAGTAGTAGTAGTAATAGTAATAGTAATAGTAATAGTAATAGTAATAGTAGTAGTAATAGTAATAGTAGTAGTAGTAGTAGTAGTAGTAGTAGTAGTAGTAGTAGTAGTGTACGGTATGGATCCGGATTTAAATGAAAATAATCTTAGAGCAGCACTCTCCTTAGAAGCTGCTGTTGAAGAATCACAGATCAATATTACGTCTGTAAGACCGGGGAGGTTTGGAAATCTGAATGCTACCGTAATCTTGCCAACGGAAGCATCGAAAATACTGTTAAAGAAAAAGAAAATAAATGTGGGATGGGCAACCCGTCTGGTGAAGGAAAGAGTTACAGTTGCAAGGTGTTCAAATATCTTGGATTTGGACATAAAGCGCCACAGTGCGACGTTAAGGATGACCGGTCATGGATCTGTCTAAATTGTGGACTAGAACACCATTTGGAGAAGTATTGTGCGAACAAGTCATTTTGCACCACGTGCCAAGTAGAAAGCCACCACTCAGATCAAATGAAATGCCCTACTTACAGGAAGTTAATATTAGAGGCAAGGAAGTTGAATTTAAACGGCCAATAATGGACATACTTCAGGCGAATCTCATGGGGAAGCCCGACAGTCATGACATTATGTATGCGACAGCCTTGGAAAAGAAAGTAGACTTAGTGCTTGTTAGTGAGCCAAACAGAAGGCGAGTAACTGAAGGTGGTTGGTTCACGGACAAAAGATGTGATGTAGCTAAATATTTTTTAAATTATAAGTTGGAGGTGATAATCATAAGGGCAGAAGAAGGATATGTGTGTATTCAACTTCAGCAATGTCAGATTTATTGTTGTTATATCTCTCCTAACATCCCTTTTGATATTTTCAAAGCTGAGGTAGATGTAATAGTTCAGGACTGTATGGCGTCAGGTATTGAATGTATCATTCTGGGAGACCTGAATGTCAAGTCGCCTCTGTGGGGGGCACCAACTGCAGATCGTACGGGAGGATATTGGGCGGAATGGATAGCGGCCCTAGACTTGGTGGTTCATAACACTGTAATCTTACCAACTTTTTCCAGAGGGAGCTCAGAGTCTTTCATAGACGTCACCTGCTCAACGCTGGGTGTAGCATCATGCATTGTTGACTGGAAGAAGAATCTCTCAGCGACCGTCGTTTCATTTATTTTCAAGTTAAGGGATCGAAGAAGCTTAATGATATCACGAAAACAGTGTGGAATTATAACTGGGAATTTTTAAAATTGCAATAGAATGGATGTTATAAATGCAGATACAGCGCAACATACTTTAAAAGATGTAACTGCTGTTCTTAAAGATGCGTGTAGGACCAGCCGATTGAGGGGATCAAGAAAATATAAAACACGTGTCCCTTACTGGTGGAACAATGAAATAGAGATGCAAAGGAAAGACTGCAATCGCAAGAGACGAATCCTTACAAGATCTAGGAAAATAATCAGCCAGGTCAACTTAATACAATTAGAAGATGACTATAAGGCATCAAGGAGGCAACTAATGAAGATAATAAAGGATTCTAAGAGAAATCTCTGGCAAAAGCTATGTGAAGATCTGGACAGTGGTATCTGGGGGGCGAGATATAAGATAGTGACTCGTCGATTAATCAACAGGGTACCAGTTCAGCTTCCAGCTGATAGAAGGAAAGCCATAGCGATGGAGCTGTTTCCTTGTACTAATGACAGACTTGATATGGAATCAGAATTTAGTGTTGCAGAATCGTTTACTGTGGTTGAGTTACAAGAGCTCGCACGTGATATGAAGACTGGTAAGTCACCAGGTGTAGATGACATCCCACCAGAAGCCATCAAGTATGCAGTTGAGGTGGCACCTGGTTGGATTTTATCAGTCTTCAATAATTTACTGAAAAAGCGTGAATTTCCCGATGAGTGGAAAGTAGCCAAGCTAGTACTAGGCAGGGAAATTACCATTAGATCCATCAGCGTACAGGCCACTTTGCTTATTAAACACCTTGAGCAAGCTTTACGAATGATTGATTTAAACGAGACTGGTGAAAGAATTTGAACAACAGGGAGGACTTTCTTTGAACCAGTTTGGATTCAGAAAGGGCAGGACCACAACCCAAGCTATTGAGAGGGTGATTCAAATACAGGCAGAAAGCAGTGAGAAATGGGCTGTTTTGATAACGCTAGATGTCAAAAATGCTCTTAACACTGCTTCTTGAAGCATTATTTTGAGAGAACTTCGTTGGAAGAACATTTCTTGGTATCTACAACAAATAATTGCTAAGTACTTCAAAGGACGAAGACTACGACTTGATGATTTACAAGACCTTGAAATGCGTGCTGGCGTTCCACAAGGATCTGTCCTAGGACCCACCTTGTGGAACATTCTATATGATGGCATCCTACGCCTGCAGCTGATAAAAGGGACATGCATATGACCTTGCAATAGTGGTAATAGCAGAGCCTGTAGAGGAATCGACCTTCCGATTACATGAATACTGAGACGAGTTAGCCTTTGGATGGTAAATAATAAATTGAGACTGGCTCCACATAAAACTGAGGCTGTAATTTTGAGAGGTTCTAGGAATTGGAAGAATGTCCGCTTCTTAAAAAATGATACAGTGAGTATGCCAGGGAAGTCTGTACGATACAATGGGGTTCTTATTGACAGTAATTGCACATTTGGTGCACATATAGGCAGAGAAGAAGGCATCGGTATTAGCTAGACTTATGCCTAAGATCCGGGGGACCAAGAACAGTTAAGGGACAGATTGTGTGCTCTCCAGTATATTCCATTTTACTTTATGCTGCACCTATCTGGCACAATGCATTCAGGAGCCATGATACTGAAGAGATATGGAAAGAGTACAGTGGAAAATGCTGCTCAGAGTTATTTGTGCATATCGAACTGTTTCGACAGCAGTTTTACAAGTTGTAGCTGCCAGTATTCCCATTAACCTCCTCGCGGTAGAGAGAAAACTTTGGCAGGAAAGGGGTGCGGCGATATCTGCAGAAGAAAAGAAAGCCTTGAGGAACCAGCTGTTACTAGATTGGCAAGACCGATGGAATGGCACAACCTATGTTGGCCAATGGACAAAAAAGTTAATACCCGACAGAGGAGGCTGGCTTAAATGTAAACATCGGCACGTAGATTACTATCTGTCGCAGATCCTGACAGGACATGGAAGATTTGGCGTATACGCCTTGAAGATGGGAAAGACGCAGGGAGAAAGTTGTTGGTACTGTTCTGAAAGGGATACAGTAGAACACACTTTTTCCTGCTGTGTTCGATGGGAAGAAGAACGAAGGAAAGCCTGCCAACAACTTGGCCGACGACTCACGCCAAGGAATCTGGTTCAGATCATGTTGTAGAGCCCGACTGACTGGAACACAGTAAAGGCAATGGCGACATGCATTATGGGGACGAAGGAGAAAGAAGAGAAAGGAAGAACTTAATAATATACACCACTACATTCTGATGTCATGCAGTCAAGCAGTTCCAGATTGGGCTGAGTGAAGAGGGCAGGGGTTTTTAGTTGTGGAAATCCAACTCCCAATCTTTAAAAGAATTTCCCCTGCCACAACCTAAAAAAGTAGTAGTAATAGTAGTAGCGAATTCTCCCAATATTGGAAGACGTTACGCAAATTAGTCAATCATTTCTTCTGTGGGTTCTTCTTTTTCCAATAGGTTTTCATTTTTTCCGAGAAGGCCTGTTTTCGTTCTTCCGACCACTTTGGTCTGAACTTTTCTTGCTGTGGTTGCTCTGATGTAACTTCCCAGTTGTTTACTTTGTGTCTAAATATGTCTCTTTCCAGGATGTCCCCTGAACTTATGTTTGCATTCTTGAGGTCCTTTCGAAGTTAGTTAAGCCAGGGTGTTAAGTTCTTAAGCATGTTTACATAATCTATTATACTTTTTGTCAATCGATTTTCTAGTAATCTAGTAAGATGGCCGAAAAATTTCATTCGTCTTTTCCCAATGTCAATTATTATGTTTGAGAACTTTTCTGTTGGTTTGATTGCTTGTAACCTGCAACCTTCTTGGGTGTATATTGCTCCTAAGATTTTCCTAATGATCTTCCTCCCTTTCTTGATTTCTTCAATTTCTTGCTTTCTGTTGAGTTCCAACGTTTCACTTGAGTAAAGGACTGTTGGTTTTCTGACTGTATTGTAATGCCGAATATGTGTATGTCTTGACATGGATTTTTTGTGGTAGATGTTTTGGACTAACCCTAATCCTATTTTAATTTTTTTGGAGACGAGTTTGTTGTGAGATCTTTTCAAGGCCAACCTGCTCGATAAATTCTCTGAGATATTTAAAGTAAGGGACTCTGTCAACTGTACCATATTTTGTTCTCAAGCACTTGATATCTGTCTTTGAACAAAATAAATTCGTTATTATTATTATAGAAAAATGTGTCACACGATATGTATTTGAAGGATTATGGGAGTGCCAAGGCAACTGCTACCCTGTCACAGTTTTGTGAAAATCACCGGGATTCGTGTTCATTATTATGACTTTTCACTGCTTTGTTACTGCGAATTCATCTCCACCCGAGACAGTGAATCTCTGAGTGAATTTTCTAATAGTGCCGAGCCGAGAAGCGAACCTGAGAATCTGAATTTTAGGCAGGGACGCTACCGCTACAACAACAGCAGAATGACCTCAGCTACGAAATCCATACATCAAATTGAGTGGGGAATAAAATCCAAAAGAATCACCAAGTTTGTCTTCCACGTGGCATTATTAGGACGTGTTACAGAATACTGACATCAAGGAAGAAGATATATTATGATTTGATGTCATCGATTTATATTGACATATCAATAAGAGAGTATGTTTAACTGATAGTCTTCGGTTTGTATCCAGGACTATCAATCTCCTTGAGCTGTCACGATGCCAGGGATGGAATAATCGATCTCAGTTGATATAACCCCGCCAACCACGAGATGATGTAAACAGACTGTGTTTATGGCAGAGTTAGCGGTCCATTATCGTTCGCGTGTACATTGTCAATAATATCAGCAAACGGCGAACGTGCTCTGCCAAGTTTGTCGTGCAATGGGAAACAATTTAACTACAGCATGAACACGGGGCTACCGCACTCGAATGACCACAAAATGCTGTGCAAAATTAATTCATTACAATTACCGATGGAGAATCTGAAAATAATGTTTTCAAACAATAACAACTTTTAAAATAAATTTCATTTCGTACGTACATACATACTTATATACATTATCATTATAGACTGTTATGCCTTTCAGCGTTCAGTCTGAAATCCTCTGAGAATTTACTAAATGTCGCCACAATCCTCGATTTGCAACTAGTGTTGTAGCCTCATTTAGTTCCATACATTTTATCTTTAAATCGTTAGAGTACGTACGTAGAGTACGTAATATATTCCTTTGCCTAAAGAGTTCCAGTCTATTCAGCAATGGTTACGAGTGGTGGTTGTTATCTCCATAGAATGTTTACACAACAAATATTTCAATTTTTAATAGTATAAGGTAGGATCAATAAATCTAGGGACTTAGCCATGTTAAAATACTAGAATCCACAAGATGGCCTATATTAAGCAATATTGGGTGTGGTCAGTAGTTGGATGCTTTGCCACGCTCTGTTGGTTAGAAGAGGAGAGGAAAGTGACTGCCCGTCCTGCAGCAAGTACACTCCGGCTAAGGATGCCTCACCATTGGCTAGAGGAGCGTAAAGAAACCGCCACAAATTAACTCTAGCTATTTGCTTTCACGATACTAATCTATATATATAAAGTAACTTGTCCTGACTGACTGACTGACTGACTGATTCATCATCGCCGAGCCAAAACTACTGGACATAAAAAAATGAAATTTTGGGCATAGATTCATATTAAGATGTAGGTGCTCGCTAAGAGAGTATTTTTGGATATTCCTTTGCTAAGGGGGTGAAAATGGGGTTGAAATTTTAAAATGAGCGTATATATATATCAAAACTTTGAAAGTTTACAGACGTAAAAATTGGTATCCTTTAAAAGTAAGGAAACACGTATTTTTTTGTTTTCAGAAAATCCCAATAGGAGGGGTGAAAACGGTGAAAAAGGGGTTGAATGCCTTTAATCAGAATACCGGTACTTATATCTCAGAAACTGAAGATATTACAGACCTGAAAATTGGTACTTTTGATCTCTTTTAAAAATAAAGAAACACATATTTTTTTTGTTTTTGGAAAATCCAATTAATGGGAGGGTGAAAAGGGGGGTGAATTTTTAAAAATAGTGCATCTACATCTCAAAACTTTTAAAGTTTACTGATGTAAAAATAGGTATTTAGAATCTTCATTAAAAATAAACACGTATTTTTTTGTTTTCGGAAAATCCCAATAGGAGGGGAGAAAAGGGGTGAAAACGGATTGAATGCCTTTAATGAGGATACTTATATCTCAGAAACTAAATTCATTACAGACCTGAAAATTGGTACTTTTGATCTCTTTTAAAAATAAAGAAACACTAATTTTTTGTTTTTGGAATATCCGAACAATGGGCGTTTTGAAGGGGAAACCATCTTGCTCGGCGGGAGTGAAAAGGAGTTGAATTCCTTTCGTGAGGACACACAAATCAAAAACTGAATAATTTAATAGTCGTGATAATTGGTATTTAGAAGATCATTTACTATTAAAGAAACAAGTATTTTTTTTGCCGGAAAATTCACCTGCGGGGGGGGGGGGGTGTTATAGGAAGTCGAAAAATGATGAATTATTTTTTGGGGGATACTTATGTCTCAAAACTGAAGGTAATAGACGTGAACATTGGTGTTTGGAATCTCCTTTAAACATAAAGAACACGCCTTCTTTTAATTTTTCTTTGGAGGTGCGGGTGGATAAATAAACTTAACGGCGGTGGTGTGTAGAAGGAGGTGAGACCAATTGATTTTACTGTTCATAATGTACTTATAAGGAGCCTCCGTTGCTCACTCGGCAGCGCGCCGGCCTCTCACAGCTGGGTTCCGTTGTTCAAATCCCGATCACTCCATGTGATATTCGCGCTGGACAAATCGGAGGCGGGACAGGTTTTTCTCCAGATGCTCCGGTTTTCCCTGTCATCATTCATTCCAGAAACACTGTCCAATATTTAATTTCATTTGTCATTCATCGCTCATTGCCCCAGAGGAGTGCTTCGGCAGCCGGCACGACTCCATTTTTCGCCGCTAGATGGGGCTTTATTCATTCCATTCCTGACCCTGTCGAACGACTGGAAACAGGCTGTTGATTTTCGATGTACTTGTTCTGATCATAAACCGATCATTTTTAATCTTTCCTGGGTTCGATTTCAAAAGCCATCTTTTCCTTCGGAGAACATTCTTAGATTACAGTAGACTCCCCTGGCATATAAATAAAAATGTAAACACATTTGAAATAAACGATCGGAATGAGATTGACTGTCAAATTATTCACCTCTATAATAAGGTCAATAATGCACGGAAGTATGTCATTCGTATCGTCAGAAATCCCGCACACTTGCCTACGTGCGACGATGGTGCTGGTCACATTGTAACAACGACACTGGCAGCAGATGTAATTTACCGCCAAGTAGCGGTCTTGCATCTTGCTGTGGAGTCCCGAACATATTTTAATAATAATAATAATAATAATAATAATAATAATGATAATAATAATAATAATAATAATAATAATAATAATAATAGTAATAATAATAATAATAATAATAATAATAATAATAATAATAATAATAATAATAATAATAATAATAATAATAATAATAATAATGTTCTGGACCGTCGTCAAATTGTGCGGACCGAATTGAAACGGATCATGGCCTGGTAATGACTACGAATACAGTCAAGCTGCGGGTTCAGTACCGCCAAGGCACCCAAGACAACACCACGCCGGATCTCCTTCAGGATTTGATCCATACTAAAAATGCTTATAGGGAAAGATGACAAAGATTTAGGGACCGAACTGACAGCGTGGAATATCTGGACCTACCTCGGGAAGTACAAAAATGAATGCTGAAAAGAAAGATTGAAAAATGTGAGGAACTTTGCGTAATCTCCCAGAAAACAAGTCAGATCGCCAATTTTGGCGGATTCTCTCAGAAAACGAGTCGGATCGCGAATATCGGAGGATTATATATAATACGTTAAGCATTTAATTATAAATTTCAGTATAATGCCGTAGCGAAGCACGGGTATCTTGCTAGTTAACTATAAATAAGTGAATGTCTTCTGTAACTTTTACTTTAATGTTATTATTCTATCAAATCCTGTTCAACAACTTTTAAACAATTCATTCCAAATCAGTGTTTAACATAATTATAAAGTCACATGATCGTAAAATAATTAATAATAATAAAGTAAATAAATAATATAACTAACCTTTTCCTCGATCACTGACAATATGTTCAATCATTTCATACATTCGAAATTCAACTATTTCTCCTATTCCAATTTCTCTATTCCTTGTTATTTTATAGTAACAATCAAAAAAACGATATAATTTGATAACTTGGAGAGGTCAATTAAATAAACCGATGTACAGAAAAGTAAAGGCAAATAGAAGCAGTTGCATCAAGATACGAAGGAGAATACCTTCATAATAAAGAGTTAGATGCAAACCTCGAAACCTTCAGCACCAAAACAAAGCTACATTCCGCACTTGAATAGAATGATTAGCAGAAACTAGTTGCCCTTTCGCTAGAAATTTCCAACACCCTCTTAAAAATGGAATATTTGTAGCTTAGTTCATTTAAAACTTTGTATAAATTCGGCATTCAAGCATTTTACAATATTTATTTGAAATACACTTATGTAGATATGAATGTGGTCTAATTGTAGACCAGTATATTTAAGCCCATTAATATATGAAGCCTTCAAATATTCACAAATATTATTTGAAATCTATTTAGCTCTTACTGAGAGACTACACAATTATAATGTGGACAAGGATGGACGAAAATATTTGTAAACATATCTGAAAAAAGATATGAGAAGGGGCGAAAGCAGGTAATAAACGAACATGATAGGCTGACGAAATGGAAGGTGAACTAAATATCCGTGGACGGAACGTCTGGGGATCGGTAAGACAAGTTTTTATTATTTTATTTAGGAACAAACAAAAGTTCAAAGATTTAGCCTCTAGTTCCTTGCTCTTAATGCTTTAGAACACAGATCCACAACCACCTTACAAGTAATACTCTAGGGAAACTTTTATCATAATTGACGAAAATTCTAGAAGTCATGCTGGAGGCCACCGTTAGCAACTCCCACAATACCTCCGGCGATCGTGCCTTTACCACATTCACTAATCCAAACTTAGCACCGATTGTTAGATATTTAGGCGAACCGTGCTTCTTTACTGTGTCCTCGCTGTGATCGAGGAAAATCCGATATTATCGTGACTGGAGGATTTTATTTTTTATTCACAGAGAATTTCCCTTTCGAAACACATTCCTGAATTTTAAAAAAGGTGGTAAAAATTTGCATTTGGATATTTTATGCCGTTTGCGAGAGTCGATCCTTCACAAGTGACCTTGAGATGTGTCAAAGCGTACAATGGTAAATAAATGATACGGAGTTAGAGTGCTAAGTATAATATTCATCTCCTGTCTGAAGGCAACGGCAGTGTGTTCAGTACTGTACTCGAAATGAAACAAAATCGTTTATAAAATACGTTTTACAACAACGTCACTTTAGAGTACTTCATGGTTCGATGGCTCATGGTCCCTAGGAGGATGACGAAGTAATTGATGTCAGTTCCATGATTAATTTTGTAAGATCAAACCGAACCCCACGGCGCAACAGTCCCGAAGGGCCATGGCCTACCTAGCGACCGCTGCTCAGCCCGAAGGCCTGCAGATTACGAGGTGTCGTGTTGTCAGCACGACGAATCCCATGGGCCGTTATTCTTGTTTTTTTAGACCTCGGCCGCCATCTCAGTGTCGGATAGCACCTCAATTGTAATCACGTAAGCTTATTGGACCTCGAACCAGCCTTCAGATCCCGGTAAAAATCCTTGAGCAGGCCGGTAACAGAACCCGGAACCTACAGGTAAGAGGCAGAGGCTGGCAATTCTGGAATATAACTTAACATATCATCCAGATTCAACTCCCGATCCTGTCGAAGGTTTGAAACCCAACTTGTAGTTCTTTTTGTGACTATTGATATCGTGATCATGGCCACGGCACTTTCAGTTTTACGTGGAACCAGTACCACAGCGACGTGACTTTCCATTTAACGTGCCACACGAATTGGGCGGAATTCGAAATACAGTTACCTTGGTGAGAAGGTACCAAGAATGCTACTTGGCTACTACGCTCCCTAACACTCACTCTTCCGGAGATTTGATGATAATGATGATGCTTGTTGTTTAAAGGGGCCTAACATCGAAGGTCATCGGCCCCTGGAGATTTGAGTTTGAGTTGTTGAAAAGTTACTGTACATGCATTGGAGGTGTGCTTGGAGAGTGAGGTAACGATGTTTAAATTGTTAATTCAAGATACGATGTAACTTTTATTTCAACTTCATTTCTGTAGTACTCTCACTTCATGGAATAATACACTTTTCACGAAAGTAAAGTAGACCAAAAATGTAATAAAGCTAAGTAAGCCTTTTCCTGTAAGGTTAGGAAGACCCAAGGAGACGAACATTAAGGCGTTATTTGGTGTAGAATGGCTATGTATTTGCCTCGCAACCCATCATCATCCCACGAATTAACCAGGTACTCACCTCTATAGCAGACTGAATGAACTCCAGGGCCAGGCACTACTCCAGAATTGGTAGCCTCGCCTCGTCTCCAAACTTTCTTGGCAACCTAACTGCGTCCGTCTGGCAGAATCGCGAACCCGAACCTTTATGTGAACGTGGGTTAATTGTTCCATTCTTTAAAACATTTAAGGTCACAACAACAAACTGAAGGTTTCTTGGCGACGCATGGATGGGAAAGGGCTAGGATTGAGAAAGTTATTATTTTTTTTTTTTTTTTTGCAAGTTGCTTTACGTCGCACCGACACAGATATATCTTATGGCGACGATTGGATTAAGAAAGTAGCGGCCTTAATTTAGCCCCATCATTTGTCTGGTGTGAAAATTGAAAATCACGGAAAACCACCTTCAGGACTGCAAGCTCACCACTGCGCGACTCTAACAGAACGGCCAACTAGCTAGGTTTGCTCCAATTTTGGACCAACACAAACCCTTAAGGTTTTATTATGAATGAACGCTGGAAACCATATCACGTCCGAAGCCATAGACTGAAATTTTTGGATCCATCTCTCTTAGTAACCAAGTTGCCGATATAAATGAAAGAAAATACAAAGATTCCACCCAGTTAAATCCCTCACTTGTCACTTTACACATCCTTCAGTGTGTTTGTCTACCCCTGAGTCCCGTTTCTTGATAAGAATTTATTTTACAGCCTGAAATGGGGAGATAATGAAGATGAAATGCATAACTGTGAATGAAATTGGGTAAGAAAGTGGAAGGAATCAGCTGTGACATATGGTTTGAAACTGTCCCGGCATTTGTCTGGAAGTGAAAATGGGAAACAGTAGAAAGCCATTCTCAGGACAGTCTAAGGCGGGGTTTGAACCCACGCGTCTCCCGAATGCAGAGCTGGGTCCATAGCCGTACAGCGTTAACACGCTTGGCCACTCCGTTAGGTTACGCATCCTTCAATGAAAAATGGGAGAGAGATAACAAGCAATGAACCAAGAAAGTGGGAAAGCGCAGATAGATTCATCCTCGGGATAGATCGAGTCACTGAACATCGACTTCGAAACCTGTACTGTTACCTGTTTTTTATGACACAATGGTGCAGGTATTTTTACATAAACTCGTATTAGATTATGATGTGGGATGTGTATAACAGAGAAGTCAGGTTTAGTGGTGATAGTGGCCGTGCTTTTTGTGTAAAGGAGAAGCAAAATTAGGCAACAATTCCTTATTAACGTTAATCAGAAGAGAAAGAGGTACGATCCTTTGGAGAAAGAATCTATTTGCAAATGAAAGTGCGGGACAAAAATGGACGTAAAATTAAGAAATGTCGGAGTCGGATGAGAACGCGAGTTGGCCATGGGACCGATAAGAAGGATAAAATTAGGAGCTTGGCGTAAGTGAACGCAATGCCAGATTCAGTTGAACCTCATGTCTTTCAATCCCCTACCCCATGTTGAGAGTCCCCAGTGTCCTCTTTTATTCGTCTATTACCCCCTCCCCCCATGGTACTACAGCCCTTGAAGGGTCTTAGCCTACCAAGCAACCGCTGCTCAGCCCGAAGGCTTGCAGATTACGAGGTGTCGTGTTGTCAGCACGACGAATCCTCTCGGCCGTTATTCTTGGCTTTTGAGACCGGGGCCGCTATATCACCGTCAGATAGCTCCTCAATTCTGCGTGGACCTCGAATCAGCCCTCAAGTCCAGGTAAAAACCTCTGACCTGGCCAGGAATCGAACCCGGAGCCTCCGGGTAAGAGGCAGGGACGCTACCCCTACACCACGAGGCCGACATTCGTTTCTTACATAATATGCAACAATTTGTTCATTATACATTTCTATAATATTTCATTTTATATATTCTATATTACTTAATTCTAGCAAGATTCGGTATTGTAAATACTGTAGGTTAAGATGTTAGATATAATCACATTAGTATTTATTTACATATTGTAGAGGAAATATTGTGTATAGGTACACTGGGACATAGTTGTGCAGGAAGTGCTCGAAGACACGAAGTTCAGTACATGGAAAAGCATAACATAGTTACGAGAGAAGGGTTGTAACTGGACGCTTCATGTAGGGACAATGCGAAATTTCATTCACAAGTAGTTGCTACTGGTCGGTACTCCAGAATGTCACGTAGACGGAAGTGGTTTGAACTGTGATTGGATATATGGACGTGGGAATGAGGAAGTGAGGCTATTATAGTGTCTCAGTATTCGTGAATACCATGTGTTCGGACAAAGTTCAACTCATTATTCTGTTTTGATTCCGAGTACCAGAATATACTGTGCGGTCGGTGATGATATTCTGATCGTGAAAGCCATCTTACATCGGTCTTGAGTGTCATGAGTTCGAGCACTGTTACTGATTCTCATGTGTTCCATTCATATGGACACAACTCTCACCATATCGTATAATAATAATAATAATAATAATAATAATAATAATAATAATAATAATAATAATAATAATAATAATAATAATAATAATAATAATAATAATAATAATTGTTCGTCACCATAATACCTATCTGTGTCGGCGAAACGTAAAGCAAATTGTAAAATAATAATAATAATAATAATAATAATAATAATAATAATAATAATAATAATACCATCAGTAAGGATTCCGCCTAATGGCAGGCATCACTTTAAACGCATGAGGGCGGTGAAATCTTGCGAAAATATGCTGAACTTCTTGAAAGGTACTTCATTTTCAAGATGCCGCTACTTTTGATTTTGGACTGCCGACATGGGGCTTGAAATGTGTATAGTTTACCAGAATACTATACCTGTT
The DNA here is from genome assembly GCF_040414725.1 of Anabrus simplex. Taxonomy (NCBI): domain Eukaryota; kingdom Metazoa; phylum Arthropoda; class Insecta; order Orthoptera; family Tettigoniidae; genus Anabrus; species Anabrus simplex. The sequence goes on along the minus strand of NC_090265.1, from coordinate 1,606,875,281 downwards.
TAGGGTATGGCAGAAAAATGCTTACGTCTTCTGTTTCTATGTTGTCACTATCGTGACTTCAAATTAAATCAACATATCATCACCAGCTCGCACCTATAAATAGGGGTAATCTTGAACCTTATGTATGTATCTATCTAACCGGATCAGATTGTGAACAGTGATACGAGCTGTGATGTTCTCTTTACAAGAGGGTACCGGCGAGCTGGGCCAGTTCTAAGCTAGGCGGCTATATTTTCTCTATAATGTGAACGTGCCTGCATGTGGCGACTGGAAGATACCAGTTCTCCTCTAGCATGTATCAATGAGGGTTCTTCTTCTTATTATTATTATTTTGTTCATGGGGTCTTCTTAAAAGCTCCTCTTAGCGTCGACCTCAAAGATCTTTTGCTACTATGTGCTTTCCTTCATCCCCACCTAGTTATACCTGCTCTCTTCCAAAAGTTGCAGGTCCTCCTTATTGAGTCTTTTCGCATGTATCTTCTCTCTTCACGAGGTAGTACCAGTCTGTAGATTTTAACTCTTTCCAGCGCTTCACATTCAAAGAGTATGTGTTCAGGTGATTCTTCTGCATCATTGAATTTCCTACATACATTGTATCTTATTACTCCAATTCTATGTAGGTGCTTTCTAAGATGGCAGTGTCTGGTCAGCAGTCCTACTACCCACCTTATATTTTCTCTCCTGAGTTCCAGCAGTTCCTTAGTATGCGTCTTGTTTGGGCTCTTTAATAGCTCTTTCGCAATCCTAAATCCTGGAGCATTTTTCCAGTTTTCCATTTGTTTCTTTTGTACCCATTTAGCTTCGTAGAAGCGGGCTTGTCTAAGAAATCCCACATACTGTTTTTTGGCCCAAAAATGTGTTTTTTGACCCTTTTATTGCCAGTTTATCTGCTTTTTCATTACCTTCTATGCCTGCATGCCAAGGTATCCATATCATTTTATCAACATTGTACTCTTAGAGCTTCAGGAATAGTGTATGACAATACCAAACAACTTTGGGTGTAATCCGGACAGCTTCACATGCCTGCTTGGCTATCTGTAAATATGAAAATGTTCTTATCTCTGTAGTTCATTTTCAGGATATCCTCAAGGCTATCACTTCAGTTTGTAAAACTGTGGTCTGTCTGCCTAGGCTCATTTGAATTGATCTCACAGCTCTTTTCCCTTTGATCCCACCTCCTGTTCCCTTCTCAGTCTTTGAGCCATCTGTCCACCACACATTATTTTCCCTATCAGATTTCCATCTGTTCATGTCCCAGTCTTCCTTTCTAGTTATCTGGAATGGTTCCTCAAAGACATACTTTGGAATCATATAATCAGCTAGCACGGGTAAAACTTCCCCTGTTATTATTCCGTTGATTTTACAGTGAGCAAGATTGGACCTATGAGCCTTCCAGCATACATTTTGCTTCAGTCAATAAGAGCTCATTCTACCCTGTCCTTCTATATCAGCTAGGGTTAAGCCACGTTTACCATTATTTCAATGTAGGACTTTTTTTTAATATGTAGGTTTCTAGGCTGCCCGTGAACAGAGTGTAACCACCGTAGTTGGGGTCATGGAATCTTAAGGATGTACGAGTGTGGACGCTAATTTCCCTTGTTTTTGGTGATTAGGTTTTTACAATTTTCTAATTTATCTTCTTGCTTTTCGGTTAGTAAATTTCTTCCTCGTCTGTCACCAACGTAGTACGGCTCATCCTCTGTGTTTCCGGGCCTTCTGCCTCGTTAGGTTTTATGGCAAGTCATGTGACGGGATTGCTTGAGTAGGTTAAGTATCCCATTATATTTTTTCCAGCCATTTCTATTCATCATTTATTTATGTCACTTCTGTCATGTAGTATGAGCTTCTGCTACTCCTTTCCTGGATCCTTCCGATCTCAAACTTGGCTTGCTGCTTTCACTTGAAGTAAGGGCAGCGGACGTCTAATTGAGTAAAGCATATAAGCTTTTAGGTGTAATAAGTGGTACCTGGATGTTAATTCAATGCCCGAACGGGCATTGAAAGTTAAAGTTGAAAGTTCGATAACACTCTGAAATTTAACGTGTTGTCTTGGAATCTCAAACTACTTAATAAAATATCAAAGACTCCCTTACCAAAGATATATAAAGACCAGCTAGTATTGTGAAATGGGATCCATTTCTGACCTATTATTTATTAAACTTAAAACTTACTACGGTATTGTAACATTTCTTTCCAAATATTAATTTTGTTTGTTATTTCTTGTTAATTACTGTTGTTGTTGTTAATTTTGGAAATAAAATATAACCAAAAACCAAACCCCATGGCGCAACAGCCCCGAAGGGGCCGCTGTTCAGCCCGAAGGCCTGCAGATTATGAGGTGTCGTGTAGTCAGCATGACGAATACTCTCGGCAGTTATACTTGGCTTTCTATACCGGGGCCACCACCTCACCATCAAATAGCTGCTCAAATGTAATCCTGTAGGTTGAGCGGACCTTTAACCAGCCTTCAGATCCAGGTAAAACTTCCCGTCTTGGCCGAGAATCGAACCCGGGGTCCTCCGGGTAAGAGGTAGGTACGCTACAACTACACCACGGGGTAGGCGAAGGAAATAGAAAGTCGAAAGAAGAAAGAATAGCAAATCTATCCATAATTTAAAGTTTTCTGTGTGGTCATTTGTCCAACAGCTTAGATCCTACCGCTTTTTTCTCTCTACTGCACATGTATCCAATAATAATAATAATAATAATAATAATAATAATAATAATAATAATAATAATAATAATAATAATAATAATAATAATAATAATAATGTTATCAAGTTAAAAGTATTGGGGACATCGATCTATGTCGGTGCCATGGTTACAACTGAAGTAGTGAGCTTCAGAGGTTGCTGAAGATGTTTGCGAGCTGTGCCTGTTTTTGGTCCGCGAGAGGTATTTTATTTCCCTCAAACCCTCCGGACAAGTCCGGCGAGCCTCCCGATCCGCCACCAGGGACGCCCCCGATAGGGAAACAGGCTGAAACCCCCATACTTTTCGGAAAAGACGATTGAAATTTTATGGACACATTATCAGAATGAACAACCAACAGGCTAACTAAAAGAATTTTCAACCTGGCCCATTCGTCTAAAACCAAGAACAGCTGGCTTCGTGAAATTGAAACAAATCTCCAGGAAATCAACATCTCAGAAGACATTGTACAGGACAGATGTAAATTCAGAACCAAAATCGACAATCACCACTTTGAAGACAAACTCAACACCAGAGCTACTAAGGTAAATTCGAATCCTCATCCTGAGGTGGTGCAGCTCTTTCCAGGCGCACCCCCAATGGAGATGAGCTGCATGTGCCATTTCAACCACATACCAGCCCTCCTGCCATTTTTAAATTTCTGGCAGTACCGGGAATCGAACCCGGGCCTCCAAGGACGACAGCTAATAACACTAACCGTTACGCTACGGAGGCGGACACCAGAGCTACTATAACTTGGATAGAAGAACGAAGGAAGGAGCTCAGCGAGAGGATGAAGAGATTTTGGGAGGAAAAGAAGGCCAACACATCAGCTAAGCAAGTTCACCGTGCTCCTGAGTAGGGCATAGCGATGTAAAATAATAATAATAATAATAATAATAATAATAATAATAATAATAATAATAATAATAATAATAATAATAATAATAATAATAATAATAATAATAATAATAATACATTTTAATTAACACAGTAATGTTGTGTATAGTAAAAAATATGAAGAAATCAAGACTGGCTATTTCTGATATAGACCTTTTATTCTTTATCGTCAGTTGAGGTGGAACAACAGGAATGTTAACTGAGCTATTACATAAGTACATTCAAGTAAGGCATAAGTATTTAAATTTACGCAACGGCGATATTAAATGTGCTACGGGTGTCATCAATATATTAAAAGAGTTTACTTGAAACAGCTTTGGAAAATTCAACCGTCCGTTCTACTGGACCGATTTGTTTCATTTTTGTTTTATTCTCTCCGAAATTACCTGTCGGTGAATCATGAGGCATTGGTGTGTCTCTAAGTTCATTTTTCTTTACAATGTTTTACGTCGCACCAACACAGAGAGGTCTTATGGTGACGATGGGATAGGAAAGACCTTGGTGTGAGAAGGAAGCAGCCGTGGCGTTAATAAAGCCCAGCATTTGCCTGGTGTGAAAATGGGAAACCACGGAAAACCCTCTTCAGGGCTGCCGACAGTGGGGCTCGGACCCATTATCTCCCGAATACAAGCTCACAGCAGCCTAAACGCACGGCCAACTCGCCGGGTGTCCCCAAGTTCAGTCAACTTTGAGTAATCATAAAATCAAATTATTAAATGATGATTCCAATAAATGCAAGCGAAGATTTACCCTAACTCGCAATACATTCTGTAATTTGCGGGCTGCTAAGCAACTAACACTTTCATTAATATTCTGATATATGTGATTTTCATCCTTAGTAGTGTCACTGCATGCAGCCATGTTTGATTACTACCAGTCAGCCTTGACAGTATGCACTTCCTCTGATCACTGAAGAATACTATTCCCTGCTAGATACTCTTTGATTCTCTAATATTTCCCAGCTTCCAAATATTTTCAATAGATGGCAGAGCGTTCATAATAATTTACATGCCGCTAAGAGAATAAATGTACGTAGTGACAGACACTATCATGAGGTAAGGTAAGGGTTGTTCTGCCCGAAGGCAGGTCTGAACCTCCGCAGAGGTGCTGCTGAGCCGGATTTTACGTGCGGTAGGGTGGCCAGTTCCTTTCCGCTCCTCCATTCCCTTACCCCCACCAACAGCGCGTGGCAATCCATCCAACTCCTGACCACGCCCAATGTTGCTTAACTTCGGAGATCTCACGGGATCCGGTGTTTCAACACGGCTACGGCCGTTGGCACACTATCATGAAATACGCCGTAAATGTTATCAGGGAACACTTATCGAAGGATAACCTAGCTACACTAGAAAGAGTGAAGGCCACGTATCTGAAAAAAAAATTCTTTTCCTGGCAGGACTAACACATGAGATGACAAGCCAATCGTTCTATACAGAACTGGGATTAAAAAATGCCATTGTTTTTTTACGACACAATACCAATCTTTACATCGAGAACTGAAGGATTTAAAAAAAAGCGAATATATGATGACGTCAGAACTAATGAATTCTGACTACGAAATGTGGCATATCATAACGCGTTTCTTATTAAATGTTCATAAAACTAATGAAAAGGGCGAGTAAAACAATGTAAGTACGACAGGCATATGAAGACGAGTTATCTGACTTATTTATAACTAATGCTAGGGAGCAACACTGGTCCTCTTGTATACTCTAACATACAAAGTGCAAGTAAAATTCCAAAATCATATTCTAATCTTTCCCGTGAATTTTCTGTCAACATATAGAAGACTTGCGCTTCTTGTTATGGTAGATAAATATCCAAAATATAACGTCTGATAAAATAGCTGTTTGCATATGAATGTTCTATCATGGATTATTTTCTCTCTAAGGGAAGCCTGCACGTAACATAATATAGCGCCACCCTGAAGCTGAGAATATGATCAATCACTGTTGGCCAAGCTGAGGCCTTTCAAGTGCAAACTCGGAGACATCCCCGCCAGATAACATATAAAGGAGGCAGGAACAAATTGCGAGCTGTCAAGTGGCTTGTGAAGGGTGTAATCATTGTGTGGCACAACGCGTCCCACAACAACGTGGAGCTGGAAGTGATTTATGTGAAAACTAGACTATTGGTTGAATGAATAACTTATACTGATTGCTAACACAACCGGATCTATATATCCTCACCTTACAGTCTAGACAAGTACTGCTTACTTAAAATATTACTGAACTTTTTCTGGAATATCTGAAGTCCACCATCATTAGCCAACAAAATAAATCGAATATTACAAACGATGTGTTAACTACAGGCTGATAAGTTAAATGAGGCACGCTCTAAAAGTGTTTTTTGAAGAATTTTACAATCCGATTATGGAGACAAATAGAGGGAAGCTTCAGTGAAACTCAATTTGGGATCACAAACGTTCTTGATGTTAGGAATGTCATTGAGTCTATCCAAGTATTAGTTCAACAATGTCCTGACCAACAACTGTGAAATTTTGAATTTGTACGTTGAACAGTATTGGCGGGATAGAATGATAATAATAATAATAATAATAATAATAATAATAATAATAATAATAATAATACCGGGCGAGTTGGCCGTGCGCGTAGAGGCGGGCGGCTGTGAGCTTGCATCCGGGAGATAGTAGGTTCGAATCCCACTATCGGCAGCCCTGAAAATGGTTTTCCGTGGTTTCCCATTTTCACACCAGGCAAATGCTGGGGCTGTACCTTAATTAAGGCCAAGGCCGCTTCCTTCCAACTCCTAGGCCTTTCCTATCCCATCGTCGCCATAAGACCTATCTGTGTCGGCGCGACGTAAAGCAACTAGCAAAACCAAAATAAATAAAAATAATAATATTTGCTTTACGTCCCAATAACTATTCTTTTACGGTTTTCGGAGACGCCGAGGTGCCAGAATTTAGTCCCGCAAGAGTTTTTTACCTGCCAGTAAATCTACCGACACAAGGGTGGCGTATTTGGGCACCTTCAAATACCACCGGACTGAGCCAGGATCGAACCTGCCAAGTTAGGGTCAGAAGACTAGCGCCTCAACCGTCTGAGCCACTCAGCCCGGCGGGATAGAATGTTTAAAATATATTTATATTTTATATTTAGGACTTAGAAGACAAACTTCTATGTAAAATTTTAAGTTTGTACGTGAAACGGTTTGGGAAGAATGAATGTTATGATGTTCAAAGTCAACTCGCATCTAAACCCCTTAGAGAAGAAATATTTTGAAGTATATGATATTCGGCAACTAGGATATAAAAGAAAAACCTTCTTGTAAAATCACAACTTCGTACATCACACGGTTTTGGAGGAGGAAACCCAATATAATCACTTTGGCTTGATTTCAAATATTTTCTCTTTGACACTTAGGATTTAAAATATATAGCACCATTTGGAATTTTATCTTCACACGTTAAATGGTTTCGGAGGAATGAATATTTTTGTTTCCGTATCTTAAACCCCATTTAATTCCCTGAGGGGTTAATATTTTAAGAACCTTCTCTTATTTAACACCTAGCATATCATTTGGAATTTTAACTTCGTAAGACAAACGGTTTCAAAAAAATAATATTTCTGTCATCAGGCCTCACATTCCAGACAAAACGTCTTAGTGGTGTATTGTTTTCATGCCACTTCTTATTTAAAATTAAAGACATAGAATTTTATGTGTGCAGAGTGCAGCGCCAGTTTTTCTGCTAATAATCGAGTTAAAACCTCCTTCAATATTTACTAGCCTATACTGTATGTACTAAGCTGGTGGAAACATAACTAGTAATTTAGGAGGTTCAAAACTTTGAAAATATAGACAGTCAATAGGGGCAAGAATACGTACCACTAGTGGGTAGAGTCTCCAAAATGAAAATTAAGATTATTTCAAATAAAACCCCTAGTATTATAAAAAGATTCTGTTGATAATGACATAAAAGAGTCGAAAATTGGGTCCAAAATCCTCGCTGGTTTGAAGCACTGATTAGTTTTAGAACTTCAACAACTTCTGCACTATCAAAATTTTTATATACATGAAATATTTTGCATGACATCGTATTTGACACCTACAATAAAGAAGAAAAACATTCTTGTAAAATTCTTCGTACATCAAACGGTTTGGTGGAATGAATAATTTTTTCACCAGTCTGCATCCCCATTCGAAAAGCTTACAGGTGCATTGTTTCACGACCACTTCTTTTTTTTAAATCTAAGACGTAAGTGTAACGGTTCCAGAAAATGATTTTTTTGACATCAGGCCTCATCCTCCAGTCAAAGGGGTCCGTTGTTTTATGAATACATTTCATTTCATATCTAACGCATATAGCAGCAACCATCAGGTAAAATTTCAGATTCGTATGGAAAACGGATTAAAAGAAAGGAATAGTTTTGTTTTCGGGTACTAACCCCATTTAGTCCGCCTCTGTGGTGTAGTGGTTAGCGTGATTAACTGCCACCCCCGGAGGTCCGGGTTCGATTCCCGGCTCTGCCACGAAAATTTGAAAAGTGGTACGAGGGCTGGAACGGGGTCCACTCAGCCTCGGGAGGTCAACTGAGTAGAGATGGGTTCTATTCCCACCTCAGCCATCCTCGAAGTGGTTTTCGGTGGTTTCCCACTTCTCCTCCAGGCGAATGCCGGGATGGTACCTAACTTAAGGCCACGGCCGCTTCCTTCCCTCTTCCTTGTCTATCCCTTCCAATCCTCCCATCCCTCCACAAGGCCCCTGTTCAGCATAGCAGGTGAGGCCGCCTGGGCGAGGTACTGGTCATTCTCCCCAGTTGTATCCCCGACGAAGAGTCTGAAGCTCCAGGACACTGCCCTTGAGGCGGTGGAGGTGGGATCCCTCGCTGAGTCCGAGGGAAAAGCCGAACCTGGAGGGTAAACAGATGATGATAATGATGATGATTAACCCCATTTAACCCCTTAAGTGCTGATTTTCATTTCTAAATGTGTGTTATTTAACATCTACTATACAAAGAAGCAACCAATTTCTGAAATTTCAACTTAGTCCGGTGAATGGTTTTGAAGGAATTAATATTTTGGCTTTCAAGGTTTTATCCCCGTTTCATCCCCTTAGTGTTGGAACTTCCTTAATGAACACCTACACCGTAATATAAACGCACACCGAAAATGCAGTAGTATTGCCTGAACGTTCATTGACTTTGTCAGGACATGTCTCATATATATACATCATAATGATATTATTATTCCTGCCATTCTTTTCCTATTTATTGGAGCCAGCTCTTAAACTGTATTTGTTCCAGGAATAACCGCACGCAGTTAAAATTACCCGGCCGACCTGGAATCGACCCCGAGACTCTCTGAACCGAAGGCCAGTACACTAACCATTCAGTCAAGGAGCCGAATTATTAGTAATCGGTTACCTCATAAGTTTTCATTCTATACGAAAATTGGTGTGCTTCGTTCTTCTCTCTTTGTAACTTCTGTTTTATTAGGATGTAACTGAACTTAAACTATAGTGCAATTTACAGTTAAGCCAAATGATACAGAGCTCAGATCAATCACTTGATCTATAAGCAGAGTGAAGAATCTAAGAAAGGAGATAAAACAATTTCTTGGGGGTCGTTCTGGCGGAGTGTTACCCGGAGCATCAATAATGCACTTGTTCCCGCCTCTGTTTACGTCGGTCTCCTGTTTTTCTAGGGCATCGTGTTAGAACCGTATCTTGGCAGCGTTCCCTCCATCTGTCTTGCCAGCCTTCATTAATATTCCCGATAAATTTTCTTCCTTGATCCCAGGAGGGAGGTGGGTCAGGTAACCCCGTCACAGGTAGACCGCCGCGCACGACACAATCGATACGGGGGTTGGCGCGGGAGCAGCTGTCGACAGCGAGAACGTGACACGACTAACACTTCTTCGTTAAACACGGAACGAAGTCTTCATTTCACTGCACTCATTAAATTATCTCATTTCCGTTTAACCCCATGACGTGGATCGAACTTGGCAGCTCACTTCCTCCATCCAACTGCTCTGCACGACATTTACAAAATTACCACCTCACAAATGTTCTGGAGAGACTGAATATAGGAAAATGCTGAAATTCGTTTGCCCTACAGAGATGATCTATCAGGGTATGGAAGATAAATCACAGACACCCTCATGGTGGCGGTAATGCATGCTGTTTTAAGGTCCGTCGGGATCCTAAAAATATGAACAATTATTTAAGAAATTGATTATGTTTGATAATGTTAAAAATTCTAACGTTTACCAAGTTTCAGTTATAAAATATTAAACTTGCCATCTATTTGTACTAATTCCTTCAGATTTCCGAAATCACCTGATACAGAAGGCTTTGGTTTCCACAAATATACAGAGAGATTTTTTGCTATTTGTTTTACATTGCACCAACGTAGAGATATCTTATGGCTACAATGGGAATGGACAGGGCTAGAACTGGAAAGGAAGCGACAGTGACCTTAATTAAGGGGGACGGTTTGATTTGAGTTCATCAGCTTTTCCCTTGCAAGATTTCCTGCACTCTATTCTGAGCCAAGGAGAAGGGTGATCGTCATCCTGGCAAGAAGTCGAAGTCGTGTGTTACTCATCCATGAGACAGGTTTCAATATTCACTTCAGTGTCGTATGGAAATGTGTAACTGGCTTTCCGTGAAGATGGAATAATTGGGAAATATGGTGCGCAAAATTGCGAGTTGTATAGGTGACTATACATTTCGTAAGTGCGAGCTACGACAGCGAGGTCAAATATAGAAGTGCACAAATAAGACTTGTTCTACTCATTTATTTATAAGTGGTATGAATACCTTTGTGTTATGCGGTTCCCATAATTATGACCCAAGCACGTCGAACTGCGAATAACTTATTTCTAACGGTGTAAAGAAAACCGCATACGACGAAATCTGCTAACTTCCTTCGAAGATGGTAAGAAAGTAAATACTGACCATTCCTAGACAGATAGCAGGAGTCTGCTGAATGATGATGTATGCAAAATCAAAAGAAATATTGCGGCCGAGAAACGAACATGGCTACTCTACCTCAATGTGTGGAGGGAGTTTACGACACTCTGGCTATTAAACATATCAAAGCAGGAGGAGAATATGCCTCTTGTAAACGACAGAAAGAACCAGATCAGCACGTTTTCTACAAATTGCCTTACGTCGCACCGAGAGCAATAGGTCTTATGGCGACGATCATATAGGAAAGAATTGGGAGTGGAAGGAAGGGACCTTGGCCTTAATCAAGGCAAGTCTACAGCCTCAGAATTTGCGCGGCTGCACCTACCGAGTTTGGTATCACGTTTTTACTGCATAAAATAGAAGGTATTATTGTGATAGGGAGATAGACTATTTTTATGGTCGGATCATTCGAGTAATGTTCTAAACCGTAGCGTTTTCAAATTCCAGAACATGCCACACTGAAAACTACAGTATACGGAATTGTCTTATTATAGATAAAATATAATTAGCGCAATACGGCACGTTTAGGGGTGGGAACAGGAAGAGAACGTGCCCCGGGATACTTTTCTTTTCTGAATATCTCTTCGTACAAAACTCAAGAGCACAACTTGCAGTAGCGTAGCCAGGGACGGGGACGGGGGGGAGGTTATTGTAACAAAATTGTGACAGAACATAATGAAGGTGCTTGTGCATGGGTGGTGCCTGAATGCGTAAGTTTCATTATAAGGATAATGATACAAGTAAATGATGTGCGATATTCAGATTGCAGTACCGGGACACTACAAAATATTAGATTAAAATACAGAACAGAAACAGTATTATCATGGTGAATAGTTTCACGGCGAATGGTATGTTCAGATTACAATCTAAAATCCAAATTTCGAGGCCTTTTAGAAACTAAATTCAAGAGATGTGTTGGTTTCACAATTATATATCTGTGAATGTTCAAATGAGTCAACCCATTGAATCGACTTTCACTTGTTTATTGTCATTTTTTCTTTTAATAAAGAAAATCCATAGAGGGGGTTTATAACCTCCAATACATCCCCTTGGCCACACCCCTTACAATTTGTTTTCAGCCCGTTAAGGTGCATCCGCAGCATTTGCCTTATGTGAAAACAGCAAACCACAATAAACAATATTCAGGGATGCCAACAGTGAGATTCGAACCCACCATCTTCCGAATGCAAGCTCATAGCTAAGGGACATCAACCGTACAGCCAGCTCACCCAGTGTATAAAGTAAGTTTCAGTATTTACATACGTCATAGTTCTGCGGATTACTTTCGTTGGTAGTGTTACTAAAACATACATGACTGCCTGGAGTCCGGTAGTCGGTTAAAAATTCACTTTTCGTTTTATTTCTTACTAGTAGCCTAACCTCGCACCAATTCAAACATCTCTTCTGGAGATATGATGACATAAAAGGGCTAGGACGGGGAAGGAAGCGACCGTGGCATTAATTAAGTTACATCCTCAAATATATTTCCTGGTATGAGAATGGGAAGTAAGGGCTCCCGATATAAGAGTTTGAACCCGCCATTTCCAAAATGCAAGATACACATCTCGAACCGAGCAGCCAGCTCATTCCGTACTGCCACATTGCACGAGTTTTTATTACGAGTTCCTTTGATAGCAGCTTCTACCATTTCACACAACGTACTTTCTGGCATTTCATATCATCATCATCATCATCATCATCATCATCATCTGTTTACCCTCCAGGTTCGGTTTTTCCCACGAAATCAGCGAGGGATCCCACCTCTACCGCCTCAAGGGCAGTGTCATGGAGATTCAGACTTTGGGTCGGGGATACAACTGGGGAGAATGACCAGTAACTCGCCCAGGCGGCCTCACCTGCTATGCTGAACAGGGGCCTAGTGGAGGGATGGGAAGATGGGATGGGACAGGCAAGGAAGAGGGAAGGAAGCGGCCGTGGCCTTAAGTTAGGTACCATCCCGGCATTTGCCTGGAGGTGAAGTGGGAAACCACGGAAAACCACTTCCAGGATGGCTGAGGTGGGAATCGAATCCACCTCTACTCAGTTGACCTCCCGAGGCTGAGTGGACCCCGTTCCAGCCCTCGTACCACTTTTCAAATTTCGTGGCAGAGCCGGGAATCGAACCCGGACCTCCGGGGGTGGCAGCTAATCACGCCAACCACTACACCACCGAGGCGGCTTGTGGCATTTCATATTTTAAATAAAATGTATTGGTCCACAATGGAAGAAATTAGTATAAAGGCAGTCGGTTTTTGTTACAGAACAATTTTATTTATTTTTCTGTTTGCATATTTCTATCTTCACTTTGGTATATTTGACAGATCATGCCAAAGTTAGTAGCCGTTCTTCTTTCACAGCCAGTACATGAAGAGTGGAAGGAAACAAAAGCGCACTGCCTTTGAGTTGAATGTTATAAATGGTATGGTATAAATTCATCTTCGTAGTTTCAAAGACTAAAGTGAAAGCCGTTTAATAATCATTTCTCAATATGTTTGTATTTAGTTGAATCTCATTTGTACTTTATTACTTCAATGTTCCTTTAGGCTTTGACTGGATAACTGACGGATTGCATTCCACTCTGATCGAAACGCATTTTTCAGCTCATACAAAATCTAACATTGTCGTCCACTGTAATACACGTGCATTGACAGGATCTCACGTAAGTTCTCACTAAGGTTAAAATATGGACTTCGTACTGCAAGTCCAGAAGTGTTATTCATTTCTGTGTGAACCCCTTCTTCGACTGAAACTCGTGAATGAAAACACTATTTTCTTCTTATATCCGAAACAACGCGGACTCAAGCACATCCACGCAAGTAACAGAATTCTTCCTTGAGCGCATCCATTCCTATATTTGATGAACCTTAGCGTAGATCGCTGCCCAGATCATAACGCTCGACCCTCTCCCCATTCTCTCAAGTTTCTACTCATAAGAACTTGCTCTTCTAAGCAAGTATCGCACGAGAAATCCCGAAAATCATTAGCCCCATCCAATATTAAAAGTGTTTTTCATCGCTGAAAGTGACTTCACCCATAATGAAGTCCAGGATATGTGTTCTTCACCAAAAGCCATTATAGCCTTCCTACAGGCATAGTTTATATGTGCGTTATGAGTCGTTTATTGAGTACAGAGTTCTTGTCACACATAAGAATATTACACGTCCGGCTTTGAATGGTAACTTCAAATTAATTACGATTTGATGAGAATTTATTCATGACTTTTGCCTTAAAAATATTCCATCACTCAGTAAGAGTTTTATTGCGACCACACTTTCAGCATTTTACAATACTCAGCACAAGGTTTTATAAAGGTGTTAGTAATGCAATTTGAACGTCCTCGCTTTTTAGAAATTTCATAACTGGATAGGTTCAGCTCCTTGTAAGCACTCTTCCTTCCTTTCGTTGTGACAGGGGTTTTCCACGCGGCATTTTAGCAGTAACTGATGATCAAAGATCGCACACATTTCTCATCCTAATTACTGTGCTGTTTTATCTAAATCCAAGCCTATGCAGGCGCCGGTAGCCGAAGTGACCTTTTACCACCTTCCAGCGCTGAGACTTTGTTTCGATAATTTTAATGCAATATTTTCAAATGAACAATGAGAAAATAAGTGTGATAAGTTATAATAAACCGAATTTGGACGTAATACTTGTCAGATATATGATGTAACAATGAATAAAAATACTGATTTTTCAAGAAAAAGCACGTGCCTTTATAATAATTTCCTCCACTGCACCTGTAAGTATCAAACTGCTTAACGAATTATGTTAAATTTCTTTTCAAATTCTAAAACCAATATTAAAAGTCGTTCAGCAAAGTATTACTAACATCCTTCTACTATAATTGTATGAAGCGTAGAGAAATATAACTGCTTCTCCCTTTAAAGTAGTTTTACATTAATTCATAAATCAATTTCAAATCATAATAATCGTTTAATTCTGGTATATGTTAATGACCTTAAAAGAGGAGCCGACAACTGTCGTATATCATTGAGAGTTCTACTCGAAGATGTTTCAGACATATAGGGGCATATGTTTGACATGTTTAAGATCATCAAAATAGGACACTAGACTCCGGATCCCCGGATTCGATTCTCGGTCGAGACAGAAAATGTAACCTTTAATGGTTAATTCGTTCGCTCAAGGACGGGGAGTTTGTACTGTCCCCAACATCCCTGAAACTCACATACCTGACACAGATCACGAGCTTCCACTACATTAACATGCAATTTCCTAGACACTGCAGATACCGCCCTTACTCGTCAGAGCGTCTGCCTTGCAACGGTCGCACCAGGCTTGAAATAGTCACACGAAATTATTAGTATACTAGAGATATCCTTAATTGAAATGCAACGTTGTTATCATCCCCCAGAAACTACTATAACACAGTGATTTGGAAAATACTGCTCGCAAATTGTCTCCTTCGAAACCAATCCCAACGTACGCATTTCTTCTGCCAAATTGGTTAGATATGAACTAACAAGGAAAGCTTCAGTGAGAGAAATTACCGGAAATGAAGCTCCGCTTGTAAGAATATTTCCAGGGAGGTAGAAACCGGACACCTTTTCCTTCTCCTTTACATCTCTGAAAAAATTGTCCGGCTCTATGGCTAAATGGTTAGCGTGCTTACCTTTGGCCACAGGAGTCCCGAGTTCGATTCTCGGCAGGGTCGGGAATTTTAACCATACTTGGTTAATTTCACTGACACGGGGGCTGGATGTATGCGTCGTCTCATCATCATTTCATCCTCATCACGATGCGCAGGTCGCCAACGGGTGTCAAATCAAAAGACCTGCATCCGACGAGCCGAACTTGTCCTCGGACACTCCCGCCACTAAAAGCCATATGCCACTTCACTTTCTGAACAAATGAATGAAATGTTAAAATATCGTCGTTGCCGGGACGAAACCTCCTATGTGTTAATATTTTTGGAGATATACTGACCCGCAGCACATACGTTATGAAGAGCGAGAATGCCTTGACAGCTGTCACACAATATTGCACCTTCGATGACAGAACTTTACCCGCCAAAGTTCTAAGCTAAAATATTTCACATAGGAGGTTTTGTCCCGGCAACGACGATATACCTTTGTAGTTTCACTATAAAACGATTAAATTTTAACTTGGAAATAGATAAATGAGACAGCTAACTATTTCAGAACACCGCCATTTGATTATTGAAGGATGAAAAAAGGTCTTCTGGACAAATGAGTAGGGGTACCATTTAGAACAGCCGATGGTAGAGTACGAGCACGTCACCAGACACAGGAGGTAATGTATCCCGCTAGCTAACAGCGTAGGGCCTACAATTCAGGCCAGTGGTGGTGGTATCCTCGTATGGTGATTGTTCAGGCGGATGAAATGGGAACCCTGGTGCATGTCCCTGAATGACATAGGAACCTGGTGTCATATCATCTCCACCTATTTATTAGCCCCCAGCACCTCCAGAGATCTGTGCAGCCAGCTAAACAATGCATCGGCTCATCACTCGCCTTCAGCCAGTTGGTTCAACGAACACTCCACGGACATGATGATACTTGCGAAGACCCCAACATCACCTGATCCCATCCCTACTGAGCACATCTGGGATAATGTCTGGAGGGTTGTGCGTTCCCTGGAACTTTCTCTAACCAATCTCCGTGCATTATTGGAGACTGTGCAACGGTTATGGATCAACATGGTTACAGAAAGCCTCCGGTGACAATGAACTGCCTATCACGTAGCATCGCTGACGTCAACAGGACGAAAAGCTTCGAACTCTTACATTTTCTCCGCTACATGGAAAAGCATAGAATCATGGTCTTTCTTCCCTTCTTTTCTTTTTTTGCACTGGAAAACGGGAGGGCGAGCAGGGCCTACAGAATCTCGGATGAGGGTTAAGTAATAAATTAAAATTTTCTGATCATTCCAAGCTGAATTTCGGCTCCATAGCTCACTGATTCGTGTCTTAGACTTCAAGGCTCAGGAACTTAGGTTCGATCCCTGGCCTGGTAGCCGGATTTTAATTGTGAATTCCCTAGCCTCACGGACCGGATGTTTGTACTAACCGCAATATTCCTACAAATCACTCACATCTCCCTCCATCACACGAACAGGCATTTTCCTATGCACGGAAGACAACGCCCAACCTTGTTGGAGGGTCTGCCGTGCAAATGTTGCACCACACTAACAATGAAAGAAACGCAAACGTGGTGGAGCACCCCATTAGGACCAAGACGTATGTCTAGCCAGATGGCTTACAAACACTGAAATGCATGTATACCTTGGCTTTATTCACAATGCCCACTGCTTATCGTACCACGAAGCTTCTCGATTGGTCTCACGAGACTGTTTAAAGCCCACTGCTGCCCTCAGTCCAGGAATAAAATACCTGAATTGGCCGGAAATCGAAGCGGGATCTCTGGATTAGATGTAGACTCGCTACTCCTATATCACGGGACGCCCAAATCTATTAATAGCCACAGGAATTATTATTATTATTATTATTGAAAATAAAAATCCACAGCCTGTTTCCAGTCATTCGACTGGGTCAGGAATGGAATGAATGAAGCACCGATCTAGCGGCGAGGATAGGAAATGCGCCGGCTGCCGAAGCCTGTCGCACTCCTCTGGGACAATGATTAATGAAATGAAATGATATTGGAGTGTGTTGCTGGAATGAAATATGACAGGGAAAACCGGAGTACCCGGAGAGAAACCTGTCCTGCCTCCGCTTTCTCCAGCACAAATCTCACATCGAGTGACCGGGATTTGAAGCACGGTATCCAGCGGTGAGAGACCGGCGTGCTGCCGCCTGAGCCACGGAGGTTTCATTATTGTTATTAGAGCGTGATACCCGAGTTTTATTGCCACTGGTTGTCAAAATGCATGTGAGGGTTTTGAAATAGGAACGTACGTCGCCGTCTTCGGAATCCTCATAAAGAATGGAGGTCCTCTGACTATGGTAACTAAAATAACAGTCATGAATAACTATTTACGAGCATAACTTAATAATTTGAAAATTAATAATTATTAATATACTGTATATTTCATTATATTTAATTATGATAAATACTCCTATAATTACTATATTATTATATTTTTAATATTATTTTTAATTCTGAAGGTGAATAGATAGGGATAGTGCTCAGTATTCATAATCGAATTTGAAAGAGCTGTTAACTGTTAGCTGTTAACAGGTGACGCTAAAGGTGATCGTTAAGTGGGTAAGTTTCAGTAATAGAATACTTTGAAGCCAATTCTATCCCGCACTGTGTATTGATGTGGAGATGCGTTACAGTATTATCATGGTTCAACTATGGTTATATCATATAACCTAGAAACAATTTTTTTTTTTGTTACGGGCTTTACGTCGCACCGACACAGATAGGTCTTATGGCGACGATGGGATAGGAAAGGCTTAGGAGTTGGAAGAAAGCGGCCGTGGCCTTAATTAAGGTACAGCCCCAGCATTTGCCTGGTGTGAAAATGGGAAACCACGGAAAACCATCTTCAGGGCTGCCGATAGTGGGGCTCGAACCTACTATCTCCCGGATGCAAGCTCACAGCGGCGCGCCTCTACGCGCAGGGCCAACTCGCCCGGTAGAAACAAATTTAAAATTCCAAAGACGACTTACCAGCTCGCACAGTTCAATGGTATGCACAGGTCATCCTCACCTGGAATGGAAAGGAAAATAACATAAATACGAGTAGATGAACTTGAATTTCTTGCCCACACACTGACACATGTATGTAATATTTGAGGAAATGCTGAAAAAATTCGATTATTTATAGAGGTAAGGTAAGGGTTATTCTGCCCGAAGGCAGGTCCGAACCTCCGCAGAGGTGTTCCCGAGCCGGAGTTTACGTGCGGTAGGGTGGTCAGTTCCTTTCCGCTCTTCCATTCCCTTATCCCTCACCAACAGCGCGTGGCAACCCATCCAACTCCTGACCACACCCAATGTTGCTTAACTTCGGAGATCTCACAGGATCCGGTGTTTCAATACGCCTACGGCCGTTGGCATTATTTATAGAAAGGAAAGAAAAGTAGTTTGTATGAAAATGGGTATAGAAATGCTTAATTTCAGAGCTCTCATACCGTCAAATATGATCGTGGTGCCCTTTAATACCTTTTGTGTTTATTGGAATAAAATGCACGGCGCTGTTACGCTGCAGAATGTGCCTGTATAGTTTGAACCGAACGATGTCGGGACGATTCGCCACCAGAGAATTGTGGAGCCTGTCCGAATATATACATGACGTATCTATACACTTGGAACAAACGTCTGGTGTGATTCCTGGGATGAAAGCAAGAAAGAATGTCCTAATCAATACTGGCCCTACAGTGCGTTAGTACTGAGGTTTAGGCGTTGCATATGGCCACTACCATACTGACATTTTTATCGTCCGTCGACCGTTTTGTTCACCGAAGAGGATACATTTGGAAGAGATGGCAGTTGCGTAACAAACACATGTGAACAGTTGAAAATCTCAACTGTATGGTTGTCACTAAAAATCAACAGGACTTTGGAAGCAATGTGTATTACTGATCAAATGTGCTACTCGGACGACTGACTGGGCCAGCATATCTCACCTCCTTGAGGGACAGGCTGGACATGTGCCTAGCAGTTCATGATGGGGCTTCAGCGAACTTCAGCTTGTATTTACGCCGGTTTTTGTACACCATCATCCAACGAAGGTGTATCAGCCATCGAGCTCAAGTGCACTGGTTTCTCCTATTTCCTGACCTTAATCAACTGGGCTTTTATCTGTTGAGACACGTGAAAAGTGTGGTGTACGCTACTCTGGTTAACATCAATGATCTTGAACAGTGTACCAATTACGTCAGTGGAATGCTCGATAGGACCCAGGTATCAAAGAGCGGTTTGGCCAGTCCATGGTGAGGCTGCCCATTGCGGACACTTACAGCATCTCCTATGATGTGGCCAATGTACGTTTTGTAACTCCATCAGATTCATCTCAGTAACGACGCATTGCAGGATATAACTGGAACATTTCTTCTTGGTTGGAATCAACCCCGACATTACCCATATTTAGATGCAGCCGTCATATTCTGCTACGAATGTTGAAGAATGTTCGAAACTCGATAGGACAACGGGACGTCTCGAGGACTGAACCTTTCAATCGATCACCAACACGAGCATGACGCACCTTAACTCCACTCCTTCTTGGTTTGATCAACCCCGACATTACAAATATTTAGATAAAGCCTTCATATTCTGCTACGAATGTTGAAGAATGTTCGGAACTCGATAGGACAACGGGATTTCTTGAGGACTAAACCTTTGAATCGATCACCAGCACGAGCATGACCCACCTTAAATCCACTCCTTCTTGGTTTGAATCAGTCCAAAAACTACAAATGTTTAGATGCAGCTTTTATATTCTGCTACGAACGCTGAAGAATGTTCGGAACTCGAAAGGACAACGGGATTTCTTGAGGACTAAACCTTTGAATCGATCACCAGCACGAGCATGACCCACCTTAAATCCACTCCTTTATGCGATAATCGTTTGTTGCTGTTTGGGTTATAAGTCTATAGACCGGTCTGATTCAGCTCTTATGCCCACTCTATTCTGCGCCAAACTTCATTTCTACTTAATGCTACATCTACTCTAATTGGTCTGTCATATTCATACCTTGCGATGCTGTATTACTAAATGTGCACGTGGCTTATGTCCGGCTTGAGAGCACCAATAGAAGAAATAAACTTATCCAGGGAAAGGACTTAAACAAGGACCGCTCTGGTGATAGGCTCGGCCCACAGAAATCACGCTACGGTGACATTGGCTGAAACCCAAGGTGTGTTAGCGTTTGATGCTAATTCTCGTAATGGCTCCAAAGCCCGACCAAGCCACGTGCAGATTTAGCAACATCGCCTTTTAGAGTACATTTTAATTCTCCCGTGAAGTTATCTGATTGGCTAATTCAGCAGCTGATAAAATGATAACGGCACAAGATATGGACGTATTTTTTCCAAATTACTTATCAGTATGACCAACGTTCCAACGCTCATATACTCGGTTCACCTCTTTTACGACCACCCTTATATACACTGGCGGAAAAGAATATCCAAACACCATGAAATAAGGAACGTAGAATACGGAAATTTCGGCAATATATTTGTCGAGGTAACATATTTATGCCCGGTTTCTGGAGCGTGAGATATCGAACCTATAGCGCTATCGAATGGTAAACATTTGTTTTGGTGTTGCACCAACGTAAGATACATCTATCGGTTCGATAAATCGCCTGTTAACTTAGAGGGCCCTGAGCAGATATCTGTTTATTTACTTGGTGGGCGCGTGCGCAGTACTTCAGTATTGGCAGCTAATATTGTGTTTGATAACATCTTCTATGGCTTTCTCATCTTCTTCCGAGTAATACCGAGCTCGTTAGCTGCAGTTGCTTAAGTGCGGCCAGTATCCAGTAATCGGGAGACAGTGGGTTCGAACCCCACTGCCGGCAGCACTGAAGGTGGTTTTCCGTGGTTTCCCATTTTCACACCAGGCAAATGCTGGAGCTGTACCTTAATTAAGGCCACGGTCGCTTTCTTCCCATTCCCAGGCCTTTCCTATCCCATCGTCGCCATAAGACATATCTGTGTCGGTGCGACGTAAAGCAAATAGCAATCTTCCGAGTAAGACATTGTAGACATGCTCAGCATTCTAGAACGACAAGGATTATGTCATCGTCGGTCTTATGTTCTCATGAAGTATAGAGAGTGAATTTAAAGACAGATTCAGGCTTAACAGATGTACTGCCATACGCTTGGTTGGGGTTACAGGCGACAATTTGAGTCCTGCGACAAATTATTTTCCATTGTCCCCTGTTCATCAAATATTAATTACGATACCTTTAATACTACTGAGTCTTATAATATGTGTATCTGTGATTGCATTGGTGTCCATAAAAGCACTGGTACCAGTAACTGAGTATAACAGATGATTACACATTTATCGTGTAGGTAGGCCTACTTGCATTGGCAGTGAGCGTATACTTTTATCGTGAGACTGTTTTTGATATTACACTAGCAAACGTACCCGTGCTTCGCGACGGTATTCTACATTGTATACGGATTTCTCCGTAAATTACTGTAAAGGCAGTGAGTAAGATTATACTAAATTGCATCTGGAAACGGACTTCACCATGCGACGCCTCATTCAGTGTTCTACATGGTTGGTCCTATGATAATTTTTTCGTATCTCCTGTATTTATGGGTTAGATTGAGTTAGAGTCATTGAATGGGCTGAAATTTTGTACAGTTTTCACATACTACTTTTTTGATACCCATATGACAGCTAGAATCATAAAATTTGGCTATCATAAGGCAACTGGTACTGTCAATATGCGAGCCGAATGTCATCATTGTATGTTACCTATAAGTGTGCCAAACGATAACACAAACGTGTAAGTACAAAATTAACTTTAAATCGAGAAATACGGCTCCATTTAACGTATAAGAGATAGAAATACGACAAAAAGTCATAATACCAAAGTTGTAGATCTCTCCAGAATGAAAGGCGATTGTGCTTTCTGTTTTGTGATACGACTTACCGTTTAGCCACCATCGTTAAAATTGCATCCATATTCCGATATTTTCCAGGGCCAAAGGTTATACATTTGCATAGCGTAGAATATTTCCTCAAAGAAAAGAGTGTCTAGGTTTCGGGATTAGCATTCGAATATGTACGGAGTAAGAAAGTAATACAGTTGAGAAAGTTGAAATGAATAGAAAATAGGTTAATAACTTAGGACAGCCGGGTAGAACAATAATATGTAAACAACAAGTGAATGTATTGGGAAATCAATTGCCGTTCAATGAATTATGCTAATATGAGTTAAGGATATAAGAAAGCGGTAACAGAGGAGAAATTTAGGCGCAGGGATTCTTAGGTAAACAGATAAGAAAATGACTAATGGTGTTATTACTTAAGCTATTCGAGAACGGTTATAACCTCCAACGATATTGCACCAATATCCCGCAGAATGGCCTGTTGACGTCTCTCTTGCTTTCTACCCAAGGAACAACCACGAATTTACAGGAATGATGACGAAAATGGCAATATGTTACTTCCCTGCTGGCAAGCAGTCAGAGACGTTGCCATGTAACCCGTAGGTTCGTTGTCGGTCTGTCGGTCACTCAATGCAGACCATGATACCTGCAGAAAATAGTAAGTTTCTTCGTCATTTGAAGAGTATGGTAAATTTTGAATATAACAAAAGTTGTTTATAATGAAGAGATGTTTCACATACAGTCCACGGCGTTTACAGAAAGACAATAGTATAAGAGAAAATGGAGGAAAACCGTTCGGGTGTTCCTATAAACACCCAGCCTTCTCAAAGATTTTAAAAAGATAAGCATATGAAAACCTTCCCCGGGATGTAAATACACTAAATATGACATTTGTTCGAGATCTATCCAGCCGTTTAGCCGTGACGGTAGAACAAACAGACAAACAGACAGACAAACGGACACGAAAAATAAATACCACCGATTCGGTATTGAGTTGACCTAACACGGATAACTATCTGAAAAATTGGCAAAACAAACGAAATTACAGGCAGCGGACCCCCTATAATTTTTTTATATAGATTACAAGGAACTAACACGTTGCATAATTATGTCAATTACCCGATATATACTGTATATATATTGATGTACTGTGGTCAAACAATGTTCATATTTTGGAATAACAGGGAATAGATACGGTATACTTATAAGGCTCAGTGCAAACTGGATCGCGTCTGACATGTGCTGCTGGTGTGCATATTTCATTAGAAATTATCATACAATGTCAAATTCTTCTGTCCTTAAACACTGCAAATGTGCCAGAACTAGTCGAAAACCAATTTTTCGCTGCATGGAAAAGAGGAGATAGTAGGAGCTGCATGGAGAACTCAAATGCGATGCATTACTTGTGAGCATGCGTCTGACAGTCTAAGGAACACATCTAATGCACAAAAACAAAGCACCGGGCGAGTTGGCCGTGCTTGCATCCGGGAGATAGTAGGTTCGAATCCCACTATCGGCAGCTCTGAAGATGGTTTTCCGTGGTTTCCTGTTTTCACACCAGGCAAATGCTGGGGCTGTACCTTAATTAAGGCCACGGCCGCTTCCTTCCAACTCCTAGGCCTTTCCTATCCCATCGTCGCCATAAGACCTATCTGTGTCGGTGCGACGTAAAGCCCCTAGCAAAAAAAAAAAAAAGAAAAAAAAAGCAGTGCGAGAGGTGGCATCTAGTGTGTATTAATGAAACTTGATCAAGGAGCCAATGGTTAACAGTTATAACCATATAACCAGTTATAACCACTGCTATTCCGCTGTGCAACACAGTGAAGATTTATAGAGTCGACAGCTGTAACAAATCAATAGCTATCGGACAGATATATAACCATTCCAGAAACCGGGCATTAATCGATTAAAGGTACAAGACTACATGATGTTAATATCCGCCCAAGAAAAGCCATCGCAAATATGCCGTGCTGGTCCATTAACAACCGGTGTAATCGCCTGAATGTTGAATGCAGGTATGCAAGCGTGCATGCATTGTGTCGTACATGTGCCGAATGTCAGCTTATGGGATGGAGCTTCATGCCTGTTGCACTTGGTCGATCAATACAGGGAGGGTTAATGCCGCTTGTGGGTGGCGCTGGAGTTGTCGTCCAATGATATCCCATACGTACTCGATTGGGGACAGATTGGGGAATCGAGCAGGCCAATGCAACATGTGCTCTGTAGAGCACGTTGGGTTACAACAGCGGCATGGGGGCGTGCATTATCCTGTTGGAAAATATCCCCGGGAATACTGTTCATGAATGGCAGCAAGACAGGTCAAATCACCAGATGTACGTACACATCTGCAGTTGGGGTGCGTGGGATAACAACGAGAGTGCTTCTGCTGTCATAGGAAATTGCTCCCCAGACCAGAACTCCCGGTGTAGGTCCAGTGTGTCGACGCCGCAGACAGGTGAAATGGAGGAGCTCAACTGGCCTCCTAACCAACGTACGGCCATCACTGGTACCAAGGCAGAACCGGCTTTCATCGAAAAACATAACGCACCTCCACTCAATCCTGCAATGAGCTCGCTTCACTCCACTGATGTCGCAGACGGCGGTGGTTTGGTGTAAGTAGAATGCACGTTGCAGGGCGTCTGGGTCGGAGCTGTCCTTCAAGTAACCGATTTCGAAAACTGTGGTGCCAACTGCCGCTCGAATTGCCGTGCTGGTGCAGACGCAGTCCGCAGGTCTAGTCTACCAGGTGCGTGCCAGAGGACAAGCAAGAAATGCAAATTCAGCAATAGAGTTATGGGATTTATTTCTGTCTGAATAGTATATTAAATCAATTGTGTATTAAACCAACCTCAAACTGGCAGAAATGTGTAAATAGTCGCGCGTGAAAGAGAGGTAGAATACCCTGAATTTGTAACCAAAATATTGTTAAGCTAAAATAATTCTTAAGACAACAAATACAGAAAGGTTCAATAGACGAACTACTGTAAATGTAAAACTGTACTACAAAGAATCTTTTTCTTCATTCATTTCATGGATGAGGGAAAAATGTCACCACGTACCCGCTTCCGTTCTTAGTAACCTTCCGCCCTGTAATGGGTTAATGAAGACTGGTCATATTTATAATTTCAACGGTTTCTGGGAAAATATTTCAATTTAAATCTGGCTTCTGTTTTTCTACAATCTCCTATACTTCCTGTGATTCGCTTGTGATCAAGATGATACAGTCCGTGAAACTCATAATGTACTGCAGAATGTCGCCTTTGGTAATAGGAATACCACAAGAGAAAGTACGCAATATCCCTCTGGCTAACACTTCCGTCTTGGGAAATAAATGATCATTTCTAGCGTAGTAAGCATCTCGGTTCCATATTGATGCCTCTTATTTTGTGTTGGGGAGGGTGCGAGAAAAGAAGAAAAGAGGAGAGTAAAATCGACAGCACCGGAGACAAATAGAGTAAATTTTGTTTGTTCTTCAGGTTCGAATTTTGCAAAAATGAATTACGGGAAGGGAGGCACTGACAAATCTAGAGGAAATCCAATTTTCAGCACACAAAGGATGTTAGCAGTGGAGCTCCAAGGTTATTACGTGGATAATAATAGAGGGAGGAGGGAGGGGGGAAGAGAGTAGGACAGATAAACGTGTGGGATATTTGTATAACTGCAAGGGAGAATGGAAGAGAGTTAACAATTGTATACAAACGAAGCATGCTGAAACAAGAGTGGCTGCAATTATTACTGGCTATATGAACAGTAATACAGTTGATGGAAACGAAGTCTATATAGAAGTAATATTTATTGATAACATTTCGTGCATTACTCATTAATTCGGAAGATAATCTACGGAGATGGATTGGATCCTTCCTGATATGGGGAAAAGTTAGGGAACCTGACATCAGGCTCGTTGTGCAAAATCCGATGTAAGAAGCTTTTAAGTCATGATTACTAATGCCTTTATTCAGACCAAACTATAACACAAACAATTATATTTTCCTCAAATAATAATAATAATAATAATAATAATAATAATAATAATAATAATCTAGCTCGTTGGCTCAAGAGTCCGCATAACAGTTTTCGCATCAAGTGGTACTGGGTTCAATTTCCTTTGCAAGTCTTCGTGAAAACATTATTCACAGCGTTGTACCTGCCTTATCTACTCAGAATATATTCTGTATTTCTAACACTGCAACGTCTGTCAGAATTTCTTGCTTGTTTGTCAACTGAATCCTTGTTGTTTTCTCTAGTAAGCCATGGGCTTAGACATTTCTGGCTTGAAGTGAAATAATACGCTACCCCTGTCGCAGGGAAAGGTGTCATGGTGAAGCATTGTACATTGCCAAAATGTGATGGTCATGTCAGGAACAATATAAACCAATGTACTGAGAGCTGACTGCAATGACTGTCCATCGTTTCATGGTTTTGTTGGTTAGTCACCTCGCTCTGTTGTTCTTCATGTAATGTACGTTTTCAATGCCGTTGCTATACGCTAATAGCATAAGCATGAACTGCCACAGTGATACCTTGCTATCACAATGTATATGTTAATTTTAAAAATAATAAAGGATCACCATATTGTAACAGCCACAGGAATCTATTATTATTATTATTATTATTATTATTATTATTATTATTATTATTATTATTGTTGTTGTTGTTGTACCGGGAAGTACACCTCTACTCCGTTCATTCAAAATAACCGCATTTAAGAACTCCCCTATCTATCAAAAGGTGAAGCTGAAACTACACGAACTTGGAACCTTAACCAGAAGATGTAACCACTAAAATATTAAGTAACTGCTTTGGTGTAAAGTTTCCTAAACTGACTGAATTTCTCCTTGTTTTGTTTTGCAATGCATCAAGAAGTTTGAACATTTTTCTACGGATGACACTACTCAAAAACTATGATCATGCACTTTGGTGCTGTGAAAGAAATAATTTAAAGAAGTTTCATATTCCTGGGTTTTCCATAACTGATCTATGTTCATTTATTTTTGGATTGGCAACACTTCCTTTTCTTTCCGCCAGTTTTGAATTTAGCCAATCAGGAATTTCTGTAATTAATTTTTAACCTATCACAGGCTTCTTGTTCGATTCTGAGTGTAACTTTGAGATTAACCAATTAAAATGAGAGGGTGTGGCTGGTTTAGTCTTGAATGATCTCGAACCTTCCCTGAGGGTTTATAAACTACGACTTTTCACGTTTTTTGACCAATTGATCGTCGTCTATTTGAGTGTGTGTGTGCTTAAGCAGGAGACGGGCGGCCTCTTTCGTCGGCAGCAGAACATCTATCAGGTAATGGCCACATAAATTACATCTTTCTGGTTGTAGCTACCTCCGCAGCTTAATCCGAGGGGAAAGGTCCGAATCTTTAACTATTTTATCTACTTTCCTGAAATGTAAATTTTTTTCGGCTAATGTAAAACTTCATTAAGCTTTAACTGCAAACCGGGGATAGAGAGTGAAGTACCCTCTCGAGCTCCCCTTCATCTTGGTGTTAGGTGACTTCGTTTTGTAACGGTTTTCGTCCTGTAATGTGTTAATGCGATTTCCATGCGAGCCACCTCAGTAGTGTGGGAATAGCCCCTGCTTCATCGGCCGAGAGCCTATAGGTTTTAATATTTTATTATCTGGAGCGCAGTGTTCGCCTCCATTCAGTTTGTGTTTCGGGCCGTTTACTTAACTTGTTCCTTTTCTCAAAGGCCTGTAGGTTGGGTACGAGATACCTCTGTGTAATAATATTTCAATTTGTAAATAGTGCCTTGAAAACCCAGAGTTTGTCACTCTTCATGTAATGTTGCCTTGAGTAGGTGTGAGAAGCTGAGACCCTGTTATCTCTTTTTCCAAATGTTGTAAGAGTAACGAATGCCTCTTGAAGTCAAGATGTTGTAATTCTGGGAGTAAGTGCTCTTTGAATTAGTGGATTTCTGCCCTTGACTAAATTGGTTCTCATTTTAAATTGTAAGTTTGAGCTGGGAGCTCAGGGATTGTAAAACGAGGGGCTTGAAGCCCAGAATCCGTACAGTTCACTGTTTTTGAATTTTCCTAGCCTTGTTTCAAGATTGCTTTGTATCTGATATATTATTATTATGTTCACTCAGTGAAAAACATTGTTAGGTTTGTTGTTGGAAAAGAAATATAACCATTTAAAGTTTTAACTCAACTTTGATATTGTAGATATACCCATTCACCCCACCACCTTCTTTGACCTCTTTCTGCTCCACGGGTAACCCCGTAACAATTATTATTATTATTCGCCGGGCTGAGTGGCTCAGACGGTTGAGACACTGGCCTTCTGACCCCAACATGGCAGGTTCGATCCTGGCTCAGTGCGGTGGTATTTTAAGTTGCTCAAACACGTCAGCCTCGTGTCGGTAGATTTACTGGCACGCGAAGGAACTCCTACGGGACGAAATTCCGGCACCTCGGCGTCTCCGAAAATCGTAAAAGTCGTTAGTGTGACGTAAAGAAAATAACATTATTAATTATTATTATTATTATTATTCTGCGTGAATGGGTCACTAAGAACCACGCAGAATCAACATTTGTTGAGCTTTCGTCCTTGCCCAGTAAGTTCTTCATTTTCACCGATTGTTGCGATTTAAGTTCCTCCGACCAAGTACGTCTTGTTGGTTTCTTCTCGTCTTCCTCAAACCCACTTATGTGAACAATTTTCCTGAGTATATTCCTATCCTGCAGATTTGGAAATCTTAATACCATTTTGATCTCGTTCGTCTAATTTGCAAAAAAATGTATATTCGATAAGTAAGTCTGTTGTTATTAATTCTTTCCAAATGGCTTTAAAATAGAATTCGTCACAGTCCCATTGTATATCTAAACTGAGTGGCTCAGACGGTTGAGGCACTGGCCTTCTGACCCCAACTTGGCAGGTTCGATCCTGGCTCAGTGCGGTGGTATTTGAAGTTGCTCAAACACGTCAGCCTCGCGTCGGTAGATTTACTGGCACGTGAAATACATTTCCGAGTTGGGTTGGGGTTAATGCGTTCCATTTTTAATGCTTGGACCTAATATTTTTCTCATGATTTTCTTTTCTTTAATTTCTAAATTTTTTCCATTAAATATTTATGACCTATATTGAGCATTTCTGAAGCATAAAGTGCTTCAGGCTTTATCACTGTTAAGTAATGACGAATTTTACTGTTCCAGGACAAGAATATTTTGCTACAAACATTCTTTGTGTGTTGAAAAACAATTTCCCTTTTCTGAATTCTTGAAGCTATTGATTTATTTTCTTTGCCATTTTCAGTGATCCATTCACCTAAGTACTTAAATTCCTTTACTCTTGCAAATTTTATTCGTATAAATGACAAGTTTAGGTGGAGCAGTTTTGATATTTGTCAAATTTTGTTTTTTTCAGTCCCACTTTTGCTGGTTACTCTTCCAATATAGCAATCTGTTTATGTGCAACATAGATGTCTTTGGAAATTAGTGCCCTATCATCAGATAGTCTCTGTCAGTTCCATTACTTTTTGGTCCTAGTCGGTGACATGGCACCTGCTTTTCTCCGCTCTCTAACAACTTTTTCAAGAGCACAGTTAAACAGTAAAGCGGAGAGCCTTGACGTACTCCTGTATTCATTTCAAAATCATCACTGCATCCACCCATAAACTTCACTTTGGATTTCGTTTAGTTACTGTATCCTTCATAATATTTCTTGCTTTCTGTTCGAAGTCCAAATTCTGTTAAAACATTAAGTAGTGAGACGCGATCTCTACTATCATAATTTTTTTGAAATCGACAAATGTGATGACATAATTTTTGTTAGATGTGTTCCAAAAATATGCCATAATGTCTTTTAGGGTCAAAATTTTCTCTCCACACGACCTGCCCCTTCTGAATCCACCTTGATATACACCGATCTGGTGATCCAGTTGATGCTCTGCTCAGTTTAGTAGAATTTTATATGTTATTATTATTATTATTATTATTATTATTATTATTATTATTATTATTATTATTATTATTATTATTATTATTATTAGCTGTAGTACTCGGTTCTGCTAGGGAATTTTCCTTGAATATATAATTTTAGTATCTGTGTAAGCTGTTCCAAGTGTTCTTTTTATTCTAGATTGCTTTATTGTGACGTTGACAGATAGTTTACGAGCACTTTGGTAAATTTAGAAATATTGCTGTGTGTTTAATTTTAAGTCTTAGTTTGAGAATATAATTTCGCATTGCCGGAGGAGTAGCTGATACTGTCAAACAAAAAATTAAAGTAGGTTATAACTGTATGTGTTTACGCCTCGTGGAATAGATATGATGTACACGATTCCAACTATCACTTGGAATGTCACCAATCAGGCTAGGGACCCAGAAAACTGTGTACGCAACATAAATATCGGTCATTTTGGACATATTTTCGTTTTCACCTTCCCAACACCCATGTCGATGTAGGCTGAATTTCGACTTAAACGGTATCCAGAATGTCACAATTCATCTCAACGACCCCGAAAGCTGTGGATTCGACGCTAATATCGGCCATTTTTGCTTATATTTACATATCAACCCCTCCCCTAGGAGTGCTAGTGTTGTTTCACCCTCACAGTACTTTCTCCAGATAGTAAGTCATAAGTGTAACAAGTTTGATTGAAATTGCTCAAGTGGTTTAAGAAGAGATATGCAAAGGTACTTCATAAAACATGGCGGCGTGTTCCCATCCTCCTATATACAGCATTTCTTACCGGAATATCATGATGCAGGTAAGTCACTGTCGCCTAGCAACAATCTGTCCATAAAGGTCGATCCTAATCTTGGCGCGGCTTTGAAATTAAATTATTAATGACATAAAATTACTCATCATAGAAGAAATACCTTTCAGATGTCGTTCAAACCACTTCCTAAACACTCTCAGAAGTAATAAGAACAAATTGTGAAATTTTCAGTGAAATTGCTCCAGTAGTTTTTGAGTCCATTCGAGGCGAACAAATATTCATCTTTATTATATACGGTACATTATATAAAGAGTTCTTGACTTAAGGTGGTTTCACTCGTATTGGCCATAGTTATCATGGATAATTTACAAAAAGGTACAAAATGGTAGGGAGGGATTTAATTGGGTGGAAATGTAATAAGCAGATTGGCCCATGCTGACGACTTTATCTTGGGATCGCCTGTAATCTACATCTTGGAGCTTAAGTGGTGTCAGTAGGGAAGAAACCTAGGAGGAATGAATGGCAGGTCAGGAATACAAAACTTGAACAAGCGGAACATTTCAAGTATTATCGATTAATATTCAACAACGATGATAGGATAATAAGTGAAATAGAATCGGGGTGTAACTAAGAAACGTCACTGAGCTTACAGTTGCGACCAACGGTGAGTTCATGGACGAAATTATCTTTAAATGGAACTGTTTTCGGACCGACGTAGCTGTATGAGAGTGATAGCTCGAAGTTACAGACCTAAGGGTAAGACATTTCCTGGTTCAATAGCAATGGCAGGAGGTTACTCGGAATAAGGATATAAAGGCCAAGTTAGGAATAAACTCGACTGATAAATCTCTGCGCGTAAACTGGCATCGGTGGAGGGGTCACGTGAGGTGGTGGGAGGAGAATAATGGACTCAGCCATGGAGGGTAAGAGAAACAGAGGGCGCCTAAGACCACGATGGCCTTACTCAGCTTTTAGTTATTTGAAGATGAGAGGTGAATAACTAAATGGTGCCCCAGAACTAGTTACAGATATAAGTGAGATGCACAGTTATTTCAAAAGACTTGTAGACTCAAAACTGGAAGGCATAACAGTTTATGATGAAGATGTATGTATGAATGTATGCATGTAGGTAGGTAGGTAGGTAGGTAGGTAGGTATGTACAAAGAGCTGTTGTAAATAGAATTCCTAATGTAGGAACGTATTAAATTGGAGCTAATGTAACTGAATTCAAGTGTCAGGAATGCGAGCTGTGAGAAGGGTCAACTGATTTAAATGAACGTGGTGTGAAGGTCATTGTCCTTCCCCAGCACGAGGTTGCAATTCAAGAAATTGCAGGAAATATCCAATTAACTAGTGGTCATTATTGATTAAATTATTAAGAAGAGAGGAATCATCCGCCTTCACTCTCTGTGTAGGTGTGTAGTGAGAATATGTACAGTCCTCATGCGTGGGGAGAATTTCCATTTTATTTTAAATGAATATAATTTCAACTTTAGGCTTCTAGCTGAATGGATGAAGATAGTGAATACAATTTGTTTAAGGGAGAAGTATAACGGAATTTCAGAATGCTCACAGCATATTACAGGCGAGACACAACGAAAGATTCAGCAGTGCATTAATTTCAGATATCGTCCGGCTCCATGGCTAAATGGTTAGCGTGCTGGCCTTTCGTCACAGTGGTCCCGGGTTCGATTCCCAGCAGGGTCAGGAATTTCAACTATCATTGGTTAATTTTGCTGACACGGGAGCTGGGTGTAAATGTAGCCTTCATCATTTCGTCGTCATCAAAATGCGCATGTCGCCTACTGCCGTCAAATCAAAGACCTGATCCTGACGAGCTGAACAAGTCCTTGGACATTGCCAGCACTAAAAGCCATATGTCATTTCATTTACTTCAGACAGAACTTACGATGGTAACACTCAGGTTCCTAAAAAATGTACATGATGTGTATTTTCCAATGTTACTTACCCGCAGATTTATTTCTTTTTCTGGAGGTTTGACCAAGAATAACGACCGAGAGGATTCGTAAATTCCGATTGTTGTCTGACAGTTATGCGACTCAAAACGCGCGGCCCAGCTAACGTTATCGAACTCCATTTGTTGTAAAGGACAGTTAGACGATAAGTTCACAGTAACTGGAGCTCTTACGAAACTCTTGTTCTATACAGACCTGAAGATGATGACTAAATGAAGCAATTTGGATGGTCGATGTACACCACTCGTCAACCAATTGAAATTCATTGAAATTACCGGCTTCATAATCAATGTTTATGATCGGTATTTTGTAATAAGCATTCAGAGCTGTCATTTACTTTTATCTGCCAGTCCTTAAAACACGTTAGCTGCCACGCAAAATTTGGCGTCCTACCACATACTGTATGTGCCATTTTGAATGAAACATGGTTTTTCCTCATTTCCTATTTTATTATGCATGTGTTTTAGTAAAAAATCAAAACGAGGCAAAAACTTTTAATGTTCAGGGGCTCAGAAGTGCCGGCTCGATCGGGTAGGCACATTTACTTATGGTCATTGCAAGTACTTAAAATAAAACTTACGACGCGATGGGCCATTGGTTAGTCCTTCGCGGGAGATTTGGCGCGAGAACTTCAAGCTACATTGCTTTCTTACTTTCAATACGTCAAAGTCTATTGTATGTTAGTGTCTGTGAAAATGAGTGCTTACTTAGATGCAACCAGGGAATTGGCTGGCTGCAGACTCAAAACGGAACGTCGTAGCCCGCCGCCGACGAGTGTGGCTTGCGGCCCACAGAACTGCTGCCAAGACTGGCCGCCAAATAGAATTTCTTAGATCACCGGCTCCACAAGGAATGGGTCCGTTCACCATCCACAGTCACATCTCGCAATTGAAATACATTGTAATATCAAATAATTCGTTCGGGTTCTCAATTACACCTTGGCCATTACGACGCAAAATCGTTATGCCAACCCGATCGGGCCGATAAGTAACGTCACATACTGCGTCATTTTGTAAGTGTTTTATTCTGCGAAACTAACCGAACTGGGTAACAGTGCTAAGTCATCGGATTACTAAAGAGTCTCCTGATATGTCGTGGTTAGTATAAGAGCTCAATTTCACATTACCTGGCAACCGGCTGTCGTCGGTTCGATCGTACCCCCCATGGCAGATGACGTGTTAAATATATTATAGTTTTACTACAAGTTGTATATCGTCGCTGCCGGGACATAATTTCCTATGTGAAATATTTTAGCTTAGAACTTTGGCCGGTAAAGTTTTGTCATCTAAGGTGCAATATTGTGTACATACTGTCAACACATTCTCTCTCTTCGTAATATACTGTATGTGCTGCGGGTCAGTATATCTCCAAAAAATATCACATATGACGTTTTGTCCCAGCAACGACGATATATATATTATTAAATTTTTTGGTATGCCAAAATACATGTCATATTGCGGTTTAGTTAGCCTTCATCACAACATTTGTAATTGGAATAGTTTTAGAAGTATCAAATCAAATAGAATTGAATCACAACAAAGGAACATTCAAAATTGAAATCCATGGTCAAAATCTAAAATTAAAACTCAAATTTAAAATTCAAGATAAAGGTTAAAATGAAATTAAGCTCGAATTACATATCGTCACTGATGTGACAAAACCGCGAATGTGACAATGTTCTTCTTTATTTCCCTTAAGACTGGTCACGCCTCCCAGCCACATATTTATATGCAGTCCATCCGAACAGTTTTTGTTGAGTTCATTTTTCTATGGACATGTCTAAAATAAAATGAACCTTACTGTACTGTAGGAATGTTATATTTCTGACATATTAGGCACTCCTAGATTATGATGTATATAAGATGCATTTTGGTTGTGCCGTCTGTTGTGTCTATAATATAAAAATGTTACTAGAATGGAAGCTAGAACGCTATGTGAGTAAACCACCATTCTCTCTTTCCCCAAAATGTTTCTACATATTTCCACCGTTTCCCGTATGATTCTGGAGATTTATTAGGAGTTTTGTGGGTATGAGTTCCAACGTCTACGAACGTGTCATCATGACCCGGCAATAGGGCGTGCTCAGCTGTTGACTTATCTGGCTGGTTGAAACTGATATTTCTTCGCCATTCTTTGATGCGAGTATCAACGGATCGGCATATTTGGGCAATGAATACTTGTCGCAAGTACAGGGAATTTCGTACAACCTACGGTGTAATAGAGGGCATAATTTAGCCTCTTTTACCTAAACTGTGACTAATTTTCGTGTCGGTGCGAAACAAGGTTTTTATACTGTGCTTGCGGTATAGTGTATATAAGGAAGAAAGGCAGTTCCCTTCACTGCTTCATTCTGCGACGTTTGTTAATTCTTCCCGCTGTGATTATGGGCCTCTGTAAACCCGTACAACGTTGCAACCATTGCCCTCAAACGTGCCTTTGAGTGTGTCCATCTCCCTCTGGGTAGTTGGCTCACAAAGTTTCGCGCTCGTTGTGCGTGTCGTGAGTGAGAATACCCGGTTTTTGTGATGAATGGTGGTGGGAATCGGCATAGAGATAGCGATTTGTGTGTAAGTAGCTTGTGGAAGACAATGTGCCATAAGGAGCCGACGGTGATTATACCCAGGATGCTGATGAGTTAGCTGGTCTAGAAATATTTAGCTGGTCTAGGAAAGGTGAACGTATTCAGGACATTCTTTTCGTACCACAAATGAATCATCAACATAAAAACGATTTGAAGGACACCGAAGAAAAAGCCTTCTTCTCAAAATGCTCCACGAGGAAAATAGCAAAAACTGGCGAAAGCGGACTTCCCAGAGTTACATCATGCGTCTGTTTGTAAGATTTCCCATCCTATAAGAAATAGCGAAAAGTCATACAGTGGTGAAATAGCTTAACAAAGTTCTGAGAGAACAAATGCTCAGTGAGAGATATGACCGGGTCAATCGGAATCTTAGTGTTCATGGAATTCGATATCAAAACTCACCAGACGTTCCTGGGCTGACGGGTTAATGTTGGTAACTTACTAAAGACATATAGGTAGTATCTGTCGTATGATTTTGTACGTTGTATATGGAGAACCAGCAATTTGACTAGATATTTAGACAGAGCATATTTAGGAGAACCTACCGAACTAACTGTTAGCCTGAAGGGAAGGTCCTCTTTGTGCATTTTAGGTACCTTCACCAGCTGAGGGGGTGGTCAGTGCAGAATCATATTTGAGTTCCTTCAAAGCTTTCTCTCACCACTTTTTCACCTGGGTGCAGGTTCCTCAGCAGACCTTAGGACTATCGCATATTCGTGTCTCAATTACTTAGCATTATCCGTACGTAGTTTGTGCATTCAAACAAAGTAATTAATTCTGCAGTCGGAATTTTGGAAGGAACGATAGCGAAATTAAGACCCCTGGCTAGAACTGACGTTGGGTTCTCGTCCAGTGATTTCTTGGAGATACTGAGGAAGATTTTACTTGTATCAGGTTTCGTTACATGTCGTATTTCAGATACACATAAGATTGATTTCCACAACGTAACAGAGATGTACAGTACAATGTGACTGTTTTAAGCGAATGTTTTGTGGAATTTCGTGAACAAGACGCCTCATTCTCCCTCTCCACTTCTAAGTAATTTTCTTTTTCTAATTAGCGAGGTCGGCTACGTTCAGTATTTCCAAGAAAATAATGCGGTCTAATTTGACAAGCAAGACTGGTTCTCAGCCCCCCCCCCCCCACCTCAGAAACTTCGAAGGTCTATTCATGGGTTTCTTGATACAAACAAGTTTTGTATTCGTTTTAAATAAAGAGAAGCAGAACAAAGACCAGGAACTGGAGCAGAGTTCATTACCAGTCCATTGTGTTTTGTTTCTGACGCTTTGCCAGAAAAGTGACGGGCACATCCTCATCTGATAACAAATATTCGCTCCCGAACACTGAGAGACTTCTGGACATCTTTATGAAAATATAATACACCATCTAGACGTAAATTTAGGCTGTGGAAAATATATAAAACAGTTTTAATGGTCTATGGAAGAGATTCTTAAAACGTTTTAAGACATAATCCTTCACTCATGACTAAATGATTAATGTACCATTACAATATATTTTCCCTAAAACACAGGTTTAAACATATGAGTACTTGGGGAAATTATTACGACATATTTTAACTATTAAAAACTCGTGTCCTCAACCCGAGGTGGTGCAGACTTTTACCAGCACACCCCCAACGGACCCCAGAGGAGGTAAGCTTCATGTACCATTTTTTACCCCATACCAGCCATTCTGTCATTATTAGATTTCTTGCAATACCGGGAATCGAACTCAGAACCGTTACCCTACGGAGGACTATAATCATTAACGCATTGAAGTATATATGGTCTAACTGCCTGGTTTGTTGGTTCACGTCCCGTTGGTCGAAAAACAATTTCACCATCAGAATGTTGGCCGGCAGTGTAAGGGGGGGGGGGAGTATACAATTTATTATCACTAGATTGCGTTCCGAAAGCCTCGAATAAATTCCAAAACCTCTCCGCAGTGATCATACGGAGTGAGGCATATGACGCCGTTGATGGTGACTCGTGCGTCAGACGAGCCGAACATGTCCTCGGACACTTCCGGCACTAAAACAAATGCCATACGATTAAAAAAGGTAAAAATCAGTTGCTTTAAGTTCACACTGTAATTAATAAGAAGAGATCGTGAAAGGATATAGAATATTTACAATACACCACATTAGTTTCAAGATTCCGTGTCTCTACCATGTATAGTATTATGTAATGATAATAAACTGACACAGCAATTTCTGTTTGCATGAAAGTTTAAAAAACACTACGTGCTATCTGCAGCATGACATTATTCTTAATCCGTTTACACTCCACAGTTGGTTTTTCCCCGGACTCGGCGAGAGATACCACCTCTACCGCCTCAAGGGCAGTGTCCTGGAGCGTGAGACTTTGGGTTTGGGGATACAGTTGGGGAAAAGGACCAGTACCTTGCCCAGGCGGCCTCATCAGCTCTGCTGAACAGGGGCCTTGTGAGGGGATGGGGAGAATGGAAGGGACAGACAAGGAAGATGGAAGGAAGCGGCCATGGCCTTAAGTTAGGTAGCATCACGGCATTTGCCTGTAGGAGAAGTGGGAAACCACTGTGCAAACCACTTCGAGGGGGGCTGAGGTGGGAATCGAACCCCCCTTTACTCAGTTGACTTCCCGAGGCTGAGTGGACCCTGTTCCAGCTCTAGTACCACTTTTCAAATTTCGTGGCCGAGCCGCGAATCAAACCCGGGCCTTCGGGGGTGGCAGCTAATCACACTAACCACTAAACCACAGTGGCGGACTGTAGCATGAAATTAACTAAAAATGAATAGATTCAATGTCCCCCTCTGTGGTGAGTCCGAGGGAGAAACCGTTCCTGAAGGGTAAACGGATAAAGAAGAAGAAGAATAGATTCAATCCTAATTCTGGAGTTCATAATTTAGGAATCATAAAATTTCCAAGGGATGTGTGTACCTGAATGGTTTGACACAATTTTAATATGTCTGGTTGTCATGTCAAGTGACTGTCCGGCTCTTTCGGTACTTAGTTACATCACCATGTAAATCGACCCTCGCATAGGTCTGTTGTTGAAAGACGTCACAGTCGGCGATATGTGGAAAGTAGTTCAGTCACTGCAAAAAATATTCTCTCGAATATATTTTCTTGAACCGAGTGAAAAGGACAATGTTGACTGCGATCAAATTGACGTTAAAACTTTGTCAACAGCAATATGACGTACTCAGTTCAAAGCAAGGGCGGGGTTTCATTTTGAGGCAAATGTTTCCACTTGCATTGTTCTCCTTTTCTTTTGGTATGCATTCCACAATTTTAGAGATACAAAAGACTATCATATAATAATAATAATAATAATAATAATAATAATAATAATAATAATAATAATAATAATAATAATAATAATAATAATAATAATCGTTAGGCCTCAGCTACCGTATGCAAGCATTTCAATTTGACGCCTTCTGCCTGCCTGCTCTTCAATTTCGACATTCCTTTTTTCTCTAGACCTACTAGATGGCATCTACGGCTGTGTTTCTCATGATTTTTGTAGGATAAACACCAAACGTGATACCAGAGATCTTTTACATGCCGGCATCGTTCGACGTGGATTCTCAAATGGATTTTTTCCGCCTTTTGAAAATCCGAATACCTCTGCCGGGTTTGAACCCGCTATCTTTGGATCCGGACGTCAACACTCTTCCTTGACCATTGGTATGTTTTGGATAATCTACTTTTTAGATAATCTACTAGTGTGAAGTATACAGCCCGCCTGGCGGCCACGATCGTTAAAGCGTGATGTCTAATCGTCTCACACCGTGGTTAGCCGGTTCGAGTTTTGTTGGTCGAAAAAGCGTTCACCATCAGAACGTTGGCAGGTAGGATAGGAGAGGTTGGGGTATATAATTTCTAATTACTAGATTGAATGCCAAAGGCCTGGATTCACTTCCAAACCCTTCCGCAGTGTTCATGTGGAGTGAGTGCGTATGACGGTGATGATGGTGATTCGTCCGTCGGATGGTGAAGTTAAGCTTTGAGCAGACCCCTTGGTGCTATTCGACAGGAGTAGGCTATGTGCCGGCAGACAGTCTCACCCTCTTCTTTCCTACCATCATACCACGTCACTCACTTAATCCCATTAACTCTTCTGATGAGGTAGACGCCAGGAAGCGCATCGGATCGTAAAGAGTGGAAGATTTACCTCATATCATACGCGACTCTGTAGAAAAACGGGACAAAATTTGGACATACATACTGAATCGAAGTTTTGGAATATTCGTTTTCTCATATGAACTTAAGCTGCATGCCGAAAAGTTTAATTAAAGCGGATTGTTCATATAATATAATGCTATAGCAGTCCACGTGAGTATCCTTTCCTCGAAAGCTACGGAAAATATATCCTACGGCTAGCATCACCGCCCTGGGGTGGCAATAGCAGGGCCAAGTTTACGACCTGCCACCAGTGAAATGGCAGTTTTCTAGCTCCACCAAGATTGAGCTGTAAAAAATATACGGGAAACATTTCGCAGCGATGTAAAAATTTCAGCATTCTCCATCTAATGGGCATCTTCCTTCCCCTTCGCCGTGTGGGGGGAAATGAAAGCCATATCTTAAACGGGAAGACACATGGCTGAATATGAAAAGGGGATGGAACACTATTTACTTCTAAGAACTGTGAGAGAGCGTCTACAACGTCAATCAGTGCTTGTGTTCGAGTTTCTAGACGTCGCATTCCATTGTTCAGACCCACAGAGCATTATTATGAACATCGATTTCGAACAGTGAATTATGGCTGTAGAAAATATTTAGAGATTTTCAGACGTGTTCTGCATAATTCCGCACATTTATCACAGATCACATTTCGACAGTGTAGAATCTAATCGGAATAATACAGAAATACAACACGCTGAAAAATACATGGCTGGCCATCACTCAGGTCGTCGAGTTAAGGGTACAACTTATGTTTATTTTATAACATAAAACTGTGTAGTCGTAGTCACTGCTACTGATTGTGGATCCGTGGTAGAGTGTCGGCCTCCGGATCCCAAGATAGCGGGTTCAAACCCGACAGAGGTAGTCGGATTTTTGAAGGGCGGAAAAAAGTCCATTCGACACTCCATGTCGTACGATGTCTACATGTAAAAGATCTCTGGTGATACATTTGGCTTTTACCCGACAAAATTAATTAAATCTCAGCCATAGACGCCCAAGAGAGATCCGGTTTATTCTGTCTGCCATCTAGTGGGCCTAGAGTAAAACGGAACGTCGAAATTGACGAGCAGACAGCCAGATGGCGTCAAATCGAAATGTCTGCACACGGTAGCTGAGGCCAAACGATTATTATTATTATTATTATTATTATTATTATTATTATTATTATTATTATTATTATTATTATTATTATTATTGTAAAACAAATCATTCGTTTATCTGTTGATTGTAATATATCAAATTGTATTATATACCAAAACTAAATATTGTCATAGTGCCTCAAAATACCGTTATGTGACAATGTTTTCGGAGTAATACAAATGATACACATGTATCACAAAAGGAAAGATCGTCGATATAGTTCATACACTACTGAAGCTTTGATGACGGAACCTTTCTGGTCAGTGTTCTAAGCTGAAATACCGTCACTGTTCTAGTAAAAGGTCATGTACCTAAGGAATGGCATAAGGAAAATGAACCTTAAGTACATTATAGTGTAGGAGTGCATATATAAGTCTTGTAAACATAGATTCCTAGAGTGCGGTACGGTCAAGTTCATTTTTCCTTCACACGTACGCATAGGGAAATGAACGCAACGAATATTCTTGGATGGACTAAATATTCATATGAGGCTGGGAGGCGTGACCAGTCTTAAGGAAAATAGTGGATAGGAGGAGCATTGGGAGATATGACCTTTTGCCAGAATAGCGACGATATATCACATAGCGACCTTTCTAAGCGCAACGACAATATGTATTTTCTTTTTCGTTTTGCTATTGGCTTTACGTCGCACCGACACAGAGAGGTTTTATGGCGACAATGGGACAGGAAAGGGCTAGGACTGCGAAGGAAGCGGCCGTGGCCTTAATTAAGGTCTGCTGTTAAAATGGGAAACGACGGAAAACCATCTTCAGGACTGCCGACAGTGAGGTTCGAACCCGCTATCTCCTGAATACTGGATACTGGCCGCACTTAAGCGACTGCAGCTATCGAGCTCGGTGACAATATATTAAAATGATAACTATGTAGATCCATATTTTTGAATTTTAATGTCAGTTTTTCATAAAACAATTCGTTTATTGCATTCTATAGAACATGATAATACAACTGTATACGTTCATATATTTTCATTATAGATTTAGGATGTATTTCAGTGTTCAGTCTCCAAGGTCCTGAGAATTTACTAAATGCAGCCACAATCCTCTGTTTGTAACTAGTTCTGTCGTCTCGTTTAGTTCTAAACCTCTTATTTTTAAATCGTCATAAACTCAGTCTATCGTCGTACTGGCCCCCTTCTACTTATTTTACCCTCGATAAGAGAGTCCATTATTTTCCTAGGTAACCTTTCATCATTCATTCACTTTACATGACCCCACAACCGAAGCCGGTTAATGCGTACAGCTTTATCCATCGAGTTAATTCCTAACTTATTGTTTAACTCCTCATTGCGAGTATCCTACTGCCATTGTTCCCACCTATATGTACCAGCTATCAATCTTGTTACTTTCATATGTTACCTTCTAACTTATGAATACTATATCCATAGTCTACCCAGATTTCCCTCCCGTAAAGCAATGATGATCTGAAAACAGAGCGATATAAAGATAGTTTTGTCCGGAAGCTGACGTCCTTCTTACAGAATAACGCTGAACGCAACTGCGAGCTAACTGCATAAGCTTTACTAGACCTTGATTCCATCTCACTTACTGTACTACCATCCTTGAAGAACAGAAATCCTAAATAATTGAAATTACGCACCTATTCCAGATTTATATCCTCAATTTGACATTCAATTTCCTTGGATTTATTACTGACTGACATCAGCTTACTCTTGGAAAGTTAATTTTCATACCATAAGACCTATCTGTGTCGGTGCGACGTAAAGCAAATAGCAAAAAAAAAAAGAATGTCATACCATTCTCATTGCACTTATTATCAAGTTCCAAGATATTAGACTGCAGGGTTTGGGTACAATTCGCCTTTTAGACCAAGTCGCCAGCATAGGCCAGACTGCTTACTATATTTTCACCTAACCGAATCTCCCCCTGCCACTTATAAATACCTCTAGCAGATGATTCACGTAAACTATGAACAACTAAGGCGAATAAGCGTAATTTTACAAGGATCATTTTCCTCCTCCCATAGAAGCTCACCGAAGATGGAATTAATGAGTTTCATTTTTTAAATGATAAAAGTTGTTATTCAGTTGTCATTGACGGAT
The DNA here is from genome assembly GCF_040414725.1 of Anabrus simplex. Lineage (NCBI taxonomy): Eukaryota > Metazoa > Arthropoda > Insecta > Orthoptera > Tettigoniidae > Anabrus > Anabrus simplex. The sequence continues at coordinate 1,606,832,618 of NC_090265.1, read as the reverse complement.
AATAATATTATTAGTGACCGGAATGGACTCTCTTTTCACGATGCTGTACTCGCTAGGCTATTGTTTTTGTACGAGATAATTTATATCATACGTCAAATAACACTCACTTTCTCACAGTTACTATGCCTCATTATGTGGGTTGAAATGGCACTCACAAAATATTATGGTCACAGAAGTGGACAATAATGAGGTTGGAAAGTGAATTACTTTATTTAGTGTTTGCCTACGTTTTAGTACCAGTATTGTATGCAATTCATTTACATGCTATGCCACACTCAAAGCAATATAATCGCAATATTATAGGTTATGTTATTCGTTCAAATGTTGACCTTTTGTCTGATAAAGCACTCAGCTAACTCTCATTTGTTTTCATGCATTGTTTGCATGATGTACTGTAGTTTTCTCCAATGCATTAAAATGTGATGCGAGTCATATTACTGAAGTGATTCATAATAAATTATCGCTACGATAAAATGAACGTCAACATTATTGGTTGTACGGGCACAAACCACCAGCAGATGTACTCTAAATCTCAGAGTTAGTTACATAGGCATGAACATTGGCGCTATGTCAGGTAATCTGTGAGTTAATGACATTAGATTGTATTAGTCAGTGGTCCAAAGAGGGAAAGGTAAAGAAGGACAAACAATTAGGACAGAATATAACAAGGGATTGCTAGCAGTATTGTGAAGAAAAGGGAAATTATAAATATAATTTGTGAACTGAATGGAGTGTATGCGAATAAAGGGAATTCAATGCATTTCGTATAATAAAGGTAATCAAGTGGCCCACTTATTGAAATACAGCAAAGGAACAAAAATATGAGAGAAAAATGTATTGAAGGGAATGAGACAGGCCCGGTCTATGAAACCAAGAATAACGACTGTGAAGATTCGTCGTGCTGACCACACGACACCTCGTAATTTGCAAGTATTTGGGCTGAGCAGCTGTCACTTGGTAGACCAATGCCAGTCGAGGATATTGCGCCTTGGGGTTTGGTTTTTTGGGAATGAGGCAGGTATGTTTAAAAAACTTAAGTAATTAAACAGATTATGAAATTGGGAGACCAGCGAAACTATGCGTATGTGATATTATTATCAGAGAAATACGGGAAAAGAAATCTGAGATAAAATCCACTTAGGATAGCTGCCCTAATGCTAGGGAAACCACAAACGTTCAGCTTGCTGATTAATACGTAAGGACTATAAGAAAACATATTTAATATTCATTGGTTTTTTTAAAATGTTGCAATATTTAGACCATTAATTTTCGGGCAGCTATCCTCCAATGGATTCTATTTATTCATATAACTTTTAAGTTATGCAGATGATTTTTAATTATCTGGAGTGATTTTATTTTTTATCTTTAGAATGTTGTTTTACGTCGCATCGGCACAGATATGTCTTAAGGGGACAATGGGATAGGAAAGGCCTAGGAATGGAAAGAAAGCGACCGTGTCCATAATTAAGGTACAGCTGAAGCATTTGCCTGGTGTGAAAACCATCTTCAGGGCTTTCGAGAGTGGGGGGTTCGAACCCACTGTCTCCCGGATGCAAGCTCACAGCTGCGCGCCCCTATCTGCCAACTCGCCAGGTTATTTGTAGTGAAGCTCCCAAAATCGCAGTTGATATTTCTTGTAGAGCATTAGTAGGGAGTCGAAACCTTTTGAAATATTCACAGTGAAATTTGCGATTTTCCGCGGATACCAAACAACATACCAATAACTTCTCCGTTGTTAATCTTATATTATATTGTGACCAAAGTCACGAAAGCAAGGCTCACACTGTCTTTTCTTTTCTATATCAACCTCTTTGGACTGTTTTTCATCTCGATCAAATCTGTCTGTTGGATACATAGTAAGCCTTTGTTATATCAATCAATCACCACTGATCTGCATTTAGGGCAGTCGCCCAGGTGGCAGATTCCGTATCTGTTGCTTTCTTAGGCTTTTCTTAAAATATTGGAAAGAAATTGGAAATTTATTGAATATCTCCCTTCGTAAGTTATTCCAATCCCGAATTCTCCTTCCTATAAACGAATATTCACCTGAATTTGTCTTCTTGATTTCCAACTTTATCTTCGTATTGTGATCTTTTCTACTTTTAAAAACACTACTCAGACTACTAATGTAATTCCTCGCCATCTCTCCACTGACTGCTCGGAACATACCGCTTAGACGAGCAGCTCGTCTCCAACCTCCCAAGTCTTCCCAGCCCAAATTTTGCAACATTTTCGTGACGCTGCTCTTTTTTCGGAAATCACCCAGAAAAAATCGAGCTGCTTTCCTTCGAATTTTTTCCAGTTATTGAGAGAAGTAATCCTGGTAAGGGTCCCATACATTGGAATCATACTCGAGTTGGGGTCTTACCAGAGACTTATATGCCCTCTCCTTTTCATCCACACTAAAACCCCTAAATATCTTCATAACCATGTGCAGAGATCTGTACCCTTTATTTACAATCTCAATTACGTGATGACCCCAATGCAGATCAATCCTTATAACACGTCCGTACTTACAATGAACCCGATAAGGAACTTCTCCCCCATCAACGCAGTAATTAAAACGGAGAAGACTTTTCCTATTTGTGAAACTCACAACCTGACTTTTAACCCCGTTTATCATCATACCATTGCCTTCTGTCCATCTCACAATATTATCGAGGTCATTTTGTAGTTACTCACAATCTTGTAAGTTATTTATTACTGTATACAGTATAAAATCTTTCTCAAAAATCCTTATCTCTGATTCCACTTCTTTACTCATATATATATGTAAGAAAACCGTAGAGGTCCTATAATACAGTCTTGAGGAATTCTCCTCTTAATAATTACGGTATCAGATAAAGCTAGAATTATAGCTACCCATTCAGTCACTCTTTTATCTAGTACAACTGCACTGATTTTTCCCAGTAGACTCTCATGATCCAACCTATCAATATTTCCCACAACATCCGATCGTTTAATGGACTATTCAGTTGACGTACAGGTTACTTCTTGATAAACTTCGAAATATTTTGTCATTCGAAAGCAGTCGGCTATTCTCCTTAACCTATGGTGCCTGTTGTTTCTTAAGAACTCCCCTTTGAGGCAGAGACGAAGAACATGAGAAGGGTTTCAATCTCGTTGCACCCACGGCAACGAGCATCTTAGCTTCTGTCGGGAACATTACGAATTGCGACAACATTGCATTTCATTTTTATGGCGCAAGTCCATTGAGAAGAAGATACGCCATTCTTCGTCCAACTATTAGATTTCTTCCACTCTGAGAAAAGTGAAGATCTGGACTTCCAATTCTTCGTAAGAGTTGATCCATGATATTTAATCCCTATTTTGGAAGCTTCGGAGCGTGTTGTATAAATAAATCAGCTCAGAGTGGCACGGAGCCTTATACAGAGTACCGCTATATTGAATGAAAATATTCTTCGGTGTAGTTTGATGTCGAAAGAAAGAGTTTAACACATATGTACGAAAGTGGATAACCTATTTCTCTTCCATGTAGAAAATGGTTTATCGAGCGAGTTGGCCGAGCGGTTTGGGTCGCGCAACTATGAGCTTGCATTCGATAGTGGGTTCCAATCCCACAGTCGGCAGCCCTGAAGATGGTTTCCCGTAGTTTCCTATTTTCACACCATGCAAATGCTGAGGATGTACCTTAATTAAGGCCACACCCGCTTCCTTACCACTGCTAGTACTTTCCTATCCCACCGTCGCCATAAGACCTATCTGTGTCCATGCGACGTAAAGCAATTTCTTTTTACCAGTCATTACTACGCCGTAAATCTGACAACGGCAGAGATCCTAGAGATGTTCAATAAAATGCAAAAAGAAGGAAAAGTAAACAAGGGCCGATTTAGAAACCTACAATTACGTAGTTTTCTTCATTGCCTAATTATTTCATTTTACTATCATACTATCATATCATTAATCCCTATTTTGGAAGCTTTGGAGCATGTTGTATAAATACATCAGCTCAGAGTGTCACAGAGCCTTGTACAGAGTACCGCTATGTAGGGGGCAACGCGTCCGCCTGTCATCCTGCTGCCCCGGGTTCGATTCCCGGCCGGGTCAACGGTTTTTAATTGTAAATGATTAATATCCCTGGCCTGGGGACTGGGTGTTCCTTTCTTCACATTCAACACTTTACACTTCTGCAATTGCACTTACACGCAGGTTCCTCTCAGAAGATCTGCAGAGGTCGACGCCACGAACAAATATCATTAAACAGAAAAGTAGAACAGAAAGCATCAAGAACAAAGCTCCCTTCAAAGTTGAAAATTGGTTGCTACCTACGTGGATCATTGGTTCCGTATCAAAGTCAAAAAATCGCGGGTTCAATCCCGGAAGAGGTAGTCGGGTTATTGAAGGGGGTAGAAACGTCTATTCGCCACTCCAACGATGCTGGCATGTAGAATATTTCTGGTAACACATTCTGTGATTATACCCAAAATTAAAACTGGAGTTTAGGTCGCCAAGAGGATTTTGGTTTCTCTGCCTTCTGTTACAGTAAAAATAGAACGTCGAATCTGATACCCAAGCAGCCTAGAAGCCAAACGGTAGTATTAATTTCGTAATATTAATTCTTCTTCTTCTTTACCTGTTTACACTCCAGGTCGGTTTTTCCCTCGAACTCAGCGAGGGATTCCGCCTCAGGGGCAGTGTCCTGGAAGTTCCAGACTCTGGGTCTGGGGACAAAACTGTGGAGGATGACCAGTACCTCGCCCAGGAGGCCGCACCTGCAATGCTGAACAGGGGCCTTGTGGGGGATGGGAAGACTGTAAGGAATAGACAAGGAAGAGGGAAGGAAGCGGCCGTGGCTTTAAGTTAGGTACCATCCCGGCATTTGTCTGGAGGAGAAGTGGGAACCCACACAAAAACCACTTCCAGGATGACTGAGGTGGGAATCGAACCCACTTCTACTCAGTTGACCTCCAGAGGCTGAGAGGACCCCATTCCAGCACTCGTACCACTTTTCAAATTTCGTGACAGAGCCAGGAATCGAACCCGGGCCTCCGAAGGTGGCAGCTAATCACACTAACCACTACACCACAGAGGCGGAAAATGTTAATTGCTGGAGGTTTATATATCCTGCACATATGGTACAAATTGGTTGTGTTATACAGTAAAAATACTTCGATTTATATTAATACCAGTTGATTTTCGAATATAATGGCTGCTAAATATTGACAAAAGATCAAACTACTGTACATAGCAATTACACTTGACTGAATTACCTGTTGCTGGCTGATCATAACGTTATTGTTTGACCGTGTTGAGATTGATAGAGCACCCGTCTGTTATCTATACAATATGAGTGTAGCAGATCCTGACAAAGCGGCACCACCTTCGTCTCCCTCATTCCAGTTGGACGCTTTGCGGTGGGAAGGGGGTTGATTATATTTTGAAGGGATTCCTCTTGTGCTCATTGTCTGAGGGCTTCTTAGTCTCCTTATAAGGAAGGCGTGGTAGTGGTGATGATGACAACTGCTTAATTTAAGAGAGTCTAGATAAATTTATAGAAACAAAAGACAAAGACACCTCCGTACAGGCCATGAAGGCCCTTGGAGGAGTGGAAGGTAAAGGTTTCCACCATGTTAACCGCGGCACATGATGGGGTAGTGACGCCCGGCCGCCTTCGCCCCCAGGAATTAACCTAGTACTCATTTTTGGTGTAGGCTGAGTGAACCTCAGGGCCATATGCACCTCCGGAAGTGGAAATCTCGTTTCTTAAATTTTACGGCTTTCTGACGGAGATCCTCCCGGGCGAACCCAGCACGCCTTTACCGCCTCGGCCAGGCATCCCCTAATTTATAGAAACAGAATGAATTAATACTGTACTTGAAAATATTATGTAGTAGGTAAGAACTTTTTAAATGGAACTTATCATGAAAACGTTCAAAATACCGCAGATTTCGCTCACCTTTTAAATGTCCCATACCTGAATACGTAACACGTATATGTTATACATGCCAATAAAAATAGAGGTACACCTTCTTATATTTTTCTTCTGTATTAATTCCGAAGTCCGCCTCTGTGGTGTAGTGGTTAGCGTAATTAGCTGCCACCCCCGGAGGCCCGGGTTCGATTCCCGTCTCTGCCACGAAATTTGAAAAGTGGTACGAGGGCTGGAACGGGGTCCACTCAGCCTCGGGAGGTCAACTGAGTAGAGGTGGGTTCGATTCCCACCTCAGCCATCCTGGAAGTGGTTTTCCGTGGTTTCCCACTTCTCCTCCAGGCGAATGCCGAGATGGTACCTGACTTAAGGCAACGGCCGCTTCCTTCCCTCTTCCTTGCCTATCCCTTCCACTCTTCCCATCACTCTACAAGGCCCCTGTTCAGCATAGCAGGTGAGGCCGCCTGGGCGAGGTACTGGTCATACTCCCCAGTTGTATCCCCCGACCAAGAGTCTGAAGCTCCAGGACACAGCCCTTGAGGCGGTAGAGGTGGGATCCCTCGCTAAGTCCGAGGGAAAAACCGAACCTGGAGGGTAAACAGATGATGATGATGATGATGATTAATTCCGAATAGAGTTATTATTATTATTATTATTATTATTATTATTATTATTATTATTATTATTATTATTATTATTATTATTATTAATCTACCTGGTGGCCATGCTCGTTAAGGCGTTGAAGTCTAAACGGTCTGACACCGTGGTTAGCCGGTTCGAGTCCCGTTGTTCGAAGAAATTTTCAACATCAGAATGTTGGCCGGCAGGTTAGGGGAGGTGGTGGTATACAATTTCTCATCACTAGATTGGGTGTTAAAAGTCTGGATTATGTTACAAACCTCTCCGCAGTGTTTATACGGAATGAAAGCATATGGAGCTGTTGATGGTGATTCGTCCGTCGGATGGAGACGTTAGGCTATGAGCAGACCCCTTGGTGCTATTCGACAGGAGTAGGCTATGTGCCGGCACCGGGTTTCACCCTCTTCCTTCCTACTACCATATATCTTGTCATTCATTTAATCTCATGAACTCATCTGACGAGGTTTACGTCAGGAGGGACATCCAGTAATAAAAACCCGCCACGACAGATTCATCTCACCTCATACCCGACCCCGTAGAGAAACGGGACAAGGGTTGACCAAACCAAACCAAACCAAACCAAACCAAACCAAACCAAACCAAACCAAACCAAACCAAACCAAACCAAACCAAACCAAACCAAACCAAACCAAACCAAACCAAACCAAACCAAACCAAACCAAACCAAACCAAACCAAACCAAACCAAACCAAACCAAACCAAACCAAACCAAACCAAACCAAACCAAACCAAACCAAACCAAACCAAACCAAACCAAACCAAACCAAACCAAACCAAACCAAACCAAACCAAACCAAACCAAACCAAACCAAACCAAACCAAACCAAACCAAACCAAACCAAACCAAACCAAACCAAACCAAACCAAACCAAACCAAACCAAACCAAACCAAACCAAACCAAACCAAACCAAACCAAACCAAACCAAACCAAACCAAACCAAACCAAACCAAACCAAACCAAACCAAACCAAACCAAACCAAACCAAACCAAACCAAACCAAACCAAACCAAACCAAACCAAACCAAACCAAACCAAACCAAACCAAACCAAACCAAACCAAACCAAACCAAACCAAACCAAACCAAACCAAACCAAACCAAACCAAACCAAACCAAACCAAACCAAACCAAACCAAACCAAACCAAACCAAACCAAACCAAACCAAACCAAACCAAACCAAACCAAACCAAACCAAACCAAACCAAACCATTATTATTAAAATAAAGCAGTTATTGGCAACCAGTAGAAGGAGAAGGAGAAGGATAAGAAGAAGAAGAAGAAGAAGTAACGTTTAAAGGAAGTAGTAACAAAAACGTATTGTACTGGAAATATTTTCCATGTTATGAAAAGTATAGCATATACCTCGGTAATAATAGTATAGTCAAGTTCCTCACACAGAGAAACAATCTATATCGAAGATAGTGGTATAAATTATATCGTCAGACACTGAAAAGCAGTTTGATTTATTTCTTCGTGACAACGTGTATAGCATTTCGCGCTAGTATAATGTCTGCAATATCGTTTGGTGACTAAGTCAACTGTCAATCAAGGATAAAATAAGAAGTACCGGAGAGAACACATATGATCTAGATTTACAACAAACATGATGAGGAACATTTTTCTCTTCTTCCTGTAGAGAATACTTGAACGGTGCATTGGCACATGGTATCACGCAGAGAAAAAGGAAGCAAGATAAAGAAGCAGGTTCTCTACGTCTTAGAACGCACAATATTACAGATGTCAATCTTCATCAACTTGACGAATGGAACACAGCGCTCAATATCCTGCTGGCAGGGAAGTGGTTTACGGTTGGCAAGTGCAGAGCAACACTTTATTATGTCCTACACCACCTGCCCTTTTTGCTCTGAGCTCCACATTCCGAGAATTCTGTAATGTTAAACAGAACAACAAGAGAGGGATTTTTCCTTGCAACAACCATTGATCATGTCAGATCCTACTGGTATTAACCTCTTCCAATACATAAGGTTTATTTTTATAGTGGTAAATTAGTACATGTCAATATTACTATCATTTTTGAAAATAATTCATACTCAGATCGAATTAGGAAAGGAAGTTTGGACATTGAACTTATGAAGCTAACTAACTCGCGTGTTGTTTAAATCAGCTGAAGGTTGGCACAGAGCCTTGTACAGAGTATCGCTATAACTGAATTAAAATCGTCGCTGTTCGTGCAGAAGGTCATATCAGACAATGCCCTTCGTATCCATTATTTTCCCTAAGAATGGTCATGCCTCTAAGCCACATATGGGATATGCAGTCCATCAGAACAATATTCGTTGTGTTCATTTTCCTATGCTTATGTGTAAAGGAAAATTAACCTTACCAAACCGCATTCTATAAATATGTTTGCACGACTTATTTACGCACTCACTCCTACAGTATAATGTACTTAAGGTTCACTTTCCTTTAACGCATCAGCGTACGAAAATGAATACAACGAATGTTGTTCCGATGGACGGCATATCCATATGTGGCTGGGAGGCGTGACCAGTTTTAAGGCAAATGATGGATAGGAAGAGCATTGTGAGATACGACCTTTTGCCCGAACAGATTCGTCGCTGTAATTTGATATCGAAAGAAAGAGTATACCGCAAATTTACAAAAATAGATGACCTCACTCTCTTCCTTGTAGCAAATAGTTTACCGAGCGAGTTGGCCATGCGGATAGGGACGCGCATCTGTGATCTTGCATTCGGGAGATAGTGAGTTCGAACCTCACTCTCGGCAGCTGTGAAGATTATTTTCCATCGTTTTCCATTTTCACACCAGCATGGGGATGTATCTTAATTAAGGACACAGACGCTTCCTTCCTACTCCTAGTCTTTTCCTGTCCCAATCGTCCCTATAATACCTACCTATGTCAGTCTGTCGTAAAACAAATTGAGAAAAATGGCTATCAGTATCAGACAAAAATTTATTATGTTTGGTGTGTCTTTTAGAGTCACGTTACTGTTGTAAATAAGGACGGTTTGTAAGTCCAACCTACACATTTTACACCTTAATATATTTTCGTTCTTGACTGAAAAATAGACCCCGCCGAATTATTTTTTTTAAGCACAGGCAAAGTTGCAGATTTTATTTTTGGCACTTTAATTACAACCCACAGAACAGTAGATCATAAATTGGGCCAATGGTCTAGATGTTAGGCTTCTTTAAACAACAAGAATCATCATAATCATCATCGCTAGATCATAACTGAGCACCTGACGAATGTTTTACATTGTAACCACGTAACAGACATGTTGTGTTGAATCAACAGTAAACATTAGAAAAGCCGCACCCATTACACTTCTAATGAACAGAATTATTTCTCTCGGTGCCTTTAATTTATATAGGAACTTGTCAGTACATCAGTAAAGATTTGACAACATCCTACAGCCAGCGTTTCTTACAAGGGAAGCTTCGGTGAAATCACAACACAATTTAACCTCAAATTCCACTTATATAATATACAGTGTATTTCTGTCACCGGTTGGCCGGGGGGCGCGCTGTGCTTATCTGTCTACCCTTGACTCATCACTCCCCGCTCCGTGACATAGCAACAGGGATAGCACCTCGCCCGCTTTATCCGTTCGTGACACGAAATAAAAATAAAAATTAAGGGAATAAGAATTAAGAAGATAATGATAAAAACTTACATTTAGCTTGTATGGTTTCAATTTTAACATTTTCATAGCCCGCCATGGTGAGCTCTTCGGAACACCGGCTTCTTTTCCAAGTGGTCTTAGTGATTTCGTAGGCGTATATTCTAATCTTTCTGCGACTTCATTTACCTTTTCATCCTCAAGTACACGTTTTCTAACACTTCGCTTCTAATCGAGTAAAGAACTAGTTCCTCTCAATTTATTTACGAGTTTCCGCGCGGTCTCTCTATGTGAAGGGCGTACATCTAGGAATTGTGTTACAAATCGCCTAACGACTTCCCTGCAAGACTCTATTTTCACATAATGATCGTACATAAATACCCTTTCCTCTACCGTGTACACATGTGGAAGCATTATGAGAATTATACCCCGAAGTAACACTTCACAACTCAAGAACAGTTGGAGCGACAGATCAACACTTGATACACGTTCTAAGCACGGACATGAACTGCGAAGTACGGGCATTCGCGTGCTGTCGCCGCGCTGTGTAACGGGAAGTGATGAGTCAACGGCAGGCAGATAAGTTACGTGCGCCTACCGACCAGCCGATGAGAGAAACACACTGTACATACCACGAAACAGTCCTTTGTTAAAAATTACCTGCGAATTTCCATCGGAAATTTCCAAAGTTGACATCCGAATTTGTGAAAAAACTCAGGATAAGGCAGATAAAGACTTTGGCAGCTCCTGTAAAGACCGAACGTTGTACAATAGATCATGCCCACATGACAGACAAGCTGTGTGGATCACCATATTCGTCAGCTATTTGTTCTCTCACCGAAGAAGCAACGATGAGCGAATACCAGACCTCACTCCAAGCTGATAGAGATGCTCACTGCAGTTAACAAAACAGCGGTGGTATCACGCACTATATTTCAGCTCGGTTTCGAGACGTTCCAATCTAAACTCAGTATTCAGTCTCCAAATTGGTCCACCGTGGACGCCCTCTTAACGGCCAGTTCAAGACCACAAATAACGAAATGGCTGGTTAAAATGACAATATTCAAATAAAGGACTTTCTGCCACGTTATCGTACAATACTTAAATTTAAGATGTTTTAATTTCGAAACATAAAGTTTGTTGCATACATTGATCTACCAGCTTCTGTGGCTCAGGCGGCCAAGCGCCAGCCTCTCACCCCTGGGAACCGAGGTTCAAATTCCGGTCACTCCATGAGAGATTTGTCCTGGATAAAGCGGAGGTGGGACAGGTTCTCCTCCGGGTACTCCGGTTTTCCCTGTCGCCATCCACTCCAGCAACGCTCTTCAGTATCATTTCATTTCATCTGTCAATCATTATTCATTGTCCCAGAGGAGTGCGACAGGCTTCGGCAGCCGGCACTGTTCCTATCCTCACCGCTAGATGGGAGCTTCATTCATTCCATTTCTGACCCGGTCGACTGGCTGGAAACAGGCTCTGTGTTTTCATTTTTTTCACAATGATCTACCAAACCCCATGGCACAACAGCCCCTAAGGGCCATGACATACCAAGCGACCGCTGCTCGGCCCGTAGCCCTGTAGATTGCGAGATGACGCGTGATCGACAGGACGAATCCTTCCGGCCATTATTCTTGGCTCTCTAGATCGGGTCCGGTATTTCGTCATCAATAGCTCCCCAACTGTAATCACGTAGGCTGAGTATACCTCGAACCAGCCCTCGCATACAGATAATAATCGCATCCAGGTAAAACTCCCTGAATTTGGAGCCTCCAGGTAACAGACAAACACGCTTCCCCTACTCCGCGGGGCCGGCAAGTACATTAATACACCAAAACCAAACCAAACCCCATGGCGCTTACCAAGCGACCGTTGCTCATCCCGAAGTTCTGCAGGTTACGAGGTGCCGTGTGGTCGTCACGACAAATCCTCTCGGCCATTAGTCTTCAGAGGGTTCGAACTTACTATCTCTCGAATACTGGATACTGGCCCCGCTAAGCGACCACAGAAATCGAGCTTGGTAAATCAAACTGTCGAGCCCACAGCTATACTGGGATGAACAGCTGGTAATATCCGAATTGAAAATGTCTAAATAGGTTGAATGTTATAATCAAACATTTCCAGAATTTCCAGCTGCCTATATGGATCAGTGGTAGAGTGTCGGCCTCCGGACCCCAAGATAGTGGGTTCAAACCCGGCAGAGGTAGTCGGATTTTCGAAGGGCGGAAAGAGTCCATTCGACACTCTATGTCGTACGATGTCAGCATGTAAAATATCTCTGGTGACACTTTTGGTGCTTAACCTACAAAATTCATTGAAATGTCGTATGGCTTTTAGTGCCGGGATATTCCAGGACGGCTTCGGCTCGCCAGGTGTAGGTCTTTCTATTTGACACCCGTAGGCGACCTGCGCGTCGTGATGATGATGATGATGATGATGATGATGATGATGATGATGATGAAGACAACACATACACCCAGCCCCCGTGCCATTGGAATTAACCAATTAAGGTTAAAATCCCCGACCCAGCCGGGAATCGACTCCGGGACCCTCTGAACCGAAGGCCAGTACACTGACCGTTCAGCCAACGAGTCGGACACAAAATTCATTAAATCTCAGCCATAGACGCCCAAGAGAGTTTCGGTTTACTCGGTCTGTCATGTAGTGGGCCTAGATGCACACGGTAGCTGAGGCCATACGATTATTTTTTTGTTGGAAAATGTTAATAAATAAAGAAAATAAGCACACGGTTATCTGAAAATGCAATATTTATTTCCTTTTATGATAAATAGAATATTTCAACACTTGTTACAATAACAAACATCGAAGATATTTCGTTTCATGACAAACAATATATTGTAACGCTTACAACTTCCTTTCACAACACAACTTCCACGAACTTCCATTCATAAAATTTTGAGCGCATGTCACTTACACGTTTTTCTTTAACATTTACTTTTGCAGTGACACCTCTGATAACCCCGTGTTCCCAATATACTGTTAGCTGAAATCGCTTCTCTGGGACACATTTCTCTGCCTTTTGCAAACTTGAAGCTTTCCTCCAGCTATACGAAATATTCAGTGCAGGGATTTATTTCTGGTCTGACGTCTTTTGCTTTAATATGCCTGAAGGAGTGTCTAAAACGGCAAAAACACAGTATATAGTTTTATCATTGCATGATCCTTCTACAATAATTTATTGTTATATTTGGTCCTTAAATCTTCAAGGTTTTCTTGGATTATTTTACAAGGTTCGCGTGTTGATTGTATTCTTCCTTAGTAAGACAAACTTCGTTTACCTGTCTGTTTATTTTGTAGTATGGCAAACAGAGTTTCGACAAATTCCCTACTCATATCACTTTCTGTATTAGGCCTACTCGTTTTTGCTACTATCAATTGCGGCCAACTGCTGCACTATTTTTGAGATGAACTAACGAAAAATATCATTCATTACATCTTGGCCAAAGAGGTTATGGGAAATTACGACACTGCCCGTACAATGGTGTTCCTATAATCATCGTCCAGCTATGCAGTGCATTGTAGTTAATGACCGGGCATTAACGTTATTATCCATTGTAGTTGAACACTGACATTAAAGTCCGGCTATTAACGACATTAACGAATTTAAGATGTATTTAAAATGAACAAAAACACCCATTCCCCGAATAAGAGAATTTTAACCATACGCGTTTACAGTCCTCGGCCTTCGGGAATCGAAGCCTGGGATCTCTGAACCAAAAATAAATTTCAACGTAGAATTAGCTTCCTCGAGAATGGGTACATGAAAAGAAAAATTTTAAGACGCTTTTACTGTTTGAGTAGATCGTGAGTAGTATAATTGGACAGTTCGGCCGCCTCCTCCTCCTCCCACCGCCTCCTCCGCCGCCTCCTCCGCCGCCGCCGCCCGCGGGAAATTTGAATTTTGGCGGGAAATTTGAATTTTGGCGCGAGATTTGAATTTGTAAACAAAGCCACGTGCTTTTTGACAGCTGTCATCGACAACAACGCAACGCTAACCTCACTGCTGCCATCTTGACGGGCCTAAACCTCACTAGTGCCAACTTAACCTAACTAGCATGAGGTAAACAAAGCCACGTGTTTTATGACAGCCACGTGCTTTTTGACAAACAACAACGCATCGCTAACCTCAGTACGGCCATCTTGACGGGCCTAAACCTCAGTAGTGCCAACTTAACCTCACTAGCGCGAGGTAAACAAAGCCACGTGTTTTTTGACAGCCACGTGCTTTTTGACAGATTTGTAAACAAAGCCACGTGCTTTTTGACAGACAACAACGCATCGCTAACCTCAGTACTGCCATCTTGACGGGCCTAAACCTTAGTGGTACCAACTTAACCTCACTAGCATGAGGTAAACAAAGCCACGTGTTTTTTGACAGCCACGTGCTTTTTTGACAGCTGTCATCCGCCATCTTTAAACCACAAAGCACTGTGCTGCCCTCTATATCGCAGTAGCCGCAAAATTCGTCACCTGTCATCAGCAGTGCTGCCATCTTGACTGGTCTAAACCTTAGTGCTACCAACTTAACCTAACTAGCGCGAGGTAAACAAAGCCACGTGCAGATGTCATTTGCTATCTTTAATCCAGAGAGCATCGTGCAGCCCTCTTTAGCTACTTACCTTTGAAATGTGGTACGTCACAGCTGCCATCCGCCATCTTGCATCGCAAACCTCAGTGCTGCACTCTATGTAGTGGCGGCAAATTCCACATGCTCTTGTTTGGAAACAAAGCCACGTGCAGCTGTCATCCGCCATCTTTAATCCATAGAGCACCGTGCTGCCCTCTTTAGCTACTTACCTTTGAAATGTGGTACGTCACAGCTGTCATCCGCCATCTTGCATCGCAAACCTCAGTGCTGCACTCCATGTAGTGGCGGTAAATTCCACGTGCTCTTGTTTGGAAACAAAGCCACGTGCAGCTGTCATCCGCCATCTTTGAGCACCGTGCTGCCCTCTTTAGCTACTTACCTTTGAAATGTGGTACGTCACAGCTGTCATCCGCCATCTTGCATCGCAAACCTCAGTGCTGCCCGGTGGCGGCAAATTCCACGTGTTCTTGTTTGGAAACAAACCTATGCGCTTTTTGTCAGATATCATCCGCCATCTTTAATCTAGAGAGCACCGTGCTGCCCTCTATGTGGTGGTGGTAAATTCTACACGCTTTACAAACCTATGTGCTTTTCTGACAGCTGTCAACCGCCAGAGAGCACCGTGCTGCCCTCTTTATGCCGGTGGCAAATTCTACATGCTTTTTGACAGCTGTCACCTGCAAGAGAGCACCGTGCTGCCATTTTTAGCTAGATACCTGTGGTAGCGGTAAATTCCACGTGCTCTTGTTTAGTAAACAAAGCTACATGCTTTTTTGACAGCTGTCGTCCGCTATCTTTAATCAATAGAGCACTGTGCTGCGGGTAATTTCATCAGCTGTCATCCGCCATCTTTAATCTACACAACACCATGCTGCTCTCTGTAGTAGCGGGCAATTTGAAAAGTTCTGTTAGCTATCATCCGCCATCTTTAATCAAGAGAGCACCGTGCTGCCATCTATGTGGTGGCGGCAAATTCCACGTGCTCTTGTTTAGTAAACAAAGCCACGTGCAGCTGTCATCCGCCATCTTTGAGCACCGTGCTGCGGGCAATTTCGTCAGCTGTCATCCGCCATCTTTAATCTACAGAACACCGTGCTGCCCTCTGTAGTAGCGGGCAATTTGAAAAGTTCTGTTAGCTATCATCCGCCATCTTCGAGCACCGTGCTGCCCTCTATGTGGTGGCGGCAAATTCCACGTGCTTTACAAACTCACGTGCTTTTTTGACAGCTACCATCCGCCCTGCTCTCTGTAGTAGCGGGTAATTTGAAAAGTTCTGTTAGCTGTCATCCGCCATCTTTGAGCACCGTGCTGCCCGGTGGCGGTAAATTCCACGTGCTTTACAAACTCACGCGCAGCTGTCATCCGCCATCTTACATCGCAAACCTCAGTGCTACACTCTTTAGTTGAAAAATGGTGGCGGATAATTTAAAAAAGAAAAATTCTACAGCGGCCATCTCTCGACGCTAATTGCACAAGATGGTGGCTATACATAACTCCTTAAAGGTGCTTATGCGAGATGATCGCTATACATAGACGCCCTTGGGATGCTTGCGCAAGATGGCGGTTATACATGGCTCCTTATGAGGGATGCTTGCGCGAGATGGTGGTTGCTCTTATGAGGCGGCTTAAGGATCCTTGGCTAGAGCCTCCCTAAGGATGCTTGCGCAAGATGGCGCATGCAAGATGGTGGCTATACATAGCTCCTTATGAGACAGCCAGTACAACATGTGATCAGAACATTGATTGATGTGTTCAGAACACAAAATAAGTAGAATCGAACACTGTACTCGATACAACATGTGATTAAAACATTGTTTGGTGTGTTCAGAACACTAATCGAACGCTGTACAACATGTTAGGGGATACCTTTGTTTAGATTGAAACATAACAAGACTAGAATTGAACACTGCACATTGATTGATGTGTTCAGAACACAAAATAAGTAGAATCGAACACTGTACTCGATACAACATGTGATTAAAACATTGTTTGGTGTGTTCAGAACACTAATCGAACGCTGTACAACATGTTAGGGGATACCTTTGTTTAGATTGAAACATAACAAGACTAGAATTGAACACTGCACTCGATGTCGTTACATGTGTTCAGAACAATGATTGATGTGTTCAGATCACTAAACAAGTAGAATCGAACGCTGTACAACATGTTAGGGGATACCTTTGTTTAGATTGAAACATAACAAGACTAGAATCGAACACTGCACTCGATGTCGTTAACCTTAACATGTGATCCGATACAACATGTTAGGGGATACCTTTGTCCTAAGAACCGAACACTGTACAACATGTTAGGGGATACCTTTGTTTAGATTGAAACTAACAAGACTAGAATCGAACACTGCACTCGATGTCGTTACATGTGATCCGATACAACATGTTAGGGGATACCTTTGTTCTAAGAAAATTAGATTGAAACATAGCAAGCCTAGAATCGAACATTGTTTGATGTTTTCAGTACAACTTCAATGATTAACACACACACTGTGCACATATCGCATAGCTATCTCGCCTAGTGTGAAAATCAAAAAACACACTGTGCACATATCGCATAGCTAACACTTCAAATGATTTGCTTAGTACGAAAAAAAATCTATACCGCGTAGCTAACTCGTTCATCACACTGCTCAGACGCTTAGTAATTGTGAATACACTCATACGAAAATCAAGAAAGCACACTGCGTAGCCAACTCGCTCGGCTCACTCGCTTAGTAATTACAACACTGATACACACACGGATAAGAATGTTCCGAGATACTACATACTTACATGTTTTTTAAGGGGGGGTGAAAGATCATAAATTATATGTACACATGTTGTCTCCTCCAAGTTGTAAGATGAAATAGACGCAGTACTGCGAGTTTCCGCTCTAGCTGGCGAACGAAAGTAGCATGATATCTCAGCAAAAAATAAAAATACGCGTGAGCTTGCAAGTCAGACACAATGATGGATACCGCGACTCAAATCCTAGCAACTTATGCCGTCGGGAAGGGCATCTAGCTAGATCATGTAATGACGATCGCGCAGGCCCCTCGCCTAGCATTTACAGCTTCTAGTTCGAACCCGCTATCTTCCGAAGTAGTGTGAATGATTGAAGAGTGTTGAGGGTGATTCATTCGTCGGATGGAGGCGTTAAGCTGGCTTCTTCGGTAGGAGTAGGCTATGTCGGGACATCTAGTTATCGATTTAAAAATCCTAGTCAGGAGGGGTAACCGGTCGTATAAAACTATGGTGTGAGGCGGGGTGTGTGCAAAAGCTAGCATTAAGTAAGGGCTGTTGATAGGAGGCGTTAAACCTTGTGCAGGCTCCTTCATCAGGAGAAGCCTACATGCCGGTAGCGAATACCGTAGGTAGTGTCAGTTTGTCCTGTAAAAAGTTTTTCTATATAAGGTGCAAAGAGAGATCCATAGGTATCTTGAATAAAAGTTCTAAACTGATTGCGATACTCTGGTGTAATCATAACCTCAGACAAAGATGGTAGATTTTGCGTCGATGTAGTAAGTGTTTCAGCAATAACATCTGTAGTTAAAAACTCAACACGCTTAGATGGTGATGTATCATTAAGTTCTTCTTCTTCTTCTTCCTTTGATCTACATCCTGCTTCTTCTCTTCAGTATCTTCTTCATGCTTTTCTTCTTCATGCTTCTCTTTATGATATGATGTTTGCATAGAAGCAAAACTTGAAGTAGACTGCGGTAATGAAGTAGAATTAAAAATTTCTTTGAGTGGTGTACTTAGTTGTGTTTTTAAAAATAAATCCGTGTCTGCTTGAATACGTTTAAGCTCTTTAAATTTCCGTCGAATATTGTTTCGAGCTTGGATGATATGTTTTGTGATCTCCTTGCTAGATGTTAACATGATGGTGGTTTTTAATCAAGTAGTTACTGCAATTCTGTGTTAATGCATATAAAATGATCGAAACCCATGCGATATCGTCCATGCTGTACATCACTTTCTTTATCAATAACTAAAAAGCTGTAACGGTGTAATGACCAACATTTAGCACACATACGTTTAAAGTCATCGAATGTCATATCAGTGTTAACATGATCGTTATACACATGTCGCATGTTGCGCTCATCTTGCCGAAAAAGCACAATAACATTTGCGTTGTCGCGTATCAACTGCTTGGGCACACGAGAATAGGTTTGGCACAAATAGATGCAATCAACATATTTATGTCGACCCATACTAAAGAATGCACGAATAACGTTTTGCTGTTCTGTTGCGACATCATCAAAGATCATTAGAGAATTAGGAAGCACATCGTCTGGTGATGGTACTTGTTCATGTGAATTAAATTTAAAATATCTTATTCCATCTTTAACTAGATCGTGCATTACAGTTTGTAGAATAGTATATAGCGGCTGATAGAGTGACTTTGCGAAAACGTAAATATTCTCGAAGCGTACACCATTTACAGAAGTAATAAGTGTGAGTAAAAGATTTGTTTTACCACATCCCGACGGACCTGATATAATACATCGAACAGCAAAAGGAAACAACGTTCCATGACGTTTTCTTGTAGTTGTACTAGAACTAGGTAAGAGATGTGGTACAATGTCGGTAACAGGTAGCGTGTCTTGCTGCTTTATAATCTTCATGATAACTGAATCATAAAGTACGTAATAGTAATATATATATTAAACGAAACAAGAGGCAACGGTTAGTTTATGATTTGCTCTTGACTAGTAAAGTCGTGTCCAGCATGGTGAAACAACGATATCCAAACGACATGAAGAAGAAGAAGAAAGTAAAAACTGTTGGATGGAAAGATGTTATAAAGGCTGCGCAAAAAGCTATTCGAGGGGAATACAATCCTCGTGTAGCTATTACTAAGGCGTTACGCGCAGCAAGAGCGAGAATTTCTCCAAAGTGCAGAGCAATATTTAGTAAACGTGCGCGAATTATTCCTGTACCAAAACGAGGAGGATTTCTTCCTGCGCTGTTTGCTGGCTTAGCAGCTTTAGGGTCATTGCTAGGTGGTGCTAGTGCTGTAGCGAGAACTGTCAAAGCTGTAGAAGAAGCGAAACAACAGTTGAAAGAGAGTGAACGTCATAACAAGACGATGGAGGCAATTGCGTTACGAGGCAAAGGTGTGAACATGAAGCTAGCGCCATACAAGAAAGGGCTTGGTATCTACATTTCTCCAAAAAATGTCTACTGAATGCACTGCCATATCGAGCTCTAACGCATGATGAAGTTTTTACGTTTGCTAAACAACTAGGAATTCATTATTTTCGAGGAGTGTATATGCGCGATCAACTACCAGCACGTCCACGTGAACGTGAAAGTGCCGTAATTAACTTGGACGACAGTCGTGGACCTGGAACTCATTACGTTGCTTATGTAAAACGTAAATCTAAAGTATGGTATTTTGATAGCTATGGAGATTTACCTCCTCCTTTTGAGCTCATACGTTATTTCGGAAGCAGTGCAGACATTGTTTACAATACAAACCGTGTGCAAAACTTTAATACACGCATGTGCGGACGATTATGTCTTATGTTCTTATATCAAACCCAGACAGTAGAGAAAGTGTATTAGTATCTACGTGATGACGAACAGTGAAAGAACGTTTGCTGTACGTGGAGAAGGACCTGAAACAACCATCTATTTTAATCCGCCAATCGAACTTAGTTATCAGCCGCATAGTCTTGGACTAGTATCGTTTGAAAGCTACAATAAAATTTATAATGTGCGTGATGGTTTAAACAAGTTCTATTACGATGAGTATGTGCTAACACTACCCTCAGGTAGTTATACAGTAGATGATATTCACGACTATATTGAAAGTACGTTAATTGATCAGTTTGGGGAAGATAGTTTTAGTAATCATAATTACAAGTTCTCAATCACTATAAGCAACATTACGCACAAATGTGTTATTGAATCATCATTTAAGATTGACTTCAAATCACAACCTGATTCGATTGGTCCACTGCTTGGATTTTCATCGAGGGAGCTCCTACCGAACGTACGTTACGAGTCTGATCAACCTATAAAACTCTTCGATGATTATAATGTGAACATTACTTGTAATATTATTACAGACTTGAATAGTAATCTACAACCTTCGCACGTCCTGCACGACTTTATTGTTACAGAGGAACGTGGATATACTATTTGTGAGAAACCAGCAGTAGTTCTTTATCATCCTGTGTCTGTAAAACACATTAGCAACATTACTCTTAGACTTGTAAATAAACATAATCAGCTTATTCATTTAGATCAGCACGCGTACGTAGCTTACAAACTACATCTTAAACCAGTATGAAAACCATCTATAAAACACGGTGTACATTCCGAAGGCATACTACATGTGTGCAGAGACTCATCGAGTTAACAGATACCCATAAGCAGATACTCCAAGATTTAGGATATACACTACTACAACAGAATGGAAGAAATGCTAGACATTACGAATACAGTAGAAAGTCGTGAAGGTGTAGTACGAAGTGAGCTTCATTCCTATCAACCTTTTACGTTTGGATTAAATAACAATGATGAAATTCATTTTATTATTAATCAACAAGATGTTTACAGCTTACCACACGAAAGCTACCTCTATATTGAAGGACGATTAGAAAAGTCTGATGGAAGTGGACCAAGCACTTCACAACTAAACAACCATGCTCTAGCTTTTCTCTTTTCTGAAGCGCGATATGAAGTAAATAATGTTGAAATAGATCGAACGAAGAATGTTGGTATGACAAGCGCAATGAAACTCTACCCTTCTTTCTGTGATGAAGAAAGTAATCTTTTGCGGATGGCTGGATGGTGTCCAAAAGCTACTAACAACTGGATGATTAATGAGGATGGAACTTTTACGGGTATGTTATCACTGAAACATATTTTTGGATTCGCAGAAGACTTTACACGTATTATAATCAACGTAAAACAAGAGCTTATTCTAATCCGTGATCGAAGTGATTACAATTCTCTTAAAGCAGTAGAAACACCTGTAGAATCGAAAATAACACTGCATCGTATACTGTGGCGGATCCCACATGTAACCTTATCTGATCGTGAAAAACTTCGATTGCTCAAGATTGTAGAAAATGATACACCATTACCTATACGTTTTAGAAGTTGGGAGCTGCATGAATATCCTGTGTTACCACCTACAAACAAGCATAGCTGGGCAGTTAAAACATCACGTTTTACACGTTGTACATTATTTTTGGATTTCAAACTAATCGTAAAT
This sequence comes from Anabrus simplex, assembly GCF_040414725.1. Taxonomy (NCBI): domain Eukaryota; kingdom Metazoa; phylum Arthropoda; class Insecta; order Orthoptera; family Tettigoniidae; genus Anabrus; species Anabrus simplex. Next base: position 1,606,810,631 of record NC_090265.1, on the reverse strand, counting down.
TCAATCACGAAAAAGATAGCTCACTGTTTGATCACTGCAAATTAAGACACGTTAGACTATATCTCAATGGAATTACGTATCCCTACGAAAACATCGACATTAACTTTGAGAAAAATAAGTTTGGGATGCTCTATGACATGTTTTGTAAATTTCAATCATCGTATTATCAGAAAGAAGATCGTCCGCTATTTACAACTCAAGAATTTAAAAATAAAGCACCGATTGTAGTTATAGACTGCTCTTATCATGAAGAATCTATAAAAGAATCTCCAGTTGATATTCGTTTAGAATTTGAAACATCTGAAAACATTCCTGCTAACACAGCAGCCTATTGTCTTATTATTCATATGAGTGATGTTACTTACCATCCGCTAACGAATATTGTTACGAGACTATAAATAAGAATAGATCTTTATCATTTTCATTAGTGTGTGCTTCGACATCGTACGCTATGGAACAAAACTGTAAATGTGCATGCTGTTTGCATGCTCATACGCAACATCTTATTTATGTTTCACGAGTGAGTGAGGCTATTAAGATGTTCTATAAACGTAGATCGTCGATGCCGAAACATCTTATTCAATACTTACCACCAGGATTTTTATATACGTACGCTGCCTCTTACGTACATAATTTTTGGGACATCCTTCCTCTACACAGTAAGATGTCAATCGAAGTAGCTTTATGCAGAACTTGTGAGCGACATTACAAGCATCGAGGAGAAAATGGTGATGATGATTGGGATGGACCAAATCCGAGGATTGAACACTGTACACAGTGTATGAATGAACTTTCTCTAGTACCTCATGATGATGATTCCGAAAAGGAACAACAGCAAGGTAAGAAGTACATGATCTTCTCTGTAAAGCATAACATACTTAGTATAATATATTTCTAAGTGCTTTGTTTAATTTGAATGTTGCAGGAGGCATTTCAGAAGCATACGTTCTTAAGAAGCACACCAACCTTGTCAGCAGCAAAAAAACGAACACTGTTGTAGTACATTTGTAAATAAATATTTGATCGCATTCAAAAATGTTGTACTTATTGCATTGCTTTACTCCGACTTACTCTTAAGAAAAACGATCAGGTCTAAACATGCACAATGACGTCATCACAACAGCACGTGCTTACTCTAGCTTTCCCGATGCATGTTTAAACTCGTTCGAATTTACCGCTACCACATTCCTTTACATCGACTTACTCTTAAGAAAACGGACAAGTCTAAACATGTATGATGATGTCATCACAACAGCATGTGCTTACTCTAGCTTGCCCGATGCGTGATTAAACTTGTTCGAATTAACCGCCACCACATAGAGTACAGCAGCGAGGTAAGCGATGTAAGATGGCAGTAGCTAAAGATGGCAGCACTGTTCTCTCTGGATTAAAGATGGCTGCCTGTCAAAAAGATTTTTTCAAATTATCCGCCACCACATAGAGTGCAGCACTGAGGTTTGCGATGCAATATGGCGGGTGACAGCTTGTCAAAGGTAAGTAGCTAAAGAGGGCAGCACTAAGGTTAGCAATGCAAGATGGTGGATGACAGCTGTGACGTAAAATATTACCCGCAAGATAGCACCACGATGCCCTTTTCATTAAAGATGGCAGCTAGAATTTTTCAAAGTAACCGCCTCAAAGGTAAGTAGCTAAAGAGGGCAGCACTGTTCTCTCTGGATTAAAGATGGTGGATGACAGCTGAAGAGCGAGTAGAATTTGTTTCCAAATAAGAGCACGTAGAATTTGCCGCCACCACATAGAGTGCAGCACTGTTCTCTCTAGATTAAAGATGGTGGATGACAGAAAAGCGTATAGGTTTGTAAAGCACGTGGAATTTGCCGCCACCGCATAGAGTGCAGCACTGTTCTCTCTAGATTAAAGATGGTGGATGACAGAAAAGCGCATAGGTTTGTAAAGCACGTGGAATTTGCCGCCACCACATAGAGTGCAGCACTGTTCTCTCTAGATTAAAGATGGCGGATGACAGCTGTCAGAAAAGCACATGGGTTTGTAAAGCACGTGGAATTTACCGCCACCACATAGAGTGCAGCACTGTTCTCTCTGGATTAAAGATGGCGGATGACAGCTGACGAAATTGCCCGCATGATAGCATCACAGTGCTCTATTGATTAAAGATGGCGGATGACAGCTGTCAAAAAAGCACGTGGCTTTGTTTCCCAACAAGAGCACATAGAATTTTTCAAATTGCCGCCACCACATTTCAAAGGTATCTAGCTAAAGAGTACAGCACTGTGCTCTGTTGATTAAAGATGGTGGATGACGGCTGTCAAAAAAGCGCGTGAGTTTGTTTCCAAACAAGAGCATGTAGAATTTTTCAATTTGCCGCCACCACATAGAGGGCAGCACGGTGCTCTCTTGATTAAAGATGACTGCTGTCATGTGGAATTGCCTGCCACCACATTTCAAAGGTAACTAGCTAAAGAGTGTAGCACGGCGCTCAAAGATGGCTGCTGTCAAAAAAGCATTTTTTCAAATTATCCGCCACCACATTTCAAAGGTAAGTAGCTAAAGAGGGCAGCACTGTGCTCTATGGATTAAAGATGGCGGATGACAGCTGTCAAAAAAGCACGTGGCTGTCAAAAAGCACGTGGATTTGTTTATCTCGAGCTAGTGAGGTTAAGTTGGTAGCACTAAGGTTTAGGCTCGCCAAGATGGCAGCACTGCCGATGACAGGTGACGAAAGAGGGCAGCACAGCCCTCTGTAGTTTAAAGATGGCGGATGACAGCTGTCAAAAAGCACGTGGCTGTCAAAAAGCACGTGGCTTTGTTTATCTCGAGCTAGTTAGGTTAAGTTGGTACCACCGAGGTTTATTCCCGTCAAGATGGCAGTACTGAGGTTAGCGATGCGTTGTTGTCTGTCAAAAAGCACGTGGCTTTGTTTACAAATCTGTCAAAAAGCACGTGGCTGTCAAAAAACACGTGGCTTTGTTTACCTCATGCTAGTTAGGTTAAGTTGGCACTACTGGGTTTAGGCCCGTCAGGATGGTAGTACTGAGGTTTGCGATGCGTTGTTGTCGATGACAGCTGTCAAAAAGCACGTGGCTTTGTTTACAAATCTGTCAAAAAGCACGTGGTTGTCAAAAAGCACGTGGCTTTGTTTACCTCGCGCTAGTGAGGTTAAGTTGGCACTACTGAGGTTTAGGCCCGTCAAGATGGCAGTACTGAGGTTAGCGATGCGTTATTGTCTGTCAAAAAGCACGTGGCTGTCAAAAAACACGTGGCTTTGTTTACCTCATGCTAGTTAGGTTAAGTTGGCACTAGTGAGGTTTAGGCCCGTCAAGATGGCAGCAGTGAGGTTAGCGTTGCGTTGTTGTCGATGACAGCTGTCAAAAAGCACGTGGCTTTGTTTACAAATTCAAATCTCGCGCCAAAATTCAAATTTCCCGCCAAAATTCAAATTTCCCGCGGGCGGCGGCGGCGGAGGCGGTGGCGGAGGAGGAGGCGGGCGGAGGCGTGCGGCGGCGGAGGTGCCGCAGAACTGTCCAATTATACTACTATCGTGTATATCACCGACAGTATTTAACTTATGATTATGTTCAATATCTCAATTGACGGATAAAAGAGGAGGCTAACTGTTGCAAAATAAAATCCGAAACGTAGTTTCCGTGAAATAGCGCTTCAAAATAAGGCAAATATGTCACGTCATACCCATACTCTGTTTTAAGATGGCGCTGTGTTGACTAGCGCGCTCAGATTGAGGTTAGCTGAAAGAGCGAAAAAAATCGAATAAGTAAATCTGCGAAACCATGAAAATCCTGCGGAAGTTACAATAGTGACGGCCTATCGCCCAATTGTTTTGCAATTAGCTTCACGTCGCACTGAAAGCTCTTATGACGACATTTTGAATTATAATTATTCAGTAGTTTGCTAGAGGTACATATTAAAAATGTGCAGTGTAAATAATGAATCAAGAACCTATCGTGATAATTCGTTAAGGATAAATTCTATATTATTATGTTACAAATCTTAATTCCGTCTACTTTTCACAGCGATATTGAGTAAATGAGAACGTTTTAATAGTTCAAATTGGTATCAGTTAAAGGTTATCTCCCTTCTAGGGGTAAAATACAATAAACTTCTTAAAGTAACAACTTAGATATTATTTTAGGAGAAACACGTCTCTTACGGCGAAGTGACAGTCTCATATCCCAACATGATGACGTGCACAGCAATATCTATCGGCATCATTTCAAACTACGTACGTAATGATTCTACAGAAATGCTGAGAGCGGGGACATCTTAAATACTGAAACTGGCACCGGATATAGGTTACAAGTTCAATACATATTTTTAGTGGAAAATGCTATATTTCAGTAAACTGAACGAATCTCATTCACCTTTCCGGCGTAGGCAATGGCATTCTCGAATCTATAACCAAGAGAAAGAACGCTTACCGCTGAGTTTGAGGATTTACATCTTAAAAAAAAGAAAAACATGTTGATGCTTCGTTATAAGAGCTTCCATGTAAGATATAAATAATATTTGGATGAAATTGCCATTTTGTTTCACATAGCAATATTGGCATCATCTGTTGGCATGACACTGAATTCGGTGATATTTGAAGATGCACAAATATTTAATCCACGTGTCGGTAGATTTCCTTTTACCTGTACGCAAAAGAAATTCTCTAGGACAACATTTTAGCAACTCGATATCTCCGAAAACCATAAACGTTGTTAGCGGTCCGTAAAACCACTAATATTAGTACATATACTGTGCATCTTCATTATAGACTGCTATGCCTTTCATAATTCAGTTTGCAAGCCTCTATGAATTTATTAAACGTTGCCACAATCCTCCATTTGGAACTGGTTCTGTGTCCTCGTTTAGTTCTGTACCTCTTATCTTTAAATCATTAGATTTATTGAACATTGAACATTACAGGTTGTTCGCCCCATTATCTTTAAATCATTAGAAACTGAGTCTAACCATCGTCGTTTTTGTCCCTCTCTACTTTTTTTTTACCCTCCATGACTGAGTCCATCATCCTCCTACGTAACCTATCCTCTTCCATTCACCTCACATGAGCCACCAAAGAAGCCGGTTTATCGGTACAGCTTCATCAATCGAGATCATTCCTAACTAACTTTTTTATCTCCTTATCACGAGTACCCTCTGCAGTTGTTCCCACCTGTATGTACCAGCGATCATTCTCACTACGTCCATATCTGTTACTTCTAACTTACCATTAAGATACCCTGGGTCCACCCAGCTTCTACTCCCGTAGAGCAAAGTTGGTCTGAAACAGACCGGTGTAAAGATAGTTGTGTCCGGGAGCTGACTTCCTTCTTTACTGTTGATCTCAAACGCATTACCATTGCTTCACCTTGATTCAATCTGCAGTACTACAACCCTGGGAGAAACCCCATCCTAAACACTTGAGATTATCTAACCTGTTCCAGCTTTGTATTCCAAATCTGTCACACAATTTCTTGTGTTTCTTCCCTGCCGACATCACTTGGAAAGCCTAATTTTCTTATCATACTCAAGTCTGAAAGCCTGAAACCACACTGGTTTTCATCCAACTCATTATAAATTACTAATCGCACCCTGACTTCAAGAATGCCAGTGAACGCCTTGCCTGGTATATTGATCAATGAAATACTTCGATATTTAATGCATTCCCTCCCGTTCTCTTACTCATAGATAGGTACAGTTACTGCTGGGGTTTAAATCGAGAGCGAAATTGCCCCTCACCAACTGTTCGAGAATGAAACCAAATAGGAATAGTGTGAATTTGCAAATGATATTAGAACATCATTTCTTGAAAATTGGTAAAGAACTTCATCACAATACAAAAGTCTTGTTGGAAAAGCTCTCGAATCGGAATTTATATATATATATATTACTTTAGAGATACTGTATTTCAATAGAAAATACTTCTGTATTATCCAGATCTAATAACGTACTGAAGCAAATTATCATTGGGTAGGAGAGGGCTTTCGAAATAATGCTTTTAGATCCAGACATGATATTTTTAGATAATAAAGGGAAAAATTCAGCGTCCAGATGTTCCTAAAACTAATTCATACTTAAATGGTAGAAAAGGGACTTCTTGCTCTAAATATAGGAGGGCTGTGAAGATGTCAAGCAACATATCGGCATTCGTGGAGTACCAGGCTGAAGTTCCAGTACAACTCACTTCCGTTTCCCCAACTCTTGGAAGTGTCTGGGATCATGCCCCCAAGGCAAAGTTCTTTAAAACTGTTAGGATAGGAGACCCTTGAGGAAGTTCACTGTTAGTCCTTCGATGGCCAATTCAGAAGGGCTGATTATTATAGTTACCGGTGGTTAGGAAAAACAATCGTACGTACTAGACCGAACAATAAGCTTTGAAAGAGACCAAGATCACTTGTCCAAAGTGAACTTCGAGAACTTGAACAATGCTTGCCCTTACCGGGCGAGCTGGCCATGCGGTTACGGGCGCGTGGCTGTGAGCGTGCATCCGGGAGATAGTGGGTTCGAATCCCACTGTCGGCAGCCCTGAAGATGGTTTTGCGTGGTTTCCTATTTTCACACCATGCAAATTCTGGGGTTGTACCTTAATTAAGGCCAAGGCCGCTTCTTTCCAAGTCCTAGGCTTTTCCTATCCCATCGCCGCCATAAGACCTATCTGTGTCGGTGCGACGTAAGCCGCTAGCAAAAAAAAATTGCTTGGCTTATTTTTCTGACCGATACATATCGTTAGGTAACTGCTCTTTGATAGAAGTACTATTTAGAAGTAGAAGTGTTTCTAAAACTTTGGAATATCTAAAAGGCCTTAGAATATCTATGAATTATGTTGTGTGAAACTATTGCTCCCTGGCAATCTACAAAAGTGACAAACTAGCGAATCCACATCTACTGTTTATATAATATTTAACCCCTGATAAAGTCTCATATTTGCAGCTTTATCTGTTCAGCTAACACAGACAATCAAGCAAAAAATAAACTGAACACTTACACTTTTGTTACTTAATCATTAGAAGGGGATGATAAATAATGTTATTGTTTTAAGTCCCAATAACTACTTTGAACGGTTTTAGGAGACGCCGAAGTGTCGGAATTTTTCCCACAGGAGTTCTTTTACGTGCCGGTAAATCTACCAACACGAGGCTGACGTAATTGAGTACCTTCAAATACCACCGAACTGAGCTATGATCGAACCTGCCAAGTTGGGTTTAGAAAGGTAACACCTCAACCGCCTGAGCCATTCAGTCCGGCAAAGGGGAATGAAATATTATTAGGTATACCCTGTTAATTCACCGCCATCATTTGTATGTCACGGCCACCCTGACATAATAAGTTATTACCATTTCATGGAACAGTGAAATTGTTTCAGAACCACTGAGATACATATTACGAAATCTGATGTCTCTTCAAGAATCAATAATACTTTCAAAGTATTAATGAAATGGCGTATGGCTTTTAGTGCCGAGAGTGACCGAGGACAAGTTCGGCTCGCCAGATGCAGGGCTTTTGATTTGCCCATAGGCGATCTGCGGGTCGTGACGAAGATGAAATGATGATGAAGAGGACACATAAACCCAGCCCCAGTGCCAGAGGAATTAACCAATTATGGTTAAAATGCCTGACCCTGTCGGGAATTGAACCTGCGATTCCTGAGCACACTAACCATTTAACCATGGAGCCGGACTTCAAGGTATATATTTCGTAATAGGCTCGTTCTCTAATTAGCAACCGGATCCCGTGAGATCTCCGAAGTTAAGCAACATCGGGCGTGGTCAGGAGTTGGATGGGTTGCCACGCGCTGTGGGAGGTAAGGGTATGGAGGAGCGGAAAGGAACTGGCCACCCTACCGCACGTAAACTCCGGCTCAGGAACACCTCTGCGGAGGTTCGGACCTGCCTTCGAGCAGAATAACCCTTACCTACCTACCTAATTAGCAAAATAATGGAAAATACTTTCCGAGTGGTATGAACAGTTTTAGTGAAATAGATTTTAATGGGAGTAAATGAGCTTCAGAAACACTGTGTAGTAATCAGAATTTCCCAGACAAGGACAGTGGTCTTCCTCTCAGTAGTCGCTCCACGTAAAGAGATCGATGGATTATGTGCGCACCAGTGAGCTATCCTGATTGAGCTTTTCCAAGACCTAACTCAATTTGAGCTACCCGTGGTCACAATCCCCCCCAACCTTCAATTACACCATGCCATTTTTTTTATTTCTTTTCAGTCTATCCCAAAGTTCGTCTGGCGGGCTAAGTGGCTCAGACGGTTAAGGCGCTGGCCTTCTGACCCCAACTTGGCAGGTTCGATCCTGGCTCGTCCGGTGGTATCTGAAGGTGCTCAAATACGTCAACCTCGTGTCGGTAGATTTACTGGCACGTAAAAGAACTCCTGCGGGACTAAATTCCGGCACCTCGGCGTCTCCGAAAACCGTAAAAGAGTAGTTAGTGGGATGTAAAACAAATAACATTATTATTATTATTATTATTATTATTATTATTATTATTATTATTATTATTATTATTATTATTATTATTAAAGTTCGTCTGTGGAAGGTGCGAGACTTACATCAGTCATGAATGCAGTAAATCAATTGTTCTTGCTGAAAATATTCCTTAAAATTATGAATTCTATGACGAACCTGATTTCTTTCCACGATACAAGTCAATTTTCGAAAAATTATTCCAGGGGTGATATTCCGTTGAAAATCCACGTGATGTGAGAAACGACCTAATAATAATAATAATAATAATAATAATAATAATAATAATAATAATAATAATAATAACAATAATAATAACAATAATACAATTTGTGCGTGAACTGCATTTTTTACTAGCTTCGGTAGATTCAATCTAGTTCCATTGCACAAACCAGGTTTATTAACTTAATATTCGCACACTATGGAGTCAAAGCTAACGTACGTTATATGGTCACCTAACAAACTATTCAGAACCAATTGGTTGATGATGTTAACTTGTTCGTTTCTTGGGCAAAAAAAAAAAAAGAATAATAATAATAAATGCTGCTTTGGAAAATATTGTACGCTGACTCGGATGAAAAGGAGAAACAAGTGAATCTCGTACCTTTTTGATATACACTTTTGTTGAGTCTCAGTAGAGCCATTTGACCTAGTTCTCCGTTATCAAGTTTTAGAAGTCATTCAGTGAAGTTAAATTTTAATTTTGGGCCATAAAGTAGAATGTTTAAAACTTGACTAGATAACAGCTGTTCTACAACAGTGAGGAATTACTGTCAGGCACTGTCTGAAGTCTGCAACAAGCAATATCACTTTTCTTGCGATAGCTCTTTTATTGTTAATTATAAGTAGCTAACCTACTGCTGAAAGAGCGTAAAGAGCAACCACGCCCATATGATTAACTTAACCTGTTTAATTTATTCCGCATCATTTGACATTCCAATGTTAAACGTAGAGGTCTGAGAATTTAGAGCCATTATTCTCTCTTCCCTGTGACTTAACTTTATGCAATTAATTTTGCTCCGAACGTATCGTTTTAGTTTCAATTGTTTGTCTCTGTAACAGCATATTTTACCTTTGCCACATTTTCCTTCCTCGCCTTTCTCGTGGTACGCTGAATGGTCAGTTCATTTACACTTTTTGATTTAACACTCGACATTCATACAACCCTTGACGATCAAAAATTATTTAGTGTGAAACTTCATACTTTCATAGACGTCACGTCCTCCTGACGAATTTCTGTTGAAGTGGCGGATGCAGAAAAACCGATGGCGTAAACCCCACAATCGATAGGAAAATGATCTACATGTTGGAAAAATTGGGACAGGCGTCAGGAACAACCGAAATATCAAATCCTACTGTCGTGGCCAAAAATTATCAGTGTTTAAACTATTGTAGATATTAATATTGAACCCACCATGAATCACTGTTTTGACATTTCCTCTAATTATTATCTGTAAGTGTGGACGTGTTGTCTGTTAAGTCAAGTCCAAGCTCCAATGAAAAGAAAAGGCATTTTGAGGACTAAAATATGTTTCTCTGGAGACAATATCGTGAAAAAAAAAGAATTAACATAATCACCGGATAAACAATCACCAGATTCTAATTGACTCATTAAATCGGCCATTACAGTGTGAGCAAAGGGAGAGGACGTCTACTACCCAGACATTTAAATGCACAAAACACAAATTGAATATTGAATTATTGTTATTTGATAATATCGCGCTCTGTAATTCGAAAACATCAAATCAGGCAGCAGGACTTGGTTCGGCCCAATGCCATTAGATGTCATTGTTGCTACATTCCCTAAAATGACAACCTCACTGCTTCGAATATGAAGCATCAACATTGCCCGTTAGCGCATTCGACGCGAAAACTTCAAAGCAGAGAGTAGAACTTGGTTCAGTCTTTTGCAATAGATGACGTGTAATGACAGTAATGACAATCTCAGCTCGTTTAATGAGAGGCACTGTGTCGAGAAAGAACCTAGCATACGAAATTCAATCTCAGCTGAATCATATCTCTACCATCTCTACAACGAAGCATCCAAGATCACCATTTAAGATGTCATTCCTCAAATTCAGCGGAAGACAATCTAAATTGTACCTTGTTCCATTTCTCTACGGGGTCGGGTATGAAGTGAGATGAATCATCGTAGTGAGAATTTACGACCAAATGACCTTCCTGACGTCAACCTCATCAGAAGAGTTATTGAGATGAAAGGAATGACGTGATAAATGAGTTAGTTACCATCCCGGCATTTGCCTGGAGGAGAAGTGGGAAACCACGGAAAACCACTTCCAGGATGGCTGAGGTGGGAATCGAACCCACCTCTACTCAGTTGACCTCCCGAGGCTGAGTTGACCCCGTTCCAGCCCTCGTATCACTTTTCAAATTTCATGGCAGAGCCGGGAATCGAACCCGGGCCTCCGGGTGTGGCAGCTAATCACACAAACCACTACACCACAGAGGCGGACCGAGACAATAACTTCACTGATAGAAACGTATTTTTCATTGAAAAGGTACAGAAGTCATGATCGTGAGAGGTCCATTGTACTTTTCTTTAAAAAAGACATAACAAAATACTATAACAGGTACCAATTTCAGCTGTTGAAACATTCTCGTGTTCTCAATATCGCTGTGAATGACAGGCAGAATAGGGATTATATACAGAGTTATTCACCTAACATGTTACACGCAAATAACTTCTAAACCATTAAAGATATCAGCATTCTGTTTTCATATTCGTAAATGGTACGCAGGGCCTTGTAAAATAACGTGCTACTTAGTCTCATAGGGTGATTAACAACCGAGATATTGATACTAAACTCCATATTTTTAAAATGAACGGCACAAATTTATACAGCTGATTTAAAAGTTCATCTGCGTACAAGAAGTATTTTCAAAATCGGACGATAACTTTTTGAGATATTAATAAGAACAGCATGCGCGTTTTGCATGCCGCATCAGACGGCGTGAAGTCGGGCAAGGACATAGTGAGGCGCAAGCTGCTTCCTGGCCTTGATTCCAGCCACATAACGGATACCAGTCATGTACTGTAAACATAATGTGATGGACCGTAACATACCCTGGGTGTGCAACGTTATTGTATGACCGGCGAACACACAACGGGGAAGGGAGATTAAAGTTGTATTGTTCTGTTTTGACATGTAATAGGCTGCGCTCAGTTGAACGTTTTGTCTGACGGATGGGAATGAGAAGGATTTGGAAAGAAAGTCGGTCGTGACTTATCACAAAGGTACCTATACGGTATTTGCCTGCTGTTGAACATGGGACACCATAAAAATCAATCTCAGGTTGGGCGAGGCAGGACTCGAACCTACGCTCTCCCGAATGCACACTACTACAGTCGCGCTGGAGCTCTGCGGAAATTGATGCGTGTAAAATAAAACATAAATAATAGTGTTGCTGCCATCTCACTACGATCAGCTCTGAACATTTGCTTTTCTAGAAGGAGCTCTTCCTGTGTTTTGTGTTATGTTTATTTCTCAACTCATAGAGTGGTATGAACTGTACACTAAAACCAGTGACAATTATAGCTTTCGTTATGTTCCTTTCAAGGCAAAGTACTTACTTTATTCGTTTTAAACATATTAAAGCTTTCTATCCTGTCATATGTTCGCCTGTCATACACACTTTCCAAACCCATCACATGTGTGTGCGAGGTGCTTACATGCCTGTGGCTGAACTCACTCCCAGGAAACTGCTTGCGCCTCAATATGTCCTTGCCCGACTTCACGCCGTCTGATGTGGCATGCAAAACAGCGCACGCTGTTCTTACTTATATCTCAAAAAGTATTTGTCTGATTTTGAAAATACTTACATATTTGAACTTGTACGCAGATGAAATTTTAAATCAGCTGTATAAATTTGTGCCGTTCCATTTAAAACATGGAGTTAGTATCAGTATCTTGGTTGTTAATCACCCCATGAGACTAAGTAGCACGTTATTTTGCAAGACCCTGCGTACATTTTACGAATATGAAAACAGAATGCTGATATATTTAATGGTTTAGAAGTTATTTGCGTGTAACATGTTATGTGAATAACCCTGTATATATATTTATATACAATATAGAAATTTTATTCATAGAGAAAAGTTACTCATATATTGAATACAATATACCTCGTCGTGCACTGTAATTTATTGAGTAACCTTGTATTTACTTACATAATATCATATGCACGTGTTTTGTTAAAGTAAATAGTAAATGCATTGTCTCACTGAAGGCTACATGACATTACAACGTATTAACGTCCTGGACGAGTGGAGAATTTCGCTTACTGACGATGAAGCAAAAACTGGTGTAGCTTAGAGCATTTCATTCAACAAGTACTGTAGCTTTGAAACTCTATTTAATGCAGGTGAGCTTCGGTTAAAGTGTTTAAAACTGTTTAAAACACACTGTCACTATAATATGTTTCGCTAGGATCAGTTCAGACAGATTTCAAGTTGTACAAATTAAATGCTTTATATTCACGGGAATCCAATTAAAACTTGAGAACATTACATGTGGTAGTTATGCATCGCTAAATTAATCTCACAGACGAGATTTGTGTGATCCTAGGTGTGGGTTCACTTAAACATTTGTCAGTCCGTGAACCCTGGGAAAGTGTTGAATATTCTGATGAGTGCCCAGCAAGTCGGTGGTGTTGGTGGTTCACTTCTTAACGGTTAACCACCCTTTCTTGTCAGAAGGGCAAAATAGAAATATCCAGCCCTTCGGTAATGACGATATCGACAAAAGGAGAAGGGCCACAAATGTGAAAATGAAATATTTCCTAGGCCTTCCAAAAACGTTGTGTTCGAAACAGAACAAGTATTGAAAAAGTGGATTCTGACAAGAACATTTGAAAGTGTGGAAGTGGAATAATTGCCTTGGTCATCAACCCATGCTTCACAATTCTAGGCATATCAAATCCACCAGTGGTGTCTAAATAGTTAGCATATCAAGTCCTGACTGGAACTGAGTGTGTTTAAAGTACAGGGTGACCGAAATAAAATTCGATGGGAAGCTGTAAACATCATAGAGGTTTAACGAAGAGAAAATGAACTGGTTGAAAGCGCAAATATGATATTTCTTAACGATAACGATATGGTGTTGAGTTGATAAAACAAGGAAAAGATAGGAGATTATAAGGTGTTCTTATCGAGCTCGATAGCTGCAGTCGCTTAAGTGCGGCCAGTATCCAGTATTCGGGAGATAGTAGGTTCGAATCCCACTGTCGGCAGCCCTGAAGATGGTTTTCCGTGGTTTCCCATTTTCACACCAGGCAAATGCTGGGGCTGTACCTTAACTAAGGCCACGGCCGCTTCCTTTCCACTCCTAGACCATTCCTGTTCCATCGTCGACGTAAGACCTATCTGTGTCGGTGCGACGTAAAGCAAGTATAAAAAAATAATAATAATAATAAATAAGGTGTTCTTAACAGGTGTTAGAAGGGGCAGGGAAAACTGTCGAGCCCAGGTCGATTTTGTTACATGAGAGTGGAAGCTGGGTAGACTTTAAGTATCATATTCATAAACTGTCCGACTCGCTGGCTGAATGGTCAGCGTACTGGCCTTCGGTTCAGAGGGTCCCGGGTTCGATTTCCGGCCAGTTCGGGATTTTAACATTCATTGGTCAATTCCAATGGCTCTGGGGCTGGGTGTTTGTGCTGTCCCTAACATCCCTGCAACTCACACACCACACATAACACTATCCTCCACCACAATAACACGTAGTTACCCACACACGGTAGATGCCGCCCACCCTCATTGGAGGGTCTGCCTTACAAGGGCTGCACCCGGCTAGAAATAGCCACACGAAATAATAATAATGTTCATAAACTGAAAGAAACAAATGAGAAGGAAACGAGTCTGACGGCCGGTATAAATAGATAATAAAAATGGTAGGAGGATATGCACAACGAAAAGATAAAGGCTAAGTGAATATAAAATGACTTCAGAGGTGAGATTATCTGAAGCCAATGGAAGAGGGTAGATTTCCTAGGAGAATAACAGACTTAGAGAAGTGTAAGAGGTATATGGGATGCAGAGGGAGACCTAGACAAGAATGGATCGATTCAGTGTTTAATCATTTCAATTCAGTTCAAGCGTGGAACTAGACGAGGTCATAGAACAAACTGCAAACGGAATATTGTGGAAGTGCTTGCCTTACTCTCAGAGGCTTGCCGAAAGGTATCACATGTCCATAAAGGAGATGTATGTTTGTAAACCTATGTATATATGTATGCATATTTATATATATAATTTACTTTAATTTTTAGTGATTTAACGTCGCACTAATACAACGAAGGTGTCCGGCGACGAAGGATGAGAAAGGGCTAGGATTGGGAAGGTAGCGGCCGTGGCCTTAATTAAGGTACAGCCCCAGAATTTGCTTAGTGTTAAAATGGAGAAACCACGGAAAACCGTCTTCAGGGTTGCCGTCGGTGGGTTTCAAACCTACCGTTTCCCGAGTGCTACTTCACAGCTATGTGACCTTAACCGCACGGCCAACTCACTTGTATGTATGTATGTATGTATGTATGTATGTATGTATGTATGTAATTTCTTACGTCACACTAACTACTTTTCGGCGGTTTTCGGAGACGCCGGAATTTAGTCCCGCAGGAGTTCTTTTTACGTGCCAGTAAATCTACCGTCACGAGGCTGACGTATCTGAGCACCTTAAAATACCACCGAACTGAGCCAGGATCGAACCTTCCAAGTCGGGGTCAGGAGACCAGTACTTCAACCGTCTGAGTCACTCAGCCCGGTATGCACGAGGTATGTATGTATGTATGTATGTATGTATGTGTGTATGTATGTATGTATGTATGTATGCATGTATGTATGTATGTATGTATGTATGTGTGTGTGTAGATACATTAAACAGTACTACAGTAGGTAACGAGCGATTGGTTACGCAGTTTGAGTCACGTGACTGTGAGCTTGCATTCGGGAGATGATGGATTCGAACCCCACTGTCGTCAATTCTGAAGGTGGTTTTCCTTGGTTTCTTATTTTCAAATTAGTCAAATTGAGGCTAGGTTTTAACTATGGCCACCGTCGCTTCCCTGTTCTATCCTATCGTCGCAATAAGGTCTGTCTGTGTTGATGCGACGTAAAACAAATAGCAGAAAACGTTTCAGCTGTACTAAGTTCAACTGATCTCAGATCTAATTACAATTGGCAGTTCCGTGAATACCATTTAGATGTTGTCTAGCACGCTTATTTCTCCGAGCACGTTTCCTAGCACTTCAGCTACGGTAGAATATAGCCGTCATGCAGACTTAACTACTGTATTTTAAGTCGTAACTCGTTTTATTCACATTTCTCGAAGAAATGCCATTAGGGAAAACTAAAGCTGATGAAATTTACTATTTATCACTGCTCTATGTTTTAAATTGTACGTAGTCACGAAATTACCTATTATCACGAAATTAACTCCCATAATTTAACTTTCAGGAGCAAGATGTGTAATAAACGACGAAAAAAACCGCAACTATGACTCAAATCAACTCCTTCAGGCTACAAAATTTTTTAGAGATGAAAATTTCTCAGTACACATGCCTGCGAAACAAGAGGGGGTCCCATGGAGCTCACTGAAAAATTTTCGTACGAGTGGACAAGTGAATAATGATGATGTGCCTAAATTAAGTAGACCTTACGCCCTTACAACAGATATGAAAGTAAAATGAATTGTACACGTTCGTAATTGAAATTCAGGAACTGGGGTTTGATCTCACAGTTGCGATGATTCGAGAAGTGGCACATAAATTAGCCACGATTGAAGGAAAAAACTATGAGTGCTAACAATGACAGTCCACTACGACCCAGTCAGAATCCGCTGACTTCGATCACGACTGGTAATGTGGTGTTTATACCATGAGGCTTTTCGAGGCCGTGCGTCAGAAGAATGGTGCTAAGCAGAATATTCATAATGGCTTTGACCATATCATGCGAGATGCCAACCAATGATGCCGAGGAAGAAATATTCATGTGGGACAACTGTTCTCTTCGCGAAAGTGACAATTCCGCCTCCAATGTGCCTACATATCATTGGAAATGGTTAAGAGTTCCTAACAATTTCAAATAATAATGATTAAAAGTTTCTAAATCTACTCAATTGCAAGTAACATAATTGTTATGATGTTTTAATTTTGTACTAAAGATTGTTTTTGCTACATATTTTCATGATGAAAAAATGTCCCAATTCATAAACTTACCTGCCTTTTATCACGAAATTAAATCACCCTATCACTAAATTACTTGTCTTAACACAAGAAAGTTAAGTTTTTTTACTTTAACAACTTTTTCTAATAATGTTGAGACCAAAATTTGGTAGTTAACGCGATTTCTTATTCCAGTACGAAAGTTGAAAAAAAAAACCGGAAATTATCTACCAGTTACGGTAAGTACATAACTGTCAAAAACTCAAGAAGTATCATGAAGTTACCTCACTTCACCCTACCTATATTAATGCGAGTAATTTTTTCACAGGTACGTTATTTATAATACAAATAACAGTACAACACATTTGTATTAGTGTGTGTATTTTTTGAGGTGAGATATATTACCATATGTATTAAAATCAGTGTTTCCAACAGACTTAAAAGCTTTAAAGTTGCATTGACTAAGTAGACAATGAAAAGTATGGCTTCTTTCTAAAAAAAAATCAGAGAATGTTTCAGGGTTTAAAATTAGGTTAAATATTGAATTAGTGTGTTAAACACCAGACACTTAACAGTGCTCAAATACGAAGGACCTGTAACATAGATTTACCGGTGGCTTATAGGCACGCTTTTCATCATTTAGGCTCATCCGTGTTGATTATACGATATAATTACTGACAGAAGGTTAAATGTACAGGACTCATTCATTCATTCATTCATTCATTCATTCATTCATCGATAGCCGGGTTGAGTGGCTCAGACGGTTGAGGCACTGGCCTTCTGACCCCAACTTGGCAGGTTCGATCCCGGCTCAGTCCGGTAGTATTTGAAGGTGTTCGAATACGTCAGCCTCGTATCGGTAGATTCACTGGCACGTAAAAAGAACTCCTGCGGGACTTGATTACCTAGTAGACTAAATAATAATAATGTTCGTCTTACGTCGCAAACTACTTTTCGGTCTTCAGAGATCGTGAGGTACCGAAATTTTGTCTCTTAGGAATTCCTTTACGTGTCAGTAAAACTACCGACACGAGACTGGCTTCAAGTACCACAAGACTGACAGTGACTATTCTATTTAACAAAATAACAGTAATAATAATATTATTGGCTTTACGTTTCACCAACTACTTTTATGGTTTTCGAAGACGCCGAGGTGCCGGAATTTAGTCCTGCGGAATTTCTTTTACGTACAAGTAAATCTACCAACACGAGGCTCACGTATTTGAGCACCTTCAAATAACACCGGACTGAGCCAGGATCGAACCTGCCAAGTTGGGGTCAGAAGGCCAGCGCCTTAACCGTCTGAGCCACTCACTTCGATCCTTGGCAATAAATAGGGCTATCTATCGTAACAGGTTTTGGATGGCTGCAGGTATTTATTTAACCCATGCCACACTAAAAAAATTTAAATTTCGTGTGGCTATTTCTAGCCGAGTGCAGCCCTTGTAAGGCAGACCCTCCGATGAGGGTGGGCGGCATCTGCCATTTGTAGGTAACTGCGTGTTATTGTGGTGGAGGATAGTGTTATGTGTGGTGTGTGAGTTGCAGGGATGTTGGGGACAGCACAAACACCCAGCCCCCGATTGGAATTAACCAATGAAGGTTAAAATCCCCGACCCGGCCGGGAATCGAACCCGGGACCCTCTGAACCGAAGGCCAGTACGCTGACCATTCAGCCAACGAGTCGGACTATGCCACAATAACACAGAGGGAAACGTCCCCTACTACTGACAATGTGGTCTGAGGAGCTACCCCATGCGAATGCCTTCTTCACTGGTAGCAGTACGGTTGTCAGAGGAGTACGTCAAACATATCCTGCAGCCCATTCTTAGATCATTGTTCATAATCTGTTTTCCAGTAACACAACGCATGCGGGCACGCAGACCAGGTTTCTCAGGAATGTTTACGTTTGGATTAAATACTTCGTTGATATGGGAAGTCACTCTGTATTGTCGTCCTTCGAATATATGTAGGACCAATTGGGAGTCCAGTTTCCTTCAAGTGGAAGTGTCGTGGTTATGAGCATAACTTGCAACAGCTGTGTGCCAATGTGATGTAAGTTAATATAAGACGTTTCTCTGAATCTTCTAGATTCGATGTGATATTCTGTACGCTACATTACCCAGATGCAGTAATGTACCGTATATTGTAATCAATTCTGTCCGTATTTATTTATTTTGTCTGAACCGTTAAACTGGTAACATTTAGTTTGAATCCAATGGCCCCTTCTTTCTGCGCAAGAGAGTGCATAGAATTCCTTATATCTTCCTGTTGCCATATTTTGATGGATGCAACTTTATTTTTCGTTTACCCAGTGGTATGGACCAGAGAATATCGTAAGGTTCAGTGATATCCCAGTATCATTTATATTGCGATGGAATGGAAGCTTTTGAGGTGGTGGCGGTGGCAGCGGGAGCGGGAGCGGCAGCGGCAGCGGGGGTGTTTATTGTTTTAAGGGACACTGGGACTGAAATTTTGGCGAAATATATGTAAAATATTGATTTTCGGCTTTTTCCATATTAATACACCCCTAACCCCCGCGGATCAGATAGCAGTGTTTCCATCCAAATTCCTCCATTTTTAAAGCTCTAGCGTAGCTTTTAAATGCCTGGCATGCAGTCCTTTAAACGCCCACTTTCGTTCGACTCACGATCAGCACATATTAGTGGTGTATTCAAGCAGATTTCACGATTTCATTTCATAAGAATAATTCAAAAAGGCCTCCTACATCTGTCGGTCTGCATTTTGCTGCTTTCTAGTGGAGGAAGTAGGCACTTTTACTACGTAAACTATATAAGAACTACAAAAGTTTGAAAAATCTGAATGAAAATTACAGGTGGTGGTGTGGCCTTGCATAATATATTGAGTAAATTTTTATGCCTATTTTCAAAGACAGTGATTACTTATTAAAGAAATATTTATTAGTTTCAACATTATTTATGACTATTTCCGTACATACCATGTGCAAATCCTGTTTGTTTACAAACAAGTTGTTTTCCAGTTTGATTGTGTTGAGGTATGCGAGTATTTTCTATTATTGTGTGGTGGTGTTCTGTGGTGAAATGCATACAGTAAGTTCTCGGTGGCATAAGCCAAAATCCAAAAGTAGGAGAAAACAAGAAATTTCTTTGAGATTCTCAGCTGGCAATACAGGTTATGAGCATTGTCCATTATTTTAAAAAATTGCTTTTTTCTGTGTTTCACTTTTTCAGGCATTCAAAATGTTACACGCGTCATAAATCTTATGATATTGCTTTCAAAATTTGCATGTATTATCTTCATTGCATTGACTATGAACCTGCGGATCGATTTTTGGATTGCACTTTTGGTCTGGCTGCAAAAAAATTTCAAACTTAAAAAATTGAAGATTTTTGTAGATTAAAAACTTGGATATGAAAAAAATTTATTTCTTCATACTCATTAATGCAATTCAAAAAAGAATCCGTAGGTTTCTTCCAATTGTATTAATGCAATAGAATATTACCTAAAAGTTACACTATCTTGATTGGTTTAATGCGGCAGACCTTTATAAATATTGAATAATTTGCACATGAAAATGTATAAAATAATTAATATCTCAAGAACTAATCAACTTGCAATGCTCAAATTTACCACAGTGGTTTATGTTATGACTATTCATAAGCATACAAAATTTCAAAGCTGTACCTCAGTTTATATAGAATTTGGAAATTTCAGTCCCAGTGTCCCTTAAGAGAAAGTACAACTGGAAAACCAACCTATATTAACATTGATCAGAAGGAAAATGGAATAGGTCCGACACTTCAAGGAATAAAATTATTGGCAAAAGGGAAGGGCCACTAAAAATGAAAATGAAAGAATTCCTAGGTATCGCAAACATAACACCGACATGGTGACCAAAGAGAGATCAGATGGAAAAGGTGAAGGTGAGAATTCAGACACAAGTGGAAGCAATGCCAGTCTGAGCTAGGGGACCGTGGTCACTAAGCAACGCTCCAAAGATTAAAGCCTCTGGGTCCCCTTTTAGTCGCCTTATAAGACAGGCAGGGCATTCCATGGGTGCATTCTACCTTCCCCCCCCCCCCCCTAGGGATTAGCTGCTGAGGAAAGAGGCACTGGATTCTGGATGCTGTGAAAACCATTCAAACAATCATAGGTCCTCCTATACTTTTTCTGACTCACTGAGGATGATTGATTGAGGAGTTAAGTTGAAATTTAAGAGGACAAGTTGGGGAAAATATTTGTTTATATGAAGGGGAGTTAGGAATTAGAATAACTTACCAAGAATGATGTTCAATACATTTACAAATTCTTTGCAATCATTTAAGGAAAGACTAAAGAAAAAGCAGATAGGGTATCTGCCACCTGGGCGACTGCCCTAAATGCAGATCAGTAGTGACTGATGAAACAATAATTGCAGCTACAGTCTTAGAGAATGGGAACAATGCAGATGTTGCAATGACTTAGAATGAAGTTGCGTTCTTTTTCGTCATGTGTTCATGTGGGTTCAGAAATTATGAAAAAGAAAGTAAATAAATTTTATATTTTCTAAATACATTCTGTTTCAACATGATTTAACTTACAAATATTAGGACAAGAAATTACGTGTTTTAACGAAGATCATACACTTTTGTTCCAAAGTGTGACCCGGCTCTGTCCTGTGCTCAGGTATACTAGCCTTGTGTCGGTTGGTTTACCGCCAAGTAAAGGATCTTTTCTTCCTCTTCTTATTCTTCTACATTATCTCGTGCCATCCGAGTTGCCGTATCGTGGATATTTAACAACTATCGTAGGTTCCACGCTGAGGGCAAATTTCCCGTCCATTTTCACGCTCACATCAATTTTCTGTCTTGTCTTCTATGATCAGCTCCATTGCAGTATTTGTCGTTTCGAAAAATGTGATAGAAACAGGTTATTTCCTTTGTTCTGCGAGTGTATGTTAAAATAACTTTTGGAGGGCGATTACGGTTTCTTCATCAGGCTACTGAAAGTGGATATCAGCCAGTCCGATGGAAAGTATCCATTGTTGCAGATGAGGTTTAACAATTAACAAATGAAGCCATTTAAAGAGTTCTGCGGTTATGAGATCATGTTCGACGACTTTTTATTATTTTACTTGACCTAAAGTTTTCACCAGCTCATCCCTGAGGCATTCACTTCCTCTTCGACGTCATTAGATTCTGACCGGTCATCTCTGAAGAGATCTGTGTTGTAATCTTGCATATCTCCACTTGCTTTTCCTTGTACATAACCGTTTGATCCGGCTGTCAACTTGCTTCGTGGCCATTCACTACCAGATAGTGAACACAATTCTCCACTCTCATGGAGCAGACAAACTGTCACTATTGTATTCAAAATCTTCAGTTTCTTTATATATTTGTTTAATCCACACCTGCTTTGTTTCTCTTAATATTCCAGCAATAATTATTTAGATGCTGTACTCGTTACCTCTCCGGGACACAATTTGCGGCACCTCAGTGTCTCTGAAAACTACAACAGTAGTAAGTCGGACGTAACGCCAATTACATTATTACTATCAAAATTGAGTATTACTGTGGTGCTTCATCGTATTCCATGGACTTCCCTGCTTTTTGGTATTGCGCGATAGTGTTCCTTCATGATCCTCGAATCAGGTTGAAGTCATTATTCATATCCAGGTATGGCAAGGATTTGTCATTTTACCTAGAGAAGCGTCCTCAATTTTGTGTTATTCGTGCATTTTCTTCTTGATCTCAGTTGGCGTGTTGTGTTCGTTCAGCACATCTTCAGTGTATTACTCTTCCTCTTGCACGGAATCTTCGCTCTGCGAAGTGCAATATGAGTATTATCAACGATTTTATTTCAATTCATTACGATATGTTGAAATTCGTTGAGTGGTTTCCCTCTAATCCGCTGATGTTCAGTGTCCGTGTTTGTGACGTCTTGGCAATTTGGAGGAACATATTCAATGTGAATTTGTGTGGCATTTGTATTGTATGTTACGGTCTTATAATACCAATATAATGGTCCGTTATTGGACATTATAAATTTTCCGGCTAACTCATTCTTGGTTGCCTGCGTTTCGCCCTCGTGTGCTAAGTTAGGCTCGTCAGTTGGAACTTAGCACACCACCCAAGACGCAAGGCTAGTGCATACCGTGGAGGCCACTGCATAGGCTACTTGAAGCCACCAGCAGTGCCAATGCACTATGAGAGCTATGTCTCATTTCCAAAAATTGATGCCTGCCTGGCCATCAAATGATGTAGATGTTGATTCCCATAGGGAACCTAAAATATTTGTCCTGAATGAGTATAATGTCCAATAACGGACCATTATATTGGTATTACAAATTTACTCATTCAGGACAAATATTTTAGGTTCCCTATGGGAATCAACATCTACATCATTTGATGGCCAGGCAGGCATCAATTTTTGGAAATGAGACATAGCTCTCATAGTGCATTGGCACTGCTGGTGGCTTCAAGTAGCCTATGCAGTGGCCTCCACGGTATGCACTAGCCTTGCGTCTTGGGTGGTGTGCTAAATTCCAACTGACGAGCCTAACTTAGCACACGAGGGCGAAACGCAGGCAACCAAGAATGAGTTAGCCGGAAAATTTATAATGTCCAATAACGGACCATTATATTGGTATTATAAATTTAGTCATTCAGGACAAATATCTTAGGTTCCCTACGGGAATCAACATCTACATCATGTTACGGTCTTATCATCTCATGATCTGTCTCTTTCTCTCATGACTTTCTAGTTCCAAGAAACTGAATATTTATACTTAATTTCAACGACATCGTCTTTTATTCTCGCCTGAGGGTATAGTGGATTAATAATAAATATTTCAATGCGGATAACTGGTCAGCGGTTGAAGTATTTATGTACGCATTTTTATGTTTTGAAATTTCGGATGGTAAACAACTGAGAATTGTCAACATGTGTGTCGAGTTCTATTTATTATTGATAATTGTTTACTTTGGCTGATATATCCTTTCTCATATTCCGGTATATATGTATTCTCTATTTATTCCATTTGATTTATTGGAAAGTTGTTTATTGTTCTTGTATTTATTCCCTTATGAGCTGTATTTCGCGTACACCCATAACTTCAGCGTAGGATCCTCTACACTGTGCCATGATAATCCAGTCTTCACTTTCGCAATAAAATGAAATGGACCATTGTTTTGTTCATGACGGGTTCATTGTATGTTCCCAGCCAAACAAAAGCTAAACTTTGCGTGATCCAACTTACCTCCGAGCTTATAACAATATATTCAGTTACGTACCCTAGAGCCAGATAGAGTGATTCGGCAAGTAAATCTCTACATTTCTATTTAATATATTCTTCTTCTTCTTCTTCAAGTGCGATAACCAGTCCTCAAGCTGTTGGCGATCACACTGGAGAAAGTAGGACCCGTCCAGTGGTATTTCAATGTGCTGAAATACATCACCCGTGTGTTGGAAGATTTCCTGGCAAGTAAAATCACTCCAAAGGGAATAAATTGTGACAATTCTGTATCTCTGAAAATACTCTTCACTCGGGGACGTGGTATTCGTGCCATCCCTAATATTTCTCCAATTCATTCACCACAAAGGTGTCTCCGTAAAGCGTAAACACAGTTAGTGGGACGTAAAACCGAGTATCTCCCGGGATAAGGAGATACCCTTTTACCTGCTCAGAGGTTGGATGAGTGGGTAGAAGGAAGGGCACTATCTAGCCCACGGGATGAGAAACTATCCCAAAACGCGGATGAGCTACAGGTTGGCCAACGGCAAGAAGACGAAGAGAGCAATGAGGAACGACTCTACTAAAGACCTTCGGATATCCTCTGGTAACAAACACATCAAGGCTGTATTCAAAACAAATGTTTCCGGAGATAGTCCCCCAACCGGATCTCCGGGGGGGGGGGTGTTACAGTTTCGAACAAAGGTGTGGTTGAGAAGATTTCTTTCAGTGAGAGTATACAGATATGTACATGAAATGTACGGACACTGGGACAAGCAGGAAAAGTCAACTATGCAATCCAAGAAATGAAAAGAATGGGAATTAAGACCATGGGTGTGAGTGAAATACGATGACCGGGATCAGGTTATTGTATCATTGATGAACACCGATTGTATTATTCCGGCACATCTGATGGACAGTTCCAATTTGGTGCGGGGCCTATAGTATCTAAATCAGTTGCAGCGTGTGTTACTAATTTTGTTCCACTCTCAGAGAGACTCATGTTAGTTCAAATAAATGCCAGACCAGCCCAAGTGAATATCACCCAGGTGTATGCTCCGACTACGGATGAGAGTGACGATGAAGTAGCAGAACTATACTCCCAGATTGGGGATGTCTTGAAAAAAGTTATCAAAACGCGATCTCACAATCATAATGGGGGATTTCAACGCTAAAGCTGGAAGAGGTTCTGAAGGTGACTGCAGCTATCGAGCTCGGTGTGAAAGAAATGAAAGGGAGGAACAGCCTAGTACATTTGTTGGAGAACATGGATTTGTGATTTAAAAAAAAAATTATTTACCCTTCCACCCAGACGACTGTATACCTGTAAGTCTCCGAGAGACCCACCTGAACATATTGTTAGAAACCAGATTGGCTGCGTATATCCTGGTAAACTAAAGATACAGGAACAGTTTTACTTCAGTGAAAACATACTCTGGCGCTTACATTTACTCAGACCATAATCCTTTAGTTGGTGTTTTGAAAATGAGGTTGCAGAAAACTTTAAAAAAGTGGTTACTAAATATGATTTAAGATAACTTAAACAGTCCTCTACAAGACATCAGGTTGAACTACATTTAAATAACGTACCTAATAATTCGTGCACCGAAGTGAAAATTGAAAAATTGAAGTACCCAATTGAATTAATTAAAGATAAACATCTGCGAACAAATTTTGTCAAAAAGAAGACATGGATGACTGATGAGATCCTTGAATTAATGGAGAGGAGGAGGATAGCAAATCGTAACACTGATGAATATAAAAGCATTAATAAAGAGATCGGGAATAAAATAAGACAAGCTAAAGAAAACGAAATGCAGGAAAATGTGTTGAAATAGGAGCGTTACAACTAAAACTTGACGGTTTCAACACTCATCGTTAACTTAAGGAGCTGACAGAAAAATTCAAAACAAGGACCGAAAGCTTGTAGACAGTCAAGGAAAAGTTGTAGTCGACTTAGAAGAAATCAAACGTACATGGAAGGGATATATAGAAAAAGCTGTTTCTGGACAACAGGCCAGAACTTCCACAACTAAACTATGAAACAGGACCAAGTATTCTAGTAGAAGAAGTACGAATAGCAATAATGATAATTAAAGATGGCAAACCCTCAGGTCCAGACAGCATCAATGCAGAATGTTTTAAATTCGTTAATGAGGACAAGGTGAAGTGGCTGACTGTATTGTTCAATGACATCTACGATTCTGGCAACATTCCTTATGCGTGGCTAAAATCAGAATTGATTGCATTACCTGGAACAACCAGAGCTAAGTTATGTGGCGATTTCAGAATGATAAGCTTTATGAGCCACTTGTTGAAACTTTTTCTGAAGGTCATTCACAGACGAATATACAAACTCTGTGAAGATCAATTTTCCCCCACACAGTTTGGTATCCAAAATGCAGTTGGCACACGGGAAGCTCTATTTAGCATTCGGGTACTATTTCAGCCATGTAGAGACATGAATTGTGATATTTATACCTGTTGTATTGAATATAGGAAGGCCTTTGATAGAGTGCAACATCACAAGGTGATTGAAATGGTCTAGACGTTAAGGATCCAAGAATCAATGTCATCTTATACTGGAATCAGGCTGCTTCTCTTAGATTGGGAGAGGAAGATACGGAAGACGTATATACCCAACGGGGTGTACGACAGGATTGTATAATGTCTCCATATGTAACATCTATTCGGAATATATCTGCAGGGAATCAATCAATGATATACAAATGGAAGTGCTTTTAAATGGACAGTGCGCATGCCACTGTAATTTTTACAGATAGTTTATAAAGTTTACAATATCTCATTGAAAGAGTAACATTCACTAGCCATGACTACGGTCTTGACATTAATATAACTAAAATCAAAGTTATGGTCATAAGTAAAAACTTTGTCCCTACCTGGCATTTAGTAATTGAGCATAAACCTGTAGAACGAGTCCGGAAATACACTTATCTCGGCACCATCGTTAATGCTCAATGGGATAATTCGGTTGAAGTGAAGTGCCGCGTTCTAAAAGCTAGGACTGTGTTCAACAAAATGGATTTTTTTAAAGTCGCGACTTAACACTAGTTACAAAAATGAGACTCCTTCGCTGCTTTGTATTTTCGGTTCTCTATTACACTGTTGAAACATGGACTTTGACGAAGTCGCTCACTAAAATATTAGAGGCCTTTGAGACGTGGCTATACCGAAGGATGTTAAGTGTGTCATAGACAGATGTCACAAATGCAGAGATCCTTCGAAGAATGAGAAGAGATAAGGAAGTACTCACCACTGTAAAAAACTAGAAAGCTACTATATCTCGATCACATCATGAGAAATAGAAGCAGGTACCATCTACTGCAAGAAATCCTGGAAGGAAAGTTTTTTTTTTTTTTTTTGCTATTTGATTTACGTCGCATCGACACCGATAAGTCTTATGGCGAAGATGGGACGGTAAAGGTCTAGGAATTGGAAGGAAGCGGCCGAGGCCTTAATTAAGGTACAGTCCCGGCATTTGCCTGATGTGAAAATGGGAAACCACGGAAAACCACCTTCAGGGCTGCCGACAGTGGGGCTCAAACCCACTATCTCCCGATTACTGGATACTGGCCGCACTTAAGCGACTGCATCTATTGAGCTCGGTGGAAGGAAAGATACCTGGAAAGAGAGGTTTTAGCAGGCTAAAATCTTCAGAGGCTGGACTCTCAAGACATCGGCATAGTTACTCCAAGCAGCGTCCGGCTCCATGGCTAAATGGTTTACGTGCTGGCAGGGGTCCCGGGTTCGATTCCCGGCAGGCTCGGGAATTTTAACCTTAATTGGTTAATTTCGCTGGCACGGGGGCTGAGTGTATGTGCCGTCTTCTTCATCATCATCACCACCATCACGACGCGCAGATCGCCTACGGGAGTCAAATCGGAAGACCTGCATCCGGCGAGCCGAACATGTCCTCGGACACTCCCGGCACTGAAAGCCATACGCCATTTCATTGCCCGAGTTACAAATTTCAAAAAAGCGTCTTTGCTCCACACAACTAACTCTCCATGAGACTACTCTCCAAACTTATTACCACCAAACCGCTCTAAGGCACAATCTAAATTTTACATTAGATTAAATAGTTTTCACTGTCTTACTCGTTCGACAGTCTAAGTTACATTTAAATACGAATAGTTAAACGAATACGAATAGGCAATAAGTGCCCATTCTACCTGGACTTAGCGAAAAGAAAAGGTTAAAGTTATTGGCCGTAAATCATAATGATAGGAGGCGAGCACTTGCACTCCTCTGAAAATACACTCGAGAGCTCTTAAGAACCCTATATGGGCTTATGTCCCGAAATTACAGAAGCTAAGCATATACTACAGAGGTAACCAGATGGAAAAGAAAAACCGTTAAGTTCCACAAAGGAGATAAATTTTACAAAATGATATTCACTCCAATACCAAGCTGAATGGGAACTGAAAGAGGGTTCACACAATTTAGTCCCTAAGTTAGAATAAAATCCTTAGACTTGTTTGAAAGTTTACAGTGAAAGATTGAAATTTACATTATGAAAGCATTTTTAAATCTTCCCCCCAAGTTAGCTTTCTGAGACTAGTATATAATTAACAGATGTCAGGCATCACCTTGAGCTGGTTGGACCTCCGGTGACCTCCTCTACGAAAACACTCTAAACCTCTTGACTGGAACGATGGAAAGACCACATGGTCCAAAAGGTCCCAGCTTTTATAGCGGAGAGGGAGGTTTTAGAACTCTCCGGGCCGAAGCCCTGTACACAACCACAATTCCTATTGGCTAGTTTAATAATCCAAATTTAGTGATTGGCTAAATTTTAAGAACGAGGGAAGAGATAGAAGTGCTAGTAATCTTAGACCACCAAAAACAATATACAAAAATTCAGTTTAGAAAACTCATAGAGACCAAAATTCTCTTCAAAATTAACTGTCCATTCTCCCACCATACGGGGCATATAACTCGATAGTTCAGACACCTGAAGATAAAGTTCGAAACTTCTCCAGCTAGGCAGTTCATTGATCGTATAACAGATGGCCTTCTAAAATGCGCTCAGTTTGAATGTACGGAGTAGATGTACCTCTGGTATTATTATTATTATTATTATTATTATTATTATTATTATTATTATTATTATTATTATTATTATTATTAATGGTTCATGTTTGTGGGTTACTGTAGTCACGTCCTAGTTCGTGAACCATGGGCAACGGCTGAGTGGCCTAGTAAGTGGTCCTGAGAGTCGGGATACCAGTTGCTATGGAATGGGAGTGGGCATCTCGGACAAATTCTGAGTCGTGGCCCTCCTTGTGCTCAGGTGGCTAGGACTATACAATTCACCGGTGGTCCATAACCCGTTAGAGGAGAGATCCTCACTTGGACTATGTGCAAGTAGGGTAGCATCCTGCTTCATGAATTTACCGAGCTCAGAACACTTTAAGCAAGCCTCGGACCTATGGGAGTATCGGAGTCCCACTCCCATTTGACAGGCGAGGGACTCCTTGGAAACAACTTGGCGAACGAAATAGAATTCGATGGGGAGCTATCAATATTAGTGGGGCTTATGGAAGAAAGAAAGTAGGACTGGCTGAGTCAGCAAAGAGGATGCATTTGGATGTGCTAGGAGTAAGTGGTATTCGGGTAAGGGGAGATAACGAGGAAGAGATAGGAGATTATAAAGTGTACTTGACGGGTGTTAGAAAGGGAAGGGCAGAGTCTGGGGTAGGGCTCTTTATCAGGAATACCATTGCACGCAACATAATTTCTGTTAGGCACGTAAATGAGCGAATGATGTGGGTAGATTTGTCAGTTGCAGGAATTAGGACTAGAATTGTGTCCGTGTATTCACCATGTGAGGGTGCAGATCAGGATGAAGTGGACAAGTTTTATGAAGCATTGAGTGACATCGTGGTCAGGGTCAACAGCAAGGATAGAATAGTGCTAATGGGCGATTTCAATGCGAGAGTTGGGAATAGAACTGAAGGATACGAAAGGGTGATTGGTAAATGTGGGGAAGATATAGAAGCTAATGGGAATGGGAAGCGTTTGCTGGACTTCTGTGCTAGTATGGGTTTAGCTGTTACGAATACATTCTTCAAGCATAAGGCTATTCACCGCTACACATGGGAGGCTAGGGGTACCAGATCCATAATAGGCTATATCTTAACAGACTTTGAATTCAGGAAATCTGTTAGGAATGTAAGAGTTTTTCGGGCATTTTTCGATGATACAGACCACTATCTGATCTGTAGTGAACTAAGTATCTCTAGGCCCAGCGTAGAGAAAGTGAAATCTGTCTGCAAACGAATAAGGGTAGAAAATCTCCAGGACGAGGAAATTAGACAGAAGTACATGGATATGATTAGTAAGAAGTTTCGAACAGTAGACAGTAAGCAGGTTCAGGATATAGAAAATGAATGGGTGGCATACAGGGATGCTGTAGTAGAAAAAGCAAAGGAATGCCTAGGAACAACTGTGTGTAAAGATGGGAAAAGGCGAACATCTTGGTGGAATGATGAAGTGAGAGCAGCCTGTAAACGAAAAAAGAAGGCTTATCAGAAATGGCTCCAAACAAGGGCCGAGGCAGACAGGGATTTGTACGTAGATGAAAGAAACAGAGCGAAACAAATAGTTGTTGAATCCAAAAAGAAGTCATGGGAAGATTTTGGTAATAACCTGGAAAGGTTAGGTCAAGCAGCAGGGAAACCTTTCTGGACAGTAATAAAAAAACTTAGGAAGGGAGGGAAAAAGGAAATGAACAGTGTTTTGAGTAATTCAGGTGAACTCATAATAGACCCCAGGGAATCACTGGAGAGGTGGAGGGAATATTTTGAACATCTTCTCAATGTAAAAGGAAATCATCATGGTGGTGTTGCAAACAGCCAAGCTCATGGGGAGGAGGAAAATGATGTTGGTGAAATTATGCTTGAGGAAGTGGAAAGGATGGTAAATAAACTCCATTGTCATAAGGCAGCAGGAATAGATGAAATTAGACCTGAAATGGTGAAGTATAGTGGGAAGGCAGGGATGAAATGGCTTCATAGAGTAGTAAAATTAGCGTGGAGTGTTGGTAAGGTACCTTCAGATTGGACAAAAGCAGAAATTGCACCTATCTACAAGCAAGGAAACAGGAAGGATTGCAACAACTATCGAGGTATCTCATTGATTAGTATACCAGGCAAAGTATTCACTGGCATCTTGGAAGGGAGGGTGCGATCAGTCGTTGAGAGGAAGTTGGATGAAAACCAGTGTGGTTTCAGACCACAGAGAGGCTGTCAGGATCAGATTTTCAGTATGCGCCAGGTAATTGAAAAATGCTACGAGAGGAATAGGCAGTTGTGTTTATGTTTCGTAGATCTAGAGAAAGCATATGACAGGGTACCGAGGGAAGTGATGTTCGCCATACTGGGGGACTATAGAATTAAAGGTAGATTATTAAAATCAATCAAAGGCATTTATGTTGACAATTGGGCTTCAGTGAGAATTGATGGTAGAATGAGTTCTTGGTTCAGGGTACTTACAGGGGTTAGACAAGGCTGTAATCTTTCACCTTTACTGTTCATAGTTTACATGGATCATCTGCTGAAAGGTATAAAATGGCAGGGAGGGATTCAGTTAGGTGGAAATGTAGTCAGCAGTTTGGCCTATGCTGACGACTTGGTCTTAACGGCAGACTGTGCCGAAAGCCTGCAGTCTAATTTCTTGGAACTTGAAAATAGGTGCAATGAGTATGGTATG
This sequence comes from Anabrus simplex, assembly GCF_040414725.1. Lineage (NCBI taxonomy): Eukaryota > Metazoa > Arthropoda > Insecta > Orthoptera > Tettigoniidae > Anabrus > Anabrus simplex. Next base: position 1,606,779,076 of record NC_090265.1, on the reverse strand, counting down.
AAAATTAGCCTCTCGAAGACTAAATTGATGTCAGTAGGTAAGAAATTCAACAGAATTGAATGTCAGATTGGTGATACAAAGCTAGAACAGGTCGATAATTTCAAGTATTTAGGTTGTGTATTCTTCCAAGATGGTAATATAGTAAGTGAGATTGAATCAAGGTGTAGTAAAGCTAATGCAGTGAGGTCGCAGTTGCGATCAGCAGTATTCTGTAAGAAGGAAGTCAGCTCCCAGACGAAACTATCTTTACATCGGGCTGTTTTCAGACCAACTTTGCTTTACGGGAGCGAAAGCTGGGTGAACTCAGGATATCTTATTCATAAGTTAGAAGAAACAGACATGAAAGTTGCAAGAATGATTGCTGATACAAACAGGTGGGAACAATGGCAGGAGGGTACTCGGAATGAGGAGATAAAGGCTAATTTAGGAATGAACTCGATGGATGAAGCTGTACGCATAAACCGGCTTCGGTGGTGGGGTCATGTGAGACGAATGGAGGAGGATAGGTTACCTAGGAGAATAATGGACTCTGTTATGGAGGGTAAGAGAAGTAGAGGGAGACGAATAGGACGATGTTTAGACTCGGTTTCTAACGATTTAAAGATGAGAGGTATAGAACTAAATGAGGCCACAACACTAGTTGCAAATCGAGGATTGTGGCGACGTTTAGTAAATTCTCAGAGGCTTGCAGACTGAACGCTGAAAGGCATAACAGTCTATAATGATAATGTATGTATGTTATTATTATTATTATTATTATTATTATTATTATTATTATTATTATTATTATTATTATTATTATTATTATTATTATTATTATTATTATTATTATTATTATTATTATTATTATTATTATTATTATTATTATTATTATTGAAAATCCACAGCCTGTTTCCAGTCATTCGACCGGGTCAGGAATGGACTGAATAAAGCCCCCATCTAGCGGCGAGGATAGGAATTATGCCGGCTGCCGAAGCCTGTCGCACTGCTCTGGGGCAATGATTAACGAATGACAGATGCTATGAAATGATACTGGAGAGTGTTGCTGGAATGAAATATGACAGGGAAAACCGGAGTACCCTAAGAAAATCCTGTCCCGCCTCCGCTTTTTCCAGCACAAATCTCACACGGAGTGACCGGGTTTGAACCACGGAACCCGGCGGTTAGAGGCCGCTCGCTGCCACCTGAGCCACAGAGGCTCTCTATTATTATTGTTGGAGCTATAAAAGTAAAAAATATTTTTAAACCACCTAAGAGTACAGTTCGGTGTGTCACTGACTTAGCAAGAGAGGTGTGTGGGGGGGTAATACAATTCATGGCACAGTTAGTTAAACTGAAGTAACAGTCGGATGAATGGTCCTTCTGTCCTCTTCAAATCATAGGAATTTAAATGGCGCTTGATGTGTATTGCTTTTCTATCCAGTGAGAACCCTAACACACGCTATGAAGCATATATCTGGGATCCAATTTTCGTCTCGTTCAGCAGCTTTACACACAAATTGGTGTACATAACACTTTTCTACAAGAAATTTTACTTCTGTGTTTTGAGGATTAGTTCAGCATACATGGGACAATATACAGCAAAAAAAAATTATGCCTATAGAGAATCAAAATACGTATGTTGACTGGCTTATTACAAATTCACCAGAGCAATGTAATATCTAAACAAGGTGTAACATGTCAGAACATTAACAAATCTCCATAATGTTGTCAACTTCTTCTAAATGAAATTCTTACAATTGACAGAAAGTTCCATCTTTCTATGATTAAAATAGTATAACAAAGAAAGCCTGATATAAAAAATATACTGTAAAAATTTGGCAAGTCACAATAAATATGCCTGAAATAAAAATACCGTTTACATTTTGGGACTCAGTGTTTTTAAAAATACATCAGAGTTAGTATTTAGTTTCCTTGCGAAAAATATTATGTTGATCTGTTTTGAAGTAAGCGGCAAATTTAAGGCATCGCAAAATATGAAATGTAATCGCTGGAGGCCAGAAAGTAGGTAGGGTGAAGTCAAGATCAGTGTGCATCGACGTTGTTGACATACTAGGTACGTATGCGGACATCACTGAGGTACAATCAGCCAATAAAGCAAGTGAGATACTTGTAAATATAAAGTAAACAAATTGTTATTTGTCCGAACTCTTGAGTCATAATTAGATAAAATAATGGAAAAATAAGAGACTTCTTTATAATAACGGGCACATGATTATCTACTGTAATGGTATCGTACTGATCTCAAAAGAATTTAACTGAAAGATCATCCCACATAGTCAGTATGATTATTACTGCAGTTCGCAACGACGTTCATATTTACCTTAAAATATCCTACTCCTGATATCAATCTATTAAATGACTTAAACATGATCTAATCTTCAGGATAGCCATAGAGTAAGCTTTCGGTTGTAATCACGAAGTATTCAATAAATCTGTGTTTTTGTTTTGTAACGTAATATAAACAGTGCTAGAGATTATACCGCTTGATCATTACGATGTAGTGGGATCATTAAAAAGCAAACTGACCTAGAATATCTCACACACCAATGGGTTTAACTCTCAAAGTACTCAGTGAATCGAAACAGACTTTCGATAATATAATTTTGGCTATTGATGCAGTACACACAAGGTGATAAAAGTGTTGCTGCTTTTCACCTGAATTTTCAACGAAAAATGAATTTAATCAACTTTATTTGGGAACATTGAATGGATGTTTAATGGACACAATGCTGTATTGAGTACAGTGGATGGTCAACAAACCAGCTATTTTTAGATTATTGCATAAATTTTCCACGGTTTACAACTTACAAGCATATTTTAAACCTGACAGGCAAACACTTCTTAAGTTCAACATGTTGACATCAAGATGATTTCACTCAGTACTTTGTACATCCACATTTAGCCTCATTATAACACGAGTGAGCTGAGGAATGATATTCCAGAAGCATTATTCAGGACGTTTTCTTTATCTCACACACTGTTCAATCTTTCTATAACTGATATTTCGCTGTACACTTGGCTTCACTAAGTCCTTCTTCCACAGTTTCCACATGTCCTTAAGAGGATTATGTTCTGCGCTTTTTCTGGTCCAGTGTAACACTTTCATTATTCTTTGTTCAAGATGCCCCATTATGATCCTTGCTGCGTGGCACGGGAAACCACGCCTCTAGTGCGAAATTAGACATATTTTATGCAGTTGTTGGAAATACTGTTCTTTCCCCGTTGTGCCTTGAACAATGCAGTTGATCCATTGATTAATTCCTTTCCCAAAAATCACAGTTAGTACCATTACTTTAGTAGAATGTTTAGCAGCAATATTTAGACATTTTCTCTGTTCCCAGGACTATGCCGAGTAATGAATTTTGTATGTTTATTAAGGGTGACTGGCTCACATAACTTGACCTTAAATCCACTCACACCGGGTGAGTTGGTCGTGCGGTTAGAGGCGCACGGCTGTGAGCTTGCATCCGGGAGATAGTGGGTTCGAATCCCACTGTCGGCAGCCCTCAAGATGGTTTTCCGTGGTTTCCAATTTTCACACCAGGAAAATGCTGGGGCTGTACCTTAATTAGGGCCACGGACGCTTCCTTCCAACCCCTAGGCCTTTCCTATCCCATCGTCGCCATACGACCTATCTGTGTCGGTGCGACATACAACCACTATCCAAATCACTCACACTTTTTAGGTGTCACCTACAGTGCGTATTCTTGCAATTTCCCAGATTTTAATTGGTGTTTAGTAGCATAATTTCCTTACCTTTTCTGTCACTAATGTCACCATTCGATATAAATCAAAGCTTATAACGAAGCACCAACTTATCATCATTAAGAAAATAAATGTTTCATTAAATTCCTAATTCGACGGCAACCCACTGCATACTATAAGCTTAGTATTCATAATCTCATTCCTGACACACTGCAAAATGAATAACAGTTACACAGATTTAAATAAAGAATTATTCAGTTGACGAAAATGAATTTCAGTCATTTATTTAGAACTAATTCGCTGCACTATTGGTTAAACTTTTTGAACGTCGTGTGGTTCCTACACTATGTTTTCTTCTATTCATTTTAATTTAAGTCTTAAGATATCCAATAGAGAAGTGTTATAGGGAGTTTGACAAACTTACAGTTACTTTGGTATATTGAAACTAACCTTGAGAAGCGCTATTTCAAATTATTATTGTTACCGGAGTAAAACTCATGAGTTGGTCAATCGTTTAACACTCTATTTTTATCATACATCGATGTCACGTTGCATTTGTCATAAGCTTAACTACGATGATTTGTCTAACTTTCTACTCTGACCCTCGAGTATGCTACAAGGTTAACGATGTGAAACTTAGGAATTATTCAAACGGTCGATACCATTCTTAGTAATGTAATAATTGTGTTCCCCATTAAGCTTTCTTTAATTGCTCACATTCGCATTTGTGGGTCGAACATACGATGATAAAACAGGAGTTATTCTAAAGTAGTAAAAATAAGAATAATATGAACTATAATGAGACCGATTACTAGGCTGTGCCAAACACGGTTGTATTTTTCCCACTGGTAAGTGGTAAGTGATGTGTAGTTTAAAAATATTTCAATTACAGTGTATGTAAATTATTTGGGGACACCTTGGAGGCAGTACGACGAACAACCATATCCGATAACTAGCGAAATGCTTGGTAAACTGATGCATAAATGTTTGGAGTACAAGTTTATTTGATATAACCGACTTTAGCCGCAATGACAGCTTCAGTGCGGGGCCAGAAGCGTTGACATGCACAACTCAGATTTCCTTTATTGATGTGGCCGTTACTAGGTTGATTGCGGTCTTTAGTGAATTAGTTGTACTGTGAGAATGGTCTTCCATTCTACAGAGCTCCACAGGTAATCGTTTTTAGAACTTAGGTCGGCTAAGTTAGGTGACCACACAGACTGGTCGCCTTCCAATCGTATCACCACAGGTTAGTACACAGCATTGCAGAGTGGTCCACCAGATACTTAAAATTTATGAAGATACACAATCCATCAAACACTGAAAGTAAGGTTCTACTGTTGTTTGCTACCTATATATCAGCTTGTAATACGAGTAGAGGACTCGATCCTGGGATCCCGAAAACTGGGATACCAGGATCCCGACCGCTTTTCAATCCCGTAGATTTCGGGATTTTAGGGATCCCGGGATTTTCGGGATTGACATCATTCTTAAAAATTTGCAAAATAGACTGCGTGAAGCGAAACTCTCAGTACGTTATTTATGCGTCTTTTCGGTTTGTAAATGCCTGTTCTCGTTTAGCGCATGAGTTCATCCCCTATGTGCGTGAAAGTCTGACCACAATTGCGTGCATTGGTACATTACCTCTCGCGTGTGAGTGAGATGAGTGAGTGCCTTCTGGAAATTTAGCGTCAAAAAGGCGCTTATAGATTTGAATAATCCAGTGCAGTTGGAAGAGTCCGATTTCGAGCTCATCGATGAAATCATTAAAGTCTTGGCTCCAGTCAAATTAACTGCAGAAGCACTCTGTCGCACTGATGCAAATTTATGCACAACTGGTGCTGCCCTTAAGTTTCTTTTTAAGCAGTTAAATGACAATAGCTCCGAGTTGGCTTCTAAATTCAAGATACATTTACAAACGCGCATGAAAGATCGCCGAAGAAATGAGTTGAGTGGAGTATTATGCCACCTACAATATCCTCATAGTGACAATGTGGCGTTGGAGTTCGATGATGAAATAAAGCGTACATTTTCAAGTCTGAGCAAAGTCCTGATAAAAACACATTGTTTCTTTAATTGAGAGATTAAATGGTAAAAAAAGACGAAGAGGAAGAACAAAATATGCAAGTCGAGCCTACAAATACAAATAAAAGTGATTTGACGCTCAAAGGAAAACTTCAGCTGGAAATAGAAAACAGTATGAAAATTATGTCTCCTGAAGCATTAAATGAAAATGAATTTTTTAACTGTTAAGAAATAAATTAACCTATACGAGTCTTCAAATTCTACTCGGATCTATAACCTAGAGCAGGCTTATAAGTATTTACTAACGATTCCTCCAACTTCCATCGAACCTGAACGCGCTTTCTCAGCAGCTGCATATATGTGCAACAAATTGAGAAGCAGGTTTGGTGATGAGACACTGGACGCGTTGTTATTTCTCAGATCATATTTTCGCAATTCAAACTAGAATGTTGCTATTAAATTAGTTTTCTTTATATTTGCGAGAAATGTGAAATGTGACTGGTTAATGTTATTTTTAAATACTTTTTCTAAGAAACTTTCTACCTACTTATTACGTTGTTACATGAAAGTCGTCTATTTAGTCTATGTTCAGAGAGATTGTTGTTAATTTCTAAAGTTTATTTGCATAGTTTGTTACATAAGGGTTTTTTTAACTTTATCTAAGCTTAAAGAGATATCACTGATTCTTAGAAAAGAATAATTTTAATATAGAGACCGAGTGATTTTAAATTTGGTTAGTCTGACTGTAAGTCTGATTAGTTAGAGTGATTAGATTAGCTTGGTGTATACCATAAAATATGTTTATTTTGTCTAAATTTTGATTTTCTGATTAAACAGCTGATTCCTGTGAGAATATCTTTTTTTTTTTTTTTTTTTTTTGTAACTTTCAATCCCGGGATAATACGCAGGACCATTTCACAAACATGCTGTTTAATGCTTGCTTTTATAATGCTTGTATAATTAGTTAATAGGGAGTGTGGAGTGATCTGTTGCGGAAGAATGCCAAATAAACGCTAAAAAACATGAACCACAGATATGACATGGAAATTAAGTGTTGTGCATTATGGGTATGTTTTCTGCGAGCAGGGCGTGTCTCGTCATTAAGGATGAATCTGAAATATACAAGGCATCTTTGAGAATTAGAAACGGATCCTGTGTTCGAATCTTATACAGATATTGTAATAATGATAATAATGTTATTTTGCTTTACGTCCCACTTTTCCGGTTTTAGGAGATGCCGAGGTGCCGGAATTTCGTCTCGCAGCAATTCTCTTACGTGCCAGTAAACCTACCGACACGAGGCTGACGTATTTGCGCACCTTCAAATACCACCGGGCTGAGCCAGGATCGAACCGGCCGAGCTGGGTTCAGAAGGTCAGCGCCTTAACCGTCTGGGCTCCTCAGCCTGGCATACAGATATTTTTGAAGGTATTTACTCGTCTATGGAGAAACATGACATAAGTCACCACAGTCACAATGCCTGTATGATAAGTGATTTTCTGAGAGAAGAAAACTGACAGACAATACATTCCAGAACTTGAACGACATCTATTAAGCTTGAAATTATAAGCGACTGTTTGCATCAGAAACACAGCCCTGGAAACCATGTTTGTATGCAACCTACGACACTTTTGACGTAAACCTCCTATAGGCCTACAGCAATGTCTGGACGAAATGAAGGGGCTGTCTTAGACGCTGTCTTGAATGTCCCTCATTTAAGCACACAGGCATTTGTACAACAGACTAACATCATTCAGTCATCCGTTATGCAAGTATGCATAACAAGAGATTATACTTGTACCATGAGCAATTTCATCAGGAGCTCCACGATCTGACTTCGAAGCTCGGGAGTATTTTGTCAATGGACGTTACACAAAGTGACCTATAATGAGGCCTTTCTAAATCAACAGTCCTCGTTTTGAATGAATCTCGATGTCCCAAATATCATGCTACGTATTATCCAATACAAATTGTGATTTTCAGTGCCAAATAAAAACTCATTTTTTGGAAATGAGTAGGGAAGTGCCCATACCATATCCACAGAAGTAGACGAAACAAAAACAAAACATAGCTTGGGATCTGAGCCTGGCTCTGCACGATCTGGGTGCGCGAATTTACTGCCTTAGCTAGTTTCAGACCTGGCACGCGTAGCAAGTTCCTCAGTCTATACAGTATCTATTCATAGGCTCCATGCACGCTTCCTACACTAACCTAAGTGTTATCAACTGGACTTGTACCGCATGAAAAGCAATCACGTAAGTTATACCAGAAAATATCTCTGTTTTAATTAACTGAAACTAAGGTTGTTATGATCATGTAGATCCTGTTCTTCCTACCATTTTCCCATTAAGGTGAAGATATTTTTAACGTATATATTATAATTGAGTTTTGAGTATTAGAAAAACAGTGATTTTAGACACGGGTAACATAGCAGTATCCAGTAGAAGCGAACGGTGTAAAGAACTTCATACGAAAAGTAAATCCCTCTGCAAATCACGTGAATTTGTTAATACTTCTGATGTTCAGAAAGAAATTACATTTATAACCATTTGATAATTACAGGTTGTGAGAAAAATCTCAGTACAATAACTCATCGAAATTGTCACTTATTTCCTTCACAAATCGGCTACTGTTCAAAGCCCGCACAAAGTCAACGTTATTATAGAAAATAAGAGTAAAACGCAATAAGACCTTTCTCAAGTGAAACACAAGATCACGTGGGTTATAATCACTAGGTATGAAGTAGCGTACAACTTCACTCTAGTTTTATTGCTTGCATACTTGTGTTTGTGTATGTTTGTTTGTTTGTGTTTGTATATTTATCTGTGTCTTTATATATATATATATCTATTGTCCTTCTCGCCAAAAGTAACTAGAAAGGATTTACTTCAACGGGTGGATAGTTTTATGATCAAAAAGGACTAACAAAATAGTGGTGTTTGCACCTTTCAAGTTGTGTTAGAAGAACTGAGAGTAAAGCTGTTAATAAAACACAAAAAAGAGCAGTATGAGGCACTTGAATGGAGAGAGCAAAGCTGCCACATAAAAGTGATTTACTGTTGGATACCCAGTTACGTGACAGCGAGGGCAATGGTAGTGGGCCACCTTCTAGATCAGGCTCTAAATGTAACTCCATTTAAAAATATAACCTTCATTATTTAGAGAAAGCGACAGCTCAGTTTATGGATCACCATTTTATAGAAGAAAATATTAACTTCACAGCGTCCAGTCTGGTCACTGATAACCCAGTAGGGATTTTAAAAGGAAGATCGTAAGTTTGCCGACTTATTGAATCTGACAATAATTCTACAGCTAACTTGGATTTTAATATGTTAATCTGAGACGGAGACGGAAGTCAATCTGAGGTCAAGCAATGTTCTACTGAGTCATAGTAAAGTGACTCTATAGATATCCAGGGTAAAATGATTATAACTCACGACACTCATGACACTTCTGGCCTTCAAGGGCCCTAGGTCTCGAAATAGAACTACCAAATACTCTGCATTATATTAAGGTGACACGCGATAAGCGTGTCGACTCCTCAAGTCGTACTGCGTGACAACAACGACCGGGTTTGCTGCCTCCAATATTAGCAGAGAGCTCCTTTTTATATACGTAAGGCCAGTGAACCCTGCATCATCACACATATCACAATCTACAGTATATAAAATCGTAAGGACCGTGTGTCTTTATATTGACTATTTTGGCAAAATTTCCGTACAGTTGTCCGTTTTAGGTGTAATAATGACCATCTGCATATTTTTTAGCATTGGTGTCTGTTTGTTTGTTTGTCTATTTGTTTGTCTGTTTGTTTTTCTATAACCTGAAACCTACTGGATATATTTCCATCAAACTTCATATTTAGAATCCACCTCTCCTTGGGTAGGTTTTCGAGGCAAATATTGGTTCTAAATCCCTGAAATGACTGGGAGTTTATACGAAAGGGAAACCGTGATTTTGCACTCCCACAAAATATACACAACCAAATTTAATAGAAATCTTTCTGCCTTAATGGAAATTTTCTAAACCTTTACCCTCATGTGCATCATTTCGATACGAGGATTAATAACGGAGATGTCGTTAACGGACTGTTTTTCGGTATAAGTCCACCGGACTTAACTCAAGAGTGGGTGCGTGTATTGCTTATTTCTTATAACTTGGAAACTAATGAAGATATTTGAACCAAAATTTATATTTATCATCCACCTGTCCAAAGGTAGGTTCTAAGGTCAATACCATTTCAAATTTACGGAATGGACTGGGGGTTTATAGGGAACCGATGTGGTGATTTTACTCTCCCACAATATATACAGTACAAGACCAATCTGACTGGAAATCGACCAAACTTGATGGAAATCCATTTCTAAAACTTTTTTCTCATGTGCATTTTTTCGACAGGAGAATTAATAAGGGAGGTATCATGAAAGGTCGGTTTTGCAGGTTAAGTCCAGCGGATATAGCCCAAAAGGTGTACGTGGAGCAGATTTCTTATCAATCTACATAAATCAAATCGTAACGACCATGTTTCTGTGCATTGACTATTTTGGCGAAATTTACGTACAGTTTTCCGTTTAAGGGGTAATAATGACCACCTGCATATTTTTAGCTATAGTTTCCTCAAAGTCCTACATTTTACCCGCCTCGCCCAAAATGAAGATTGTGAGGCAATCAGCCATACGAGCCGGAAAATTGAAATGACGCAAAATTATACGTTTTAGCCGTAAACCTATCGGAAAACTACCAAAATCTTTACATTTTTCACTTTTTATGCCAAAGAATATCGAAATATGGAGGCAATTTTAATGACATTGTAGACCTTCGTTTCGAGGTATTTCGCGGCTAGACGATAATTCCTATCAGAAAACGGATGGCACAATCTCCGTTCAATTTGGAATGATCTACAACCTTGGTCTTATGACTTTTTGTTGTATCTGTATCCCTTATACGATAGATTTGTCTCTATTTCTCTATTTAAGTAAATTTGGACTTTTTACATGCATAATCCATACTTTCAATCTTTTATAGGGAATATAGAATCACCAAACTCTACAAGAATATTGGCCCACCCAGTAGACATATGTGAGCCAAATATGTATGCAGCTGTCACATAATTATCCGAATAGTAATGCAATATGAGATAATCTTACACAAGTTTCACCCTATGCAACATTTCTAACTCAATCTGACACATGAATAGATGAGATGCGGTAAAATATCATAGGACCAGCCATTTAGGCCGCTAAATACGGCGTCGTATAGTACAATCCTTTGTCGATATGACATACCGTTTAGCAGCAGTTAATGTGTAAATGAAGGTCTGCAATATTGTAAACGAGCATATACTGTACGTTCTTATGTCGATTTATGGATGTCGATTAGTAGCGATCGAAAAAGGTCGTGTCTGCTATTGTAATCAGTACTCCCCACACCGACTTCGACTAACAGTAGGAATGGGGTCCTACTCCAACTCCTGTGTAAGTGGGATGAGTAAGGAGGGCATACAACTGTATGAATAATTCACTTCTCGATTTGAGTTGCAGAAGACAAGGGAGCATGCAATTTTTTTCTAATCTCCCCTACCCGATTGTATTTGTCTGCAGGCAAGGGTGTCCGCCATTATAAACAAATACACCCATCTAAAACGTGACTGGCATTCGGCATAATGGGCTGCTGTTTTAATGGAAAATCACCAACTTGGTGTGGCTGGCAGTAAGCTGGCTGGTAGTAGGAAAAGGAGCCTGTCATTATAATGATTATTGCAGAACTCAATTTGACTGGTAGTAGGGAAGTTGCCTGCCATTATAACAAAAACTCCTCAACTGTAATGTGTTTGGAAGTAGGAAAGGGGGCCTGCCATTGTAACGAAAACTCCCCCAAATCGATTGTGACCGCGCAGTAGACAATGGGGTCTGCAATTATAATATAAACTTCCCAGCTCCATTGTGAATGGCAGTAGGCAAGTGAACCTGCCGTCATCATAACTCCGGAACCCGCACTTTACATTAGAAACAACGTACGGGGACCTCCTCATGCTATTTCTCGGATGACGCTAACATATATGCAATTTTAAAAGAATCGTATTTACTGCATGTACAGTATTTACTTCGATATCCGTATACAATGTAGAATACCGTAGCGGAGCACGGGTACATTTGCTAGTTAGTAAATAATACTATTCGAGGATGTGGTGCATATTTGAGAAAGGGGTGCAAATAGGAACAGTCAAGAATATGCTGCACTCCAGTGGTAAAATTCTGGCCCCCAAATATCCAGATCTCATCACCGTCTTGAGATGAAACACAGCAGACGAACTCATACTTTTGAAAGGCGGAAATAAGTCCATTCAGTACTATGTACATGTCGCGCGATTTCTGCATGTAAAAGTTCTCTAGTGACACATTCGGTGTTTGTCTGTCTGTTAGGTCATCAGCCCAGAGGCTGGTTGGATCCTCAAATAGCACCAACAAAGGTTATGCGGTTATAAGGAAACCGCAAAAACCAATGGCAGCGCCAAAATGAGACGTACTGGGCAAGACGAGGAGTGAGGTAGGTTGCCATTGCTTTCCTCACTGGGTCAGAAAGTGCTATTGCAGCACGACTGACCCTATGAGCAACACGTTTCATAACACTCAGATGCACTAGTCGTGCTCTGAATGTCATTACTCAGCACCACCCATACCCCAGCAGCTTCCATATTGTCACAGCCATGGATGAGACTGGGGCTTCGGTGGAAGCTACACATTACTCTGGCCTGTGCCAAGAGATGGATACAAAAGTACTGTATCCATCATGAAATGGCAGCAGGCAAATTCGGTGCTTACTCGACAAAATTAATTGAAACTCAGCAATTTATCACCTAACATCTTTTGTATATCTCTGTTACCTGTTAGAAGAAGTAGCTTCAAATTGACTCGCAATCACCCTACATGGCATCAAATTAAAATGTCCGCAGACAGAAACTGATGATACCGTAAGACACCATTATTATTATTATTATTATTATTATTATTATTATTATTATTATTATTATTATTATTATTATTATTATTATTATTATTATTATTAGGAAATAAAGTCCTCAATATCTTATTCGAATTTTAAGTAAGTTATGTATATTAAACGAAGGTTATTTCCACCGAAAATGAAGTTAATTATTTTAATTCTAACCGCATTTGGTAACGGTTGTTCACGGTTACAAATCATTGGTTTCATAACTTAACTGCTTTCAGACAGGGGTGCTTCCCAAACTTATAGCAGTATTAAACTAACTGTACCGCAGAATGTAGGCTAAAAGTTTGGGAAACCCTTAGATAGGGACATTTTGTAGGAAAGAAAATCATTAATATCACTGGTTTTGCATTTAACTAACTACTTTTACTGTACGTGCAAGTAAATCTACCAACATGAGACTGACGTATTTGGGCACCTTTAAATACCACCAGACTGAGCCAGGATTGAACCTGCCAAGTTAGGGTCAACCGTCTAAGCCACTCAGCCCGGCTTTGTACGAAGACAGGATATCTGTACGTTTATGTGAACCCCACATTAGATACCTACTGGTACTCGGAATTTCTTGAAAGATGATTGCATTACACTAGATGTACAAACTGAAAATATTTCACTTCTGTAAATGTTATATATATATCTTTTTTGCTAGTTGTTTTACGTCGCACCGACACAGATAGGTCTTATGGCGACGATGGGACAGGGAACGGCTAGGACTGGGAAGGAAGCGGCCGTGGCCTTAATTAAGGTAAAGCCCCAGCATTTGCCTGGTGTGAAAATGGGAAACCACGGAAAACCATTTTCAGGGCTGCCGACAGTGGGGTTCGAACCTACTATCTCCCGAATACTGGACTCTGGCCGCACTTAAGCGACTGCAGCTATCGAGCTCGGTGTTATATTTCTACGAAAAAAGTCGTTAAAGCAAATAGATTAATGAGGTAAAAGTTTTACGTTGCCCCAACGCCATACGCGAAATAGCTTGTGAAATCTATCTGTTTAATTTAAGGTTTACATTCTTCTAAATCAATCTCAATATGGCCATGATTCAGAGAAAAATGATGATTAGTGCGGACAGCGTAAAATTTTGTTCCATTCTAAAGTCACGTTGTGAACGAAATTCTTCAACCCTAAAATGGGCATCGTTACCCTTTCAGACCAAGTAAAGTAATGGAAGCAAATAAAGATGTTAACTAGCGCCTTTTTTACATTACAAACGCCTACCATCCTAGTTTAGAGATATTAAATTGTGCTGCGTACAAATATACATAATTACTTCGCAGCCAAGCTCCGGAAAATTACCCTTTCTTTTGTTACTCAAGCATTTGCATCGCAGCAAAATATTGTTTTAATTTTCTGTATCTCTTCAGGCGTAAATTATAGTGAAAGCTGGTAAATTTGCTGAGAAAATAATGCGTTACTTAATCTTCAGGGAGATTATCCATTGTGAAATGCAGATAGCTCAATAGCTGAGTGTTCATAGTCCTTGCCTTCGAGCCTCGAGGCCATGGGGTTGTTTTCCGCCCGGTTTGAGGGAGTTTCAATTTTCAAAGATTAATTCCCTTGGCTCAGAAAGTAGGTGTTTGTGCTAGAACTGTACACTAACGCGCAGTTTCCCATACTCGGCAGATGCCGCTACACTCTTCGGAGGGTTCACTTTACAAGAGATGCACTAGGCTTACAATATTATTTTTATTGTTATTTACTGGTGGTTTAACATCACAATAACACATCGAAAGTTTTCGGCGACGCAAGGATTGGAGAGGTCTAGGATTGAGAAGGTAGCGGCGTGGCCTTAATACGGTATGGGAATGATAAAACACGGAAAACCATCGTCAGGGCTGCCGACTGTGAGATTTGAAACCTACCATCTCCCGAATGCCAGCTCACAGTTGCTCGACCGTAACTGCGCGTTTCTTGTGTTGTTATTATTATTATTTTTAGTTTTAGATTTTCCAGTTTTATGTTCATCAGTGGAGCGCGATACAGCTTATCTAGCTGATGATTTTTTCTTTCCCAAAATCTCTTCATCTGGGCACTGCAAATTTTCCTCCGTTCTTTAGTCCATGATTTATTGGTCCTGGTATTAATTTTCTCAGCGAAATGATGGTTGCTGACTGCTTTTTTGAATTTGAGTCGATCTTGAATAATTTCCTACGGGACACCATTTTCCTGAAGGTCTTTTATTTTCATTTCACTAAGCCAATTATTGTTCTTGACTTTCATTGAGGTTGAGAATCCCTTTGGTGAGCCTGTCATTGCTCATTCTGAGAATGTGGCCACAGAACTTTAATCGCCTTTACCTGGTGGTGACGGTGATCTTTTCAGAATTCTAATAAATCTCCCGAGACTTCCGTTTCATTCACATTCCCTCTGAGTAGACTGGACCAAACATTTTCCTCAATTTTTCCTCTCCTTTTTCTCTAATAAGTGATCTGCCTCCAATGATCAAGGTTTCTGAGGTGTATAGAGCTTCAGGTTTGGTAATTGATTTGTAAGGTATTAATTTTACATTCCTGGATTTTGATTTTTTGTTATATCTGTTCCAGGTGAGTCTATAGGCCTTCTGTAATTTTGAGATCCTCTCCTTATTTGCTTTACGATTCAAGTCTGACGGCTGAATTACTTCTCCTTGGTACCTGAACATTTTAAATTGATTAATTTTACCGAGTTTAGTCTTTAGAGGTTTCCCATATAGATATCCAGCGGATCCTTCCATGTACCTTCTTCATACGATATATGGAGTCCAGTCTTCGCTGCAATTTCATGAAGTTTTCAAGGGCCTGAACTGCTTCTCATCTGTTGTTAGAAAGAATAGGTAGATCATCTGCGAAGGACAGGTATTGTAGATGAAATTTATTTTTGAGTAGTCGACCAATATTTATTCCCTTTCTGTCATTTTTCCATGTCCTGAAAACTTCTTCAAGCACAATATTGAACAGTAATGGAGATAAGCCATCTCCTTGTCGAAGTCTTCTGGTAATATCAAAAGGGTCAGAACGTTCACCTTGAAATATAACTTTTGAAGTTGAGGCAGTCAGCGTTATACGAATTCCCTCGTTTTGTTGTCAACTTTGTGTGTCGGTCTACTGAATCATAAGTTTTCATGAAGTCTACAAGAGTAATCACTGTTTGTATAGTTTTAAGGATTTTTAATATGGTTTTGAGACAGAGAATTTGTTCTACACCAGACCTGCCTTTTTTTGAATCGTGTCCAATATTCGCCAATTAGGTGTTACATTTGTTTTTCAAGTCTCGAGGTAGTGCATTAGAGAGAATTTCGTACCCAATTGATAGTAAGGATATTCCTCTGTAGTTATTGTCTGTATCAACCCCTTTTTTTGTGGAGTGGGTGAATAAGGAAATATTTCCAGCCTTCAGGAATTTTCTCCGTAATCCAGATGTCTTCAAGAATTACTTAAATTTTCTGAGGTATTTCACCTCCTAAGTTCAACATTCCAGCCATAATACCATCATACCTTGGGCTGTGATATTTCTTAAGCTCACTTTGCATGATATCTAATAAGTGTCGGGGAGTCTAAATCTCGATTTGGAGTACGTTGTTTAAATGAGAACTGTTCTACAGGAGGTTTGCAGTTTAAAATTTCATGGAAGTAGTTTCCGAGAAGTTTACAGTTTTATTTTCTTATTTGCTCCAGGGGCCCATCCACACGTTTGAAAAAACTAGGTGCTTGGTAATTTGATAGTTCCTCAGCGAATGTTTTGAAAAAGTCTCTTGTATTGTTTTTCTAGAAATGTTTATCTATTTCTATTTTGATCATATTTGCGTTTTCCGGATCTAATAATTCCTTAGGCTTCTTCCTGGACTTCGAGGAATTCATGCAGTTTTGTTCTATTAATGGTAACTCTATTATTATTATTATTATTATTATTGTTATTATTATCATTATCCATTCAATTATCATTATAGACCGTTATGCCTTTCAGCGTTCAGTCGGCAAGCCTCTGTGAATTTACTAAACGTCGCCACAATCCTCGATTTGCAACTAGTGCTGTGGCCTCATTTAGTTCTACACCTCTTATCTTTAAATCGCTAAAAACCGAGTCTAACCATCGTCGTCTTGGTCTACCTCTACTTCTCTTAACCTCCATAGCAGAGTCCATTATTCTCCTAGGTAACCTATCCTCCTCCATTCGCCTCACATGACCCCACCACCGAAGCCGGTTTATGCGTACAGCTTCATCCATCGAGTTCATTCCTAAATTAGCTTTTACCTCCGAGTACCCTCCTGCCATTGTTCCCACCTGTTTGTACCAGCAATCATTCTTGCTACTTTCATGTCTGTTACTTCTAACTTATGAATAAGATATCCTGAGTCCACCCAGCTTTCGCACCCGTAAAGCAAAGTTGATCTGAAAACAGACCGATGTAAAGATAGTTTCGTCTGGGAGCTCACTTCCTTCTTACAGAATACTGTTGATCGCAACTGCAAGCTCACTGCATTAGCTTTACGACACCTTGATTCAATCTCACTTACTATATTACCATCCTGGGAGAACACACAACCTAAATACTTGAAATTATCGACCTGTTCTAGCTTTGTATCACCAATCTGACATTCAATTCTGTTGAATTTCTAACCTACTGACATAAATTTAGTCTTCGAGAGGCTAATTTTCATACCATACTCATTGCATCTATTTTCAAGTTCCAGGATATTAGACTGCAGGCTTTCGGCACAATCTGCCATTAAGGCCAAGTCGTCAGCATAGGCCAGACTGCTTACTACATTTCCACCTAACTGAATCCCTCCCTGCCATTTTATACCTTTCAGCAGATGATCCAAGTAAACTACGAACAGCAAAGGTGAAAGATTACAGCCTTGTCTAACCCCTGTAAGTACCATGAACCAAGAACTCATTCTACCATCAATTCTCACTGAAGCCCAATTGTCAACATAAATGCCTTTGATTGCTTTTAATAATTTACCTTTAATTCCGTAGTCTCCCAGTATGGCGAACATCTTTTCCCTCGGTACCCTGTCATATGCTTTCTCTAGAACTACGAAACATAAACACAACTGCCTATTCCTCTCGTAGCATTATTATTATTATTATTATTATTATTATTAATATTATTATTATTATTATTAACTGATTCATCTACGTCTTAAACCATAGGAAGTAATTGTAAAACAGTCGCATCTTCACGCAGGAGGCTTTAAAATTCATAACTCACTCAATACTTATTTCGATAATCTGTGCACCTGTGTATATGTTTATTAAATGGATCCTAAAATTTAGAAAACAGCGTTGATAAGTTGATAGGTAATTTTGGGAAAGTAAGATTTCAGCAATGAAAATTATACATACTGAAACTAACGTCTTAGGATGTAGTAAACTTCCTCTAATTAGAACTTATGCTATTTAACTAGTGTTTTAAAAGTATTAATTTCAGTGTTACGTAGTAGTCTATACTTTGTTTTACTTCTTCTTATTCTTGTTGGCACCTCTCCCAATTTATTGGGGTTGGCACTTGATATAAATTTGGCCAAGTTTTAAGGTAAACCCATGTGAAAGTATGCATTCACTATAGGATGTTTTCTTGGTAGATGGTAGGGTAACGTATTGTGTGTATAGGAAGAGAAGGTACTATGACAAACACAATAATTCTGTTGCAAGCCACAGAAATCTGCCATACGAAGATAACATCCTCGATCCGGTCAAGAGTCGAATCCCGAGTCATCTGAATGGAAGGCCAATATGCTGAGCATTCAACCAAGGAACTGAACTTCTATGCCATTGTTATTTTATGTGATAACAATCTACCAGTTAAGATAACACAAATTCAAACCTCCAAGATTACAGCATTGTAAAAGTAATTCACAAAGGTAATGAATTTTGGGGAGATAACGAGAGTATTCGATACAAAACACAGTATGGTGAGATAATGCAAGAACAAATATCAACGATGAGTATCTCGGGGAAGAGAGGCGTACACAAATCCCGCGTGTTGTGAGAGCACGTGAGAGAGATGTATACAGATATTGGGGAAGTACCACGTTGTGAAAGTAAGGGAGAGTGACAAACACAGATCTCGAGGAAGGACCATGTAAGAGCAATGACTACTGGGAGACATTTGGTACCATTTTGGAGCCTGAAGTTGGAGCAGAAACCCGCTTCAATGGCTGGCAAGAGTGGGATTTTAACATATCGATGGCCTAATTAGAAAATCTAGAAAACCTCTATCGCCTAATGCTCTTTCTATCCATTACTTCTCTTAAGACTGGTCACACCTCCCAGCCTCAAAGGTGTATGTAGTCTATCAGAACAGCTATCTCCAGGCGAGTTGGCCGTGCGGTTAGGAGCGCGCAGCTGTGAGCTTGCATCCGGGAGATTGTGGGCTTGAACCCCACTGTCGGCAGCTCTGAAGATGGTTTTCCGTGGTTTCCCATTTTCACACCAGACAAATTAATTAAGGCCACGGCCGGTTCCTTCCCACTCCTAGCCGTTTCCTATCCCATCGTCGCCATAAGACCTAGCCTATCTGTGTCGGTGTGACGCAAAGCAACTAGCAAAAAGAAAAGAACAACTATAGTTATGTTCTACGCTAACGTGCAAAGGAAAATGAACCTTAAATGCATTATACTGTACTGTAGAAGTGCGTAAATACGTCAGCCAAACATACATTCCTTTTGTACCGTACAGCAAAGATCTTTTTCCTTTCTCTGATGGACTACATATCCACATGTGGCTGGGAAGTGTAACCATTCCTAAAGAAAATTAATAACGGATAGGAAGAGCATTGGAAGATACGGGATTTTCTAATTTGGCCATCGATATTATTATCTCAGATGACGCTGCTCTGGATCACGCCCTCAGAACAATCTTAGATCTGTGGCTCTGTCAAAAATCGAACTCAAGCCAATTGGGCCACTTGGATGAAACCTAAAGAACAGTTAGGAATGAAGTCTGTGGAGTTGGCAGATGATCAGGAGAATCTGGTGAAACTGCATTGGAGGAAGAATCCAATGCGTGTGTGTGTTTGTATAAATGGATATATATATATAACATACATAAACAGGCTTTGGTCGTAGAGTCATGAAAGATGAATGGAGGTACCTCGGAAGATAAAGAGGAGTAGAAGCAGAAGGAGACCAATGGAACGATCACTAGACGTTAATTCTTAAAACATAACAGGTGTGAATTTGAATACGGCCACATAACCCGTCGCAAGTGGAAGATTATGGAGCTGCTTGGTCCATTCTCTGCGGTTTTCAGTGTGAGCGCTAAAAGGCATAAGTGTATAACAATGAAAACATTTACATGAAAGCACTAAATATAATTTTAACCCCAAAAAAGTCCTGGATTCTGTAACTTGTAAAGGCCTGTACTCAGGTCTGCAATAAGGTAATTCTGCCTCATGAAGTCAACTGAAGAAATATCTACTATACCGTAGAAGGAAGCAGACCTGACCGCGAAAGGTGAGAGATTTGTCCAAAGAAACTATTACACTTGCCTCGTGACACTCCAATATCTGCAGAATATCTAGGTGAACACCAGTCTACTTGGCAAACCAAAGCCCTTAATGGTCTCCGTTTGCCACCACAATTTACCGGCAGTTAAATCTCACTTTTAAAGAATGTGGTAATTTTTTCATGAGAATGGCACAAAGTTGTATTGTGCTGATGTGTTGGTTTTGTTCTCATCGCTTCTTCCTATGAGAGATTTGGTATATCTTTATTAACATCCTGGAATATTTAAGGTGTGTAATCCAACCCTGCGTCGATCTAGTTTCTACACTTATGTGTGTTTTTCTAACTAAGTACGTGTCCGGCTCCATGGCTAAATGGTTAGCGTGCTGGTCTTTGGACCAGGGGGTCCAGGGTTCGATTCCCGGCCGGGTCGGAGATTTTAACCTTAAAAATCCACAGTTTGTTTCCAGTCATTCGACCGGGTCAGGAATGAAATGAATGAAGCCCCCATCTAGCGGCGAGGATAGGAATTGTGCCGGCTGCGGAAGCCTGTCGCACTCCTCTGGGGCAATGTTTAATGACTGAGAGATGAAATGAAATGATATTGATGACTGTTGCTCGAATCAAATATGACAGGGAAAACCGGAGTACCCGGAGAAAAACTTGTCCCGCCTCCGCTTTGCCCAGCACAAATGTCACACGGAGTGATAAATGGTTAATTCCCTCGGGTCGGGGACTGGGTGTTTGTGCTCTCCCCGACATCCTGTAACTCACACACCACACATAACACCATACTCCACCACAGTAACACGCAGTTACCTATGGCAGACGCCACCCACCCTCATCGGAGGGTCTGCCTTACAAGGGCTGCATCCGGCTAGAAACAGCCACACGAAATTCGCTAAGTAGTTCTAGAACTTGGGAAGGAACGTCTGGGATCTATTTGTTAGGAACCATTCCAGACTTAGCCTGATCACAGTCTGCGTCGTATAAAGTTTCTGGTGCTGTGTTTACTGAATGTTTATTAAGATGAGCGATCCTTGGAAATAAAGTGATCTTTGCTGTCTAAAGGCACGTATTCTCAATATGAGAGTGCAAACACTTACCACCTTTGAAACGTAACCAGCTAGTGCAGCGTTGTCGAAAAATAATTTACTGGCGGCTTTCGTTCTGGATTTTCCACGACTAGGGAGTTGGCCGTACGGTAAGGGGGCGCAGCTGTGAGCTTGCATCCGGGAGATAGTGGGTTCGAACCCCACTGTCGACAACCCTGAAGATGGTTTTCCGTGCTTTCTCATTTTCACACCAGGCAAATGCTGGGGCTGTACCTTAATTAAGGCCACGGCCGCCTCCTTCCCAACCCTATCATTTTCCTATCCCATGTCGCCATAAGACCTATCTATGTCGGTGTGACGTAAGCCGAAATTGTAAAAGGAAATTGCCACAAGACTGTGCCCACAACTCTTCGTGCCCCGAACTCACCACGCCAGTTGTAAGACGGCACTGTGTGGAGGTTGATATTGTGTGAATAACTGCATATTTCGATTTCCCGCGATACAGATAATATGATTTGCTATTTTTGTTGTTGCTGTAATAATGGTAATTATAATAATAGTAATAATAAGTATAATTATAAAACAGAGGTGATAGCACTTATTTTTTGTTTCAATTTCACGCGCAACATAGGACATGGTTCATGTATGTTGATGATGATGAAGATGATGTTTAGACACTACTGTACATTATATGCTTAAGAATATCAGATACTAACTTTCCTCATTTATCTCGTTATCTTATGCTTGGGTTTACTGATCTGGCAGAGAATAAAGGTTGTTATATTCGAACATAGCCAATATAAGTCTTTACGGCTGCACTGCACTGCTTAGCCTCTACTCATTAAATATATTGTCGTTTCGTCAACTGCCCTGAACTTTCACGCTTGCGCTGTGTGTGTTACATTTACATCTGAACTTAAATTAACTGCTCTGATGGACCAAAAAAATTTTGCCTATTCAGCTTAACTAATTCATGTGAATTGCAGGATTGATTTTTGGATTATCTCCGTACAGGTCATGAAGGCTCTTCGAGGGGTGGAAGGTAAAGGCCTCCGTTAACCTTAACCTCAGAAATTTGTCGTGTAGAGTGGTTAGCGCTACGCCCAGCCGCCTTTGCACACAGGGAATTAACCTGGCACTCATTTTGGTATAGGCAAAGTGAATCTCAGAACAATGTCCACCTCCGAAAGTGGAAATTTCGTTTTGTAACTTTGCGACTTCCTGACGGCGAATAGAACCCGCGTTCTTTCGAGTGAACCGAGCACGCCTTTGTCCTCTCGGCCAGGCAGTTCCTTTTTAGATTGGATTGGCATTATCTTATGAGTGCTTTCAAACATAGTGCTTTGGAGAAACATAGTCACAGAGAAACTAAGAAAAATAAAAAAAGCTCCAACTCACTGTCATAAACACACTCTATTTTCTAATTTAAACCGATGAGAGAATTCAGGGTAGATTTCTTTCTTGAATTGTACCGATCCGGCAGATATTTAATTTAGTATCTGCCTTCACTAACTTTAGTCCAAAAATAAATATCAATTGTAGACTGCTAATGGTGAGAACATCGTACAAGAATGAAATGTATTACTCGTATTATCAATTCAGTATTTATCATGTTCTAGTCCTAGGGATGAGTATTCATACTCGATCAAAGTTAAAGTTAGCGTAGGTAGAACTTGCAACTGAGGTCCCATAAACTACATTGACACCTCAGAACAATATTATCCATTTCATTCTCTGAGTTGTTTAATTCAGCATATGTTGGTTCGCTTGTTAACAACGGCAGTGAATTTCAGATCATTTGGATGGTTCATGACAAACTACTTACTGAACTGCGAGCTACAGACCAGTGAGTTAATTTGTGAACATTTGTAAAACATGTAGTGATTAGCAGGAATTCATCTGTATATATGCATGCACACACACACAGTAGACTGGTTTTAATCCTCTTATTTAAATTAAATTTCCGTACGTTATTAGCACATTGAAGTAACACCGCCAGCCCATCATCACAGAGAACAATACGCCTGAAGTCTTCTCTAATTAAAATATAACCTGAGCTCCTCTGGCGGTGGACATCCGGTAAAGTTCCAGGGTATATTGAGCAGCTAGGGGTACAAGATCCATAATAGACTATATTTTAATAGACTTTGAATTCAGGAAATCTGTTAGGAATGTACGAGTTTTCCGCGGATTTTTCGATGATACAGACCACTATCTGATCTGTAGTGAACTAAGTATCTCTAGGCCTAGGGTAGAGAAAGTGAAATCTGTCTGCAAACGAATAAGGGTAGAAAATCTCCAGGACGAGGAAATTAGACAGAAGTACATGGATATGATTAGCGAGAAGTTTCGAACAGTAGACAGTAAGCAGGTTCAGGATATAGAAAGTGAATGGGTGGCATACAGGGATGCTGTAGTAGAAACAGAAAGGGAATGCCTAGGAACAAACGTGTGTAAAGATGGGAAAAGGCGAACATCTTGGTGGAATGATGAAGTGAGAGCAGCCTGTAAACGTAAAAAGAAGGCTTATCAGAAGTGGTTCCAAACAAGGGCCGAGGCAGACAGGGATTTGTACGTAGATGAAAGAAACAGAGCGAAACAAATAGTTGTTGAATCCAAAAAGAAGTCATGGGAAGATTTTGGTAATAACCTGGAAAGGCTAGGTCAAGCAGCAGGGAAACCTTTCTGGACAGTAATAAAGAATCTTAGGAAGGGAGGGAAAAAGGAAATGAACAGTGTTTTGAGTAATTCAGGTGAACTCATAATAGATCCCTGGGAATCACTGGAGAGGTGGAGGGAATATTTTGAACATCTTCTCAATGTAAAAGGAAATCATCATGGTGGTGTTGCAAACAGCCAAGCTCATGGCGAGGAGAAAAATGATGTTGGTGAAATTATGCTTGAGGAAGTGGAAAGGATAGTAAATAAACTCCATTGTCATACGGCAGCAGGAATAGATGAAATCAGACCTGAAATGGTGAAGTATAGTGGGAAGGCCGGGATGAAATGGCTTCATAGAGTAGTAAAATTAGCGTGGAGTGTTGGTAAGGTACCTTCAGATTGGACAAAAGCAGTAATTGCACCTATCTATAAGCAAGGAAACAGGAAGGATTGCAACAGCTATCGAGGTATCTCATTGATTAGTATACCAGGCAAAGTATTCACTGGCATCTTGGAAGGGAGGGTGCGATCAGTCGTTGAGAGGAAGTTGGATGAAAACCAGTGTGGTTTCAGACCACAGAGAGGCTGTCAGGATCAGATTTTCAGTATGCGCCAGGTAATTGAAAAATGCTACGAGAGGAATAGGCAGTTGTGTTTATGTTTCGTAGATCTAGGGAAAGCATATGACAGGGTACCGAGGGAAAAGATGTTCGCTACACTGGGGGACTATGGAATTAAAGGTAGATTATTCAAATCAATCAAAGGCATTTATGTTGACAATTGGGCTTCAGTGAGAATTGATGGTAGAATGAGTTCTTGGTTCAGGGTACTTACAGGAGTTAGACAAGGCTGTAATCTTTCACCTTTGCTGTTCGTAGTTTACATGGATCATTTGCTGAAAGGTATAAAATGGCAGGGAGGGATTCAGTTAGGTGGAAATGTAGTAAACAGTTTGGCCTATGCTGACGACTTGGTCTTAATGGCAGACCGTGCCGAAAACCTGCAGTCTAATATCTTGGAACTTGAAAATAGGTGCAATGAATATGGTATGAAAATTAGCCTCTCGAAGACTAAATTGATGTCAGTAGGTAAGAAATTCAACAGAATTGAATGTCAGATTGGTGATACAAAGCTAGAACAGGTCGATAATTTCAAGTATTTAGGTTGTGTGTTCTCCCAGGATGGGTATATTAAGTGAGATTGAATCAAGGTGTAGTAAAGCTAATGCAGTGAGCTCGCAGTTGCGATCAACAGTATTCTGTAAGAAGGAAGTCAGCTCCCAGACGAAACTATCTTTGCATCGGGCTGTTTCAGACCAACTTTGCTTTACGGGAGCGAAAGCTGGGTGGACTCAGGATATCTTATTCACAAGTTAGGAGTAACAGACATGAAAGTAGCGAGAATGATTGCTGGTACAAACAGGTGGGAACAATGTCAGGAGGGTACTCGGAATGAGGAGATAAAGGCTAATTTAGGAATGAACTCGATGGATGAAGCTGTACGCATAAACCGGCTTCGGTGGTGGAGTCATGTGAGGCGAATGTAGGAGGATAGGTTACCTAGGAGAATAATGGACTCTGTTATGGAGGGTAAGAGAAGTAGAGGGAGACCAAGACGACGATGGTTAGACTAGGTTTCTAATGATTTAAAGATAAGAGGTATAGAACTAAATGAGGCCACAACACTAGTTGCAAATCGAGTATTGTGGCGACGCTTAGTAAATTCTCAGAGGCTTGCAGACTGAACGCTGAAAGGCATAACAGTCTATAATGATAATGTATGTATGTATGTATGTATGTATGTATGTATGTATGTAATCAAAGACGTAACAGACTAAAGTCCTGATCTGGCCACGTTGAGTCATCAGCTGGTTTTTACTGTTGTTTATTGTCACAAGTTGTCTTCTAATGCTATACCTGAAGACAGGTTAAAGTTTTATATTAAAATTAAATGGAAATATTGGATATTTATTTCATTATTGTTTTCCTATCCGCATAGTTTTGTCCATTTATGGACCATGTCGTTTCAATTCTTTCAGCGTAGGTAAATATTCTTCACTGAATTCATAGTGGCAGAGAGACATGTGTTTGTTTGTCGGCCGGATCGTGTATTACAGTTCGCACATGGTTGGTTACTTTTTCTAGCTCGAGGAACGAGGAACCGGCAATGTTAAATTCAGCAAATTTGGGTGCACCTTTTCTAAATAACTATAGGTCACATAGCTTTAATATTTTACTCTTGGTAATGTACAGTAGATACTAATAAATGTTTTAATGCAGTGGTTTGGGTTTACAGAGTTTCTTTACCAAATACATCTTTTCCAACAGCAAAACCTTTTTGTATATTTACCACTCCATCTTGGATATGTAAAATTAAAAGATTCATTAAATTTAAACAAACCCGCGTTAAAAAGTAGCTGGATTTCATAATAATAAATAACACAAGTTTCATGCCGCTATCACTAAGAGTTTCTGAGAAACGGTGCACTGAATTCCTAAAAACACTTTCGGGAAAAGAAAACAATTTCATTTTTAGTGCATTCCTGTTCCGTATGATCTGTAACCTTCTCCATGCCATCATCTAGTTTTCCTTTGTTCGTAACAATTTTATCTAACTCCACTTCAGCTCGTTTTTTCACCGTGGAGCATCTCCATTTCAGTCTTCTGAAATGCTTTCAACAGCGTTCCTTCTAGGTTCGGTGATCAGTTCGCTCAGAGTTTTATATATGTCATTTATTGGAGGAAGCTACAGCAACATAGGCACCAAAGTGAAGAGTCCGAATACCGGAAAATATATACTTTTGGAATACATATCTCTCGGTCGTCTGTGCCTGAGATGTAATTAATTTTGTCGGATGAACGCTAATGTGTCCCCAGAGATCATTTACATGCCGACATCGTACGAATTTACTACTTATTTTGAATCTGCAATCTGGCGATCCGGAGGTCCACATTCTACACCAGTCAATGGATAGGATAGGGCTGTTTGTCTCAACGCACATCTATTCTAGGATAAAACACGACACGCCAAGCACACCTTCAATACACTTATTTCGTTGTCCACTCAATAGATATGTATGTACATGAACAGTTCTTAAAACCCCTGGTAGATGGCGGGGCACTGTTCGTTTAAATCCTCAACAATATCTCTACATTATAGACCTCATACAACACACAACACTACTAACCACCAAAGAAAGACGCGATAGTGAATACCTCCCTCCTCACAGAGCCTGCCTCCCCCTTCAAGGGAGGAATTAAAACATTCTAGTAATAGTAGTTCGCGTCAAGAAGGGTATACGGCCAAAAAACAGATTCAATTCTGTAAGTGTGACACAGTTTACACCAACAACACCAGCATGACGCGGGAAAAGCGGTAGAGGATTATTATTATTATTATTATTATTATTGCCGTGGTGTAGGGGTAGCGTGCCTGCCTCTTACCCAGAGGCCTCGGGTTCGATTCCCGGACAGGTCAAGGAAATTTTACCTGGACCTGAGGGCTGGTTCGGGGTCCACTCAGCCTGCGCGATTAGAATTGAGATAACGACCCCGGTCTAGGAAACCAAGAATAACGGCCGAGAGGATTCGTCGTGCTGACCATACGACACCTCGTAATCTGCAGGCCTTTGGGCTGAGCAGTGGTCATTTGGTAGGCCAAGGCTCTTCACGTGCTGTATTATTATTATTAATATTATTATTAGAGATAATAGTAAATCAAAATAAATTACAATCATCACTGGATGTATTTTCTTTCTTCATAAATTAACATATTGGAAGAAACATATCTCGTCGGCACTTACATCAGCTCAGAATTCACATACACTCACCAAAATGTGAGCCGAAGGACTCCCAACCATTAATTAAATAATCAGGTACCACATTTTACATGTACCGTACAAGATGTTTCATTACAGAGGCACATTAAGTAAAGGAGAACTCCGTGCGGTAGCCTTGAAGCTAATTCGCATGCATGCTTTGTACATTCGTGCGTCACGTTCCGCTGAATGGTATCACGAGAGGGGGCTATGATCTTTGTGAAGAGCGACAGAACTACAGCCTACGTAATCAATTAGTGTTGTACCTGTTAGCATAGACATGAGCACAGACACGTAATTTGCGAGGCTTAACTACGATGTTCAGTGGGTTATAAGATTTTGTATACATCAAAACTACCAACCTTGTAGTTACTAATGGACTTACTTTTAATTCGATCATTAGATAAGAGACTAAAGACTAAAAGTGGTATTTGTTAGGAATAAAGCAAAGATAAATGAATGTCTGGTAGGAAATACAAAACTGAAACAGGCTAGCAATTTCATGTACTTAGGATGTGAATTCTCCCGGGAAGCGAAATAATATCAAAGTGTAGCAAAAATGAACTCGCATTTGTGATCCTTCTGTAAGCAGGGAATGAGTTCCCGAACGAAATTGTCCTTGCATCAGTCTATTTTCAGACTGACTTCGCTCTAGGGATAATGGGTGTCATAAAGATACAAACTGACAATTTTGAACATTTCCACTATTTCACATTTCATGAATATATGCATCATTCTACTTAATTTGCTGTTTCTTTTATTAAAACAACCCCATATTTACTATTTTACAATTACATTTAAACTTGCTGAAGTACCTATGCTTCGCTACGAAATTATATAGAGTATACAGAATTATTCTAAATGTAGTAGTGTACACGTTGTGAGTAAGATTTAATTAAATTGCATAGCTCTAGGCATTAACCTATAACCATACGTCTTTTCTCATGTGAACAGCGGGTTAGGGAATTTTAAATGTAATAGCAGACCCCCTTGCCTACTGCCAGTCACAATCGAGTTAAGCAGTTTTCGTTATAATGGCAGACACTTTCCACCTTCCCTTTAACATCCTCAGAAAAGCTGCCTCTCTGGTTCTAAGGAAGTCTTACAGAATCTGCCAATGGACAGGAAATCAACAAGACAGATATAACAACGCAAAAGAGGAGTTTTTAATACTTATCTTCGTACAAATTTAAAGGAAAAATTATTAATGATTAACATTATTTTATTATTGGAATATATATGACGTAACTGGCCTCCGTATAGATATCGTGTAAAACGGTTCTATAAAGAACAGACATATCACAAAAATTTGTCATAGCAACTTAGAGAATGTTAAGAACCAAGAAGGCTGCGACTGAGCGGGAGGTAAAAAGATATTTTCTGCTATATTATATCAGTGCAGTATCTTGCAGTGAATCTCCAAGCCGCGTTAGCCGTGTTAGTTAACAGAGTATGCTTCCGTTTTTTTTGTTTTTTTTTCATCATTTGCTTCATGTATTCATGTTCCTTGCCAATCACAGAGTTTCAAAATAAGATAGACACACACGCGGCGCTAATGTACCGTCCTCAAATTGAAGAGGAGTCAGTTGCGCTGCATATGGTTTGTGCATGGTTACTGCGTAAAGTAAAGAGAAGGCAAGAAAGTGAGTGGGCGCCGTGAATCACAAACGAATGTAACACTTCTTGAATTAAATGGTAGTCGCCTCTGTGGTGTAGTGGTTAGCGTGATTAGCTGCCACCCCCGGAGGTCCGGGTTCGATTCCCGGCTCTGCCACGAAATTTGAAAAGTGGTACGAGGGCTGGAACGGAGTCCATTCAGCCTCGGTAGGTCAACTGAGTAGAGGTGGGTTCGATTCCCACCTCAGCCATCCTGGAAGTGGTTTTCCGTGGTTTCCCACTTTTCCTCCAGGCAAATGCCGGGATGGTACCTCACTTAAGGCTACGGCCGCTTCCTTCCCTCTTCCTTGCCTGTCCCATCCACTCTCCCCATCCCCTGTTCAGCATAGCAGGTGAGGCCGCCTGGGCGAGGTACTGGTCATTCTCCCCAGTTGTATCCCCGACCCAAAGTCTGAAGCTCCAGGACACTGCCCTTGAGGCGGCAGAGGTGGGATCCCTCGCTGAGTCCGAGGGAAAAGCCAACCCTGGAGGGTAAACAGATTAAGGAGAAGAAGAATAAGAATTAAATGGTAGGCTACAGCTTCCGCCATTTTGTGGCATATTTTATTCGTTCAAAGTAAGAATATCGCCTCCAAATCTTAGAAGTGCGCACCAAAACACAGAAACATTCTTTTGTCTGAAATTATTAGAATTACGAAGAAAATTCATAAAAGCATTTTTCTGGCAAATCGAATTTTAAGTACATCTGCTCTGCTCCATTGTTTAATAGGAGTAACTGTTCAGGCAGCATATTTACGTTTAAGGGCCCAAGGCGTACGTTTTACTCAGACTTGTGTCACATTCTTTTTCGCTACATGGCTCGCTTAACAGATAGTGTGAAGGTAAAACACTGAAAACCATTTTTTTATGGAATATTGTCAGAATTACTAAGGAAATTCTTAGAAATTTTATTGTACGAAATAGAATTAAGTACACTCAGTCTCGATTATTTGATAGGTTTAACATAAAAAATTTGAGATTTATTATTACTGCCAATTTTTCCTTAAACCACGGTTCTCGTGGCAAATCTATGATATTCGGGAATGACACATTACCTATGTTATGCGAAATGATATTATCTTTCAAATTATGAAAGAAATTTCAAAATCAGACCAGTAGTTTCTGAGATTATCCGCTGGATATCCACAAACTCACCCGCTTTTAATATTAGTGCGATGTTATTGTGATGGAAAATTTTGAACCTGTACACAATTTTTGTTCGAAGACTTGCTGTAAATATCTGAAAGCAGAGGAAGAAGGTATCCTAAAAGCGTTCAAGCGCCAGAATAACGTACCAAACCAGTTATGTTCGCCATGAAACCTGTGATTAGGGATCTTGTCCATCCAGAATTTTCGAAAACCTTTTTGAAAGGAGACACGCAAAATGCCAACGAATGCTTCAACAATGTTGTGTGCTCCAGAATTCTCAAAAATCTGTTTGTTGGTATGTCAGCTTTACTACTTAGTGTGTTTGATGCTGTACTGACATTTAACAATGCCTAAACTGCAAGACTACAAGTCTTGGAGGACCTTGGAGTACCACTAGGATTTAACACTATCAACAGTGTGGAGAAGTTGTACAAAGTGCAAATTTTGAAGGAAGAGTAGCACCATGTCCGCCTCTGTGGTGTAGTGGTTAGCGTGATTAGCTGCCACCCCTGGAGGTCCGGGTTCGATTCCCGGCTCTGCCACGAAATTTGAAAAGTGGTACGAGGGCTGGAACGGGGTCAACTGAGTAGAGGTGGGTTCGATTCCCACCTCAGCCATCCTGGAAGTGGTTTTCCGTGGTTTCCCACTTCTCCTCCAGGCAAATGCCGGGATGGTACCTAACTTAAGGCCACGGCCGCTTCCTTCCCTCTTCCTTGCCTGTCCCATCCAACCTTCCCATCCCTCCACTAGGCCCCTGTTCAGCATAGCAGGTGAGGCCGCCTGGGCGAGTTACTGGTCATTCTCCCCAGTTGTATCCCCCGACCCAAAGTCTGAATCTCCAGGACACTGCCCTTGAGGCGGTAGAGGTGGGATCCCTCGCTGAGTCCGAGGGAAAAACCGACCCTGGAGGGTAAACAGATTACGAACGAACGAACGAACGAACGTGTAGCACCATCAGAAATGACCAAAAAACTCGATCTAAGAGAATAAGGGTAACATTGAGTCAGTAGGATAGATAAGATGATGACGACTAACAACAAGGAGAGTTTTAGATATATCTTCTGCATAAAGTGAGTTTGAGTGCCTCTTTTTAACTTTAAACTGAATTTACCCGAAAATACATTTTTGTGCATAAATTATCCGTTATCTAGTAAACGTTCGGTTATACCTCCAATAAATATTAACATATGTACAGAATAACTCTCTAATGCTATGGATGTTCTACTTCAGTAGATTATTTAAAAATTAAAATGTTCTACTTTCTTGATAAAAATGGAGCTCCTATTAAAATGCACAGCCTTTCTTCTAATAAACACTTAAGTTATTGAGAATCAGTGTATTGAAGGCAAATGAATAAACATCTTGTAAAATAATAACTCAATACCCGACAGATCGTGAGAAAATGAGCTTTGTTCTTACAAGTTGCTTTACGGCGCACCGACACCGATAGGTCTTATGGCGACGATGGGATAAGAAAGGGCTAGGAGTGGGAAGGAAGCGGCCGTGGTGTTACAGCCCTAGCATTTGCCTGGTGTGAAAAATGGGAAACCATGGGGCATTTATATGACATTATAACATTGGTATAATAGGGCTTTAAGATTCCCTAAAGAGTGGACTCAACACATCTTATTCATAAGTTGGAAGGTAGCGAGAATGATTTGCAGAACACAAAGTAGGGAAAAGTGGTAGGAGGGCACTCGAAATATGAAAAAGGGTTAGGGGGTCATGCGAGGAAGAGGAGTTAGGGATTGGAATAATTGATGAAGGATGATATTCGATACATTTCTAAATTCTTTGGAATGATTACGAATAGACTAGGTAAACAAGAGACAGGGAATCTGCCACCGGAGCGACTGCCCTATATACAGATCGGTGGCGATTGCTTGTGATTGATTGTGCGGCGAGTGGAGGAAGATAGTGTCCTAGGATAAAGAACTCATTCGATCATGGAAGTTAAGATAAACAAAGATGGTTGGACTCTGTTGTCCCTGGTTTAAAAGTTGGCAAGAAGTATGGAGCCGCCTCTGTGGTGTAGTGGTTAGCGTGATTAGCTGCCACCCCCGGAGGTCCGGGTTCGATTCCCGGCTCTGCCACGAAATTTGAAAAGTGGTACGAGGGCTGGAACGGGGTCCACTCAGCCTCGGGAGGTCAACTGAGTAGAGGTGGGTTCGATTCCCACCTCAGCCATCCTGGAAGTGGTTTTCCGTGGTTTCCCACTTCCCCTCCAGGCAAATGCCGGGATGGAACCTAACTTAAGGCCACGGCCGCTTCCTTCCCTCTTCCTTGCCTGTCCCATCCAATCTTCCCATCCCCCTACAAGGCCCCTGTTCATCATAGCAGGTGCGGCCACCTGGGCGAGGTACTGGTCATACTCCCCAGTTGTATCCCCCGACCAAGAGTCTGAAGCTCCAGGACACTGCCCTGGCGGTAGAGGTGGGATCCCTCGCTGAGTCCGAGGGAAAAGCCGAACCTGGAGGGTAAACAGATGATGATGATGATGATGATGAAGAAGTATGGAAATAAACGACGCCATGGAGCTAGTTGCAAATAGGGAACTGCGGAGGCACTTTGTCAATTCATCGAGTGTTTCAGACTGAATACTGAAAGATAGAGTCCACAATGAAGCCAATCCAGTTTTAGTCAAACTAGGCTTGCTTTTATGTACGTATGCATCGGTATTCAAACAAACCTTATGATAATTTGAAGAGTTGTGATCGTGGCAATCATAAATGTGAGGATAGCGTATTGATTATAAATCTCTCTACTTTTAATTTATAACTGCCAGATTCTTCTGTCTGCCGAAACTAACTTTGAATAAAATTTATAAACTACTTGAAAAAGAAAACAACTTAACAACTTCGTGCACTGATCATTTAAATAACTATGTTAAAAATGAAGCTGTCAAGAAACCAAGCACTAATTGATAAAGGAAGTTACTGGTCTAAAACAGACTTTCTACGTATTAGGTCGTGTTACGTACATGTGGGTACGTGTTGAAGAGATGTTAAGTACAGAACGAAAATGGCCAGCCGGACACCAGTGGGATACGAACCCACAACCTCCCGATTTCGCGTCGGTTGCTCTATCAATTGAGCTATGGTGGCCTAGGCCATCTTTGTTCTGTTTGAAAGGATCTGAGCTACAGGTCTGGCACTGCTGCTAGCACACTGTAGAGTACGTTTAATTCGCCCGTTGTGGGGCATGTCAATGAATATTGAATATTAAATTTTGAATTCATTGACATGCCCCACAACGGGCGACTTAAACGCACTCTACAGTGTGCTAGCAGCAGTGCCAGACCTGTAGCTCAGATCCTTTCAAACAGAACAAAGATGGCCTAGGCCACCATAGCTCAATTGGTAGAGCAACCGACGCGAAATCGGGAGGTTGTGGATTCGGATCCCACTGGTGTCCGGCTGGCCATTTTTGTTCTGTACTTAAAATCTCTTCAACACGTACTACATATACGTAACACGACCTAATACGTAGAAAGTCTGTTTCGATTACAATGCGGTCGTGAAAATTCAATATTCATTGACAAGTTACTGATCTATTTAATAAATAAAATAAAACGAAAAATTACAACTTCATAAATCAAAGGGAGTTCTATTCAAGTGTTGTTAACAGATTCAATACAACCTTTTCAAATAAAGAAACAACCTGTTAGAAAAAGGCCTAAAGTCTACCTCCCAAGAAAGTCGTACGGATAACAATATAAAACAACTTATCACGGTCGTTGAAATTACATGCGATATCATTACCATACAAAATAATGATATAAAATATCGCGTAGCCCCAACGATGCACTATAAATAATATTCTATTTAAATTCAGATATCAATAATAATTGTATTTGCCTTACATCCCACTAACTGCATTTAGGGTCTTCGGAGACACCGAGGAGTCGGAATTTAGTCCATCAGGAGTTCTTTTACGTCACAGTCAAGATACCGACACGAGGTTGACGTATATGAGCATCTTCAAACACTACCGGACTGAGTCAGGATAGAATCTACCCAGTCAGGGTAAGAAGGCCAGTGCCTTAACCATCTCAGTCACTCAGCCCGGCAATTCAGATATCACAAAAATCTGTCTATACAATTGATTGAGTCTCCGACTGTGGAATCTTTTCTTCTATGAAATGTTCCTATTGTTTCTCATTCTACAGTTTGAATAAAACAAGAATTTCATAATGAACGTAGGTAGTGTTGGTTTTTCGTATGCAAGGGGAACATAAACGTACAATATAATTCATTTCAACGAGGTTTTACTTGGAACTCTGTCTTCCGGGTGGCCACCGGCATGAAGGACCAATCCGCATCCCCAGTTTTAGTTAAGATTGAAAGCTTGTGTCAAGCTACAGTCCACTTCCTGACGGCAGTAATGAGGTGAGATTTCCCACCGAGTCCGAGGGGATCAGCCGAACGTGGAAAGTAACTGACAGTGGAAAAAAATGAAAGGAAATTATTACGATACCTCACACGAATAAATTTGTACCATACAGATCGTACGCCAAGTAAAAGTTTGCTTAATTATTTTCATTGCAAGTGCCATTCCCCTATTGTTACCACTTGTTTGTAACAGCAACCACTTCGATGCTCGTTACCTGCAGATTATAAAAAAGTCCACCCAGCTTTCACAATTGTACAGTAAAATCCATCGGAGAGTATAATATCGTTGATTTCAACTGTGAACTAACTATACAGTATTTTTCACGCCATGATTCACATGCCGTTATTTTACTATGCCTACATAAAACACATCCAAAGACAGCCGTCGTAATTTTCGGAATTCGAACCTCTCGATCTTCTCGTGGTGCAGCTTGCTGTTCTGCTCTGATCGTCTAAGGTAGTGTACATATGCCTAGTTTGTATTCTCTGAGCACAGGTAGACAAGTAGGGGACAGTCGTATGCAGAAAGGGAGCCACTTTCAGTGACTGATACGACAGCAGACAGAAATTTATGGCTCATCTGAAATGCAGGGAAGAAGGCATCTTATTTCCCTTTCCCCTTAGATAAACAAGTTTCGCTTGTGTGTTCTTTAAGGCTCGTAAAAGCGAGTGGTATATGTATGCTAGGTGGGGAATAAAGGATGTTATCCAGCACTCTACACAAGTCCTCCGAGGGAAGCTCACGCCTCGTCTTTACAACCAGCAGCGTGCGGGCTGTAGGGGAGGGAGTTACTGATAAAATACAAACTACGTTCACCGTATCAACTATTGTTTTCTTATACTCAGATCACATCATTAGTTACACCCGTAGAAATTGCAATGTTAAAAGTTTTGTTCACTAAATAGTGGTCTAAGTACGTCCACGGAAAGAATAGTTTGATTTTGTACTTTGACACAGAAACTAGACAGACATTTGCACCGAATAATCATCCGCAATATGATTTTCCCAGTTCAATATTTCTTTCATTACTCCTTAATATGCATTTAGTCAAAAAACATGCAAAGGTCTATTATGTCAAGAAAGTAAAAAATTAGCCTTTATGGATTGAATTATAGATGAATCTCCATGTACTAACTACCCCATAAATGTCCATGTATAGTACGCGCACTTTTTAATGATAGATTTTGTACTCGGTTGAGGAGTAAGAAGGGAGCACTGCCGGTTCCGGTAGTACTGCCAACTGACTGAAAATGAAATCTGAACTGAATTGATAATATGATTGATCGATATGAATTTTCTAAACCTTTATTATCTTACGCCAACAACTGTGACACACACACACAATATATAATACTATATAACATTTCCCGATGCGAAACGTGTTACTAGCATGAATTCTATAGTTTGGCTTTGCTGTGTAAACAACAACAGTACGAGTACTTAAAGTGTACGCTAGATGT
Source organism: Anabrus simplex (assembly GCF_040414725.1). NCBI lineage: Eukaryota > Metazoa > Arthropoda > Insecta > Orthoptera > Tettigoniidae > Anabrus > Anabrus simplex. The sequence goes on along the minus strand of NC_090265.1, from coordinate 1,606,742,715 downwards.
CGCACAGCGATGATAAGCGATTCTTAGTTTGTGTTTCAAAGGTTGCCAATACGAATCTCGAAGATAACCTAAGTCGACCGATTCAGCACTAGGGTGTAAATCTATCGCTAAGAAGTGCGCAGATAATATATGTGCTCCTTCCCTTCGGTCATACTTATATTTGGAGACGTAGACACCTTCAGCCCATGAATGTTGCTGTAGAATTTACATCCCAGTAACGACTTTTACGGATTTCTGCCCGAAAAAGCGGGCTGAAGTAATAATAATAATAATAACAATTATTATTTATTTATTTATTTATTCGTATCAGAAGCATTAATACTATAAATATATATACATATATACTCTTACACAATTATATACATTATAGACAAAGCCACACTTATCAAAAAAAGGTCAATACTCTTTTTGCACAGAAATTGGCGACATCCAGTGCATTTTCAGTTGCCTGAATTAGATCTTGTACTGTGCATGTTTTAGGGCACCTATTACACTGCATCAAATGAGACGTCGTCTGGATTGCACCACACTCACACAATGAGGACTCGATGTTGAAACCCCACTTCTGCAGGTTGCTTTTACATCTTGTCACCCCTACCCGTAATCTGTTCAGTGATCTCAAAGTACTCCATTTCTCCATGTGACCAGGTGGTAGTTCTTCACTTGGTGTCAGCCATTCTTCGGAGCGAGTGCAGCTTGCGCACCACATATCAATTCGGGATTGCTGAGGTGTCCCGTTAAGAACCTCTGTTGTTCTGAGGAAACTTTTTCTTGATTTGAGTCTTGGAGTAACTGGCCTGTATCCATACAGAGGGTGAGCTTCACATGTTTCCGCCTTCTTCCTCTCGTTTTTTGCTGCAACCTCTCGACGGATATCAGCAAGACTGTACAATTTGTCCAACGGAGTAGGTTTTAGACAGCCGGTAATGATGCGACAGGTATCGTTTAGAGCGACACCTACCTTCCTGGCGTGACTTGACTTGTGCCATACTGGGGATGCATATACCGCTGTAGAGTAACATAGAGCAATGGAAGAGGTTCTCACAGTATTGGGATGTGCCCCCCAGGTAGTACCCGTTATCTTCCTTATAATATCCTTTCTGGCTGCCACTTTTTGCTTGGTGTTCGAGCAGTGTTTCTGGTAAGTGAGAGCACAATCAAGGGTAACTCCAAGATATTTTGGTGTGATGCAATGTTCTAGTGTGGTTCCTTTCCAAGTGATTTTGAGAGTTCTGTTTGCCATTTTATTTTTGATGTGGAAGGCACAAGTCTGAGTTTTACTGGGGTTCGGTCTCAGCTGATTCTCCTTGTAGTAAGCAGACAGCACTGAAAGTGCATTAGATAATTTCTGTTCAATAACGTCAAAGCAGGTGTCTTGAGTGGTAATGGCACAGTCATCTGCATAGATAATAATAATAATAATAATAATAATAATAATAATAATAATAATAATACCGAATGGTACAGCTGCCTCTTTTCACTCAGTTTTATGCAACCCGAAGATTATACCCTAACCTAAAAACATTAACCTTGGCTACTCACAGCGATGTCTAGTCTTACTACGCTTACTATAATTCGTTTATTCGCGTCAACAAAATCAGCATTAACGGTAAAAAGCTGAATGATGGTAAAGAATCGTGAAAATTCTAACAGAGACTTCATGTACAGAGAATATGACGGCTGAATAACTAGAAGTAGTGTTGATATAACAGTGGCAAGCAACAGCTCGTGATTGCCGAGCGTGTCTTAGTTAGAGAAGTAAAGCGGTGCTCGTTAGTCGGAGGTTTGAGTCCGATACAGGACCACTTTTTTATTTTGTTGTCAAATGTTCGTGTGAGTCGCGTTGTTGAAGACAAATCTAAATCATGATTAGTTCTCATGTTGCAGGTTCTCTCTTGTGTTCGTTTCTAAGTAGCTCTTAAAAGAGCCATTTGCGGTAAAATAAGTTATTACTGACAGAGGTGCAATGGACTTGTACCTGGCCATTCGATTAATGAAGGAAATCTTCAAAATGACCACCTCCTTCGTTAATGCATATCTGAGCACTGCAGAGGTGAGTCATTCTTGCTTGCTGCAACGTATGATGTGCAACCTGCCTGCACTTTGCTGTGAAGATTACTATGTCCTGTTTCATGTGCCGTACGTATGAAGTCCAGTCGCTCTTCGAGTCGAACGTGCGCAGTGGCTTGGCTGAATGGGTTTGTCATAATGCTGACAATAAGTGCAGTGCGCTTCATGCGTTGTAGCCGTTTGCCAAAGGAAAGTCGCATGTTATTAACCCCTTATGATGTATGTTTTTTTAAGGTGAAAAGTGACTTTTGAGACGTAAGGAAGTTAAAATTTAGCAAGTTAAACCTTAATTATGAATGCCTTTAAGAGTATAAAAAAGTCACAAGCTCCTAGCAAGATTCGAACTCTGAATCCGTAAGAAAAACCACATGCTGGTTGTGGTTAATACCATGTAACCACTCCAAACGGCGAAGAGTAGTCTCGTATCTCTGTACTAATGGAATAATCTACGTTATTGCTTCAAAACTGATCTTGTATGTTACAAGTTCTGACATGTACAGACAGGTTTACCTTGCTGCAGACACCACAGTATGCTAAAGAATAATGTCTCTCTTAAGCCCAGATAGTTGCGACCATTAACTACGCGTAGAGTATGTACCTATTACTTGGCTAAATGAGTCCAGCATAATGTTTCAGGAGGTATTCAAAATGAAGTTGTCCGTAGTCGGTGCTTACGTGGTGATAATTATTATATCTGTTTATTATAACTTCCTTAGAAGAAGATCTGACACTTTAGAAAAGTCAAGTCTTCGTAAGTCCGCCTCTGTGGTGTAGTGGTTAGTGTGATTAGCTGCCACCCCCGGAGGCTCGGGTTCGATTCCCGACACTGCCACGAAATTTGAAAAGTGGTACGAGGGCTGGGACGGAGGTCAACTGAGTAGAGGTGGGTTCGATTTCCTCCTCAGCTATCCTCGAATTGGTTTTCCGTGGTTTCCCGCTTCTCCTCCAGGCAAATGCCGGGATGGTACCTAACTTAAGGCCACGGTCGCTTCCTTCCCTCTTCCTTGTCTATTCCTTCCAGTCTTCCCATCCCCTCACAAGGGCCCTGTTCAGCATAGCAGATGAGGCTGCCTGGGCGAGGTACTGGTCCTCCTCCCCAGTTTTATCCCCACCCAAAAGTCTCAAGCTCCAGGACACTGCCCTTGAGGCGGTAGAGGTGGGATACCTCGCTGATTCCGAGGAAAAATCCAACCCTGGACGGTAAGCAGATTAAGAAAGAAAGAAAGTCTTTGTAAAGGATGCCTACAAAAGTACGAAATGAAAAATTAAAAGAGGCAAGACACGTAAGGTTCCGAACGCTTACTGCTCCGTTTAGCTTATCCAGGCACATCTAAGATGCCTAAATCCGCGCAGGTACTTCCTGCGTGAACGTCCAGCTCTTGCAATTCTAGCTTTGTAAATTTACTAATGGATTACAGCCTTTTGGACCAGTTTTATGACTATATTGAACGCTATAACGGTAGTAAGTACATCACATATGCTGTAGAGTATTTGCGTTCCGTAGATTATGAAATACTGTGAAAAACACGTTTCTATCAATTTCGATGTGATGAGACTATACAAAATGGCGGTGAATTGACATGTCTGTAATTGGTTCTAACCTATCACGTTTTCTATGATACCATGGCCACCCTTTTCTATCAAAAGAAAATAGCCACTTGAACCAATCAGGTGCGCAATTCTCTAACGACAGATGTAGAAGTGGCTATGACTTGTATATCTGTAACATTTCGTAAAAATGACAGGAGTATTGGACTCCGCTATATATAAAATGGTAGGGCCTACATTTTTGAGGTGGGCCTCACTAGTTTTTACATTGTGCGCAGAAGTCTATATCGGGCTAACTGCACATAACATTGCTATAAGATTTTGCGTAAGATAGGACTAAGAGACGTTTGCTTTCTAGCTGGTTGCATATGTTCGGAAAAATAGGGGCAGCTGTACCACCCTGTATAATAACGTGGAAATACTACAACAAAAAAGGCATATCGCGTTATGCAAAATGAGGATACTAGAAGACAGTTGTTTTGCCGGAATCTTTATATGCCTTAGAAACAATATCCCTTGGAGCTCACTCTAAAATTATAGAAATTGAAAAGCAAGAAATGAAAATTCTCAGGAAAACTGAAGGTCCCTCGAGAGAAAACGGAATATGGATTAAGAGAAAAGCAGCGGATCTCTGCTCATTAACTGGCAGGTTCACTGATGCCGTACGCAAGAGACGCCTGAAATTCTATGGCCATATCTATAGAATGGACAGCGGCAGACTCAACAAAATATTATTTGATAAACTCAAAGAAAAGAATATCATGGATGACATCATAGAAGATCGTGGAGTCTTTAGTACAATAGTAGCCAAGCACAAATTCGAGGAGAAACCTAAAAAGGAAACCTTAGGAAATGTTCTACAGAACGCAAGGTGCAACGCAGTGCGTTCATGAAGAGATTTGGGGAGGATAATAAGGCGAAAACCATCAGGTCAATGAACAAATTCAAACGCGCTCTTTGAATGGGCATAACGAAGAAATAAATAATAATAATAAAGATAATAATAATAAAGATAATAATAATAATAATAATAATAATAATAATAATAATAATAATGATAATAATAATAATAAAAACACCTCTCTACAGCCTAGGACACAGCAACTTTCAGCCGTGGCCCAGAAAGGAAGAGTTTCTGCAGGTGGCTGTGTATCTTAAATTTTATTTCCTATTTGCACACTACATTATCGCTAAATGTCGATGTGGATGTAAGCTTTCTTTAGCGTGCACGCAGAAACATATTACAGTATTTAGTGTCAAACATAATTCACGTGTTGGTCCACGGAAGGTATGCCCTTCCCTCATACATCTATCTGACGCTGATTCCCCTATTCACCACCTGCAGATACACTCTGGAGGGATCACCAGCTTCCCTTGAGGGTGGACATAACTGACCTTACCGCGTTGTTTTAATGCACATTTAAGGCATTCCGGCACACCGCCGGGTATGATTTTGGCAGTTTCTCTTAACAAGCTACGGACATCTCGACCATCAATGCAGTGCCCATGTGTTCAAGAGATCTGCATGGTACCCATGTTTTTATTATTTATATCAAGCATTAGTAAATTTATGTTCTACGGCATCATTCGAGGTACAATCCCAGATTTGTCTGTAGCGACTAGAAAATTGCCCATGAAAAACAAGGCGCCAAAATTCCTCGAGGTCTATCCAACATAATCTGACTTTCAAGGCAAAATTAAAACGCGTACCTCAGTTCATTCTCCATTAGTGGATGTTTCAGTAATATCTTGCATGTTATAATTGAAATAATTTCCAAAATAGTTGAAGCAAGCAAACAAATAGGCAAGTAAGTAAGGCTCGTAGCTTTATGTGAGGTGATCGGGACGAGTCGAGTTGAATTTATTTGGTTATTCGTTGGAAGATTTCCTGTACTAGCCAAAGAGCAGTGTCGGTTGTGGATATGCGACTGTAACTTTATATGAAGATGTCTAATTGAAAAATACAGTATCTTGTTCTTTATCTTGTTTATGTACAGTGGCAAGGGTTTCGAGTTGCCAGCAACTAGTAATTTCGTATGTGTGAGCTAAGACAGAGTGGTCAAAAGTGGAAGTGCACAAATAAGACTTGTTCTGCGTATTTATTTACGAGCAAGGAGAAATATTGAGTGCCCGAGTAAGAGAAGGGGTTAATCCACAAAAAACAAAGTTTCGAAATAAATAAGGTTTTAATAGATTAGTCTATACAAAACACACAACAATATTGAAAATTTAAGTATCAATATTTAGTCTTCATATTAATTACATATCAGTGTAACTCACAAAATTAAGAGTAGAAAAACAGTGTAAGTTTAATCTTTAATAAAACGATATAAGTTTTAAAATAATACTCTAAGCAAGGAAGAAAATACTGTAAATTAGAATTTTTCACCCTTCTTGGTTTTCAGTGTCAAGATCTTCATTCACTTTCTTAGCACTTGGTTTGAGGCTTAAATGTAGTTCGTGATGCACTGCTGGAATGTATGGTAGTGGACGCAGCAAATCTCTGTGATTTAAGTGATTAATATCCCTTCCTGATGGATACAGGTTAGTCAGGTTTTCCAGTGCTTGTTTCAATACTTCGTTTGTAAGCAACACTTCGACATTTTTGTTCTTTTTGAGCTCCCAGGTTGTTCTCTGAAAATATGAACTTTTGTCCATGACTCTCAATGTGAGTATGAGAACTTAAGGAACAAGAAATCTGGCTTGTCTTTTGTTACTTTTATTGTTGTTGATATTTCTCCACTCAGTACTTTTCCACCCTCAACACATAGTTTGTCCTTCACTACACTATTTAAGAGTGTTTTTAAATCCCCATATTTAAACTACTGTTTGTGCCACCACAAGAAATGTTACTCACACTACACTACTATTTTCCATCATAAAACATTTTCTGGTTAGCAAAATAACTACATGTCTCTCTCGCCCCTCCCTCCAGTTGACTGAGGCATGTGGGTTAGCCCCTTCTCTTACTAACTGTACAGTTGATTCCCATGGTCCCCAGATTTCTGTGTGTATTTGTACAGACAAGGAACTATCCCACAACCACAAGTAGTGTACAGGACTGTTAAGAGATACCAGCACTATGCAAAACACGATAAACCGAATTTCTGAATTTTTGAGGGTTAGCCCCTTCTCTTACAAAGGCACTCAATTTTGTGTCACGTGGGACTCGTTATCATGGCTGAAGCAAAGAGAATTTATTTGTAACGCTTTAAAGAGGAAAGCCTATAACGAAATCTATCCCTTCGTTGCCATAAGATCTATCTGTGTCGCTGCGACGTAAAGCAAATAGAAAAAAAAGTCTCCGGAGTGGCCTGGTGCAGGTCTTTCGAGTTGATGCCTTATAGGTGACCTGCACCTCGCGCACCTCTGTGAGGATGAGGACCTACATAGGAAGACGATACAAATACCCAGGCACCGAGCGAGAAGAATTAACTAATGGAAGTTAAAATCGAACCAGGGTCCCTTAGACCAAAGGCCAGCATAATCTATATATATAAAATTGAATTTATTTGGTTATTCGTTGGAAGATTTCCTGTACTAGCCAAAGAGCAGTGTCGGTTGTGGATATGCGACTGTAACTTTATATGAAGATGTCTAATTGAAAAATACAGTATCTTGTTCTTTATCTTGTTTATGTACAGTGGCAAGGGTTTCGAGTTGCCAGCAACTAGTAATTTCGTATGTGTGAGCTAAGACAGAGTGGTCAAAAGTGGAAGTGCACAAATAAGACTTGTTCTGCGTATTTATTTACGAGCAAGGAGAAATATTGAGTGCCCGAGTAAGAGAAGGGGTTAATCCACAAAAAACAAAGTTTCGAAATAAATAAGGTTTTAATAGATTAGTCTATACAAAACACACAACAATATTGAAAATTTAAGTATCAATATTTAGTCTTCATATTAATTACATATCAGTGTAACTCACAAAATTAAGAGTAGAAAAACAGTGTAAGTTTAATCTTTAATAAAACGATATAAGTTTTAAAATAATACTCTAAGCAAGGAAGAAAATACTGTAAATTAGAATTTTTCACCCTTCTTGGTTTTCAGTGTCAAGATCTTCATTCACTTTCTTAGCACTTGGTTTGAGGCTTAAATGTAGTTCGTGATGCACTGCTGGAATGTATGGTAGTGGACGCAGCAAATCTCTGTGATTTAAGTGATTAATATCCCTTCCTGATGGATACAGGTTAGTCAGGTTTTCCAGTGCTTGTTTCAATACTTCGTTTGTAAGCAACACTTCGACATTTTTGTTCTTTTTGAGCTCCCAGGTTGTTCTCTGAAAATATGAACTTTTGTCCATGACTCTCAATGTGAGTATGAGAACTTAAGGAACAAGAAATCTGGCTTGTCTTTTGTTACTTTTATTGTTGTTGATATTTCTCCACTCAGTACTTTTCCACCCTCAACACATAGTTTGTCCTTCACTACACTATTTAAGAGTGTTTTTAAATCCCCATGTTTAAACTACTGTTTGTGCCACCACAAGAAATGTTACTCACACTACACTACTATTTTCCATCATAAAACATTTTCTGGTTAGCAAAATAACTACATGTCTCTCTCGCCCCTCCCTCCAGTTGACTGAGGCATGTGGGTTAGCCCCTTCTCTTACTAACTGTACAGTTGATTCCCATGGTCCCCAGATTTCTGTGTGTATTTGTACAGACAAGGAACTATCCCACAACCACAAGTAGTGTACAGGACTGTTAAGAGATACCAGCACTATGCAAAACACGATAAACCGAATTTCTGAATTTTTGAGGGTTAGCCCCTTCTCTTACAAAGGCACTCAATTTTGTGTCACGTGGGACTCGTTATCATGGCTGAAGCAAAGAGAATTTATTTGTAACGCTTTAAAGAGGAAAGCCTATAACGAAATCTATCCCTTCGTTGCCATAAGATCTATCTGTGCCGCTGCGACGTAAAGCAAATAGAAAAAAAAGTCTCCGGAGTGGCCTGGTGCAGGTCTTTCGAGTTGATGCCTTATAGGTGACCTGCACCTCGCGCACCTCTGTGAGGATGAGGACCTACATAGGAAGACGATACAAATACCCAGGCACCGAGCGAGAAGAATTAACTAATGGAAGTTAAAATCGAACCAGGGTCCCTTAGACCAAAGGCCAGCATAATCTATATATATATAAAGTAGCTTGTCCTGACTGACTGATTCATCATCGCCGAGCTTAAACTACTGGACATAAAGAGATGAAATTTTGGGGATATATTCATATTATGACGTAGGTGCTCGCTAAGAGAGGATTTTTGGATATTCCTTCGCTAAGGGGGTGAAAACGGGGGTGAAATTTTAAAATGAGTTGCTCTATATCTCAAAACTTTAAAAGTTTACAGATGTAAAAATTGGTATTTAGAATCTTCTTTAAAAATAAGGAAACACGTATTTTTTTGTTTTCAGAAAATACCAATAGGAGGGGTGAAAAAGGGTGAAAATGGGGAAAAATGGGTTGAATGCCTTTAATCAGGATACCGGTACCTATATCTCAGAAACTGAAGATATTAGAGACCTGAAAATTGGTACTTTTGACCTCTTTTAAAAATAAAGAAACACGTATTTTTTTGTTTTTGGAAAATCTAATTAATGGGAGGGTGAAAAGGGGGTGAATTTTTAAAATGAGTGAATCTATATCTCCAAACCTTTAAAGTTTGCAGATGTAAAAATTGGTATTTAGAACCTTCATTAAAAATAAAGGAACACGTATTTTTTTGTTTTCGGAAAATCGCAATAGGAGGAGTGAAGAGGGGCTAAAAAGTGGTTGAATGCCTTTAATGAGGCTACTTATATATCAGAAACTGAAGATATTACAGACGTGAAAATTGGTGTTTGGGATCTTCTTTAAAAATAAAGAAACACGTATTTTTTTGTTTCTGGAAAATCCAATTTAGGGGGGGGGGTGAAAAGGGAGTAATATTTTAAAATGAGTGTATCTATCTCAAAATGTTTAAAGGTTATATATGTGAAAATTGGTATTTAGAATCTCCTTTAAAAATAAATAAACACACGTATTTTTTCGTTTTTGGAAAATCCAAATATTGGGGGGTAAAAAGAGGGAGGGTAATTTTTTTAAAATGAGTGTGTATACATCTTAAAACTTTAAAATTTACAGATGTAAAAATTGGTAGTTAGAATGTCCTCTAAAAATAAAGGAAAACGTATTTTTTTCCCCTGTAAATCCCAATAGGAGGGGTGTAAAAGGGTGAAAAATGGGTTGAATGCCTTTAATGAGGATACATATATCTCAGAAACGAAAGATATTACAGAACTGAAAATTTGTATATGGGATCTCCTTTAAAAATAAAGAAACACGTATTTTTTAGTTTTGGAAAATCCAATTAATGGCGGTTAAACAGGAGTGACAAATTGGGTGAATTTTTGAAAGACTATATCTACAGAATATCTTGGAAACGTTAAATGTTACAGACGTAAAAAGTGGGTGTTTGTAATCTCCTGTAAATCTAAAGAAACATAGGTGATTTGTGTTTGGAAACTCCACTTAAGGGGAACTCAAAAGGGGTGAAATTTTAAAATGAGAATTTTTACAGTTTATCTCAAAAAACTTAACATGTTACAGAAGTGAAAAATGGTTTTTTATCTGTATTAAACATAAAGAAACGTGTATTTTTAGCTTTCGGAAATACCACTTGGGTGGAGGGGGGGGGTAAAAGTGACTGAAAATGGTGTTGAATTCTTTTAATTAGGCTACTGATATCTCAAAAATGAAGATGTTACAGACGTGAAATTTGATATTTGCAATCTGCTTTAAAAATAAAGAAACACGTATTCTCGGAAAATCCAATGAACGGGGGGGGGGGGAGGGGGTGTGAAAGAATTCAAAAATGAATTGAATTAATTGAATGAGAATACATACATCTAATAAAAACTAAAGTTGTTACAGACGTGAAAATTCGTATTTGGATCTCCTTTAAAAACAAAGAAAAACGCGTTTTGGGAGAAAACCATCTTGGAGGGCGGGAGTGTAAAGGAGTTGAATTCCTTTCATGAGGACACATAAATCAAAAACTGACGAAGTTAGAGTCGTGAAAATTGGTATTTAGAAGATCCTTTACTATTAAAGAAACAAGTATTTTTTGCGGGAAAATTCACTTAGGGGGGGGGGGAGTAGTATGAAATGAAGTGAAAAATGTAAATTATTTTTATGGGGATACTTATATCTCAAAACTGAAGGTAATAGACGTGAACATTGTTGTTTGAAATCTTTAAACATAAGAAACAAGCCTTCTTTTAATTTTTTTTTGGGGGGGTGCCGGTAAATAAACTTAACGGCGGTGGGGTGTAGAAGAAGGTGAGACCAATTGATTTTACTGTTCTTAATGTACTTATAAGGATCCTCGGCAGCGCGCCGGCCTCTCACAGCTGGGTTCCGTGGTTCAAATCCCGTTCACTCCATGCGACATTCGTGCTCGACAAAACGGAGGCGGGACAGGTTTTTCTCCGGATACTCCGGTTTTCCTGTCATCATCCATTCCAGCAACACATAATAATAATAATAATAATAATAATAATAATAATAATAATAATAATAATAATGTTCCGGACCGTCGTCAAATGTGCGGACCGCGCTGGAAACGGCTCCTGGACGGGTAATGACTAAGAATGCAGTCCGGCCGCGGGATCAGTGCCTTCTAGGCACCCAATATGACACCACGCCGGATCTCCTGAAGGATTTTATCCATATTAAAAATGATTATAGGAAAAGATGGCAAAGATTTACGGACCCAACTGACCGGGAGGAATACCTGAGCCTAGCCCAGGAAGTACGAAATCGATTGCTGGAAAAGAAGATTGAAAAATGGGAGGAAACATGCCGTAATCTAATAGAAAACGAGTCAGATCGGGAATTTTGGTGGGTTCTCGCAGAAAACGAGTCAGACCGCGAATTTCGGCGGATTATATATCTAAAACAATAAGCATTCAATTATAAATTTCAGTATAATACCGTAGCGAAGCACGGGTATCTTGCTAGTCTATATATATAAAATAACTTGTCCTGACTGACTGACTGACTGACTGACTGATTCATCATCGCCGAGCCAAAACTACTGGACATAAAGAGATGAAATTTTGGGGATATATTCATATTAAGACGTAGGTGCTCGCTAAGAGAGGATTTTTGGATATTCCTTCGCTAAGGGGGTGAAAACGGGGGTGAAATTTTAAAATGAGTTGCTCTATATCTCAAAACTTTAAAAGTTTACAGATGTAAAAATTGGTATTTAGAATCTTCTTTAAAAATAAGGAAACACGTATTTTTTTGTTTTCAGAAAATCCCAATAGGAGGGGTGAAAAAGGGTGAAAATGGGGAAAAATGGGTTGAATGCCTTTAATCAGGATACCGGTACCTATATCTCAGAAACTGAAGCTATTACAGACCTGAAAATTGGTACTTTTGATCTCTTTTAAAAATAAAGAAACACGTAATTTTTTGTTTTTGGAAAATCCAATTAATGGGAGGGTGAAAAGGGGGTGAATTTTTAAAATGAAGGAATCTATATCTCCAAACTTTTAAAGTTTCAAGATGTAAAAATTGGTATTTAGAACCTTCAGTAAAAATAAAGGAACACGTATTTTTTTGTTTTCGGAAAATCGCAATAGGAGGAGTGAAAAGGGGCTAAAAAGTGGTTGAATGCCTTTAATGAGGCTACTTATATATCAGAAACTGAAGATATTACAGACCTGAAAATTGGGGTTTGGGATCTCCGTTAAAAATAAAGAAACACGTATTTTTTTGTTTCTGGAAAATCCAATTTAGGGGGGGTGTGAAAAAGGAGTAATATTTTAAAATGAGTGTATCTATCTCAAAATTTTTTAAGGTTATATATGTGAAAATTGGTATATAGAATCTCCTTTAAAAATAAATAAACACACGTATTTTTTCGTTTTTGGAAAATCCAAATATTGGGGGGTAAAAAGTGGGGAGGGTAAATTTTTTAAAATGAGTGTGTATACATCTTAAAACTTTAAAATTTACAGATGTAAAAATTGGTAGTTAGAATCTCCTCTAAAAATAAAGGAAAAAGTATTTTTTGTTTCCTGTAAATCCCAATAGGGGGGGTGTAAAAGGGAGAAAAATGGGTTGAATGCCTTGAATGAGGATACATATATCTCAGAAACGAAAGATATTACAGAACTGAAACATTGTATATGGGATCTCCTTTAAAAATAAAGAAACACGTATTTTTTAGTTTTGGAAAATCCAATTAATGGCGGTTAAACAGGAGTGACAAATTGGGTGAATTTTTGAAAGACTATATCTACAGAATATCTTGGAAACGTAAAATGTTACAGACGTAAAAAGTGGGTGTTTGTATCTCCTGTAAATCTAAAGAAACATAGGTGATTTGTGTTTGGAAACTCCACTTAAGGGGAACTCAAAAGGGGTGAAATTTTAAAATGAGAAATTTTACAGTTTATCTCAAAAAACTTAACATGTTACAGAAGTGAAAAATGGTATTTTTTATCTCTATTAAACATAAAGAAACGTGTATTTTTAGCTTTCGGAAACACCACTTGGGTGGAGGGGGGGGGGGGGGGTAAAAGTGACTGAAAATGGTGTTGAATTCTTTTAATTAGGCTACTGATATCTCAAAAATGAAGATGTTACAGACGTGAAATTTGATATTTGCAATCTGCTTTAAAAATAAAGAAACACGTATTCTCGGAAAATCCAATGAGGGGTGGGGGGGTGAAAGAATTCAAAAATTAATTAAATTAATTGAATGAGAATACATACATCTAATAAAAACTAAAGTTATTACAGACGTGAAAATTCGTATTTGGATCTCCTTTAAGAACAAAGAAAAACGCGTTTTGGGGGGAAACCATCTTGGAGGGCGGGAGTGTAAAGGAGTTGAATTCCTTTCATGAGGACACAAATCAAAAACTGAAGAAGTTAGAGTCGTGCTAATTGGTATTTAGAAGATCCTTTACTATTAAAGAAACAAGTATTTTTTGCGGGAAAATTCACTTAGGGGGGAGGGGAGTAGTGTGAAATGAAGTGAAAAAAGTAAATTATTTTTATGGGGATACTTATATCTCAAAACTGAAGGTAATAGACGTGAACATTGGTGTTTGAAATCTTCTTTAAACATAAGAAACAAGCCTTCTTTTAATTCTTTTTTTTTTGGGGGGGGGGGGTGCCGGTAAATAAACTTAACGGCGGTGGGGTGTAGAAGGAGGTGAGACCAATTGATTTTACTGTTCTTAATGTACTTATAAGGATCCTCGGCAGCGCGCCGGCCTCTCACAGCTGGGTTCCGTGGTTCAAATCCCGTTCACTCCATGTGACATTCGTGCTGGACAAAACGGAGGCGGGACAGGTTTTTCTCCGGATACTCCGGTTTTCCTGTCATCATCCATTCCAGCAACACATAATAATAATAATAATAATAATAATAATAATAATAATAATAATAATAATAATAATAATAATAATAATAATAATAATAATAATGTTCCGGACCGTCGTCAAATGTGCGGACCGCGCTGGAAACGGCTCCTGGACGGGTAATGACTAAGAATGCAGTCCGGCCGCGGGTTCAGTGCCTTCTAGGCACCCAATATGACACCACGCCGGATCTCCTGAAGGATTTTATCCATATTAAAAATGATTATAAGAAAAGATGGCAAAGATTTACGGACGCAACTGACCGGGAAGAATACCTGAGCCTACCCCGGGAAGTACGAAATCGATTGCTGGAAAAGAAGATTGAAAAATGGGAGGAAACATGCCGTAATCTAATAGAAAACGAGTCAGATCGGGAATTTTGGTGGGTTCTCGCAGAAAACGAGTCAGACCGCGAATTTCGGCGGATTATATATCTAAAACAATAAGCATTCAATTATAAATTTCAGTATAATACCGTAGCGAAGCACGGGTATCTTGCTAGTCTATATATATAAAATAACTTGTCCTGACTGACTGACTGATTCATCATCGCAGAGCCAAAACTACTGGACATAAAGAAACGAAATTTTGGGCATAGATACATATTGAGACGTAGGTGCTCGCTAAGAGAGGATTTTTGGATATTCCTTCGCTAAGGGGGTGAAAAAGGGGTTGAAATTTGAAAATGAGTGTATCTATATCTCAAAACTTTAAAAGTTTACAGATGGAAAAATTGGTATTTTGAATCTTCCTTAAAAATAAAGAAACACGTATTTTTTTGTTTTCAGAAAATCTCAGTAGGAGGGGTGAAAACGGTGAAAAAGGGGTTGAATGCCTTTAATCAGGATACCGATTATTATATCTCAGAAACTGAAGATGTTACAGACCTGAAAATTGGTACTTTTGATCTCTTTTAAAAATAAAGAAACACGTATTTTTTTGTTTTTGGTAAATCCAATTAATGCGAGGGTGAAAAGGGGGGTGAATTTTTAAAATGAGTGCATTTATATCTCAAAACTTTTAAAGTCTACAGATGTAAAAATTGGTATTTAGAATCGTCATTAAAAATAAAGAAATACGTATTTTTTTTTGTTATCAGAAAATCCCAATAGGAGGGGTGAAAAGGGGTGAAAAATGGGTTGAATGCCTTTAATGAGGATACTTATATCTCAGAAACTGAAGATATTACAGACCTGAAAATTGGTGTTTGGGATCTCCTTTAAAAATAAGGAAACACGTATTTTTTTCTTTTTGGAAAATCCAATTAATGGGAGGGTGAAAAGGGGGGAGAATTTTTTAAATGAGTGCATCTATATCTCAAAACTTTTAAAGTTTACAGATGTAAAAATTGGTATTTAAAATGTTCCTTAAAAATAAAGAAACGCGTATTTTTTTGTTTTCGAAAAATTCCGATAGGAGGGGTGAAAAGTGGGTTGAATGCCTTTAATGAGGATACTTATATCTCAGAAACTGAAGATATTACAGACCTGAAAATTGGTACTTTTGAACTCTTTTAAAAATAAAGAAACACATATTTTTTGTTTTTGGAAAATCCAATTAATGGGAGGGTGAAAAGGGGGGAGAATGTTTAAAATGAGTGCGTCTATATCTCAAAACTTTTAAAGTTTATAGATGTAAAAATTGGTATTTAGAATCTCCTTTAAAAATAAGGAAACACGTATTTTTTGTTTTAGGAAAATCCAATTAATGGGGGGGGGAGAAAGGGGGTGAATTTTTAAAATGAGTGTATCTATATCTCAATACTTTTAAAGTTTATACATGTAGAAATTGGTATTTAGAATCTCCTTTAAAAATAAAGAAACACGTATTTTTTTGTTTTCGGAAAATTCCAATAGGAAGGGTGGAAAAGTGTGAAAATGGGTTGAATGCCTTTAATGAGGCTACTTATATTTCAGAATCTGAATATTTTACAGACCAGGCAGTTAGTACATGGACTCTCCTTTAAAAATAAAGAACATGTAATTTTTGTTTTTGGAAAATCCAATTAATGGGAAGGGGGGTTGAAAAGGGGGGGAATTTTTAAAATGAGTGTATCTATATCTAAAAACTTTTAATGTTTATAGATGTAAAAATTGGTATTGAGAATCTCCTTTAAAAATAAAGAAACACGTATTTTGTTGTTTTTGGAAAATTCCAATGGGAAGGGTGGAAAAGGATGAAAAAAGGGTTGAATGCCTTTAATGAGGCTACTTATATTTCAGAACCTGAAGATATTACAGACCTGAAAATTCGTATTTGGGGTCTACTTTAAAAATAAAGTAGGTATTTTTTCGTTTTTGGAAAATCCAAATAATGGGGGGTGAAAAGGGGGGTGAATTATTAAAATGAGTGTGTCTACATCTTAAAACTTTAAAAGTTTACAGATGTAAAAATTGGTATTTAGAATATTCTTTAAAAATAAAGGAACACGTGTTTTTTGTTTTCTGTAAATCCCAAAAAGAGGGGTGTAAAAGGGTTGAATGCCTTTAATGAAGATACATACTCAGAAACTGTAGATATTACAGAACTGAAAATTTGTATATGGGATCTCTTTTAAAAATAAAGAAACACGTACTTTTTGTTTTTGGTAAATCCAATTAATGGCGGAGGAGTGACAAATTGGGGTGAATTTTTCGAAAGACTATATCTACAGAATATCTAAGAAACGTAAAATGTTACAGACTTAAAACGTGGGTATTTGGAATTTTCTGTAAATGTAAGGAAACATAGGTGATTTGTTTTTGGAAAATCCCCTTACGGGGAAATAAAAAGGGGTGAAATTTTAAAATGAGAATTTCTACAGTATATATCAAAAAACTAAACATGTTACAGAGTGGAAAAGGTATTTTTTATCTCTATTAAAAATAAAGAAACGTGTATTTTTAGTTTTCGGAAATACTACTTGGGATTCTCGGAAAAACCAATGAAGGGAGGCGGGGGGTGAAAGAATTGAAAAATTAATTGACTTAATTGTATGAGAATACATACATCTAATAAAAACTAAAGTAGTTACAGACGTGAACATTGGTATTTGGATCTCCTTTAAAACAAAGAAAAACGCGTATTGGGGGGAACCATCTTGGGGGGCGGGAGTGAAAAGGAGTTGAATTCCTCTCATGAGGACACATAAGTCAAAAACTGTTAGAGTCGTGATAACTGGTATTTAGAAGATCCTTTTCTATTAAAGAAACAAGTATTTTTTGCCGGAAAATTCACTTGGGGGGGGGGTGTGAAAGGAAGTGAGAAAAAGTGAATTATTTTTATGGGGATACTTATATCTCAAAACTGAAGGTAATAGACGTGAACATTGGTGTTTGGAATCTCCCTTAAACATAAAGAAGCACGCCTTCTTTTAATTTTTTTTGGGGGGGGGGTAAATAAACTTAACGGCGGTGGTATGTAAAAGGAACTGAGACCAATTGATTTTACTGTTCATAATTTACTTATAAGGAGCCTCCGTTGCTCAGGCGTCAGCTTGCCGGCCTCTCACAGCTGGGTTCCGTGGTTCAAATCCCGGTCACTCCATGTGAAATTCGTGCTGGACAAAACGGTCGCGGGACAGGTTTTTCTCCAGATACTCCGATTTTCCCTGTTATCATTCATTCCAGCAACACTGTCCAATATTTCACTTCATTTGTCATTCATCGATCATTGCCCCAGAGGAGTGCTTCGGCAGCCGACACAATTCCTATTGTCGCCGCTAGAGGAGGCTTTATTCATTCCATTCCTGACCCTGTCGAATGAATGGAAACAGGCTGTAGATTTTCGATGTACTTATTCTGACCATAAACCGATCATTTTTAATCTTTCCTGGGTTCGTTTTCAACAGCCATTTTTTCCTTCGGAGAACGTTCTTAAATTACAGTAGATTCTCCCGGCATATAAATAAAAATTTAAACACATTTGAAATAAACGATAGGAATGAGATTGACCGTCAAATTGTTCACTTCTATAATAAGGTCAATAATGCACGGAAGTATGTCATTCGTAACGCCAGAAATCCCGCACACTTGCCTACGTGCGACAACGGTGCTGGTCACATTGTCAACAATTACAATGCTAGCAGACGTAATTTACCGCCAAGTAACGGTCATGCATCTTGCTGTGGGGTCCAGAACATCTAAATAATAAAATAATAATAATAATAATAATAATAATAATAATAATAATAATAATAATAATAATAATAATAATAATAATAATAATGTTCTGGACCGTCGTCAAATGTGCGGACCGCGCTGGAAATGGGTCCTGGCCGGGTAATGACTAAGAATGCAGTCCGGCCGCGGGTTCAGTACCACCAAGGCACCCAAGACGACACCACGCCGAATCTCCTGAAGGATTTCATCCATATTAAAAATGCTTATAGAAAAAAGATGGCAAAAATTTAGGGACCCAACTGACCGGGTGGAATACCTAGACCTAGCCCGGAAAGTACGAAATCGATTGCTGGAAAGAAAGATTGAAAAATGGTAGGAAACTTGCCGTAATCTATTACAAAACGAGTCAGATCGCGAATTTTGGCGGATTCTTGCAGAAAACGAGTCAGATCGCGAATTTCGGCGGATTATGTATCTAAAACAATAAGCATTCAATTATAAATTTCAGTATAATACCGTAGCGAAGCGCGGGTATCTTGCTAGTATAATATAATATAATATAATATAATATAATATAATATAATATAATATAATATAATATAATATAATATAATATAATGTATGGACTGAGCAGTTTCTAAATGCATACGTAAAACACTTTCACACGTTTAAGGTACAATATTCCATTTCATACTGAGTTGAATTTATTTTTATTAACATAATATCTACTAATAAGAACGCATTATGCTCAGTTTAAAGCCAACAATTTGAAAATTGTATGCCATCAATGAGTGAACAAAATCATTCAAGAACTACTCGACAGATGCATTGACTCGCCCACATGACAGTGTAGCTATCGGGTAATTATCTGCGTAACTGCTTTTTAGATGCATTGATAAAAGTTTCTGATGTTTTTATGTTGGTAGACGTTGAGTTTAATAATAATAATAATAATAATAATAATAATAATAATAATAATGATAATAATAATAATAATAATAATAATAATAATAATAATAATTTATTTATTTTTACGTCGCATTAACCATATTTTATGGTTTTCGGAGACGCCAAGGTGCAGGAATTTTGCCCCGCAGGAGTTCTTTTACGTGCCATAAGTCTACCGACACGAAGGCTGACGTATTTGAGCACCTTCAAATACCACTGGACTGATCCAGGATCGAACCTACCAAATTTGAGTCAGAAGGCTAGCGCCAGATTAATGAGTAGGCCTCAAGCTCAGTAAAGTTCCACTTTTCACATTATTTTGAAGAACATAAACATTCGAGATTCGACATCGTACTTAAACATTATTTTCAAGGCACTAATGAATTGCAAGCAGTGTATAGTGCTTATTTATTTAATATTACATCATGTATAATCTGCAGGTTATATAGTTTTCGTTGTATTTTATTTGTTCAGTAACCAATTTACATGTCCTCAAAAGCACATTTTTTGTATGGGTGATGTAAGGTCATGAAGTCAGACTGACTTGGTCTCCACGATTACGCTAATGTAGCAAGGGTTAATATAAACTATCATAATGATCGTGTGGTATCCATCATTGTATAGAATCGATATGAACAACATGGCCTAAAATATGGTATACTATACGACAGCCTATTAAAATGATGAATGTCGTTGGAAAGACATTAAAACACGCAAGCGGTCGAGCAGATTATAATAAGCCGAGGCCTTTTCCTTCTTTGAGACTAATATGGTCGGCAGTAAAAGAAATCGAACCATGAATGTGGGTAAGTACATTAAAATTAATATCAGTAATGTACATGTGCATTGTATGTACATCCTAGGATACTCAGCATTAACTGAAGTAATTTAGATTCAACTGGTTCGATGAGTCAAAATTTATGAAATGAAGGGCGAAGGGAAAACACTACTACTAAAGAGTCATCAGCTCGAATCCCTGAACCGGCGTACTATTGCTTTTCGTACAAAGACTCCAGGCATGTTCTGTAGAGAGTAAACAGCTGAAATCACCCGAGTAACAAAGCTCTCCCTCCAATTCAACTCTTCGACTGCCTCCACACAAAGAAGTCAAGTGGGATGAAGTAGGGAGAACGAGCAGGCCATGCCAAAGGAGGCCACTCTTGGAAATTTGTTGTTATTGATTACTGTGCAGTAATAATTTCCTTTTGAATCACGTCAGAAAGTACCTAAAATATCAATTTCCTACTTTTGGGAATTTAATCAAACACATCTGTTCAAGTCTCTTCTGAGTACTAAATTTAGTTACAGCCAGTTGATAGCCTAGGTTACACTTAAGAGGTGTACTTGGGAAATGTGGAGCGAGATAGTTTATTGTTACATGCCTCACATCAGCCCACCAAGCATGACGGACCCATTCAGCTACAGTTATCACAGGTACCGGCCTCAAGAGGAATGGTATTATTTGCACTGCTGATGCCTCTGTACTTTTATATGTTTCTAGATAAACATTATGATGTTACAGTAATACATTATTGAAATGTAAAGAAAGAATCGTAGCCTCACGAACATGGGATTTCTCAAGAGTTCTAACGGAGAAATTGAATTGAAGAACAGACACAGCTTGAAAAAAGACCGAAGAAGGATATGGAAGAGAAGAAATTACGTAGAAATAAATGAGATAGGATGGTAGATTACTCCATCCTTCTTTGTTATGCCTGGCTGTAACAGGTCGAGAGGAACTCAAAGAGAAATTTCAGAAAAAAAATTCAGTCCATCACGAAGAGCTGTGCGATTTTCCGCTTATTGCCGCCGCTACTTCTACGGATGTATGGAATCAGCAGTTCATTATCTAACTTTAAAACACATCCTTTGTCATTCGATAATAAATAGACATAGGATTTTTAGGCAGTAATAGGTTGGAATGGAAACTAATTTGATTTGTAGGATGAGTCGTGTTACCCGTCCTTTCATAATATAACAAGAGAAACACAAATACTATGAGTTCAACAGGCCGTAATCCTAATACCTATGTAAATTACTGGCGTGGATTGTTTGAACTTGAGACGGGTAAGCAAGACGGAGCAAGATGTGCCTTGCTGCGTATGTGATCACCATCACGTATGAGTGGAGCGTGTAAGCTAAAATGCCTGAGTTTGCTGCAATTCGTTCGACAGGGCATGTTCGAAGCGAAGCGAAGTTTGCTGACTAGCAAGGATGACCTTGCTTGCTTTACTGACGTTGCAAGCAATGTGGTTCATCCAGGTACAGGTAAGCCCTTGTTTACAAAAAACAGAGGCCGGGAATTGGGAGGATGATGGAATGGTTGAGTTAGTCCAATATTGAGCTAAAGTTTCTGCACTAGCCATATACCCTTGGATAGAAAAGCGCCATTAAAGAGGACTTTCTTCATTAATTATGGCGTTTTATTTAACTTTATGTGTTGTAATGACAAAAAATTGCACGGTTTATACGAAACATATGGCTTATGCATTAATAATGTGTATTTGGTGTCCATACTTAGAGCACGAATGTGACACCACGTAAAATTATTAACCATTTCTCCCAGTATAGTGTAGAAACATAGTATGGGTTAAATTAATGACAGTTTCGTGTCCAGTCATGAGTCCACAATTGACAAAAATGCGTAATATCTCGAGAGATAAAAGTAAGCGAGACAAACATAACAGTGTATGGCTAAGCAAGGACGAAGGGAGCACTACCTGTGACTCCAAGGTACGTAGAATACAAGGTAGGGATCACGAGAGAGGTGCGCAGTAGCAAAGCAGAGCTGTAACGTCACGCAGGACCCTCGCGTTGAATCTGCCCTGAATGAGGTAGAGGTAGTTCGAATAAGAATCGCTGTGCACGCAGAAGCTAGGTGCTGATAATACACGACAGTAACATATCTGAGGTGTATAAGAAACCGTATGTGTTTATTTTATGTGATAAAACGTAAAAAGCAGTAACAGTTACACTTTTCAGTATGGTTTGTCATGCGATTGCAGGCTGCACAAATCATAGCAGGCACGCGAAGGAACGAAACATACACTTTCATGTATTCCCTGAAGCCACTGACCTAAATACATGGTGGCAGTTAGAAGTAATCAAGACATTATTGAAAGCTATCTTTCTCAGCTTCGAGGGTTCGGAAGCCTTTATGACCATCCTCTTCCGATAGCTGTGACGCAAAGGGCGAAATCATTGCTTCTCAGCCTCAATGCTTCCTAGGCGATAAGAAATTCCAACTGTTCTCAGGAATATTATGAAACATTACGTCCAAATATGTTACATGCCACTGATGAACTCGATCAAAACTCGGATATCTTATGCCAGTCTAAGGCCAGCGTTGAGCCCATAACATCCTATTCTTTACCGGAGGATGAACAAGGGTTCGTTAAAGCCCTTGAAGAGCTAGTAAAACAGCTCGAGGACAGTCGCGAAACCAAGGGTCGTGATGAGCTTCTTGAAGACTTCACTGGCTATGCTCTTAGGGTAAAGAAGAAGAACCTCGATATAGAAAGCAATTATGGAGAGAAAACAGGTCAACCTACAAGGGGTTGTCTAGAGACAGTTTGATGCAGCCTACAGAAAGATGGCACACCACGGTAGTGCAGATGGAAAAAGAGTACACATTTTACCACGGGAAAGAACTGAAAGAGGGTTCTAACATCATCACAAACCTTACGGATATCCTGAAGAAGAAATTCTCCGAAATTTATGAGCTTAAAAGTTGCTTCGTGAGAAACCGTTCTTTTATTCGAATGGACGCTTTAAACAAAAGCAAGACATTCAAGAGACCTGGTTTCAGTTAATACAATACCGATTAAGAAGAAAAGCAAAGACATTCCACTGATGCTACAGATAGGTGTGTTTGATATATTTTTTAAATATCAGGATTATTCTTTGTGTATAATATACCTGTTATTTTCTTATGAAAAGCAATTTATTATGTGTTACATGAAACCAGTGCTAAGAAAGTTAATATACAGGCTCATTAATTTATATAGCCTATCTAATATTAACGTGGAATATATCAGTTTCTGGCACTTGGAGAACATTTACTGTACTGTTTGTGTTGTGGAGAGTTTCCTAATATTGCTGTTTGTGTTGTTGACAGTGTATATAGTTTCCCAATTTTGCTTGTAACAACGGACATACTTCTTGCAGTCATCAAGCTTTAACGTTCGAGTCTGTAACAATTAGAGCCCCTTGTTATTGTTATCATAGGTGTTGAGAACATGAACATATGGAATGGCCATTCCACTGCGATCACAGTCTTAGCATTGTTACAACCTTTTATACAGATCGAAATACTTCAGAAACGCTGCTTGATTCAGACTGTATTTGATCTATTATTACTCTGGTGTAATAGTGAAGTGGGTTACCTTTTCTGAGGTGATGATAAATATCAATGAAGTTCGCTTATCTCTAACTTGCGGCTAAAACAGAATAGCTCAGATCTGTGCATTAGCCTACCTCATACAGAAGACAAGGCGCTGAGGGTTCACGATGACGCCATCGACGGCCAAGCGTGATGAGGAGACCTGCGCGTGATCCCTACCTCTTACTCTAACTACCTTGCTGCAGTTCGTGGCGAGCAGCCGGACAGGCAGGTTGTAACATAGCTCGACTCCACTATAGCTAGTGAGACTTGTCAGTGCGGCAGTGAAACCATCTTCAGACATAAACATTTCATTAGTAAACTCATCATAGTTTACCGTTTAATACAATGAATTGTGGACAAGTCTAGTATCAGTTAGTTAATACTATACAATGGCTGACCCCCTAGATACGGGGCAGTCCATTAAGTTGGCATTAGAGACTTGTTATATGCACGACTCGCTACCTCAATTAGACTCAGTGAACCATAGGCCTACTCTATTGAACGGAACATCACAATTTCAACCAGCACCTGCCAGTTATGATCATCAACAGTTAGCAAGCTATTCTCATCAGCCACACCAACATCAACAGCAGCAGCAGGACCAGCACCAGCAACATAACGCCGCTCAGAACACGGGCCCTCATACCCTCTCACTACAAGAGAGCATCACACCTGCAGGTAATAATCTATGTACTCCTCGTCACGGTAATGACGTACTAGATAATAGTGTAGATGTACCTAATCAACCAGCTAAACGGTTTTGCGGACAAATGGTAGGACAGTCAAATGGAACCATAAACGAAGTCGAAAAGTTAATAGACATGGATATGTCAGACGCCAGTACTTCAACATCTAGTAAATCCTCCGTCCAAGACGTGCCAGTAAATACTAACTCAAGTTCAAATAAGCTTAGTTCTGCTAAGACAGCGCCTACCTATCAAAGTAAAGACAATAGATATAGTCGCACAGACATAGGCCCGTACTGTATTTTCGTAGAAAGTTTGGACAGTAAAGTTGGTCATCTACACCCTGTGTCGATAGGTAAACTGCTTTTTCAACATAACAATGCCTTTAAAAAGGAAGTTGTCGACATACGACCTATTGGAAAAAATCGTTTAAAAATTGTAGCTCGCACGGCAGGATCTGCTAATTTAATTGTGCAATGTGATGTTTTTAAACAAAGGAATTTAGAAGCTTACATTCCCAACTTTCTTATCCATAAACAGGGTATAATCAGAAATGTCGACACCACGTTAAGCGAGCAGGAAATTTTAGAAGAAATTGACTCTCCATATCCAGTTGTGCGTATTAAGAGATTTACCAAAAGATCGCCCACGAACCCAGATCAAGTTATAGCAATCCCAGTGTGTCTCGTAACTTTTCGATCGCAGTCCCTCCCCACTCATATAGCTATATTGGGAACTCGCTGTGCTGTGGAACCGTATGTTGCTCCGGTAGTGCAGTGTGAAATATGTTTACGCCTGGGCCACAGGCAAGTACAATGTAAGTCAAGAGTAGCGCGCTGTAATGGATGTGCGGGTCCACACTTAACAGAAAACTGTGACAATACCACGGAAGTTCGGTGTGCACTCTGTCAAGGTCAACATTTTGCTTCCGATAAGAACTGTCCGGTGTACGTCAGACAGCGGGACATGAAAAGGGCAACTGCTTATAACACACCTCCTATGCATACATCAACAGAGCAGCAAAGTCAGGGATACGCTCAGGTGGTTGCTACTGTACTACAATACAGTAGCCGCGAAGAATTTCCTCCTCTACCAATACAACCACTACAAAATTCATCTATAATAAACACTCAGTATCATACAGCATTGCCATCAATGCAATCACCACAACAGTTATCCCATCCACAATATCAAGGACAACAGGAACAAGGGCTACTCTCACCGCATCATGCCGCGCCTATGCAACGACAACTTCCCTCCCTCTCCACTCAACGTCCTACTCGCCGCCAAGAAGCTCCCCCTCCCTCCCCAACTTACCCTCCCCCACACCAACGAGTGTTTGCTCCTCAACAATTACCAATTACACCTATTAGACAAAACCCATATCCTCCTCGTCCACATAACATTCCTGATCATTCCATCAATCGAAATACCTTCATTATAGAAGAATTAGTCAAACTTATCATGCATATAATCACCTCGTCTCAGACAACACCCATAGAAAATCCCCTTGTCATTCGGGATTTAATATCTAGTTTAATAAATAAATTCAATGGGTTTTAAGGTCCTGCAGTGGAATGCTAGATCTGCCATTGCTAATAAGGAAAGTTTAGAGCACGAACTTGGTTGCAGAGATATCAAGGTGGCAGCGATTTCCGAGACGTGGTTCAACGCATCAAAACTTATAAGATATCGAAATTATAATATTCTGCGAGACGATCGGTTCGATGGCAAAGGAGGTACAGCACTTTTCATACATAATGCAGTTCCTTTTAAGGTACTGCCTGTCACAGTGGGGGTAGATCCTGGTATACAACTCGTTGCAGCACGTATCCATTTACCTGCGCTTGAGTTCACATGTCTTTCAATATATTGTAAACCAGGCAGAATTATAACACCGGCAGTTTGGAATCAAATTTTATCTGCTTTGGCACCACCGTACCTTATATGCGGCGACCTCAACGCACACAGTACTACCTGGGGGTGTGCCTTCACCGACCGACAGGGTTGCAATATTTTAGAGACAGTCGACACTTTCAATCTATCTATACTGAATGACGGCTCACCAACACTAGTTCCGTCCTTATATCACCGTCCATCGGCAGTTGATATAACAATGTGCTCTCCCGCCATTGCCACAATCACACACTGGAATGCACTTAAAGACTCACTTGGTTCAAATCACTATCCAATACTTATAAATATTGATATTTCTCCTACAAGTAACCCCTCACCATATCCATCAAGCAAGTGGAATATGCATGGTGCAGACTGGACGCTTTTTACGGCTAAAATACTTGAGGAAACACGCTGTTTCCGGATCCAAACATCCGCCATGGACAATTATAATACCTTTGTCGAGATGATGGAACGTGCTGCTCATATATCTATCCCCCTGAGAAAACCTCCTGGTCAGAAAAACACTCCAACAGTATGGTGGAACGCTGATTGTTCCAGTGCCATTGCTCTCCGGCGGACGGCTCTCCGGGAATTCCGAACACACCCTACCCAAGAAACATACCTACAATATCAGAAGATTTCTGCTCGAACCAAGCGATTTCTCAAGCAAACCAAGAAACAGAGTTGGCAAAAATACTGCTCCACATTAAATAAGGAAACCCCAATAGCAGATATCTGGCATCGCATACGCCATTTGCGCAACAGAAATCATAGTACTCAGGATTCGTCACCTGATACCTCTTGGTTAGAAGATTTTGCTGATAGAATTACGCCACCATCACCTAGTTATCCACCGTGTACATTTAATGAAGAGCACTCCGAACACTTTCTCTGTTCGCCATTTACAATCAACGAGCTCCGTGTGGCCATTAAGAACTCCGCCAATACAGCACCGGGCATCGATGAAATCCGATACCCCATGTTACAACACCTTCCTGACGAAACATTGCAGCTTTTCCTCCGAATTGTCAATGAACTTTGGTTTCAAAAATGCATACCTGAGTCATGGAAGACACAAATTGTAGTTCCCATCCTCAAGCCAGGAAAAGAGCCAGGAGATCCAGCAGGATATCGAGCTATTGTTCTTTCTTCCTGCATTGGTAAAACGGTGGAAAGAATGATTAAAAATCGCTTGGATTGGTGGCTAGAATCACAATCTCTGCTACCTTCTACACAAAATGGATTCCGCAAGGGTCGTGGCACGTATGATAACCATGCCATATTAACCGCAGCGATTCATACAGCTTTTCTAAATAAACACTACCTTTGTGCTCTCTTTTTGGACATATCCGCTGCGTATGACAATGTACGAATACCAATACTGATGGACAAACTGATTGCTCTTGGATTGCCTCCAACTTTTGTGTCTGGTATATATCAATTTATACATGTTAGATGGCTTTATTTTCGTTATAACCATAGACTTCTCGGGCCACGACGATCGACCCAAGGACTACCTCAAGGTGCAGTACTTAGTCCCCTACTGTATACCATTTATACCCGAGATTTGGAAAATATTCTGCCTCCTAGAGTTAGCCTTCTTCAGTATGCTGATGACGTATGTATGTTTACCTCAGCGACGACAGTACCTGCTGCCAAGTGTCGTCTTGCAGATGCTATGCAGCATGTAAATCAGTGGTTACATCAACATGGGTTAGACCTCTCTGCAAGTAAATCCTCGGCAGTAATATTCACAAAAAGCAGAATTGAACCACCAATTTACAACTTCATCCTGGGATCACATAGCATCTTAGTTCAACCACAAACCAAATTCCTCGGACTTGTGTATGATTCCCGTCTCACGTGGACTGCTCATATGCAGCATATTATTCCAAAATTGGAACAAGGGATCAATATCCTACGCACATTAACTTGAACTTGGTGGGGAGCACACCCATCTGTACTCTTAGTGCTATATCGCACGCTGATCCGATCGAAGATGGAATATGGAAGCATGTTTTATTACAGTGGCAATAAACGCCTACTAAATAAACTAGATAGTATTCAATTTCAGTGCATTCGCATTTGCCTTGGAGCTATGAAAACCACACCAACTAATGCTCTACTCTTGGAAGCCGCAGAGATGCCCTTGACTATCCGTGCACAGTTTCTTTCAGATAAGTTCATACTAAAGCAAACTCACACTAAAAATTCAACAGTTCTAATCCCTCTTCGCAGATTACAACATTTAGCAGACGATCAAGACCGGCTTTCTTTGAATCAAAGATATCTCCTGCTTCAAAGTGTCACATATACAGATTCACTACTGACCCAAAACTGTCAGAAGAGTGTGGCAGACGTATATGATATTCCATTTGAACACTGCATATGCCCTATGGAAGTGGACAGATCACTAACATATCTACAAAAGGATCACAGATTGGCGCAGTTATGTCAAGAGGATTTGACTCTCCGGTATCCTTCGTCTGTTAAAATTTATACTGATGGCTCAAAAATACCAATAAGTGGCGTAGGATGTGCATTCTATTGTCCTGATCAACATGAAGCTCAAGGTTTTCGTTTGCCAGAACATATTTCTATCTATGCAGCAGAAGCTATTGCCATTATAGAAGCGCTCAAATATGCCAGACGATTCTACCGTAAGAGTATCACTATCCTTACAGATTCACTGAGCGTCCTTTCCACACTATCTACACCGCTTATCCTCCAGAAACCCAATATCTACCATATCAGTATTATTCAAAAAACATATGAACTCCAAAGATGCGGTTCTAGAGTATTCGTATGGGTCCCAGCCCACATCGGGATACCACATAATGAATATGTAGATGACTTAGCGAAGAAAGCATGTGTCAGTGGACAGGTCTTGAATACTCCCAGCAACTTCATGGATTATACAGTGATTATGTTCCAACGAGCCTATAGTCAGTGGTCACAGAAGTGGGAAGAAACAAAGAGCCACAAAGGTAAATTTTACTCAACGATTGAACAGAATCCCCCGCGACGTCCTTGGTTTGCACAATGGAACACTCAACGACGATTCATCTCGACTATCACCCGAATGCGCTTCAACCACGGAAGTTTTAGAAGTCACCTTTATCGCATCAACGTAGTGGACACACCATACTGTTCCTGTGATGGTCAGTCGATTCAGGACCTAAACCATCTCTTTTTCGCATGTGCTCATTACCACCAACAACAAAATGTGTTTCTTACAGCTCTGCTTCACGCTAAGCAACAGTTACCAACCTGTGTAAATACACTACTGGCGACCAAAAACAGAAAAGTGTATACTATTATTGGGAACTATGTAACAACAACTTGTCTACAAATTTGATTGATTTTTTTGTGAAATTATGTGATTTCAGTGTAATGATGTGCAATGTCTATGTCATTTATATGTATATGTATATATTTCACACTGTGACAATTACTTGTAATGAATTGTAAAGTTCAAACCAGCGTACTGTAATATCCAGGTGGCTGTTTGGTCTGTAACTGATCTAAAGCCAAATAAATTTAAAAAAAAAAACTACCTTGCTGTGACTCAGATACCGCGTGAAGGAGCGAGTATCAACGAACATGGCTCGCCTCGTCTTTGAGAAGCAAATCCGGTCATAGCCATACTCGACAAATATGAACCGAGCATAGAGCGTGTTTTGCGTGTACAGGATAGTGTACAGTATATTTGTTACTCGAGTAAGTAAGTTTGCATTCCAACCAACCACAGCCTAAAAATTCGAGCTTTGATAATAAGTTCTTGTATAATGTTCATGGTCTGAAATACGTGTATTCTTAGTTGAAAGTAATTAATGCTCGTGTATAATCACAATAAAAACGCTTCGCATTTAAGAGAAACTGCCTTGACAATGAAATGTTACGTTTTAAGGACACCTATAAGCGATTTCTCCGCGTTCGAGGCCGTCAACAGGTGATGTTGAGTCCTATGTTACCAAGATCAAATCCGACGTTAGTAGACTAATTTATGTATTTACTTGAATCCTACATGACCCGAAATAATTAATAACAATAGTAATTATCATCAAATATCACATTTGACGTGCACAATTTATTTCGATGCAATATGCGCAATACAGACACATGGTTATGTTCAGATCGCGTGTGATGGATCATTGGCTGGTGTGCGATTTGTCCTCAGTTTCATTATGCATAGATTCTTCGTTATCATCATACGTCACTGGAACATCCAGAACTGGTCCCTTCGAATGGACGTTATTTTAAGCAGCCGTCTCTAAACCCAAGACGACATTTTTTGTATAAAAAGCATCGTTCATTTCACACATTACGCCTTTCTTCTTCGTAGACCATTATCATATTCACGTACTCATAATCTTACACACATTGGTTGTCTGTTCAAGAAAAATGGCTGTAATGTATAGGCACTACCCAAGACCTATCGCATCCTTGCATCACAGACAACCCCTGATGCATCAATGCGACATTAAAACATAGTAAAATAAAATAAAATAAAATGTATACGCATTGGGCTGTATCAGTGGCCTTTCTGCAACGACCATAGTGTGTTAAACCGTGCCTCTCTTTTCTACTTATAGTGGCCACTATTCCGAAGTAATGGGGCTGGTGACGATTTCAGCTGGTTGTGCATATTTGAAATATGGTACAGTAAAGTTTCTACTATTCCCCGTTAAGGAAGGGGGATAAGTTCAAAAATAAAAATAGCACTAGTCTACAAAGTAAAACTTTCACATGAACTTAATTAACTGAATAAATGTGTGTTTTACATGCTGAGCTCGAATATTTCCATCGGGCAGGACTGTCTGTGGCACACATTTAACGGTTTGTAGAGTAAGTAAGTTACTAACGTATCACACCATTATATACCTGTACGTACACCTCATTTGGAATTACCTAAAAAGTATCATATGATAATTCTTGGCTATATTTTTCCTTTGGAAATTTTTTTTTTGTTAGGGGCTTTACGTCGCACCGACACAGATAGGTCTTATGGCGACGATGGGATAGGAAAGGCTTAGGAGTTGGAAGGAAGCGGCCGTGGCCTTAATTAAGGTACAGCCCCATCATTTGCCTGGTGTGAAAATGGGAAACCACGGAAAACCATTTTCAGGGCTGCCGATAGTGGGATTCGAACCTACTATCTCCCGGATGCAAGCTCACAGCCGCGCACGGCCAACTCGCCCGGTCCTTTGGAATCAGTAGTGTCGGCGAGCATACTGGGCCTCCATTTGCCTTGGAACCTCTTTTCTACAGTAGAAATCTTCTGATCAAAACGCTCACCAAGTTGACCACTGACAGCCCCCAGATAATCTAGGAAGAAGTCAAGGTATGTGTCTATGAAGTGAAGCTTTAAAGATATGGTGCATCCCATAGCTTGGAATGATTTCATAAGTTCACTCACTACTGTATTTGTGATTGCCTATAAAATAAGAACAGACAGAATTTAATATTTTCCAGGCTGGCAATTCTAGTGAATTCATCGGTTCCTCAGAATTATCATCATTGCTTACTAATCTTATTTGTAGCCCCATAAGAATGCCTTCCTACAGTTTTGCATCCCTAACTTTGAGAAACTTGAATTTCAAATACATAAATGCAGCAGAATCTTCATCAGATTTACTTATTTTAGCGTAAGGTACCTAGGAGAGCTCTACCAAACCACGTTATGGACATATGATCCAAAAACGACTAAGAATAAGAACAACAACAAAGTGTTATGCATAAGCTTGCTACTCACTGTATACTGTAGATAGAGAGCTAGTTGTCGGCTGCTGAACTAATACACTCTCCCTCACTATCAGGCGTCGCGGTGTGGAAATGGCTCTGTGTACCTCCAGGACAATGTCGACGGCGCTCGGATATCCTCTGTACAAGGAACTGTGTAGCCTTTACAACACCACGTTAATTTTCTAGGAAATTGAAGTAACAATACACGCCATACAAACTGGAGTTACCAGCAGACAGAAATCACACCACCAAAGGCACACGGCTTGATGAGTAAGTTTGTGCATGCAGTAATTAATTAAGGGAGAGTTGTCCTTTGTTAACGTTGCCGTTGGTTACCGTCCAAAGTTACAAGGCTCACTGAGTGAACCAACAATAAAATAATCGCTCTATTGTACTTGACTGGGTGCATGACCAGGATGAATTGTAGGAGGCGAAGTATATTTTTATCGCCATGAACTTTGTCCTTTAGTCCAATGGGCATAAACCTTCACAAACCGCCAGCATATTTAGAGAGATTCTGAAAGATAGCTCTTCTCCACCGAAGTGGACCGAGGTTGATACCAGGTTGGAATTTCAACTTGAAAAATTATGTGACGTCAGGAAGGGTATTTGACTGCAATCACCCGTCGAAAAGCAAAATGAGGCAAGGTGGTTCTAGTGACCCCAGAAAGACGAGATATTAAATGAAGATATTCGAGAGAATGATGCTCATTTCTACTTTGCTTATTAATTGAGAATCCTTGTAAAAGAAAAGCATAGTAATTAGTGACCGTATTTTAAAGATATTTTTATTTAAGTATGAAACATGAAATAATGAATTACGGTGTTCAAACCTGTCTCCCACCAACGAACTTAAGTGGTTTTGAATTTCATTCTTTTCTCAGTCCACTTTTGAACATATTTCTTTTTTTGGTCCTTGTTTGACCGAATATTGCAAAAATGTAACTAATTAATATATTTTGCCGATAAACCTACAACATCCTGGATAAGCAAAATTGGTTTATGATAAATATTTGTCGTCTTTTGATTCCCCTAGATTTTCACATATATCAGAAGCCTTCCGAATGAAAAGAGGAAGGGATTTATTTATTTATTTATTTATTGTGCTCTATTGAGCAGCAATTATTTAAATCTGATGCACTGTGCCAACGAGATATAAAAAGCTTTCGCTTACGCTCATTAACTTGTCACCAACGCTATAGACCCTGCGGAAATGCGGAAATATTGTTTGTAATCGCACTTGAGTAGTGGTAGTGGGTTCGTTGAGGTTGACCTGATAAGAAGCATGTTAGATGTACACCTTTACGTGAACTAATTTATAAACAGTTTAAATTTTCTGTGTCG
The DNA here is from genome assembly GCF_040414725.1 of Anabrus simplex. Lineage (NCBI taxonomy): Eukaryota > Metazoa > Arthropoda > Insecta > Orthoptera > Tettigoniidae > Anabrus > Anabrus simplex. The sequence continues at coordinate 1,606,709,565 of NC_090265.1, read as the reverse complement.
TGTGAGCGTGTGTGAAGAAAAATGGCAAAGGCGGCTACAAGCCCTAAACTGTTTCATCGGTAAGATTATCCGCTTTTCCTTGTGAGACGTCAATATTTCATTTTGTTCTTTTTCCTATGCTTACGTGTAAAAGAAAATGAATCTCACCGTAGCATTTTGCAGGAAACGTTTGCACGACGTATTTATGCACTCCTACAGTGTACTGTATTTAAGACTGATTTTCCTTTACACACACGCACAGAAAGCAAAAACAACGAAAATTGTTCTGATGGACTGGGTATCGATATGTGGCTGGGATGACTGACTAGTTTTAAGTAAAATAATGGATAGAAAGAGCATTTTCACATAGGCGGTATTGTTTCTTAATCGACAAAATGAAAGAATAGATAAGCATCTGCAAAATGTAAGTCATCAGAAAAATAAAGAACTTCGTGGGGAAGTCTTACACGGTCGTTCATATTTATATAGATTTTCTACAGAAGGCCGAAGAGAACAGCAACGAACAGAATTCTTTCTTCACCGAATTTGCAGCTGCCTTTTTATAATGCCGAAGTTACCTCCATAAAGAAAATATGCTTTCAATGAGGAATTTCTTTAAAAAATCACTTAAGTCTGTCGCAAAAGAAAGCACACTGCTAAAAATTTACTTACAGCCAATATACGAAACCAATGTAGATATAAAAGATAATAGGAGAGCATCCCGTTTCATTTTTGAAGAAATACTCGATTATGTCTTGAAGAGCTCTCCTGAGTATGTCCTGAGTATCGTATGAATTGCAATCACAAAAAGTCAACTCTACAGCAGTCATGCAGTTTTAAGAACTGCAGCAAGCTCTGACCTCAGGAATACCATACAAGAAAAGAAGGCAAGTACCACACATGGTCTAAGTATTTGGACATTTGAAACCTCTGTATTCCAAACTCCATCACGTAACATTTATTGTTCACGCGAAGCAGTCGGATCTGATTACCAGAAATCGAATTCCCATATCCGAACACAATAAAACACTCATTACGGCTCCCAATACAATAGGCCGTTACATAAAGATCACAAGTTTCCCATTGCCGAAGTTTCCCTTTAAAACTAGTTGGAGCACATAGATTTTGTTTGTAGGTTAACGAGATTAAATATATTTTTGTCTGTGCTTAGACGGCAAAGAATCTTCAGCTGTAGCAAAAGCGAAGTCTTTATTGGGGAATCGAAGTTTGGAAACAGAACTGTATGGAGTGCACTCCTTCAAATATATGCTGGGTGCCATAGTAAGGCGACACTGTCGAAGGAGATACGGTGGAGTGTGGTCAAAGAAATGAACAGCATGTTGCATGGATTTGATAAAGACAAAATGAAGCGGAGTTTAGCAAAGAATCCAGGCACTGAAAAACGAATCATGTGTGATTATTTACAGTTCATGATAAAAACTACATTTCCACTGCTGGTTTCAGGTGATGCCGAACGGATTTTCTGTTTATGAAGGGATTCTATATTCAAAGAGGCAGAATCTGACTTTTGATAATAATAATATTATTGTCTTTACATCTCACTAACTACTTTTTTGTTTTTCGGGGATGACTTTTAACCATATTTACATGTTAAACGTCATCAAATACGTCACTTTTCTTATGTTGTGATGTGACAGACGTAAGAATGTGTGCCATGTGTATCCATGAATGTGCTGAAGTATTCTTTCAAACGAAATAACACTGTTTTGAGGGAGTCTTTTTAAGTCCCTTTTTTGCCTATGATTTCCCCTTTTTGTCGTATTTTTATGAACAATTTTTTCATAAAGTACCTGTCTCTAATAATAATAATAATAATAATAATAATAATAATAATAATAAATACGCTAATTAGACCACACATGGACCTGAACAAATCTGAGGTTTTGACATATTTTATGATTTTAGTGTCCCGGCTGTCGACAAATAAGGCTATGTCCCCGTATATTTGAACATTGCGGGGATCAAAACATTTGCACATTTGTAGGCTCTAGAGATGCGAGCTGCACAAGAGCTTTGCTGAAGTCTCATTGTTGAGTTGTGGTCTTTCAGCAATACAAGGTGATGTGACTAAAATTCCCAGCATATGATGCACTTCAGGAGCAGGTAGACGTAACCGTCATTCCTAATAATAATAATAATAATAATAATAATAATAATAATAATAATAATAATAATAATGTGACTGTCTTCACGTCGCACTAATTACTTTTGCGGTTTTCCGCGAATAGTCATTCCTATTTTGTTAGGATGGGCCAGAAATATCCCATGAAAACATTTTGTGCTTATGAGTGTAATTATGTATCTTCTGTTACATCGCCCGTATGTGTAAATTAATTTCAGCTGTTGGGGTGTCCAAATAATGTACTGACAATCACCCCATAAACGACTATTGACTGATCCTTCTTGAAGTGAGTGGATGAGAAGTAAAGTTGGTTCTTCCTAAAGATAAGCGAATCGAGTCTTGACAAAGCATGTGTGTTTAGAAGAGTTTGACAGCGACTATGACGAATTTTTCTGGGAGTGAAAGATCCCGTATCTAGTACGAAAGCTGGTCGCATTTTCATCTCCTTCATGACTGAACTAAAGTTTACGTATTATGTTAGTCACTCAAACAAGTAATGAGTGCTTTTGAGTGACTAATCACTCGTAAATGTCAACGTTGTAGTGTACGTCGTCTTTCGTTTCTCCGAGGTAAACCTTGGCCTCTTCCACTATGTTACGTAGATATCCCTTAACTCTGGCCACCTAGTTGTAGATCGCTCTCGTGTTGTTTGTCAACCAGGATTTACGTTTAATATCTTTTATGGCATGACTATAGCACTCATCCGTCCAAAATGCCCAGCGCACCACACTCTTGCTAACCTTACTATACCAATGGGTGGATCTTGATAGATGAAACCCCGTTAGGCTGAGGGCGGTAAAATACATCCACGGTATCTCATTCCGAGTAAGAAGTGACTAAGAGGGAAATCTCCAGGTGCTTTCATATTGAGAGTGGCGGTTGGCGACCATGAGACCCCTAACTGAGTATAGCCTTGTTTCCACTTGTACCAGGCAACTCATATTCAACTACCCTTTCTGAATTCCCTTTGCCAACTTTGTTTATCTTCCGAGGCCGACCATATAACGTTTGGAAATCCTAAGGAGTCTCATTTTCATGCTTTCTTGGTCGTTCTCTTCCGTTAGCCGATACCCTCACCTTCGAAGGACCGGAACTTTTACTTTTCTCCTCCCCTCTAAATAGTGTTACGAGGTAAGGGATGGCTGCCTACTTCTGTTTCCTCTTGATGAAATAATCACAACCTAGTAAATGGTGTAAAATTCATTATTGTATTGCCTCTCCTATCTTCCTCTTTCGCAGAATGCACCTATTTTCTGCGGAGTACACTCCTCTCAAAACCATTCCAAATTTCAGCTTTCCTCTGTGTTAGTGGCCACGTCTATATGGCATACGTAAGTAGCGGTCTCATAAGAGTTTTGTAGATACTAAGATGGGTGATACGAGATAGCGCAAAAGAGGCTCTTAGCCATTAGTCAGTATCTTATTTCATACGATTTGTCATTCCTTACGTCTAAAAGACCAACCAAATCAAACACCATGGCGCAAAGGCCCCGAAGGGCTATGGCATACCAAGTGACTGCTTCTCAACACGAAGTCCTGTTCGAGGAGTCGTCTGGTCGGTACGACGAATGTTTCGGCCGTTATTTTTGGATTTCTGGTTCGGGGCCATTATCTTATCATCAGATAGACCCTCGGTTGTAATCACGTAGGGTGAGTGAAGCTCAACCCTCATATTCAGTTAAAAATCCCTAACCTGACACCCCGGGGCCATCCATTGCTTACGACTAATTGAGTAATATATGTCGCAGCATGTAGGTTAGATGACAGATGCGTGTTGTTTAAAGGGACTTACACCTACGTCACCGGCCCAATCCAGGTTACTTCCCTACATAGTTATTTCGAATTAGGTATCCAGAGTGATGTTTTACAGAATAAAGTCACTCACTTTACTCACTGAATCCTTGCCTTCTACACATAATGACTGTGATGCCCGGTTGGCTACACCAAAGGTTATGCAGTCGCGGCAAGGAAAATACTTCGAAAACGTACTGTGGTGCATCCGGCTTGGACTCGGTACTAAACTTAGTCAGCGGAGAGAACGCTGCACAGCGTAGAACTGCTGCCTCGTTAATAACATTTAAAATTTTAAAGATGGTACGTTGTCGGATCCTAGACGTGATTAGTTCTCGCCACCCCTTCCATGGGTCTCATCGAGGTTAGATGCTAGAACAGGTGGGACGGGTGAGCCTGTCATGCCTTGGCGATTCAAAGAAGTGGACGTCCGGAATCGCAATGGCCAGGATTATAGCCACTTCTATCATGGAATATTTCATGTCTGGAGTATAATTTGAAATATCTGTTAGACTTTACCCAAGTTACGAGTAATTTTTGAAAAGTAGGGCAGATTTTAAATGGAACTGAATTTTTATAACTATATAATGTAATCTTCTTTAATTGTAATAATTAAGAGTTGTTTGTAATGATATTGCCGGCCGCGGTGTAGGGGTAGTGTTCCTGCCTATTGCACGGTGGCGTCGGGTTCGATTCCCGTCCAGGTCACCGATTTTTGCCTGAATATCAAGGACTGGTTTGAGGTTCGTTCAGCCCATGTGATTATAATTGAGAAGCTATCTGACGGTGATATAGCGGCCCCTGTCTGGAAAGCCAATAATACAGCCGAGAGAATTCGTCGTGCAGGCTACACGACATCTCGTAACCTGCAGGCCTTCGGGCTGAGTAGCAGTCGGCTGGTAGGCTATGACCCTTCTGGGTTGTTGCGCCACGGGGTTTGGTTTGATTTCGTAAAGATATTAACAGACTTGGTATTTCGGTTTGGTACATATACTTGGGGCTACATTTGGATGCTTAACATGACCTCCTGTGATGGAGCGTTTGATTTCCTTTCAGATTATCTGTTTATGGTCGATCACACGATCGTTTCATATAACTAAGAAACGTCCCTTGGGGACAGGTTTGTAACTAGTTTCACCTTTTCAATAGCGGTAAGCTTCGTTAAATATAACTTCATTTTTAGCTTTCTAACTCCCTATGACGGTGCTGTAGAATTATTCAGTTAAGCTGCAGTGTGTCATCATGCACTGATGGGTTTACTATTTTTATTACTTATTTTTCCGTCCGACTCGTTGGCTGAATGGTCAGTGTACTGACCTTCGGTTTAGAGGGTCCTGGGTTCGATCCCCGACCGGGTCGGGGATTTTAACCTTCATTGGTTAATTCTAGTGGCCCGGGGGCTGGGTGTTTGTGCTGTCTCCAGCATCCCTGCAACTCACACACCTCACATAACACTATCCTCCATCACAATAATACGCAGTTACCTACACATGGCAGATGCCTCCCACCTTCATCGGAGGGTCTGTCTTACAAGGGCTGCACTCGGCTAGAAATAGCCACACGAAATTAAATTAAACTCATTTTCCCAGCCTTCATAAGTATACAGGACGGTAGAACGCTGGCCTTCCGTGCTCAATTTGGCTGGTTCGACCTTGGCTCAATCCAGTGGTATTTGAAGGTGCTCATGTACGCCAGCCTCACGTTGGCAGGTTTACCTTTACGTAAAAGAACCCCTGGGGGCACCTCGGCGTCTCCTAAAACCGTGGAAGTAGTTAGTAGGATTATTATTATTATTATTATTATTATTATTATTATTATTATTATTATTATTATTATTATTATTATTATTATATTTTCCCTTGACATGATAATAAATATTATTTTTCCTTGCTATAAGCCTAAAACCCGCACCGCTCCTACAATTTTTTTCTATTTTTTTCTTTACGTCAGTGGTTACATTCTGGCAGCCGAAACCTGTAAATTTTTGGTTTGATACCTTCGGGGCAACGGTGATCAAGAAGTTCTGATACTGTTGAACTAAACTGAACTGTTTGAGTAAGCAAAACTAATGAATTTAAAAGTAAATTCATTCAGTTTGTACCCTCCCAGCTTTACTGGTGACTGTAACAGTTGGTTTAGTAAATCAATAAACCGTATCCCACATGTGCCATAATCGATTGCTCTCACCCGCCTCAGTAACCGCAGCCTCGCCTCTCCAGGGCACTCATACAACGCGCCAGCTCCCCTTTCTTTAACACTGAAATGTATGTTTATTTTTGTCTTTAATAATAATAATAATAATGCAGAGTTATCTCCGTACAGGCGATGAAGATCCTTGGAGGAGAGGGAGGTAAAGACTTCCACTATCCGTAACTTCGACACTTGGTGGGGTAGAGTGGTTAGCTCTAGGCCCGGATGCCTTTGCCCCAAGAATTAACCTGGTACCACTCATTCTTGGTGTAGGCTGAGTCAACCTCAGGGCCATTTGCTCTTCCGGAAATGGAAACTCCGTTTCTTAAGTTTTCGATTTCCTGACGGGGAATCGAACCCACGTCCTTTCGATGAACCTAGAAAGCCTTTACCGTCTCGGCCAGGCGTCCCTTATAATAATAATGATGCGCCGTGAGTCCAGATCCTTTGATCAATGGTCTACGGTTCTCGTATTATAGAGATTTAAGATTGATATAACGACTCCTAGGCTACGCACCTCAAGGAATGCGAGGGTACGTCTTTAACCAGTGCCTGCTGGCGTTTCTGTCGGCATTTAGGCTGCATGCGAGCCAATTTCAACGTTCCATTTTACCTTACTACATAGTAGAATAAACTGCTCGATAAAGTGATAATACAATTTTAATGTATTCAGAATAAGCAGAGAATGTGTCACCAGGGATTTTTAACGTACTGACGTCGTACGACATGGAATTATGAACGGACTTAATTCCACCCTTTAAATATCCCCCTTACTCCGTCTAATTTGAACGTGCAATCTTGAGATGCATAGATAAAATTTTTCACTGTTCGCGGGATGATTTTCATATTCTAGAGACGTTATACATACTATCGATCATAATTGAGTGCCTGAGTAAGAGAAGCGGCTAACCCACAAAGCAAAGTTTCGAGATAAATAAGGTTTTATTAGATTATACAAAATACGCAACAAAATTTAAAATTTAAATATCAATTATTTTATAGTCTTTAAATTAATTAAATATCAGTGTAACTCAGAATATTAAGAGTAGAATAACATTTTAAGTTTAATAGTTAACAAAACGATATTAGTTTAAAATAATGCTCTATGTAAAGAAGACAACACTGTAAATTTGTATTTTTGCCCCCTTCTTCGGTTCCATTGTCAAGATCTTCATTCACTCTCTTAGTAGTTTAGTTTAGGGCTAAAATATAGCCCGTGATGCGCTACTGGAATATATGGCAGTAGACGCAGCGAATCTCTGTGTTTTAAGTGATGGATATCCCTTCCTGATTGGTATAGGGTAGTCAGGTTTTATAGTGCTTGATTCAGCACTTAGTTTGTAAGCAACACTTTAATATTTTGTTTTGGCCTCCTAGTTTGTTTTCGGAAAATATAAACTTTTGTCCATGACCCTGAATGTGAGTATGAGAACTTAAGGGACAAAAATCTGGCCTGTCTTTTGTTACTCTTTATTGTTGTTATTCCTCTATTCATTACTTTTCGGTTCGAATCCCACTATCGGCAGCCCTGAAAATGGTTTTCCGTGGTTTCCCATTTTCACACCAGGCAAATGCTGGGGCTGTACCTTAATTAAGGCCACGGCCGCTTCCTTCCAACTCCTAGGCGTTTCCTATCCCATCGTCGCCATAAGACCTATCTGTGTCGGTGCGACGTAAAGCCCCTAGCAAACAAAACAAAAATCATTACTTTTCTACCCTCAACACTTAGTTTGTCCTTTACTAGAATATTCAAGATTGCTTTTAAATACTTGAAGTACCGGTATGCACGTTCCATGTCCACTACTATAAATGTTTTAATGACCCGGGCCCTTTTAACAATGTCTCTCCATTGCTCGGGAGTGTAAACATAATCACCTAGTCGAGACATTTTCTCCATCATTCCGAAATCACTATCACTTAGCAGAAATGTGTCGCCAGGTACCAGAAGCGAATGTTTTATTTCATCAAACTTCCCAGTATGTACCAAAATGTAATACAAAATAAAGATAACCATATTCTTATTTTGGCCGCTACAAGAGTCTGAGAAGAACCAGAGTTTTGCTTTGTGTTAACTGGTTATCAGCCAAACCTTTTAGTAGACATGAGCCTATTTCACAGGATCCCCGAGAAGCAATGTTTCCTGTCCACATACACATGATACCAGATTCAACATTGCAGACATTTTTAATGGCGTGTGGCCTCCGAAGAGGCCGAGTGCAGGTCTTTCGAGTTGACGCCGCATAGGCGACCTGCGCGTCTATGAGAATGGGGCCCTACCTATGATGAATTCTAATGCTGAAGACGACACACACACTCAGCCCCCGAGCCATTGGAATTAACCAATGAAGGTTAAAATCCCCGACCCGGCCGGGAATCAAACCCGGGACCCTCTGGACCAAAGGCCAGCTCGCTAACCATTTAGCCATGGAGCCGGACATTGCAGACATGAACACCTAGGTTATATCTGCTGTAAGTCGTGCGTGATAACTAAGTATTCATAAGTAGGATCTTTAGAGTCTTTTCTGACATCAGTTAGAGATTTGTATTCTTGTTTTGCTTTTATTTGATGAAGCCTCAAGGTATAAGGGACATCCTCCTCATCCGTACCCCTCCACCCATCGCATACTGCGCAGGTGTCACTTAAATGTGCCTTAAATCCAATGTTGTTCATTAAAAATATGTAAGCATTTCTCATATGAAAGGGGAAGGCTTACGTCACTCTGTTCCTCATGTTATTTGAGGTGGAGTCTGTGCGTTTCAGAAACTGATGCCATCTACCTTATGTACCTCTAGTGTAGGTTTTTTTCTTTCTACTGTAGTGGCTAACGTTCCTAGGAAACTTGTTCTGACATGGTAGTGATGGAACCGAAGGTGAACTAGAAAATGAAGTACTTCCATTTAAACTTGCATCACTATCACTAAAATCATCGTCAACTCTTCCACATGAGTGTTATTCTTTCATCCCGGGTATAGCAACTGAAAAACGTTTCTTAGATACAGAAAAAGTGTCACAAAAAGCTTTTAAATACATTCTAACATCTTCACCGCTTTCAATTTTAGATAATAGTAGTATGTCACATTTCTCTTAGACTCGCTTTCCTTTTCTTTTGTACAGGCTCTCTTAAATCACTTGTGTTTGATCAGACCAGGCAAAAAGAGCATTTTGTAAGTTGTTATTTGCAAGTTTGTAAAATCCTACAAAACAGTTTTCTTTTTCAATATCAGGTAGTTTGTAATAACCACACCACTTAACATTAGCATTCAAATTCTTCACTGCGCTCTTTCATCCTTCACCCATTCTCTTAGCTGGCACAAGTTTCTTAGTTTTATCACTTACATAAGCTTCACCACTATTTCTCTAGCTACGGAACTCTTCCAGTTGTCTTCGTTTCGTTTACTTTTTTTAACATATACTCACAATAAAACCACTGTTTTTGCTACCACAGGACTCTTTACTCACACTAACACTACTACTTGTATCATCACAAAACATTTTCTGGTTAGAAAATGTAACTACACGTCACCCTCGCCCCTCCTTCCAATTGACTGTGGAGTGTGGATTAGCCCCTTCTCTTACTAACTGTATAGCAGATTCCCAAGGTCCTCAGATTTGTGAGTGTATTTGGACAGACAACCAAAAGTAGTTCATAGGATTGCTAAGAGATACCAGCACTATGCAAAAACACGATAAAACGAATTTTTGTGGGTTAGCCCTTCTCTTACTCAGGCACTCGATTATTCTAATATACTGTAGAGGAACAATGAAAAGTGTCTGAACTTTATATGATATTACTGGTGAAGTAAATAGCATTGGCGTTCTGTCTGGTCTACCGATGTCAGAGACTCAATCAGGTTTTTGACTTATTCTAAACTTTATCCTATCCATGTCGATCTCAGCAGAGGTCATTAGCATTTGAGGGCGTTACATGTGACAACTCCGTGTTGTCTTTTAGTACGGTAATTATTCCGGAGGGATGAAATTCCGATATCTTGGAGTGCACTAAAACCTAAGGCTACTTGAGGGGGTATTAAACAAGTAGTAGTAGTAGTAGTAGTAGTAGTAGTAGTAAAAGAAAATGAAATTTACGTACAGTATACTGCAGGAGTGAGTGAATTCGTCGCGAAAGCATACACTATTACAGTACTTTACGGTAAGGTTCATTTTCCTTTACACACCAGCATGGGAAAATGAACAGAACGAAAATTGTTCCGATTGACTACATATTCATATTTGAGTGGAAAGCGTGACCAGTCTGAAGGAAAATAATGGATAGTAATAGCATTGTGACATACGAGGTTTGGTTTCTTCAACGACGATATGTTGACGAACAAAGCTTGCTGTGTGACGTTATTTTCTCGCGTAATTCGGGTTGGTCATCTGTCTTAAAAACTGATTATTTCTACATGCCCCACATGTAGACATCTGGAGCCGTGAGATCCTGGGAACAGCGATGGATTTCCACAAGAAATTAGGCGATATTCAAAGTGTCGTAGAAGAAACGCAAGTAATTCTCCCGCTGTGTATCCATTGCTGCATCCACTGCCTTTGCAGGGGTAAATTTCGGGTGCGACAAAATGGCGCAAATCCTGCTCCAGTGAGGTAATAATGACGTGTCTGTAGACAACCCTGCTCCACTGTGTTTGGATTCTGTACAGCATCCTGTATGAAATAAGGGCCCAATATTTCACGACTGGACACGGAACACCAAATCGTATAACATCACGCCATCAAATCCCTATAAAACGAGTTTCTTTCGATTGAAGTAGCTATCAAGATGAATATGGTTTCCTTCTAGGAACCTTACTTTTGATACTGTATAAAGGCCAAAGGCAGACATTTATACAAGTGGAGGCACATGCTTCCCCTAGTGCACCGTCACTGCATTGTCCTGCATAAGAGGCTTGTAGTGGTGTCTCAGCGGCGCACTTGCCTTCAGAGGCTTGGAGAGGTGTAGCAATCCAACTGATGAGCCCACTGCTACACTGGGGCGGAACGCTGGTAAGTTCACGATTGGAAAAAGCCTAAAGAGCTTAAATGGTTTTAACATTGTTGTAATTTTCAGATATTTGTCAAGGAAAGGGCTGAAAGTAAAAAATAATAAAAACAATCAGTAACAGTGTCGATGGCATAGCTACAACAAAGCCATCCCTGTACACGACATGAAGGCCTTCGGAATACCACAATGTAAGATTCCACCATCCGTAACTAGGACAGTCAATGAGAGTGCTTAGCTCTATGCCCGGCAGTCCTTACCTTCAGGAATTAACCTGGTAATCATTTTTGCTGCGGGGATTGCGCTCTTCAAGGAATGGAAACCTCGTTTCTAAACTTTTCAACTTCACTACGGGGAATGGGACTGGGTGAACAGAGCGCACCTTTACCATCTGGACTAGGCAATTTAAGAATTGCAATTTATTTGTATACAAGCTGTTGTACCTGCCTTTGAAGGAAATATCACTTAGTATGAGCACGATTATGTTCCTGCCAACCCTCTCATGCTGTTGCCGAGATTCAGACATACATAGGTCACTCCCTTTTTGTTAGACGCTGAGCAACTTAAAAATTATATTATAAACTAGAATAACCAAAAAACTACTTAAATGACAGAATAACTTTATCAATATGTCGTTAAATTTCTAATTACAAAGGAAGTGCGCCATATAACTTGTCAGAGAGAATAATTATCTTGAAGCATTACTTCATACAAAATCAAACACACTTTCCATCACAGTGTATCCAATTTGAAAAAAAAAACGTTTCTCTTCGTTAAAAATATAAAATGATATCAATAGATCCCGAGATAAGAAGCAAGGATATTTTTACATCTATCATTTTTATTTCTTAAAATTTGATACAATTCCCATCATTTAATACACAGGATTACGATATTTGAGGCAGAAGCTGTAATTGCACTTAAAAAGACATCAATAAGCAGATTTTTAACATCCAGAAATATTTATGCAGTTAATTCCTTTTGATCACTCACTTTAAGGAAGAAATTCAACAAATGACAATGCTTCTTTCTAGATGAAAATTGTGAATATTTTGTTTTACGCCACACGGGCGCAGAAAGATCTTATGGCGACGATGGGATAGCAAAGGGATGGGAATGTGAAGGAACTGACCGTGGACTTAATTAATGCCTGGTGTACAAATGAGAAATCACGGAAAATTATCTTCAGGGCTGCTGACTGCCGTTTGAACCAGCAATTACCGAATTCAAGCTGAGAGCTACGTGATCCAAACCGGGTATCACTCACTCGTTCATAGCATAATTAATAATCCTCAAATAAGGCCACGGTCACTTCCTTCCCACTCCTAGCCCTTTCCTAACCCACTGTCGCCATGAGACCTATCTGCGTCAGTGCGAAGTAAAGCAAGTTGTAAAATTCAAATTCCATATACCATGTATAGCTCGTAAAATGTACTGTCAGAGGATTTTTTTTAAATTTTTAGATTACCGTGTACAAAATTAAAATATTTGAGAAATTGCTAATACAGTAAATTACGGAATGGTTCATACCGACCATCACTTGCAATATTCAACTGTACTTCTAAACCAACGTCATTACCCCTTGGTATTTAACAACTTACAGTATGTATTGAAATTTTTCTGTCAAATACATTATTAAAAGTTTAACTTAGCAGAATTTCTATCATTTTTCCATAAAAAACCATGCTTCAAAGTTTTTTTTGCTAGGGGCTTTACGTCGCTCCGACACAGATAGGTCTTATGGCGACGATGGGATAGGAAAGGCCTAGGAGTTGGAAGGAAGCGGCCGTGGCCTTAATTAATGTACAGTCCCAGCATTTGCCTGGTGTGAAAATGGGAAACCACGGAAAACCATCTTCAGGGCTGCCGATAGTGTGCTTCAAAGTTATGATAACTACGGATACAGTCTATTAAAATGAGTATCATTAACTTTGGTAAATCATGGTGGATAGCATTACATGATTTGACTTAAATTTATCCTACAATGATGTCAGTTAATGACCGTTCTACACGATATGCTCAGATGGTGTAGCAACGGCGGGCAGTAACACGTTATCCAATGTATTCTACAAAAATTCGTCACCATTCATTAAAGTACGATTTGCGTGCAGTGTCCTCATTGACACTGGTGATATCACGGTCGACAGCGCTTTTTGATTTGATACATAATGATCATACAAGAACCCCAGTCACAGAACATTTTTCATCATCTATCTAATCTGATAGCTACCAGACTGGAATTGTGCATCGTTCGACGTGACTGGAAGAGCGAAGAGAAGCATATTGCGTTTTCTACTGAACCACTCTTCTGCATAAATGAACGTGGTGGGAAGATCCTTGCCTGACGAGAAACTGGTGAGTGGAATTATCAGTACTGCGATCTTACGAAGTGAATGGCACCAACACATGGAATTATGGGCAAGAGTGTTTTGGTATAAGAATCAAATCACCTCCAGTGCCTGAAATGTCAGTTTCGGGACTTGTAGCGCTTCAGTTGTCGAAAATTAATCGCCATGCCATATTTCAGCATGAAAGTGTCACACATATAAAAGTGATAACCAGACAACAATAATTGTATCTAGACAACAGACTTATTCTTCTTTTCCTCCTCCTTCTTCTTCTTCTTCTTGTACCATATCCTAATTGAATGTCGGCTGTCATCAGGGCGATCTGGTTCTTGTTCTCAGCAACTCGGAAAAGAGTGCGGATACTGAGCCCATACCATTTTCTCAGATTCCGTGGCCAAGATACTCACCTTCTTCCCCTTACTTCTGCTTCCTTCAATTTTATCTTGTGAGACAATCTGAAGGAATTTACATTTATCATTTCGAATGATATGGCCAAATTAATCAAGTTTTTTCTTTATAATGTTGTGCATGGCCCATAGCTCTTTGTTCAGGCGTTGGAGTACTTCAGTGTTACGTATTCTGTCAACTCATCATATTCTGAGCTTGCGTCGGTAGCATCACATTTCAAAAATATAAGTTTTTTTGTTGCGTCTAAGTCTCTGCACCATAAAAGAAGACAGAAAATACGTAACACCGAAGTAAACGGAGACGGAGACAACATTCTGTGGGAATAACAACATTCTATTTCTGCATTAGAACTTTAGATCTCAAGATCGTCGCTCAAATAAATGTGCTCAGAATATCATCATCGGGCGGACACAACATTACAATCGCTTCACGCAAATGGTGTTGAAGTTAAGACACAGGTAAATGATTCGTGTATGGCTATTCATTAGCAAACAATTCAAAAGGTTATTTGATTTATCGTCCAAACGAATACGACGATTTGTTCAAGCCTAAGGAACATATACAACTTATTGACATATTCTTCAAATCCTCTCTGTGGGAGAGTTAATCTACCGAGTGTTCGTAAAGTTACCGGACTCAATATTTATTTTTTATCTGAAGTTTTATTGACCAAACAAATCTAGTGGTAACACACAGTAGTTCCACATACCTTCACGTAAATGACTGAACATTTTTTTTTAATTCCGGTGGAAGTATTCTGAAAGTGTTGAGAGTAATAAATATTCAGTCGTAACACCAACTTGTTTCCCCCGCATTGCGTTCCTACAGTTCCAGTTCACAAGAGATGTTGAAAGTGACTACTACTTTCTTGCAGGCAGAAATTTATACGCTTACACATTTTTTACTGCACTTGTTTTGACCACTACTGCTACTACTACTAAAATATTTTAATTCCTCCCCTGAAAGGGGAGGCGGGACTCCTAGATGGTGACGCCGTCCCTCAAGCCAGGATATTTGTTACGGTGAATGAGATGTGAGGAAAAGGCGACAGGGTTGGCGGCCGTGGCCTATACTCGGCATTCGCCTTAGTGCAGGAGAATGGAAAACCACGGGAAACCAATCTCAGGACAGCTGACGGTGGGAACCAGACCCTCTCCGTCTCCCGAACACAGAGACGTAGAGCTACAGCAGAGCCGTGGCCACCACTCCCCTGCTCGGTTGGTCGGTCGGAGTGCAGAGCCGACCCCCTTTATCGAAGTTGCTGGTATTATTCATTCAATACATTCAGAAATTGCTTCCTTGAGTTCATGTAGGGAATACGGATTATCTCTGTATACTCTTCATTTTAAATACCGGTACTTCCGCAGAAAAAAGTCTGGAGAGGTTAAATCTAGCGGACAAGGAAGCCAAAACTTTCTTGAGATTACTCGATAATCGAAAATATCTTGCAACATCGCCAAGGTTGCCTTACCAGAATGACAAGTCGCGCCATCTTGTTGGAATCAGCAATAGCGCTCCTCCTCCTCTTCCAATAAAGCCAAGAATCGTTCCTTCTAGGAACCTTATTTATACAAGTGGAGGCGCATGCTTCCCCTAGTGCACCGTCACTTCCCTTCCTTCAAGGACCGTCATGGCGTGCACGGTGGTAGTTTTCATTTAGTCGAGGGAGTAATGCTGTGTGTATAATTTTTTTCTAAATATAATTATATTTAAGGGACATCTTTGATTTACCACCTAAATCTACCGACAAGAGTCTTCCATATCTAATTACACTGAGAGTGGAAGTGATCCCACATCTATGGGTCATAACCAACGAACAAGTCAGGCAGCTAATATTTGCGATAACCGCAAGGTTAATAACTCCTCAGAATAAGAGTGGTAATGTAACCACGTTACTAGATGTACTGGCCTAATGAATTCCTATAACTTGTGACCCATTATATCGGACTAACTCTAGATAGAGGTGGGGGAATGGATGGGAGGTCAAATTAATAATCTATCCCCTGCGAGGTCACATTAATCAATCATTTTCAGGCTCGCTTTGTGTGGGATCCATCACGATAGGGCGGGCAGGCACGAGTGTGCGGTCTCAACAAGGCGGCTCGTCTGTATCGTAAGGAAATGACGATGCAGATAATATTATTATTATTATTATAGTTTTATTATTATTATTATCTACATATATAAAACATCCAGCTCGTTGACTATATTGTCAGAGAGCCCTAGGTTTGATTCCCGGTCGGGCCGAGGATTTTAATTACCTATGGTTTCTTCCCCTGGCTCTGGGATTCTGTATTCGTGTTCATCTTAATGCACCTCCATTCATCCTCATGCAACGAAATATAGTATGCCACCTCAGAAAGAAGTAATAGCGACTTCACATAACGTTGGCGTCAAGAAGAACATCCGACCGTAAAATTGGGCCAATTCCACTACAAGTGCCGTCCCGAAGAAATCGAGGGAAACGCCAGAAAGGAAAGGCTTATGGTGTATATTTCATAAAACTGGAGCACCTGAATTGCAAGGAGTTACAAAAAGTTTTCTAATTCGTTTTAATAATGCAGAAAAATTCTTAATATGTAATAAGAAACGTTTCTTGTTTTGGTGCAGATTGTAGCCTACTCTGTGCGCATAAATGATCTTGATCACCGAAACTAAGGTAATACCTGGAGAATAAATTAGCGTGGGCGCTTCTTCATTCAAGGCTGGCATCAGTCATTCAGTAATGATAAGAAAGAGCTTATTGAATGTTATATATATTTATGTATATTTAATAAGACAGAAAATGTCCGACTCGTTGGCTGAATGGTCAGCGTACTGGCCTTCGGTTCATAGGGTCCCGGGTTCGATTCCCGGCCGGGTCGGGGATTTTAACCTTCATTGGTTAATTCCAATGGCCCGGGGACTGGGTGTTTGTGCTGTCCCCCACATCCCTGCAACTCACACACCACACATAACACTATCCTCCACCACAATAACACGCAGTTACCTACATATGGCAGATGCCGCCCACCCTCATCGGAGGGTCTGCCTTACAAGGGCTGCACTCGGCTAGAAATAGCCACACGAAATAAAAATAAAGACAGAAAATGCTTACAAACCTGTAAGATCATTTCCTTCTTGTCCCTTATTTAACGTCACATTAACACATCGAAAGGTTTTGCCGACACAAGGATGGGAAAGTGCTAGGATAGGGAAGGGAGCGGCTGTACCCCTAAGTTCCATTTGTCTGGTGAGAAAATGGGAAACCAGGGAAAACCATCTTCAGGACTGCAGACGGTCGGTTTTGGACCCTTCATCTCACGAATGGTAGCTCATCGCTACGTGAGTCTAACTCGTTCGATATGAAGATTCTGTTTACAAAATGAGGGTTCTTTTTTCAATTCGCTTCCACAGCGGTATTGTTGGGTCACAATACGCTAACTTTGTCATGTAGTACTGTGCAAGGACTCAGTATAGCCTGAGTAGTTTAGAAAGAATTCTAAATTTCTTAAAAAGTCAACAGAATGACTGGATACCATGACAAATTAACTATTAATGTTGCGTTGAGCGTTTGAACAAGAGAGCACCTGTAACCTGTTCCCCAGTTCAATCCACCAGCCCACCACCTCTCCTACTCTGCCGGGCTACAATTAGATCGTGAATTCTTTTCCTCCGACGGGCCTCAAACCGGCTGACTACGGTGACAGACTACACATCACAGCCACCAGGCTGGAGGCTATTTCTGACCCACTATTCATTTTACACGAAATTCATATGTTCAGTTATTTTTCTCTCCAGACTTACTTGATACCATTCAACATTTAGGTGGGGTTGAGTCAGGTGTTCGTTAGATACTGTAAGTGTGGAAACCTAACGGAAGGAAAAACACTATTGAGATCCATGGGTATGGGCCAGATTTTCTGCATAGAAGTGTACATATATTCTTTAAAACTTTACATCTCAATAGTGAAAGAACACCCAGGTAATAATATTAATTCATAGATGTTGATGGTAATAATAATAATAATAATAATAATAATAATAATACATAGCTTCCCCAGAGGTCTAGTGAAGCTCCATCGAGTTGACGCCTATGGGTGACCTACGCATCTATGAGGATAGGGCCCTACCCAGGATGAAATCTAATGGTGAAGACGATACCCACACCCCATCCCCGAGCCGGGAATATAACTTGGGACCCATTCAACGAAATGCAAGCATGCTAACCACTTACCCACGGATAAACACTCGGTTTAGGTAACAGAAGTCAAATTATACTATATATCTTGTTTGTAAGGCGGACATATTCTCTAGAAGTCGCATGACTCATGGCCTTAATATTTTAAAATTAAATTCAGTGTAATTGTACGCAGACCCTGCCTTCGATGGTGGTATCATGTGAGACGAATGGATCAGGATAGGTTGTCTAAGAGAACCACGGAGGGTAAGAAAAGTAAGAAAAGAACTTAATGGCAGGAGGTATAGAACTAACGAGGCCACGGAGCTGGTTGCAAACGGAGAATTCCGGAGGCATTTTGTTAATGCACAGTGCCTTGCAGAATGAACACGACCTAATACTTTGAAAGTTTGTTTCTAGTACAACGCTGTCGTGGATCATAATCATTACGAAAACATAATTCACCTCCCACGTAGATACAAACCCTGTTGATATCCATAATAAATATTATATCTATAGGTTCAGTTGTTTCTGAGAGAACTGTACCACATTCTCTTTTTTTTTTTTTTGGCGACTGTCATTCAACCGGAGTCCGCAGTGATGTGGTCAAAATAAGTCGTGTCTATAATACGAGGCGTCTATGATTTACAACTCAAACACTATCATAACGGGTTGGTGTCTACGGCTAATGGGTAAGGCTCTAATGTCTACTAAAGTGAATAAGGAGGAAAGAAGGTCGTCCGCCAAGCTGCATCCCAGGTTTTTATTAACACACTTGTTCAGCCAGTAGTCAATATGAGAACCAATGAGAATGAATAAGAGATATAAGTGATCGAAGAGGGAATTATATTCGTACTAGTTCGCTCTGTGTTTATCTAAAGAGATTATTAATATTTTCTATTGCCAAGGAGGATGTCAGTAGCGTGATCCAACGCTTAACGCTATTAATTGACGTGATTGTACGCCTAGGTTCGATTCCCGTTACTGCCAAATATTTAAGAACGGCAGGAGAATTTGTATTTTTCTGGTATACTTGGTACCAAGTGAGTTGCTACGCGGTTTGCGTCTCATAGCTGTCAGGTTGTATTCGGGGGATAATGGGTTCGAACTGTATAGCCAGCAGCCCTATATTTGTTTTTCCGTTGTTTCCCCATTTTCACACATGGCAAATGTACCTTAATTAAGACCAAAGTCCCTTTCTTATCACTGTTAGTCCTTTTCTATCCCAATGTCGCCATAATGCCAATCTATATCTGTGCGACGTAAAGCAAACTGTGATTAGCACACGTATGCACAGAAATGGTGTCCCGACATAAACAATCAACACTGCCCCACTCCAGTACTGCAAAGGAGGGGACGACGTGAAGGGATAGTGTTGAAGTCCACTCCAGTACTGAAAAGGAGGGGAAGGGAGTGAACGGTTAGAGTGTTGAAGGCACAGTGTGTACTGCTATGCATCCAGTACTGTGCCCATTTCAATTACAACAGTCTTGCAGTGGAATGTCTACCTCCAGCATTGCGTTAAGCGAGGAGGTGGGGGACGCCATACTTTGTTTATATCGGGGCACCATTTCTGTGCATGCGTGTACATGCAGTTCATCTTCATTGGGGATGTGCGCGTAAAGAATTGTACCACCTCGAAATGAGGACACGAATTTTCTTACTGAGGAGATTGAACATGAATGGCAAAAATAGCCTGATTCCATTTAGCCTGATGCAGTCCTTGCATGGCAGACTCTCCGACAGTGTGGGCGACATCTGCCTTTTACACAGGATGCGAAAAACTTCGTTTCGTAAATTAGAGGAGTTTTAGAAGGTACAATTGTAAATATATAAAAATATAGATGTGCGGTGATTAGTTTCGGCAAGCTAGCTCTCAGATTCTCCAGCCTCACACTGTTTTCCATGAGGTCAGATTAATGACCTGGTGTATCAAACCTCAGTTGAGAGTGAGGAGGACCTTATCTGTTGAGGCTTCACATCGTTACTGACAAGTATTGGGAGTTTTCCAGTGATGCATCGCTGAAAATTATGCCATCTCGTAGAGAAAGAATTCGAACATCTGCTTTGAGGTACTGTACGTTTGTCTTTTTCATTGTTTGCAGCTAAATGTAAACATAAATTAGAGAGTGTGGAAAGTTTACGCTCGAGTGCCTGGAAGGTTTGCAGACGATCTCAGACCTTTAAGCGCATGTAGCAGCGAAACTAATCACCTCAATGTTATGCCTTCTATATTCATAACACTTGTATTTGTACCCCCACACCCTCCTTTAATTTTCGAAACGAAGTTTTCCCTCACCCTGTGGGAGACTGCGCATCACTAAGGTGGAGGATAGTGGTGCGAGAGTTGCAGGAATATTGGGGAAAGCGCAAAGATTGCTTGGCTTAATAGCAGGCTTCATATCCTGAGCCACACTATAGAAAATAAAAGCCCTGTCCCCGAGCGAAGGCATTTCATCGTATAAGAACAAAAGCCTTCAGTGCGGTCAGACATCATAACCTGATCGCCGCAGACTGGAGATCAAGACGGAGAGAAATGAGTCACGGAGCTGGACACTGAAAACGGGGATGTGTGTCTATTTTCTGGAGTTTTCGCTTCCTAGAACGCTTAACGGCAATCTGGAACATTTGTATCACAATAAATTCACTCATACAAATCGATATCTTCATGGGTCCTCTTACTTCAGACGTTGCCAAAACACGTGCCATCCTTAACACTCTTATCGACCAAGCAAGGGAGGTATGTGAAAAGAATAAACTATACGGTGAACTCTAGTTCCCGATAGAGAAGAATGGCCATCCTTCTGAAACATATTATTTACGGAGTGTTATACCGCAACTCCAAAGACCGTTTATCATAAACATCTCTGAGTTTGGCTTTCTTGTCATGTATGCAATTTGTCATGGAAAGGATTAGCAACTTTCCCAGAAGTCATAATATAAATACCATATTTCATACTAACGTTAATACTATAAATAACCTTTTTATCTGCTAACCCGTTACAAATCAGTGGTAGAATAATTTAAAACAATCGCTATTTATTTTATTTTTATAATTTTTAAACTCTACAATTACATAAACCAATTTAACCTGCTTATTTCAGGATATAGCAAAATTCAATTACATTGATACTAATAACAGTGTGGAAGCTTTTCCACAGCAATTAATTGACTAATCAGGCGGGGGTTATATGTTAAAACCAACAATAATCTGCACGGATGTAGCATCTCCCTGAGCGTTTTCTTTTACATCTTTTGCGACTGATTTTCTTAAAGTTTCAAGTATGTATTCATTAATGTATAGAGAGTGTCTGGAAGATAAATTAAATTAAAAGATGAGTTGTAAATGTTACGTTTGTAGCTCAGGTGGTGAACGACTTTGGACGTTGCTGAAAATATTTTCCAGTGCAAAAACGTTCGCTTCTTGTACGTTTTGTTTTCATACAACTTACGCATGCACACTGCCAAAAGCCGCAGTAAAGTGGGGTGTACAGCTCCAGTGCAAAATTGTTCTTAGAATTCCTTCTAACACATTAGGCCTACGCATGCATACACGCCTGAAACATGGTACGGCGGGTGTGATAATAATAATTTCGTGTGGCTATTTCTAGCCGAGTGCAGCCCTTGTAAGGCAGACCCTCCGATGAGGGTGGGCGGCATCTGCCATGTGTAGGTAACTGCGTGTTATTGTGGTGGAGGATAGTGTTATGTGTGGTGCGTGAGTTGCAGGGATGTTGGGGACAGCACAAACACCCAGCCCCCGGGCCATTGGAATTAACCAATGAAGGTTAAAATCCCCGGCTCGGCCGGGAATCGAACCCGGAGCCCTCTGAATCGAAGGCCAGTACGCTGTCCATTCAGCCAACGATTCGGACGGCGGGTGTGATATGCCGACGGGATACCACCTACCTCACTTTACTTTAAGCTCTTCCCTCTGACAAAGAATTCGCTAACTTTTTTTCAGATGATATTTTACGGATATTCATTCTTACCTTCCGTACGATTATTTGTGTTTATCTCCCAAGCACCAATTTTTCTTTCAATATATCAGTAGTTAAGGTATTCATATTTAAGTTCGTCCGTAAGTTTAATACCAGTAGTTGATAATGAAGGAGAATTGTTATCCAACTGACATGTGAGTTTACAAGTTTCGCCTTGTAAAATTAAACATTGCAATATTTTGCTGCAACATTGTGGACAGAGGTAAACAAAAATATTATATTTATGATATAGAATAGTTTCGGAACCGTGCTTCGGCCGGTGAGCGTTATAGAAAACAAAGTTTTTGAATCGACATAATATCTAGACAACACATACGACTACAGTGCCCATACCTCATTTTAAAGAGGAAGGAAAAATGTACATAGTTACAACAGACTGATCATCGGGTAACGCAACAGCGCTGCCATCTTGACGTACTAAAATCGCCGTGCCGTGCCGGCTAAAAATTGGACTCCGGCATGGTAGCGCGTCCTGCAAGTTGTCGTTTGATTCGTCTCAGTGAGTTCAACGAATTTTCGGCGAAAGAGTCAAATATGGAAAATATGAGAAAATTTTGCTGAGAAAGTATTTATTTTAATAAATATCTCAACATATGGACAATAAATGGCTTCAGAAGTATTTAAAATTCATTCGAGAGGGTAGAGGCTTATTGGTAGAGTCTCAAAGTTAAGGCGGCCGAGCATCGTGAGGAAAGTTCTGCGCTACTAGGGCCTCAGACGAGCGTATCTACTACCTCAGTAGTGGATAATTACACACTGAGTAGACACTTCGGCAATACCTATCACGCCGTACATATTCGACTACAGAACTTTAGCTGTGGCCTCGACACAGCCCCGTTCGGTATCATTTTCAAAACATTCTTGCCCCTTAAAGGGATAAAGAAAAAGATTAAAGAGTGCCGTTGATGGGAAACTACGTTAAGAATAAGAAGATTTCAGAAAAAGGCGGTATACTGTGGATCAGATTAACACACTAAGGCTAATCATTGAACAATTCGCTGATTACCAGACATCTTGTCCGCCTCTGTGGTGTAGTGGTTAGCGTGATTAGCTGCCACCCCCGGAGGCCCGGGTTCGATTCCCGGCTCTGCCACGGACATTTTGAAAAGTGGTATGAGGGCTGGAACGGGGTCCACTCAGCCTTGGGATGTCAACTGAGTAGAGGTGGGTTCGATTCCCACCTCAGCCATCCTGGAAGTGGTTTTCCATGGTTTCCCACTTCTCCTCCAGGAGAATGCCGGGATGGTACCTAACATAAGGCCACGGCCGCTTCCTTCCCACTTCCTTGCCTATCCCTTCCAATCTTCCCATCCCTCCACAAGGCCCCTGTTCAGCATAGCAGGTGAGGCCGCCTGGGCGGAGTACTGGTCATTCTCCCCATTTGTATCCCCGACCAAGAGTCTGAAGCTCCAGGACACTGCCCTTGAGGCGGTAGAGGTGAAATCCCTGGCTGTGTCCGAGGGAAAAGCCGACCCTGGAGGGTAAACAGATGATGATGATGATGACCAGACATCTTTCTATACAGCCTACTGTTCACTGATATTGAAAAGGCCTTTGATTCTGTCAACCGGAAGAAAATCTGAAGGGCTATGAAAAAGTTCGAAATTCCACGAAAGGTAGTTCGTATTACACAGGCAATGTATGATTATGTACTCGTCAAGTAGAACATAAAGGGAAGCTGTCTGCTGTAAAATCAGGAATAAGACAAGGATGTCTACTGTCGCCAATCTTGTTAATCATGACACTGGATTGTATGTTGAGATAGGCAACGAATAGAAAGCGTGGCATTCAATGGCGATTAAATAACCTATTTGAAGAACTGGATTATGCGGATGATCTCTGACTTCTTGTAGAATGTTTTCGAGACATAGAAATTAAACTGAATGACTTAAAAGTAGAAGCTAAAGAAGTAGTCTTAAAGAAGGAAATTAGCATAAAGCTTCGTAACAATTCTATCTTGACTCTATATGGAATGGATATAGAAAGAGAAGGGGATTTTTTTTCTACTTAGGAAGCATAGTAAGCTAGTATAGAAGGGCTTTTAAAGATGTGATGAGTCGTATAAATAAAGCCAAAGGAGCTTTTGCACAGTAACGACCAATATGGAGATCCCCTCACATTCGCATAAAAAGGAAGCTAAGGATATTCAACTCAAATGTTAAATATGTGTTACTGTATGGAAGTGAGATATTTAAAGTGACCAAAGACATTACCACAAGATTACAGACTTGTATAAATCGTTGTTTGAGATACATTATGAGAATATATTGGCCAAGGACCATCTCAAACGAAGACCTTTGGGAGAACATAAGTCAAAGACCTATATAGTAATAGATAATGCGAATAAAGTGGGAGATGAATTGGACACACCCTGAGAAGACAAGAAAGTATCACAATGCAGGCATTAAGCTGGAATTCACAAGGTAGTCGCAGGCAAGGCAGACCGAGGATTACTTTGAAGAGAACCATAGACAGGGAAATTACTGGAGTCAACAAGATATGGAAGGAGGTGAAAGCATTGGCGGCAGATAGAACAAGCTGGAGAAATTTCTCGAGGCTCTATATTCCACCTAGGAATAAATAAAATACTGTAAGTATATTAAAGGGTTGAGGATATTCTTTCTGCTGGTTTAACATCGCACTAACACATCGCAGGCTTTTGGTGACGGAAGAATTGGAAAGGGTTAGAATTGAGAAGGTAGCGGCAGTGACCTTAATTAAGGTACAGCCACATGATTTGCCTGATGTGGAAACGGAAAACCACGGGAAACCATCTTCAGGATGCCGAAGGTTTCAAGACCCTATTGATTTGACTCTGTTGAAATATTTATCCATTCCACCTGTTTATCTGTATGCTAGAAAATATGAACTCAGAACTTCATAGAATTTACGACATTGCCAACCGGACAAGATAAATGCATCCAACCATACTATAGATGATCACCTTCCATTTTACTTTCATGAAACGTCTGTCATTTGTAAAGAGAAGATTTTTACACACAGAATCATTCGAGAGGCGATAGATATTCAAAGTATTATCCACATCCGCATCCGCATCCACGAATGGTTATCCGCGGATACTATAAATATTTAACCATATTACACCGAAGATATTGAAACGGATGGATCTGTTAACATAATACTAATGGCCTGATATCTGCCACCTGACCCCCTAGAGTCACAGGTTTTAGAGGGATTTCCTCTTGCGACAACTACAGGCGTATTGAGGGGTTCCCTTTCGGAACCTTCGATCCTTCCTTCCATTAACTGCGGGTAGGATTCAGTTAGGCTTAAGTAAGATTTACGGCTTTATGATCTCAAGGCCCTTTACATGTCACTATTCTCCCATATCAGTCTCAATGGTAGCCTAACCACGAGCAAAGATAAGAGTATATCTAATTTCATTATATAGAAATTATGAGCAAAATTATCCGCACTGCCATACAGTTTGCATCCGCCAGGACACTAACTTCGCGGATATCCGCTGATAGATCAATAACTACGAATGCCAGTAGTTTCAACAAAGTTGATGGCTATATGCTGAGTAAGTCACAGTTACATATCGTCCCTTAACAAGCAATACCACGTATCTGACATTGCTCTTCCTGTTCAGTATGTTCCTTAAGACTGGTCACGCCTCCCAGCTACATATTGATATGTAGTCCATGAGAACAATGTTCATAATGTTCATTTTCCTATACCGTTGTTCAAAGGAAAATGAACCTTACCGTACCATACCGTACCGTATTTGGCATGTAGTATTTGCGCACTCCTACAGTAAAATGTATTTAAGGTTCAGTTTTTTATACATCAGCATTCTTGCAGAATGTTTTCGGACCGAGCGAGTTGGCCGTGCGTGTAGAGGCGCGCGGCTGTGAGCTTGCATCCGGGAGATAGCAGGTTCGAATCCCACTATCGGCAGTCCTGAAAATGGTTTTCCGTGGTTTCCCATTTTCACACCAGGCAAATGCTGGGGCTGTACCTTAATTAAGGCCACGGTCGCTTCCTTCCAACTCCTAGACCTTTCCTATCCCATCGTCGTCATAAGACCTATCTGTGTCGGTGTGACGTAAAGCCCCTAGCAAAAAAAAAAGAATGTTTTCGGGTCATAGAAATCAAACTGAATGACTTAAAAATAGAAGCTAAAAACGTAGGCTTAAAGATAAATAACAAAGAGACTAACGAAATTAGCCAGAGTGAAATGGAGGCAGAAAATAATCAAAGAGCAAAGAAATCCACGTCATTTTCAGTTTACGTTGTAAGAAATAAGTTATTTATGCTCATTGCACTGGATGCAAAAAGAGTTAGGCCTTCAACTTCAAATAATTTTATTATATACGTAATGATTTACAATTTTCACTATTACATTTTAAGATGCGCTTTAGAAGCAGTTCGGAGTTAAGGTGGATAAGTTGTGGCTTGTGGTTGTTTGGGTTTAAATTATCTGATGAAATCACCAACAATCCAATAGCGCTTACCGGGAATAAAATGAATCAGGTTATTTATTTGTAGGCATACTGTAGATACATTTACCTTGTTTTGTACTTCAATCATGGATAGTAAACATCTATGTCCTCACTCGTGCTGAAATAAAATGGCGTATGACTTTTAGTGCCGGCAGTGTCCGAGGACATGTTCGGCTCGCCAGGTGCAGGTCTTTTGATTTGACTCCCGTAGGTGACCTGCGAGTCGTGATGAGTATGAAATGATGATGAAGACGACACATACACCCAGCCCCTGGGCCAGCGAAATTAACCAATGATGGTTAAAATTCCCGACCCTGCCCGGAATCGAACACGGGACCCCCCGACCAAAGCCGAGCACGCCAAGCATTTAACCATGGAACCGGACCTCACTCGTGATGAAAATCCCTCTCTCCCTTTACATGCTAGCTATTATCACCAGACGGCTGTTAAATTTTTAATACTATATTCAGAAATTCAGTGAACAGGGAAAATCACACAATACTAAAACACTGTGCAAAATCATTGTTGAATTATGTAATCATATTAATTTTTGCTTAATGAATAACAGAAATGTTATTTTCTTTAAATGAAAATATTGTCATTCTCATCCAAGGAATTGTGGGTACACTTGTGGGTACCTGTACCTTTATGGACATTTTTTTTGTTAGGGGCTTTACGTCGCACCGACACAGATAGGGCTTATGGCGACGATGGGATAGGAAAGGCCTAGGAGTTGGAAGGAAGCGGCCGTGCCCTTAATTAAGGTACAGCTCCAGCATTTTCCTGGTGTGAAAATGGGAAACCACGGAAAACCATCTTCAGGGCTGCCGATAGTGGGATTCGAACCTACTATCTCCCGGATGCAAGCTCACGGCTGCGCGCCTCTACGCGCACGGCCAACTCGCCCGGTTTTATGGACATTAGCACAAAAATTGTAACATATCAGTTTTCTTTGAATGAACAAATATAATAAAATAAAACTGATTCCTCATATCGAGCGCAGTATAAATCAAACCGGAATATCTTGAAACGGTAAATTTTTCTTGTTGCGATTACAGTTTTATTTTATATAATAATGTATCCCAATCAGCACTTCCCTGAGTAATGGAGAGGAGCTTCGTAATCACAATCGGACGTCAATGCTCCCTTACTTCCGTGCAAAGTGAGTTCGCTCTCTCTCTTCACTGTGACGTATACTTGCTACGTATGCTGCCCACATTTACGTAAGAAGAGTCCGACCGCACTGCCCTACGTTCAATGGGCGCCCAGCTGAGCACCTCTGATCTATCGGGATCAGTACTCTATTCTTATTAGCGTTGAAGACAGGTCTTTTGGAACATTTAGGATGGGTCGGTAAATGTATTTACCGATATTTTGTGTATGTGTGTATATACTGTATTTACTTACGTATTTGTTTTCCACAGAACAAATAACCTTCCAGTTTTATTGTAGAGATGATTATTATTATTATTATTATTATTATTATTATTATTATTATTATTATTATTATTATTATAGATAGACTCGCGTGAAGAATGTAAGTTACAAAATTTAAAGTATTTGTGACTTTTATTCGGCAATGTTAATTAAATTGCTGACTCTGCGGTGTAGGGGTAGAGTGCCTGGCTCTTACTCGGAGGCCCCGAGTTCGATTCCTGGCTAGGTCAGGGATTTTTACCTGTTCTGAGAGCTGGTTCGAAGTCTACTCAGCCTACGTGATTATAACTGAAGACATATCTGACGGTGAAATGGCGGCCCCAGTCTAGAAAGCCAAGAATATCGGCCGAGAGGATTCGTCGTGCTGACCACATGACACTTCATAATCTGCAGGCCTTCAGGCTGAGTGGCGGTCGTTTGGTGGGCCATGGCCCTTCGGGGCTGTTACGCAATGGGGGAAGGGGGAAAGTTAATTAAATTACGTCGTCATGGTCTCGTCATATTTCCGTCCATCGTTGTATTATAGCAATTTCTGCTTATAATGAGAGTATTCAAACTAACAATTACAATTCTTCCACTCAAAATGAGGGTTCACTCTTCTATACCTCACACCTTACAGAGTATCCTTTTGAAGTAGCACAGCTCTCCACATTAGCTGGAGGAGAGGAAACGCATCACTGTAACCTCTCACCGCAGCTCATGTACGATGGCAGAGCCTAACATTTAACGTACTGCGGTGAAGTATCATTTCCCCTTGCCGCTGAGTGCCTTCCTGCTCGCAGCAGCGCTCACAAAGTGACTGATGAACCAAGTAAACTGATGAATAAATGAGCAAGCAACCGAATAGTCCGCTGGTTGTACTGTATCTGCCACCTGACTGACTTTGCTTGCCGTCAGAGGGGTGCTTGATGTCTGCCTGTGATAGGTGACGCTGTAATACAGTATATCAGCTCGCTAGTTCAGTTCGCCCGTTATAAAACTGTCCTGGCTAGTAGACCTGAAGATAGTAATTAAGGATTTTCATTCGATAATAATGATATAAAGGTTTAAAATAATTTAGTCTGGTGATTAATGTTACTAAAATGAAAGAAACCACTTTAAATAGTACATTACTCAGTGTTGTATTTGAATTAGTTTTTCCTACAATCACAGAAAATATACATTCATCATCCCTTCAGCAGTAATGTCACCTACCGCTGTGTATGGGCGCGTACTCTGTACACATAATAAACGAAAAAGTATTAGTCGGACTGATAAAATGGAAGAGAAGTGTTTCGGTCAAGTACATGTAGTTTGAAGTACGTAATGTGATATAAGTTGCAAACTCTGAGATAGAAGAGATTGTTATTGTCTACACTATTGTAAATAACTGAAAGTCATCAAGTCCTTCTCAAGGTAATAATACCGTTACTGACACGAATCTGACGTATTTGAACATCTTCTATTACCACCGCACCGAGCAAGGATCAAACCTGCCAAGTTGGGCTCCTAAGACCAGTGCTCTACCATTTGAGCTATTCATCCCGCCCTTTCTCCAAGTCTATTTATGTATCTTTACATCCATATGCTCAAGTTGATGCATAATTAAATAAAACATTTGTATGTATTTCGTATATTGTACTGTTTTCTTTGGGATATTTTCCCATTTCTTGAACCAGTTAATCCTGTAACTATACTCGAAGTGGGATCTTACAAGTGACATACCGTCCTCTCGTTCACATCCTCGCTCACACTCTCGTAACCAAATGAGGAAATTTGTAACCCTTATTTACAAACTCGTTAATGTGGTTACCCCAAATAAGGTCTTTCCTTATATTGACACTAGCTGTAGTAACTGGCGTTACCCAGATGGTTTTTGAATATAAAAATAATGGAAAATATCTCACTCCCCCCTAACCCCCACCCACCCCAAAGGGTGATGAACTTAAAAAAATTCCGGAGTGTCACTATCCATCTCAGCAAACGCCATAACTATGGATTCGACTTTATTTTCTATTATTTTTTTTATATTTCGCTCCCCCTCGCCCCCACCCAAATGGGGGATGAAATTGGACTTTCAAAAAATCCGGAGTGTCACTAGTCATCTCAGCGACCCAGAAAAGTATGGAGTGAACATTATGTTCGATTATTTTGTCACCCCTCCCCCTCTGGAAACCCACCCCTAAGTGATAAAAATCCGGAGTGTCACTATTCATATCAGCGACCCCGAGAACTATGAATTCGACACTATTTTCGATTATTTTGTATCTCACTCCCCCCAACCCCCCCCCCAAAGGGGGATGGACTTGGACTTTAAAAAATCCGGAGTGTCACTATTCATCTCAGCGACCCCGAAAAGTATGGATTCGACACTATTTTCGATTATTTTTATATCTGAACGTCATCGGCCCCCGCTTTTACGGGTGCTTGTGGTGCCTTCCCCCCCGAAGTTTGTTTCGTGATACTAAGTAGTAAGTGTATCAAGTTTCGTTGAAATCGCTCCCGTGGTTTAGGAAGAGATGTAATACATACATGCCCACGTACAATGAACTATAGATAGATTACGTAGACTCGCCTTTGCTCGTTGGAAACCAACAGTTGCTCTTCGTTAGGAGTGGGTGTGTCATTCCACTGTTAATATTCTATATTTTTGACAGTTTCTTAAATATTTTAGACATCAGACACACAGATACATTCTTCAAACTGGGCAGACATATTAAAGTTGGTCCTTTGACATAACAGTACATCTCGACCACGGCATGTTGAATTGCTATTTCCAAATAACAGGCATAAGAACTAACCTCGCATAAAGAAAGATTCTTTATAAAACATGGCGGCGTGTTCCCATCCTCCTATATGCATCATTTATTACCGGACTACCATGATATAGCGTTTGTTGCTGTCACCTAGCGGAAGTATGTCCATCAAGTCGATCTAATCTTGGTGCGGCTTTGCAATTTAATAAACTTACATAAAATTACTAATCATAAAAATACTATTCATCGGATTTCTTTCAAACCACTCCATAACTCCTACCTGGGGCAATAAAAACAAACTGTGAAAATTTCAGCGAAATCGGTCCAGTATTCTTTAAGTCTATTAATCTCAAATATACCAATATCCACTTTTATATATAGAGAGTTAGTGGTACCCATGACGAACATGCACTCCATCAACACAGTAATAAATCTGAGAGGACATTTCTTCTTGGTAAAAATTACGACCTCACTTTTCACCCCGTTTACCTTCATCATTTCCATAATCATTACAGTATCAGTTAGGTCTTTACCTACTTTAATTCTCTGATTTCTGTTTTCTAGAAGCTTAGCCACCAATTCAATCACCCCATTGTCTGCTGTCTATCTCACAACTTTGTAGATGTGTTTTTTCAGTCACTCACAATCTTGAAACTTATATACATTATAACATGATCTGTGATTCCAATTCATTACTCATACCATTTATTTATATTTAAAAACATAAAAGTCCAATAATACTGCCTTGAGGAGCCCCCTAATTAATCAGTACGGGATCAGGCGATACTTCACCTACTTTAATTCTCAGAGCCGTATTTTCCAGAAATTTAGCCACCAGTTGAATCAATTTGTCTACTGACTGGCTCCAACTTCATTTGTTGCCATTGTGCGTAACATACCAGTAAATCCATGAAAAGGTTTCCTTCGTATTTAAGTATTTTAAATTGCTAGAACTAAGTTGTAATTATATATTGGGACTTACTTACGAATGACCGATGATTTATATTCACTGTCTCTATAGTGCATTAAAAATAACTGTTTAGTCATGTTCATTGCTCGTACTGTGACATTAAACATCAGAACCAGTCTATATTCTGCTCTGCAGAGTTGTTATTAAGCAGCTGAAGAAGAGAGAATGTAGAGAATATTAATTCTGAGTTTACAGAGGGAGAGAGTTCACACAGTTTCAGGGTCCATAAAGGGATACATTTCAGAAATTTATATGATGTAGCCCAAACGTTCATCTGTAGCAAACATACGCGGTGTAGCTGTTACCCTTGCACTGATGGCAAGCACTGTGTGTGCCACATGCCGGTCGTATTTGTAGTTCCAGTAATTCCGTGTAGCGACAGCTGGAAATGCACTAAAAGGGAAACAGACGTGATTGAAATATCTCCTCATTCAGAGCTGAAGCTTGGAATAAACCAACAGCTGTAAATAACGTCTATCGACGAGGTCGTACTGTTCAACCTAACTAATATATGCATGGAGATTTTGTTTATGCATTGCGCGCATTATTAATTGGAGATGCATCAAAGGAGCTTGGAATAAATTAGGTTACAGGTAAATCTAAAACAAAGATCATCAATGTCTTTAACCGTACTATTACCTACGTGTCATCAAAACATATTAACTTAATTCAGAACCACTTATGGCATATTAATTCCGATGACAAGGGTATCAATGTAATTAGATTTGTTGTTTCTTTCTTTCGATTTGGCCATCTAAGGACCACGTCATTTCAACTGTTTCTGCTGCATGGAGCTTTAACATCCTTCCAGTACTTTTGCATTAGTTCTCGATGCAATTGCTTCCGTTTTACAGTCCACTTCTTGCCTGTTGAATCCTTAGGTTTTTCTTGAAAAAATCGGTGTCTTCTTAGTTTCTGTTTGAGATGGGGGGCGGGCACGTTCCCAGCTATCGTTGTCTGTAATTCCCAAATCTTGTAAATCTTTGTCCATCTCAGTGAACCAAGTTCCCTTGTTTTTCTTTTCGAGAAAGTAGGTGAAAATCCTATTTACCAATCGCATTGGGTTCATTCTTGTTGTATGGCAGTGAAAGGTAATTATCCGTTTCCTTATGGTGTCAGTTATTTTTTCCTCGTGGGTGTAAATTTTGTGGTTGTGCCGTCTCCTATATTCCCCGTATACTTTTACTGGGCCCAAGATTTTTCTTAGAATTTTCCTTTCCTTCACTTTCAGTTTCTCTATTAGTCCCTTCCGGTGCATTACAATGCACTCTGCAGCGTACAAGGCCAATGGATGGGTGACTGTGTGGTAATATCTTAACTTGGCATTTGTAGATATGGATTATTATTATTATTATTATTATTATTGTTATTATTATTATTATTATTATTATTATTATTATTATTATTATTATTATTATTATTATTATTATTATTATTATTACGAGCTGTAGTATTAGGCGTTGCCCGGATAGTTTCTGAATATTTACCTTTTAAGATTTGCATTACCAGTTATATGTGCGAATGAATTTTTACAGAATTCCTTTCTGACTTGCAGATTGATATGTTACGATCTACTATGTAGTTTTAGAATTATTTAGATGTGTTTGATTTCAAGTTTTAGATTATTTAATTTTCGAGTAAAACTTTGACCTTATATAAACTCGAATCGACTGGGAATTATTTGATCCTGTCAAAAATTAATAAGTGATAACTATATGTATTTAGCCGTCGCACTATAGATACGATGTACAGGATTTCAACTGTCAATGAAACTGTCCCCCTCTCGCCCACCACCCTAAGAGATTAAAAATCTGGATTGTGGCCATTCATCTCAGTGACCCCGAAAATTGTAGGTTCGACACTGTTTTCGATTATTTTTATATCTCACTTCCCCCTCACCCTCACTCCAAAGGGGGCTGAACAAGAACTTTTAAAAATACGGAGTGTCACTATTCATTTCAGCGACCACGAAAACTATGGATTCGATACTATTCTAGATTATTTTATATCACCCCCTCGCCCCCTGCCCATAAGGGTGTTAGGGGTGCCTTACTCCCACGCGGTTTTTCTCCTGATACTAATTGGTAAGTGTACTAAGTTTGGTGAAATTTCTCCAGTAGTTTAGGAGGAGATGTGTCATTTACACAGCCCCATATACACACCCACGCACACATATACATTCATTTTTATGTACAGTAAGAAGATGAAAATAAGATTTTTATATATAGTTCGATTATTTTCATATCATACCCCCTTTGCCCCCCAATTGGACTTGTAAAATGTACGGAGTATTACTATTCATCTCAGAGACCCTGAAATCTATGTATTCGAAACTGTTTTTAATTATTTCTATATCTCACCCCCCCCCCTTCGATCCCTACGTAAAAGAGGGCTAAACTTGGACTTTAAAAAATTCTGGAGTATTACTTCTCAACTCAGCGACCCCGAAAGCTATGAATTCGACACTATTCTCGATTATTTTTATAACTAAGCCCCCTGACCCTCTCCTAAAGGGCGCTAGGGATGGTTTACATCCACAGTGCTAGTCTCCCTACAGTAAGTAACTAGCAAATGTACCCGTGCTTCGCTACGGTATTCTATATTGTATACAGATATCGAATTATGCACTGTGCGTGCAGCAAATAAGATTGCTTTAAAATTGCATGTCCCTTAGCGTTATCCGAGAAATAGCATGGGGAGGTCCCCATACATTGTTTCAAATGTAAAGTGTGGGTTGCGGTGTTGTGTTGATAACGTCAGGCTCACTTGCCTACTGCCATTCACAATCGAGTTGGGAAGTGTACATTATAATTGCTGGCCCCATTGCCTACTGCGCGGTCAAAATCGATTTGGAGCGTTTGTTAAAACGGCTGGACCCCTTTCCTACTTCCAGACAGATTTCAATTGAGGAGTTCTTATTATAATAGCAGGCAACTTCACTACTACCAGTCAAAATTGAGTTGTGCAGTTATCATTATAATGACAGGTCCTTTTCCTTCTGCCAGCCAGTTTACTGCCAGTCACACTGAGTTGGTGAGTTTCCATTAAAATAGCAGGCCACTATGCCTAATGCTAGTCACACTTTAGATGGGTACATTTGTATAATGTCGGGCATCCTTAGCTACAGCCAATCACATTCGGGCAGGGGGGTTATGAAGAAAATTGCACGCTCCCTTGCCTTCTGCAAGTCAAATCGAGAAGGGAACTATTCATTAAAATGGTAGGCCCTCCTTACCAATGCCAGTTACACAGGAGTTGGAGAAGGATCCCATTCCTACCGCCAGTCAAAGTCGGTGTGGGGAGTACTGATTACAATAGCAGGCACACCCTTCCTCGATCGCTACAAATCGACATCATTGAAGATATATAGATCGACATATGAAAGTATATGCATGTTTAAATTATTGCAGACCTTCATTTCCAGATTAACTGCTGCTAAACGGCACGTCATATCGACAAAGGATTGCTCCATAATACGCAGTATTTAGCGGCCTAAATGGCAGGTCCTATGATATTTTCTAGCATCTCATCTATTCATGGGTCAAATTGAATTAACGACGTTCAATACGTTGACATTTATGCAAGATTATCTTACATTGCGTTACTTTTCGAATAATTATATGACATAGCATTTGGCTCACATATGGGTATTGAGTGAGGCAGGGTTCGTGTAGAGTTTGATGATTCTATCTTTCCTATAAGTTATTGAAAGTATAATTGTGCATGTAAAAAGTCCAAATTGACTTAAAATCGAGAAATATAGACGAATCTAACGTATAGGGGATACAGATACGACGAAAAGTCATAAGACCGAGGTTGAAGATCACTCCAAATTGAATGGAGATCGTGCCTTCCGTTATGTGAAAGGACTTCCCGTTTATCCCACAAAATACCTCGAAACGAATGTCTGCACCAACATTAAAATTGACTCAATATTTCGATATTGTTCGGGGATAAAAAAAGTGAGCAATTTAACGATCTTGGAAGTTTTCCGTCCGTTACAGCCTAAAACGTATAATTTTACCAAATTTCAATTATCTTGCTCGCCTGGCAGATTATGCCGCAATCCCAATTTTGGGTGAGGGGAGTAAAAATTAGAACTTTCGGGAAAGTATGCAGATGGTCATTATTACCCCTCAAACGTGAAGCTGTATGAAAACTTCACCAAAATAGTCAATGTACAGACAGACGGTCGTTACGATTATATTTATATAGATGACAGATAAGCATGGGCACGTTCGTAAGTGCAAACCTTCATTTCGAGATTTACTGCTCCTTAACGGTACATCATACCAACAAACGGTTTGTACCCTCAGACGTCCTATTTATTTTGGTCTTAAAAACTGTTCTCGTATCTCCCATATTTATGTATTCGGTTGAGTAACGATACTTGAATGGGTTTAAATTTGGGAACTTTTTTAATATTTTACATTATTTTCACATACTTATGTGAAAGCTAGAATCATGAAATTTGGTTCGCATATTGAACCCTTGAACTTACCATTTCATCGTTGGTCGGCCAAGGCTGCTACAGTAGAACAATATAGAACTCTTAAATCATGGGTCGTTGCGGGAATAAATTCGGTCACGATGTTAACCAAACGATGGGGTTCAGAAGAGAGCCTAACTACTTGAAATGAGGAGCAAATATGTGCTTACTAACTTTTATTAAAATCGAAATGACACGACAACATTATTATTTTAATATAAATCCTTAAAATAAAATAAAATAAATTATTTATTATTGAATGTTTCAAACGCAGTCACATTGCATGGTGTTAATTTATTTCTCACAATATCGAAGAGCTGCTTCGGAGAAATTAGTACATTAGTGGACAGCGAAACTGAAAAACTGAAAAAGGAAAGACCTGAAAACCGGGCACCTATTACTCCAAACGAGAACTGAGAATTAATCCACACGATCCGTGGAAAATCTGACTTTCAACAAGTAGAACGCCTGATTTCCTCTCAATTAAGGTTATCCACCAGTCGAATACCCTTTACGGATACGGAACACCCGCCGAATGGACCCTTAATCGAACAAAATTGACTATCAGTTGCTTTGGATAGGTTGCGAAATATTATGGGAAAGCATGGTGTTCACTACGCGTTACCAGCATCATTCACAATTGAAATAAAATTCCACCATGTATTTGTCATTCATGACACCCTTAAGTGATAAGGTAATCCCGATGCTAAATGTGCATCACCCAAACAGCTGTTCGGAAGGAACCAACAACAACATGATCCGCGAGGATCTTACGTTACGTCGTTCTAAAGGAACAAAACTGCGAAATGCAGGAAACACTTATTCATCACGCATTTAGGAGAAATGCCAAACACTGAAGTTAATTAAAAGTGGTAAATCACTTGAAAAGTATTATTATCAAACCGATTTTCAGGTTAGAAATGGTTTTGTTACGCTCAATAAAATTACCAGTCCACATTGAAAAATACTACAGCTTTAAGGAATTCTTTCCTTTGAAAAACAATGACTACCATTACAGATCCATCTACTTATTGTTTGTCCCAACACACTACCTATAAAGTGATTACTTAATCGAATTCAACTACGAATAAAATGAAAGTACGACAAAGATTGAAAATAAAATAATATTACTGGCTGACGAATCGAAACCGCATTCGCAACTCAAGTCTCACACTAATACACTGAGTGTCAATATGCACACTATCAAAACGAAACGGACGTCAGAACGACAAAACAATTAAGTCCGTAAAATAAAATAACATATGGAAGTCATTAAAACTCAACACGCATGGAGAATTACAGTAAAATATTTAATCTCCATCAGGTCGATATCCAATATTTGAGCAACCCTCATTCACAGATAGCGGCCCCGTTATCTTAGGGAACACCTTCCAGCTCTTGGAGCTACGCACTAGTTGGCCTCATTATTATCGACCTAACCCTCTTCATATTTCATATTTTACTGTAGACGCTACCTTCGCCCAGGTCACTTCACAAAAAACAAAAGAAACATCTAATCTGAGACTTGAGTATGTACAGCTGACATCCCAGACCTATCGTCGGGCTCACTTAAAATCTGTACATCCTAACACTAATCTCTATGTACACGATACCTTCCAAATTCTATCGTCGGGCGTGAACGAGGACGTCTCATCATCAGTAACTCCAAGGATAACATGTGACGTCCTAAATCTATGATCGGACGTAAAAATGGGTCGTACTACGCATCCCCTAGCATATCAGGCGAACTAACAATTTCAAACCAACTC
This sequence comes from Anabrus simplex, assembly GCF_040414725.1. Taxonomy (NCBI): domain Eukaryota; kingdom Metazoa; phylum Arthropoda; class Insecta; order Orthoptera; family Tettigoniidae; genus Anabrus; species Anabrus simplex. The sequence goes on along the minus strand of NC_090265.1, from coordinate 1,606,671,686 downwards.
TGACATTTCAATACACATGGAACCACGTCTCTTACTATTAAACCAATGCAGGTCGGAAAATGCAGTAAGTCTCCATCTCGTTACAATACGTGAACTCGAAAATAAATATGCGTGACGAACAATTCTCCTACTCAAACACAATCTCAGCCTGTGCAATGAAGTTTTTAGGCAAGCAATGATAATTCCCAACACACGTCTACCATTTAGTGGATGTATTCAAAATAATAATCATCACTACCGCATTAGAAACTCTCAAATCGCCTACCGTCAATTCCAAATATTTATATCAATGACATATCCAGTGAAACGAAATTCAATACAACACCAACCATGTATTCTAAATGCTCTTTTATCCTTGAGGTCACATTATCTTAATATTCATACGGGCTTTACGTAACTAGTCACATGACTTTTACTACCAAGACTTTTAAACTTTACTAGAGTCGTTTTCACTTGGGATCTTACTAGAAATCTACGGTGCCTCACACAGTAGTCGTCTCAAATTTCGGATTGGTAGCGGAATACACTACAGCCTGCCACAATACAGCCTGTCTCACAAATACTTCCTCGGCAAACATAGCCTATCTCAAACTCATTCTCCTCGCCTTATCCCAGCAGTATCACTTAAAATTCAGGCTTCCTTTCATCTTTAGTATTCCTATCACTCTCATCTCCACATATATAAATTCTTCGCTCTCAATCCATTTTTCTTATATTTCCAAGACCCTTTTCATATTTCAATCCTCTTGTGAAAAACAACAACCATTATAAAACACACATCTTTATTTTACTGTTACTACTACTTTCGGACCTTGAGAATACAAGAACACACCGCGATTTTCCGTATCATCGATATACACGATGTCACAAAATTTTACTTCCCATGAACAAATATAACTCCATCGAATTTCACTGGAATTATCTAAATGCCTGCGATCCTTGTAAAACACACTGGTTAAAATGCACTTTTAACATTGGAAAATGTTATCCCGCGGTAGACATTATTATTATTATTATTATTATTATTATTATTATTATTATTATTATTATTATTATTATTATTGACAAACATTTCTGAATTCAACTGATATTTGAAATTAATACATTCGCCACGAATATTTTACCATTATAGCTTTCCTAATTTTCCTCACTTTGGATAATATCTCATAGAACATTAACACCAGATTTAAACGTCGCATTTCACAGTTTCTTGACGTGAAATTTACAAACTAAAATTTTCACACGCTGACCAAAATTATAACACTTTTCGCCTGGTAATTGCAAATATCAACCCGACAATCATCTTGAAAAATTTGTTGGGACAGACAATGAAATCTAACTACAACATAATACAAATATAGACAGACCTGCAAATGGCATCATTCCCAGTATTCTGGCTACATCGTCGCCAGATGACCTCGTGCCTTTAGCCGTACATTGGTACAAATAACATCATCATCTCCAACATATCACTCTTACAAACACTGCCTTTTTCACACGATATTAAATTACAACACAAATCACGCACTTTCCTCGTTATAATTTGTACCACGAACCTCCCTCGTTCTGCAGTCAACTGCGACTGTCTGCTTTCTTCCCAGAGTTGTCTCTCTCTGTCACCCACAACACAACGGGTGTTCAACAGATAACGAAATCAGAACTACTCTGACTAGCTTCCCAACTCTCTTACCACTTTCAAACGCACATGAGGTGATACAATAACATTTGCTGTGTACTTTAACAGACGCCTATACTTTCACAGTTTGTCGGCAAAAGTTCAGAAATTTTCTGTCACCTTCCCTTTCTAACCGAATGTGTGGACCTCAGCCACGAACATGTACTAAGTTGTTTGTAGATCAGTCTGGTACAATTTTCTGCTGACGACGGGCGTAAGCTACCGCCGCTTCAAAAACCAGATCGACACTGAAAAATATGCAGTGGGGGGTTCCTTTTATAGTCTTATGAGGGACGCTACACACACTACTAAGCTTCATTGCGTAATCTGCTAATTTCGCGTCGAATAGACCGATTTTCATGAGACTTGTTCCAGAATTCCGGACAGACTTGTAATTATTTTAGATGTTAATCTCATAATTTTACCACACTCGCAACAGGTGAAATGAATTATTTCTGCCCGGGCGTTTCGCGGGTTTTCTTCATCCATTGACCTTGGCACGTGGAGCTAGTCCACTGATCTGACGCGGATTTGTACTTAGGCTTAACTGCATTTATGTTTTACCCTGGGGGTTCTGTCTTCACGTAAGGTTTAAGAATAATTTAGATTATTTATTTCTTTATTTACTGTATTGCCAAAATCCCTCGTTACGCAGACTTCCGTGAATTTGAAGAATTATCGGGCACTCGATGTCCGCCGAGGTGTCACGGTATTTCACGAGCATGCCACGGGTGAGATCGTTCCCACGCGACATCGAGGCTTTAGGAGCGCAACATGACTGCCCTCAAAAATAAAAATAGCTTGTTGATTTGAAATAAATATTGAGAAAAATAAAAAATATTTTTCTCATCGTAGAATTATGGGTTCAATATAGCCATTGGTTGTATCAACCTGCGTGCCATCTCATGACTCTTGCTTTCCTAAAAGTGTGTCAATCTAAGTAACATACGTTTAAAAAGCACAACATTTACGAACAATCGAAATATACAGCCAAATCTACTCTATAACTGAGAGAGAGAGAGGCGACAAAATGTCACAGGACCAAAGTTGTAGATCACTCCAAATTGAACGGAGATTGTGTCATCCGTTTTGAGATAGGACTTTCCGTTTAGCCGCGAAATACCCCGAAACGAAGCTTTCTGTAGGTGAAGAAATTTTTAAAATCGGTTCAGTAATTTCTCCGTTACAAACAAACATACAAAATTTTCCTAATTATAATATTAGTGAAAAAAAAAATGAAAACCTACAACCTGTTTTCCAGTCATTGACCGGGTCAGGGATGTAATGAATGAAACTTATATAGGCTGTTATTACAATGGGGTCGCCACTCCCAAGGTGATTTATTAATGAGCGATAAATGCTATGAAATGATAATGGAGAGTGTTTCTGGAATGAAAGATGACAGGGAAAACCGGAGTACCCGGAGAAAAACCTGTCGCGCCTCCGCTTTGTCCAGCACATTATAATATTAGTATAGATTATTATTATTATTATTATTATTATTATTATTATTATTATTATTATTATTATTATTATTATACGCCTTAGCTGGCGGGATGTAATGTTTACAGTGCTCTATATCTTCTGGTATGGGCTAGAACAAATTTGTTACTTTCATTGATCTGTCTCAGTCTTATCCCCCGCTTTGGCAATATGAAAGTGACCAAAGTATGAGCGATTCTAGTAATACCGTTCCTTATGCAGCCAGCTCCTGTTATGAATGGTGTGAAAATATCGCTCACAGGATCGGTTGGTGCATGCATTTCAGTGGGCTTGGCAGACTGATATATAATAGCAACTTCTGGTTCAGTGAGAAAAGCAACGGGAAACTAACTTACTCCTTATTTTCTTAGTATGCCTCTTCAGTGACACCTAATCCATCTATGACAGCTGTTAGTGGAGCTGTAGAGGATCAAACCAGCCTTCGGGCTGAATACCCAACATACATACACATCAATATTATTATTATTATTATTATTATTATTATTATTATTATTATTATTATTATTATTATTATTATTATTATTATTATTTGCAATATGTTTCAAGAGGGGAATGAGGACTGAAATTCGAATTCTTTACCATACCAATAATACTCGAACGTTCTATTACCTACCAATCTTATCAAGCAAATACTCACAAGTTATGTTATCTAACCTAAGTCTCCCATTGTACCGGTATTCATATGTTTGTTACATGCCAGTACAGGCTGTTTTTGACGTAACATTTATTGAACGGTGAATACCTACACTCGTTCCTTATCACTATTTGAATCAGAGTCGACCATTTCAGTGATCTTCATGACTTTATGCCAAAATATTAAAATACCGCTCACTTTGGTTTCACTAATAATATGAATTATGAGTCAAAATACCCTAATGGAAATAATCCTAATAATATGAGTAATTTGTATTAGTCATGTTGTCTATGAAACAATTTACTAATATTATTAGGAAAATTTACTAATAATTTTGACTCATAAACAAATAACTAATATTATTAACTAATAATTTTATGAAACATAATACTAACATTATTAGTTAATATTATTGGTTTCTTACCAATAATATTAGTGAAAGATGTTTCATGAAACAGGGCCCAGAAAGTGATATTGCAACACTACTAACCCCATTAGAAGTCTTTTCATAACATCCAGACGCAATGTACTAGTCGTGCTGTGAATATAACTACCCGGCATCTACCATACCTCACCAGCTGTCCGATTCGTTGGCTGAATGGCTGAATGGTTTAGAGGTCCCGGGTTCGATTCCAGGCCGGGTCGGGGATTTTAACCTTCATTGGTTAATTCCAATGGCCCGGGGTCTGTGTGATTGTGCTGTGCCTACACATGGTAAATGCCGCCTACCCTCATCGGAGGGACTGCCTTACAATTGTTGCACTCGGCTAGAAATAGCCAAACGAAATTAAAATTTTTACCTCAGCAGTTTCCATTCTGGCGCAGCCATAGACAGAACGGAGTCTACCAAGTGAATTGGCCGCGTGATTTGAGTCACGTAGCTGTGGTCTAGCATTTCGGAGATAATGGGTTCCAACTCCACTGTCGGCAGCCCTGAAGCTGGATTTCCGTGGTTTTAATTTTTCATACGAGGCAACGGTCACTTTTCTCCCACTCCTACACATGCCCTATCCCATGATTGCCATAATACCTGTCTCAGTCGACGAGACATAAAATAAAGAGAAGCAGAGACCGGTGGAAGGTACCTTTTTCTTTGGCCTCTGACAAGAGACAGATGAAAAAATACAACATTCATTAATAGGTCGGCAAATGAACTGTACTACATAAATAACCTTCATATATGCGTTAGATGTCAAGAACTGTGCATTTCATAGGTTGTGTAAAACATTCTTGAGGGTGTAATTGGTTAACGAACTGAGGGAGCTTCAACTCTGTTGCCTGAAATGTTCCAACTCTTTCTTTCCTTTTCTTTGATTGCAGGTTTACGTTATACTAACAAATATGCAGGTATTCCGTGACGATAGAATGGGAAAGATTTAGTACCGGGAAGGAAGCAGCCGTGGTCGTAATACCCCTTCATTAGCAAATTAACTCATCCGTTTTCTCAAATTTTAGGACTCTGACACTCTGAGTGATTTTCTCGCCTGTTACAGCTTTTCATGTTGTTTATTAGATGCCTCCGTTATTCCATGACTCGAAACTCTTTCGTTCCACCTTGCTGATTTCACAATAGACCGATAACCTCATTGAATTCCATATTAAATCACCGCTAACCCGCTACGACACTTCTGAAGTTTTTCTAATCTTTCTTCCGTGTATATTTTTACTGTCTCCTCCTTTCAGAACGTTCCCAGTTACTCTGATGAGGAGGAAGCAAGTGACGAATGATCAATAAACCACTACTTTAATTCTTTCTGGGAGTGTTCATTGCAGCCGGTACGCTGCCTAACGTAGGCTGTAAAAGAGCGCTTGACTAATCCCGAAGGAGTTAGTTTCGATTACCCGCCAGGAAGAAGAGAAATTTGAAAGCGGACCTTCCTCGTCTGGAGTGCCACAAGGCCCTGAGGATTATGAGCCTACATTATAAAAGTGTATCAGGTTAATTCCTTAGAGTAAAACTGGCTGGTGTAGAATTAACTACAGTGTTCCACTCAGCATCCTCTTCCACCTTGATCTGTAATGGAAATGGCTTAACTTTTCAACTAAATCGTGAATTCTTATGAACGGAGATAACTAAGTAGCTCTCAGACTGTAGAGAGAATTTTCGTTGTCATCGTTGTTATCAGAACGAAATTCAAAGTGAGAATCTGCACCAAGGTCTTAAAACGTGAAACCTTCTAAGATTCATGAGGTTATAATCCTTATTGCGAGGCTATTTTCTCCGTTTTAATTCGCTCATTATTATCCCCAAAAAATACACGAGGATTTCACATTTGACAAGCGTATTATTGCGTACTGTCAAGGTGCTCTCAGTTTGAGGAAACACATTATATGTTAAAATACAAAACTTGATCACCCTAAAAATGATCCCATCCATGAAAACCAGTCGTATGCTAGAATGGTACCTAATATACAGACCAAGGTTGCTTCCTACTTAATCGTGATCCACCAATCATCGTCATCTTGATCATCAACATCATAGGCATTTACTCGCTGGCAAGTATAAATACTTTCTTCCGAGTGCATTTGTTAAGCTACCGGTAGTTATACATTTTTGGATGTCTAAATAAACCAATTCTAGAACCACATCTACCGAGGTTCCTTGTTGTTTTTATAACCTGGCTTCCGTGATTTTTGTCATATCACCATGACAACATGCAGTCGGTTAAGTGCGGCCAGTATCCAGTATTCGGGAGATAGTAGGTTCGAACCCCGCTGTCGGCAGCGCTGAAGATGGTTTTCCGTGGTTTCCTATTTTCACACCGGGCTATACCATAATTAAGGCCACGGTCGCTTTCTTCCCACTCCTAACCGTTTCCCGTCCCATCGTCGCCGTAAGACATCTGTGTAAAGCAGCTTGTAAAAATGCCATGACAACACAGGATTTCAGATATAATTCATAAAAACAATTAAGACAATCCGTATATGATGTTCCATTTGTGGCTTAATGACTTTAATTACTATTGTTTTATTTCATTATTTAACCTCACCGAAATATTTATCTAACACATTATTCTAAAAATATATTTACTGTTCTCTACTACGCTTAACATCCTACCTATGACACAACATCGCTGCACCGGACAATGACTAATCATAATAACGCCTATATGTATCGCAAACCGATTTCTATCCGTTCCCATGGCGTTATAAAGCAGTTATAAACACATATGAACATGGTTCGGCGAGCTTGGTCTTTTTCAAAGTAACCAAAATCGCTTGTGTGTGTTGTCTCACGAACCATGTTCGTGGCGAACATGGATTTCCGTCGAAATGGAAAACTTGGTTCGTGGAGTTGTCAGCGACGAACCATGTTCGCACTTGTGTAGTGAAGGGTGCGAACATGGTCTTTCTGTCAACTGTACAAACCGGTTTTGACCAGCTGAGTTGATAAATGAGACTATACTGCTAATAATAAGAGTTGGTGTCTGACATTTCTTAGAGGGAGGTCCGTTTACTGCCTGCCGAGGCGGGATAAAGGGAGTGGCTGTGTGGTTGCCATGGAAACGAGGGTGGGGCGACTGCGGTTGCCATGGAGATAAAACTTCAGGGCAGCTCGTCTTGCTGGGAGTTGCCAAACCTGTCACTGTCACTGATAAGAACCTGATTATATAAATGGGACGACACCGCCTGGCCAGGTAGTCTACAACAGATCACAGCGGTCAGAATGAAGGAGGGAACAAGTGAGCCGGAAGCGACGGGTAAGAGGATGTAGAAAGGAATGGTGGAATGTGGCAACAACGTGAAATGGCACGTGCGATGCTCCTCCCTCCAACCTTACCTGTCAGACGCCAACTTTAGTTAAGTCTAGTATAGGCATTGGCAGCGAGCGGTTGATATTTACAGTAGTCGGGATGGCAGACACTGCGACTAGCTTCTTGACAAATTTTATAGACTTCCAGAGGCTCTCCTTGTCCTTAGAAAGTGAAGTCACTCTAATATAGAGGCCGATATAAGCGGGAGGAGGCATTGCAGGAGCTGCTGAGAATAATGCGAGAGAACATACCCGGGGCAGATTTAGCGGTTTTAGCTGCGAGAGTTACGTCGTTGAAACAAAGTTTCCGTAGGGCAATTAGGAATCTCAATGAGTCGAAAAGTAAAACTGGTTCGTCATAAGAAAGTGTACATGTACCAAAACTGTGGTACTTTGGTCTTCTTTCATTTCGCACCGACCAAGAGGAAATACGAAACTCGAAATCCAACATTGATGTTCCAGTCACTGAGGAAGGGGAGCCGGATGATGACAGCCAATACGAGGAAAATCATCTACTGGAATCGCAGATAATAATACTTTGTTGTATTTAAATATTAGTATTTATTAAACTGATTCTAACAAGGATTTAAAAATTCAATACATTATGTTTTATAATTTTCATTTTATATTGAGGGTATCATTCGACCTTGTCAGGCAACTTTTACCTGGGTGTTAAAATAACTCACATAATCCAATCTGCTCTGGTTTTTAACTAATTTCTATACTGCATATCTGGAATTCGCAGAAAATTATGAAAGTATTATTTTTTTACTTGTGTCTTTGAGCATGTTTAAAAGATAAATAAACGACCACTCGTCACTTTCTCGTAACCAGTCCTTACACCACGTGCTCCTTTTCGTACTCAACTCGTCAATCACAACAACAACAGCCGAAACTTTGAAAACAAGTGTGAAACCGAGTTCCTCGTGTTGGATGAACATGTGTGCAGCGAAACAGAAGCGAACTTGGCTCGCGAACCAAGTTTAGGAACCAAGTTCGCCGAACCATGTTTGTATGTGTATAGGGCCTTTAAGGTCGAAAATAGGTTTCAAACGCCCTTTAATTAAATGTGCATGTAGAAAGTTAAACAGTATATTACACAATTTTATTGGTTTAGTTCGTAACATATGTCGTAACTTTTACATACTTAATAAATAGTAAAAAACTCCGAATATTAACAAAATGGCATTATATTCTACATTTATAATAATAAAATAATTATATTTGATTTACGTCCCACTAACTAGTTTTACGGTTTTTGGAGACGCCGAGGTGCCGGAATTTAGTCCCGCAGGAGTTCTTTTACGTGCCAGTAAATCTACCGACACGAAGCTGACGTATTAGAACACCTTCAAATACCACCGGACTGAGCCAAGATCGAACCTGCCAAGTTGGGGTCAGAAGGCCAGCGCCTCAACCTTCTGAGCCACTCAGCCCGGCTATTCTACATTTACTGGGAAGATGTTTCCGACAGTCGTTTAATTATCACATGTCTGTTAACAAGCTAGGAAGTCCCATTCCGTCTTAGGTCCGAGATGCTGAAATGCTATAATTTCGTATCTCTGGATTCCGGCACATTAAATAATTTATGGTGGATAAAATTCGGACAATCTAATGTCGATTAAAATTCACCATATTTGACTGTTTGTTTGTTTATTTATGTATTTATTTAACTTTGGTTTGCATTGTCAATTTTGTGTAACCTAATTTCAAGGCGACGACAGTTCTAAATTTAGCTCTAGTATGATTAATAAGATTTCAGCTCAGACCAAAAACCAAAACAACCCTATGGAGCAACAGGGCCTTTGACTTAGCAAATGACCGTTGCTTAGCCTGACAGTGTGCAGATTACGAGGTGTCATATGGTCAGCGCGACGAATTCTCTAGGCAGTTATTCTTGGCTTTCTGGACCGGGACCACCATCTCACCGTCAGATAGGTTGAGTGAATCTCGAGCCATGCCTCGTATCCAGATAATAATCCCTGACCTGGTCGGAAATCGAACTCGGGGCCTCCGGGTAAGAGGCAGGCACACTACCCGCACAACACCACGAGGGCGGCTTCATCTCAGTGTGTTTCTAAAATCTGTATATAATCGGCGTCCACAGAGTTATTAGTGTTTGTGGTTGTTAGTGACGTAAAAATAACTGATGAAAATCAAAATCTCTACTGGGCCCAGGATCTATCTTGAGAATCTCCACAAAATGCCTACACTCCACGAAGATGAACAATTGACCAACAATACTGCGTGATACCCATTCGTTGGGTATGAATTGAACCGCTGTATCGTGCCATATGCCATGTACAGGTTTCTGGCAGGTCAAAAGAGGGTATCCTGATCTACGCTGCCAAAAGCTGAAATTAGGTAGACTTAGATTATTTATAAGCGATAACATGTCATCCACTGGCCGAAGGCACTTAATGGGCAATGTTGGTGACGGACATTTATTTCGTTAATTATTACAGGTATGTACCAATAACACGTTACGAACCATTCTCAACTGATCATATAACGATCGCGACTTAGGATATCAGACGTTCATTCTGAGAAATTCCTGTCTAATGTACAAGGCCAACATTCTATACTGGACATCTTATGTCAAACATTGATTGAAGATACTAAAAAAAGCTATTCGTATGTATCCGTGCTCGGAATTGATCGACAGTGTAGCCGATACGGAATGTGATTTATTATTGACAGTCGGCTATTATCTGCTGTTTTGTCCACTGACATGATTCCAAACTTGTTTCCGGTGAATCAATAGAACAAATCCAGCGTGACAGTTGAATGTCATGCCATGTCACTTTTACCATTGCTTACGGAATGAACCTAGCTTACATCCGCAGAGGGGGATTCGCTGATGGAGAGCTATGAAGTACAATTACTACCACTGCTATTCATTATTATTATTATTGTACCGGTTGGTACACCTATACGCCGCACATTTGAATTTTCCGCCTTAAAGTTCTCCTCTACAGTTAAAACTCTGAACTTTAAAACTTAATTAATTCAACTGTTTATCAGAAGATGTCACTGTGTTAATTTCGAATTGTTTTTGTTTACTAATTATCAAGAAGTGTGGACATTCTCTCACAGATGTCTCTACCAATAATCTATGATCATGCACCCTGGTGCGAAGTGAAGGAACGTTTGAAGAAATTTTGTATTCAGAAGTTTCGGTTATAGCTAAATTTTGTTTTCTCATTTATGGGTTGGCAATATTAATCTTTCTTCCCGCCAGTTTTGAACTTAGCCAATCCCGAATTTCTGTAATTAATTTTGGACCAATCGTGTCCTTCTTCTTCACATTTGATGTGTAAACTTTAGCCGACCAATAAACGACTGTGGGTGCGTCTTAATCATTCATGAAAGGTCTCGAATCTTCCCCGAGAGTATAAAAACTGCTGATTTTCCTGGCTCTCCGCCACTCGTACAACATCTAGCTTAGTGTATGGAAGAATAGCAGGAGGCGGGAAGCGCCTCTTTCATCCGCCAGTAGCTCTTCTACAAGGTAATGTCCGTTTAACATCTTTATTTTCTTGCTAACTCAGCAGTTTAATCCTCGGGGAAGGTACGAAACCGTTTTTGATGTAACCTATACCATTTCGATGTAAAATTATCATGTTACTTTAACTGTAAAGTGGGGATAGAGAGTGCTTTACCCTCTCGAGCTCCCCTGCATTTTGATCTGAGGTGACTACGTTTTCATAACCGATTTTCTTCTCTTTCCTAATGTATTAAAATTTTCTTATACGAGTCACCTCCCTAGTGTGGGAATAGTCCCTGTTGAATCGGCTTAGCGCCACAGGTTTTATACACTTTCATGTAGGAGTGCAAGTACTCGCCTTCATTCTTCTTTGTATTTTGGGCCATTAACTTAACCCGTTTCTGTTTTCCTTCCTGCGAAAGCCCAGTAGATTGAGTACGAGATACCCCTGTTTATATTTGTAAGTTGTGCCTGGATGGCAGTTAATTGTAAAGTCTGGTAATGCCTTTAATAGGCTTGAACGATTGAGAGCGGTCAGCTCTTTATGGTGTTCTGAAAGGTGCCTCTAGGAGACTTGACCTTATTAGATGTGAGCAAGTGCTCCATATAATGAGGGGTTTTCTCCCCTTTGGTAATTTGTGGTCGTGAGCTGAGAGCTCAGAGATTGTAAAAGGTGGGGCTTGAAGCCCAGATCATTAATTTGTCTCTAAATCCTTGCTTTTCTGGTCTTGTACCTGATTATTGGATTGCTGTTGACTTGTTGTACTCGTTAAGTTTTCAAATTCTATGTAAAAATTTGTTAAATTTTGTTGTCTATTGAAAATATAACCTTTATTTAAATTTTTAATTCATCTTTCGGACTTGTAGTTAGACGCATTCCAGCCCGCACCTTCTTTCACATCTGCTGTTCCACAGATACCTCGGAACAATTATTATTATTATTATTATTATTATTATTATTAATATTAATATTATTCCCTTTATAATTTATATTCCTCTGACAGTGTTGGCTGGATGGTTCTGGTCAAGTGGCTGTGAGTTTTCATTCGGGAGATGTTGGGTTCGAACCCAACCGTCCGTAGGCCTGAAGATGGTTTCCGTTGTTTTCCATTTTCGTCTGAGGCTGTACCTTAAGGATGGCCACGGACTCTTCCTTCTCAATCCTATTTCTTTCCCATCCTTGCGTCACCGAAACTCGTCCTTTGTTATGTCGCGTCAAACCAGTACAAAAGACAAAAATATATCTTACTTGGCTGCTCAAAGCAGTGCTTCTCATACAGGCCACAGGGTCCCTATGGGGAGTGCAACGTAGCCTTACAAAATATATAACCTGGGCACCTAGTGGTATAATGATTAGCTCTATATCCATCCGCCTTCATTCCCAGGAACTGACTTGGTAGTTTTTCCTGTTGTAGGTTGAGTGAACCACAGGGTCATATGCTTCTTCGTCTCTAAATTTCTCATTTTCCTGATGGGGAATCAAACTGGTGTACTTCCAGGTAAACGGCCTCGATTAAGCAACCCCTTTGTGTACTATTCATCTTTCTTACAAGATATGTGTCAGACCCTTCAAGCCGAAACTTTTCTTGAATGTTTTCGCGACATAGCCGATATGTTACAGAAGACCACATGCAAGAAAGGAAACACTTTTTCCACTGCAAGACCCTGAAACTGACGCTGGAATCCTAGGCGACCAGACGGTAACACTCCGCAGCTGAACATTCCTGCCTTAGTGGTGAGCTCTGAGGACTTTTACCGCGTTACATTACTGGCTTGCCACAGCGAAAGCTGTATAATCCAACCTAGAGCGTCTAGTACCTCTTTCGTATTTCTTATTTGTATAATTCACGGGTTCGGTTCTTTTCAGTGACAACAGGAAACATGTAATCTTACGTGTAACCTTCTCGTAGTATATCTGTCATATTATCCAAGTTTCGAGATGGGTGTCGGCATTGAAAATTTGACATTTTACCCATCTAATATTGTATGTACTGACATATTTTGTGCATATTATGGTGGTGTGAAACTGCATTATTCAATGAAATAAATATAATAGATAATGTCGTCTTTGCGGGTTGAGTGGCTCCGATGGTAGAGCGCGGGTTTCCAGACACCAAGTTGGTGGGTTTGATCCTAGCTCAATTCGGTGGTATCTGAAGGCGATCTATAGTTCAGTATCGTCTCGCCAGACCTACCAACACCTAAATGAACAGGACAAACAAAATCTTATAGACTGCCTTCCTTGCTTCCTGATCTCAGGCAAATCGAAAACATTTGGGTTCAGACAAAGCGCTTCATGGGGTGAACTGGCCTGACCCCGCCCCAAGATCCGAAGATGACTGGTAGGATCTATTCCTTGATGTTTGGGATGAGGCTGCCAAGAGCAAGCAAAGTATTGTTTGTCTCATGGCTTCCGTTTCTCGCAGACTTCAGGTGGTAATCGAAACATCAGGCCTTTTTACGAGTTACTTTTTCCTTTTTTGCTTTTTTTTTTTTTTTTGCTATTTGTTTTACGTCGCACCGACACAGATAGGTAGAGCCCCAGCATTTGCCTGGTGTGAAAATGGGAGACCACGGGAAACCATCATCAGGACTGCCGACAGTGGGGTTCGAACCCACTATCTCCCGATTACTGGATACTGGCCGCACTTAATCGACTGCAGCTATCGAGCTCGGTTACAAGTTATTAGGCGAATTCGCGGGGTATTTCTCATTCCTTGTGAAAATATATTTTCCGACTTCTGTTAAAATATCGCCAGCAGTCGTTAACTCACTACGGTGAGATATTCTTATTTCATTACAGGTGAGTTAGCAAATCTTCCAACGCATCGTGCGACGACCAAACACAATAATAACAACAACGTTCAATACACAAAAGAATTCGAGGTTGGGATTCGAACCTCAACTTACAGCTACAGTATTTGACATTATCCATCTGTTATGAAGGCTGAACTATTATTCCGCTGGTCAGCCCGACGTATTTCTACCGAAATACAACAATCCACGTTTTCTGTCTATTGCCTTCAATCATAGAATCAAAGACGAGGCCATTTATATTATGCTTAACGTAACTAGGAAATATATATATTGTATTAAACGATAAAATAATATGTCTATTAGCGCAAGTAGGTAATCGATCTTCAGGGCTGCCGACAGTGGGGTTCGAACTCACTATTCCCCGGATGCAAGCTTACAGCCACGCACCCCTAACCGCACGGCCAACTCGCCCAGTCTCTCCCTATTTCATCTTCGTCGTCATCATCATCATCATCATCATCATCACCACACGTCCAGACGTGCAGGTCATCCATGGACGTCAGAGAAGAATACCTGCACCAGGCCTCTCCGGAAGTCACACGCAATCAATCAATCAATCAATCAATCAATCAATCAATCAATCAATCAATCAATCAATCAATCAATCAATCAATCAATCAATCAATCAATCAATCAATCAATCAATCAATCAATCAATCAATCAATCAATCAATCAATCAATCAATAACACTACACGACGCAGAATTCGATTTTCTCTAGTTCTGATCGTCTATCACTTTGTGTTAGGTCATCAGCCCTGAAACCGATTTCGTGACTGCAACGAAATATATCTTGCTTCCCCGTAGATAAGGAGCATGTCAACGTGTTTGTCCGTGGAATGCATGGGGAATGACTGAAACGATGTTCTGGACTCAGCTCGGAGTAACCCACACTCGCGTACACGGACAATTGCACAATAGGTGAACATCAGCCAGGCTTCCGTACTACGAATACTGCATGCGCATAAATATCACCCGTACCATCTACAACTAAACCAGGAAGTTCATGGGCAGTATTTTGAAGCTCAAATGAATTTCTGTCAGTGGCTGTTAGGAAATTTATAAAATTATGCAACAATTCCTGTCGAATATCCCTATCCGCATTTCCACCTTGCCATAGGTTTTTCGATTCAATTTTAATCCCACATTCTTTGGCGGCCCTATGTGAGGATCCAACCACCCTCCGGGCTGACTTCATTTCGACCGTATGGTAATGCAGCGCAAAAAAAAAAAAACTATAATAATGGAGTTTTGCTTCTTGTGTGTGGCACACGCCGTCCAAACACTAAAGCTTTATATCGACGTAAAAGCAAAAATTATGATGTAGGATTGGAACTACCAATACTACGTTCCGTTAATTGAAAGGCTGGTGTTTGATCACAGGCGCTACGCCATACCTCTGGCCGAGACTTGTATTAGGAATGCCTTATTGTACGTTACCGCCCCAGTTCACTATTTCGTTGGAGCAGCTGATAAACATGGTATAAATATGAGTCATACGCAATTAGCGTATTAATACAACAGGTCATATCCTAAATTATATAAATATATATTTCTTTCCGACTCACCGATGATGACCATTGGGAAACGGGGAAGTATTATCACTGACCTGCAACATAAAAATTACTTACGATTATTCACAGATGAAGAGAACAAAATGGTGGAGTTAAATGTTCATTTACAATGATGTTGCATTGCTCAATCGCATTATTCACTAAATAAACTAGGGGGATCCTTCGCCACACACGTAGGTATAATGTCAGTATTTTGTGAGAAAAGATATGGAAAGAATCCCTGTACATTACTAGTAGTGTAACCGATTCATGATCACAAGCTATAGGGGTTGTATTTTCCACTCCTCATTATCATGAACCGGTTGCGGAACGTATCTGCAGTAAAGTGAATTCTACAATAATGTATTATTATTATTATTATTATTATTATTATTATTATTATTATTATTATTTTACATCGTTATGCCCTACTGAGGAGCACGGTTGAAATTGTTTAGCTGATGTGTTGGCCTTCTTTTCCTCCCAAAATCTCTTCATCCTCTCGCTGAGCTTCTTCCATCGTTCTTCTGTCCAAGTTATGGTAGCTCTGGTGTTGGGTTTGTCTTCAAAGTGGTGATTGTCGATTTTGGTTCTGAATTTACATCTGTCCTGTACAATTTCTTCTGAGATGTTGATTTCCTGGAGAGCTGTTTCAATTTCACGAAGTCAGGTGTTCTTGGTTTTAGACGAAAGGGCCAGGTTGAAAATTCTTTTAGTTAGCCTGTTAGTATTCATTCTGATAATGTGTCCATAAAATTTCAATCGTCTTTTCCGAAAAATGTGAGAATATTTTTCAGAATGACAATATATCTCCATGGATGATTTTTTATTCTTCATATTCCATCTATACAAACTGGGCCAAACATTTTTCGTAAAATTTTCCTTTCTTGTTTCTCAGTGTCTTTGGTAAAGAGCCACCACCAATGATTAAGGTTTCTGAGGCATATAACGCTTCAGGTTTGATCACTGTATTATAGTGTCTAAGTTTTGCATTCCGAGATATTGATTTTTTATTATACCTGTTCCAAGTGATCTTGTATGCTTTCTGTAATTTGGAAATTCTTTCTTTATTTGCTTCGCGGTTTAAATCAGAGGGCTGAATAACTTCTCCCAAATATTTAAATTGGTTCACTTGAACAATTTTGCCAAATTTAGTTATCATAGGTTGTCCATCTAAGTATCGTGAAGCTCCTTCCATGTACTGAGTTTTCTCATATGAAATTTGAAGTCCCGTTTTGATGGCAATTTCATGTAGTTTTTCAATGGAATGAATTGCTTCATGCCTATTATTGGAAAGGATTGCTGTCATCAGCAAAGGCCAGACATTGCACGTGAATTCTGTCTTTACGTAGTCTTCCAAGGGTTATTCCTTTAGTTTCCTTTTCCCAGGTCCTGATTACTTTCTCAAGTACCAAGTTAAACAGTAACGGCGATAAACCATCCCCTTGACGGACCCCGGTGTTAACAGGAAAAGGCTCAGATATTTCGGCTAGGAATTTAACTTTTGAAGTTGTGCCAGTTAATGTTTGTTTGATTAATTCTCTTGTTTTTTTATCCACTTGAAATTATTCTAGAGTATTGAAAAGTGTTTGACGGTTTATAGAGTCATATGCTTTTCTGAAATCTACAAAAGTAATGACTGTTTGTCTGGTTTTGCGCATTTGGAGGATAGTTTTGAGATTAAGGATTTGTTCTGTACAAGATCTTCCTTTTCGGAAACCTGCCTGGTATTCACCAATTAGATGGTCTGTTTGTTTCTCAAGTCTAGTAAGCAAGGCTTTGGAAAAAAATTTGTAAGCAACTGGTATCAAGCTAATTCCTCTATAATTATTGATGTTCGTTTCATCCCCTTCTTCTTCTTCTTCTCCTTCTCCTTCTTCTTCTTCTTCTTCTTCTTCTTATTATTATTATTATTAGACCCTATTATTAAAATTGAAAGTTTACAATGCGATAATTTAACACTGTGATACATCCACTGGGATCTCTCGGACAGAGGAAAATCAGCCGTTGAAGATGTACGGGACACCATTATTTCCGCTAATATTAAGACCAAATTGGACAGGGAGTGAAAACCCACTATGGGTAACTTCTCATACTGTGCAAGGGAAACCACCAAAGGTTCAGCCTGTTGATGAGTTTCATAAGACAGTATAAATTAAAGTACTTTTCATTTGTTTTGATTAGAATTGCAAGAATGTTAATCGAGTGGTTATTATTTCTGGCAGTTAGATGCCAGAGTAATGTGTAGCTTCCACAGAAGTCCCAGTCAACATCCATGGCTGTGACAATATGGAAGCTGCTGGGGTATGGGTAGTGCTGAGTAATGACATTCAGAGCACGACTAGTGTATCTGAGTGTTATGAAAGGTGTTTCTCACAGGGTCAGTCGTGCTGCAATAGTACTTTCTGACCCAGTGAGGAAAGCAATGGAAAACTACCTCACTCCAAATCTTGCCTAGTACGCCTCATTTTGGTGCTGCCATTGGTTTTTGGGGTTTCCTTATAACCGCATAACGTTTGGTGGTGCTAATTGAGGATCCAACCAGCCTCTGGGTTGATGACCTAACAGACAGACAGATGTGGATAGATTGTATTACTTTAAATGGCAATTACTCTAAGTTATGCATACGGTTTTGTACATTATGGAAAGATTACCGTGTAACTGTGTTGCAAGGTGACGAGGTTGAAGTTCAGATACTAGCTGTGGTTGCTCTGAATTGTCTGTCACAGGTATTGTTTATATACCTTCTCACAGAAAATACTCTGATACTAATTTGCACTCCGATATTTACCAAAAATTCTCCTTATTTTCTTAAATATATCAATAACAACGATGATTCGCAGAAGTCCAAACAATTGCCACAACCATAGACACGATTAATGTTAATTACACGGCAAGTCTTATGTGGGATGCTCCAAGCAAGAATAATTACTCCATGATGTTTCCCAACCTTCTGCGTGGAGAGGGCGCCAGAAGAAAAAGAAGAAGAAAATAAATTACACGATTACAATCTTCATGATACCTAATATAATATTATACTGATTTCACTCACAATCATCCGCAAGCAATGGAGTTGTTAGTGTTTAATCGCGCAACTGGACTATTTTAGGAACGAAAGTGGAAGGAACACATTCAGAATCGTCTTCATATACGGATAGATACGGAAAGAAAAGATTCAGAGATATGGGCACGATCAATCAATTACGAGACGGAGACTCACGCTGCAAACGGGCAACTTAGGAAAGGGGGATATGCAATTGCAAGCATCCGTTTCAGGGATGCTACAGATCGGGAGAAAAGGGAAGGCTATTCCGGGAACTACCCAATGGATAAGATATCCCCTACCCTTGAAGGAAGTAAAACAGAACTTTTGAGCGATTTCGCCACTGCCGAAGTGTAGCATGTTATATATAACTTATGAGTGATTTAGCTTTAGAGCCTAAAAGAGAACCTTCGATCGTCAATGAAGGCAGGAACCGAGTTAAGCAAGATATGAAGGAATTAATCACACATTACAGTTGCTAATACTCATATCAGTTTCATAGTTAGAATGAAACTATCTTGAACACGTAGTCAGCACAATACACACGGCCTGTGTATTACATCCAGACAGAGGACTACCGGCAGCCATGATTAGGTTTTCTGTGGTGTCCAGTGTTCGCTATGACTAATTCCAGAGTCACCGAAAACGAGGCCATTAAACAATCAGGAAAGATAAATATCTCAATATAAAGTTGATTTTGAGTTGTTTCATCGCTAGCAAACGTACAGTCGGTGGTCAAATTAAGAAAGAATGAACGCATGGTACTGTATATATTTCTCGCAAGTACAATTTTCTCAGAAACTGCTGAACGTTGACGTATAATACTTGTTGTGGGTATCCACAGGGTTTACGTACATGGGAGGTGAAATTTAGTTTGATGATAAGAAAAATTAAGTCTGATAAATTAACACAGGCCTGCATGAACTGATTTCACTTTAGTAACTTATTTGTATGTATTTGTATTGCTTATTTCAGAAATGAACTCCATTATTTTCTATCACGTAATGTTTTTCTTTCAAAAATTAGAAATGTTTGGGGAAAAATAACTTTTTTTTTAGCAATTGGCTTAACGTCGCACCGACACAGAAAGGTCTTGCGGCGACAACGGTAAAATAACTAACATTTTTTTTTGCTTTCTGTGTTGTTAAATTATTAAGTGATATCAAAACGACACACAAACAATATTTTTCCTTTACAATTTGCATTTCGTCGCACCGACACAGGTCTTATGGCGACGATGAGATAGCAAAGGCCTAGAAGTGGTAAAGAAGCAGCCATGGCCTTAATTAAGGTATAGCCCCAGCATTTGCCTGGTATGAAAAAACCACGGAAAGCCGTCTTCAGGCCTGCCGCCAGTAGGGTTCGAATCCACTATCTCCCGGATGCAAGCTTACAGCTACGCGGCCCTAACAGCACGGCCAACTTACCCAGTTAAAATATATATTACTCCCTCTGAACGTTTCTCACTCGAGCCTGTAAAGGTGTTCAATGGTCATTCTTTCTTCATACAGTGCTGTTTCAATTCACGACTGTTACGACTGTGGAAACATCGTGTAGCCACTCTGTTGACCAAACAACATTAAAATCACTTTTAAATCACAACAAATCGTCCATTTGTAGTCCGAATGACGAAGGTTTTTAGGACAATCTCAATATTTTCATGACAACCTATTTAATCAATCGAATGTCTGACACGCACCGAAGCATACTTGTTGCCATTGTGTAAACGAACTGCTTTTAGGCTTCTTTTTGAACAATCAAAACATCGTCTTCAGTCTTCCGACACATATTCTATATTGAAACTTACCAGAGACATCGATTCAAAATATATTGTCATATTCTTGAGTAAAAAAAAAAAAAACACGACCGGGCGAGTTGGCCGTGCGCGTAGAGGCGCGCGGCTGTGAGCTTGGATCCGGGAGATAGTAGGTTCGAATCCCACTATCGGCAGTCCTGAAAATGGTTTTCCGTGGTTTCCCATTTTCACACCAGGCAAATGCTGGGGCTGTACCTTAATTAAGGCCACGGCCGCTTCCTTCCAACTCCTAGGCCTTTCCTATCCCATCGTCGCCATAAGACCTATCTGTGTCGGTGCGACGTAAAGCCCGTAGCAAAAAAAAAGACGCAAATTCCTTTCTTTACTCCAACACCAAGAGAATGAAGTACAAGAAACCAGCAAATGCTTTTCCTTTCATCTGGATCATTAAACCTCTGCCGAATACTTTGAAACCCCCGAATATCTAACTATTTCGATAAATTCAAAATTAGTGAAAAGGGTAGGTTTGCTTGCGCCAGGAAAATAATTGTCACTACCGGGCGAGTTGGCCGTGCTATGAGCTCGCATCCGGGAGAGAGTGGGTTCGAATCCCACTGTCGGTAGCCCTGAAGATGTATTTCCGTGGTTTCCCATTTGCACACCAGGCAAATGCTGGGGCTGTACCTTAATTAAGGCCACGGCTCTTTCCTTCCTATTCCTAGGCCTTTCCTGTCCCATCGTCACCATAAGACCTCTCTGTGTCGATGCGACGTAGAGCGAAATAGAAAAAAAGAAAATTGTCACCGCCTTCATCATCACTACCACGCGACTGAGGCATTACGTCAGGGTCATCTAAAATATCATCCAGAATAACTAACGACTATCCATCGGGGATAGTGTGCATGACTGACGGGACGTTAGGATAAGAAACTTTCTTTCTATTTTTAAGTTGTAAACATATCATGACAAGAACAAAAGTAGCAGTTATCACTGTGATTCTTGAGCACTCTCCAAACGATGTTATACCAACCGAAAATACGGATTTTTTACCTTGAAAACACTGCCTTCGTCAACACTGAACAGAGCTTGATCACCAAATTTCAAGCCAAAATGAGCAAAGTATTTCTTTTACAAAATGAGAAATATTTCTTTGTTGCTTTTTAACTGTAGGCCTATAATGACCACACATGTACGACTTCGTGCCTGAATGGTCCTTATTGAGACCTTAGGTTCAGAGAGTCCC
The DNA here is from genome assembly GCF_040414725.1 of Anabrus simplex. Classification (NCBI taxonomy): domain Eukaryota; kingdom Metazoa; phylum Arthropoda; class Insecta; order Orthoptera; family Tettigoniidae; genus Anabrus; species Anabrus simplex. The sequence goes on along the minus strand of NC_090265.1, from coordinate 1,606,650,222 downwards.
GGGTTCGATTCCCGGCGGGGTCGGGATTTTAATCACGTTTGATTAATTCTTCTGGCTCGGGGACTGGGTATTTGTGCTTGTCCCAACACTTTCCTCTTCATATTCAGACAACACAGAACACTACCAACCACCACAGCAACACGCAATAGTGATTACATCCTTCCACATAGGGTTGGCGTCAGGAACGGCATCCGGCCATAAAACAAGGCCAAATCCGCATGTGCGACACAGTTTTCACCAGTGACCCCACAAGTGTAAAAGGGGTAGGAAAAGAAAGAAGAAGAATTACCACAAATGAAGCTGAAACAATCTGGTGAAGTAACACATCCTCTAGAAGCCATTGTTTATAAATCCATCATTAAAAAATCAAGAATGACAAAATCACCACTTTATAATGCTAGGAATAGCATTTCACAGCATGGAGTCAAATGACACACAGAAGTAGTACGAAAACGAACGAAAGCATGGCAACTTTTACGTTTAGCGGACTCCCCCAAAACTTATGACTTCGAAGTATTTAAAGCTCCATTTATCATGCATTAATATACAATTTTTAATATACAAAGTGATTTTGTAATTAGCCTGACAGTAGCATCCGCGCTGGATGGAACAGCCATAACACGTACTTGGGCTTCATCGCCAGTGCAGTGGTAGCGGGGATGGGTGGGGAGGATAAACAGAAGTCGAGAGGAAAGTGGCCCGGTTTTGACCGGATTTTACTAGTTTTACTATTCTCTATTCAATTCGATAACGACTAAGCGACTAATTCATTATGATGACTTCGAAATATGCACATATTATTTTCTTCTCTTTGCTGAGACTCAGCCAGTTCTAGATTCTTTCTTCCATAAGCTCCATTAATATTGATATTTCTCCATCGAATTCCATTTCGTCCAAGGATTTCTCGATTGTCGAATGGGAGTAAGACTCCGTTACTCCCATAGGTCCGAGGCTTGCTTAAAACGTTCTGAGTGTGGTCGGTTGAATTCTATGAAGCAGGATGCTACCCTTACTTGCACATAGGATCTCTCCTCTGATTACATTCGAGACAGTCTTTCTTCTTCTTTTGTGTTATTAAATGCTCTCTTTGAGGGACTGTATGTTTCAGAACGTATTCAACCGGTAACTATATGAGAGATTTCTTTAATTTTGCCCCATATGTTCATTATTATCGTGGACTTTGTACTAAGTGAGAAAATACAATAGCTTTTCGTATGATGCAATATTTTTAACAGCATTTAAAAGTTCGGTTCCCATATTCTTCAAGAACATAATAATCCCAAAAGTGAAAAAAGCAACGGGCATTTTTTCGGTCCGATTAAAGGAGGAAGTTTTCTTCTTGAGGCAGAACCATCGAACGGTTAGTAGGTATTATTATCTAGATTTTATAACTATTCAAATTTTAATTATTTTTAGGCATTAAATATTCTGGTGGATAGTCGCCTGTATTGTCTTCAGTCTTGGTTCATGCTGAATAACAGCTACATCTGAAGAGTTCTGGAAAGTTTCAAGTGAATCTCCAGTTAAGTTTGGGACATAGATTCAAAGAGTAAATGTATTATTTGTTTATTCATTGACCAAGATAATAAATAATGCAACTCAAGCACAGCACATGATGCGAGGCACAGAACAATGTTAATATCTTTATTATACTACGCTCACTAATCTGACTGGTTTACTGTAAATCTCTTTACTAAAGTGCAAAAATCTGAAAAGGAAACTACTGGTAATTGTTTAATACTACAGGGAAGATGTAATTTATCAGATAAACCAAAAGATACAAAAGTGATATTATAAATTCTACAAAATCTCTTGACTATTAAGGACAACGACAAAACCACGCTTACTCATGAACCAGGTTCTACTAGAAATCAATAAGATTGTAACCGTCCGCCACATGCGACCTCGCTGTGAACCTGTAAAGTTTTAAATGAATGTCTTAAGTTGCTGTCATAACTTCAGCTCGCAGCTACACCACCTGCTGGAGGAGTTGTCCCGTCAAAAGGAAAGAGCTTATCTGTTGCATGTTACAGATGTTGTGGCCAGATACTTTTAAAATTATTACAGTTTCATAAAAATAATCAACGTCACAATGAAATGGTTGATGGAAATGTAACATAACGTAAGGTGACATAACGAACACAATACTTCCACGAATCTTCTAGGAACCAAGAAAGCTCCGGTGAAAATTTCCTTTACTATAACACTTTGTTTCCTATGATTGACAAGAATTAGGTGTATTTCTGGATCTGAGAGAAAAAATTTACATACTAAAGGAACAGAGAATCTTCTTTAAACTTGTATCGTCAGGATAAAGACTAGAAATTCATAATTTACAAAAGTGACAGCAGAGGACTAATACATTCGTTATTTGTTCATATTTGTTCATAACATCACAATTTTTAATCAATGACTACTTTACGCAACACAAATAATACTGTACATAATTATATGCATATGATTTAAAGTGATTTGATAAAGAGGATGTTCTGGTAGAATGAAACATGTCAAATTTGTTTAATAGTATGTATTTTTACAGTATGCTACAATGTTACATATTATATTTTGAATTAGCGTTTTCGACAGACAAATTGTTTTTATACTTTTGAGAGAAGCCGAGGTGGTGGAAATTCGTCCCTTTTAAATTCCAGTAAATCTACTGACAGAAGGCTGGCGTATTTGAGGACCTTCAAATACAACTGAACAAAACGGGAATCGAACCCGGCGATTGATCTCAGATTTACTCAGCTCGGCCTGTGTAGATGTACTAGCCGAAGCTGCCAGTGCCTACCTTGTTCTTTCCTTTTCTATTATTTTATTTCCATTTCATTATTTCTTCTAGACAACAGGACGTGGGTTACAAACCAAGTGGTGTCCGCCTCCGCAGCATAACGGTTAGCGCTACTAGCTGCCATCCTGGGTCGATTCCTCCTATCGCCAGAGATTTAAGAATAGCAGAGGATGGCAAATGGCTAAAATAGTACACACAGCTCACTTCCATTAGGGGTGTACCTGGAAAGTGCTGCATCACCTCGGGACGAGAACACGAGTCTTATTTTTTAATCCAAGTAGTTACAAGACCGTGTTCTGCTTAATGTATTCGTACTACAGGATCCGATCCCTTAGCAACGCTCTTGTTTTATGGTTAATATGACCTTTTGACCATTGTTGTTTGCTGTTTCATGATCATCTGGTAAGCAAAATGTCTTAGAAATGGCATAATTTGTTAGAAGAATGATTGAATAGAATACTCTTCTGTCCCAATTATAGAATGAAATCAAGTAATATTTCTATTGCCTATGTCAATGTTTTATACTTTTCCTTTTTCTTAAATGCGTCCCTAATCATATTATATCTTCTGTACGTTCTTTATTATCAATTACATTTTCATAAACGATTTTCGTGTACACTACTTGAATTGTTTCCGTATTATAATAACAGAGTGTTATTTTACTGTAATAATTATCGGAAGATGTGTCCGGCTGCTTGGCTGAATGGCCAGTGTACTGACCTTCGTATCAGTGGGCCCTATTGTCGATTCCCGACAGGGCCGTGGATTTTCACTACTTATGATTAATTCCTATGGATCGGCGACTGGGTGCTTGTGTTTTTCTCAATACTATTCTCTTCATATACACACAAAACACCACACTCTAGAAGCACACAACTGTGAATACACCCATTCACATTGGATTGGTGTCAGAAAGACCCCTCGACAGTAAAACTGGGTCAAGCCCATATAAACCACCTATCTATGGAAGATGGAAGTTCATTATAATGAAAAATGCCGAATATATTCAGAATAATAGAATATTACAAAATAATTAAAATATAACTAAATCCTTTTGGGCATCTCCATAATAAATAATCAAATATATCATTAGGTATTTCCTAGACTTCAACTTGACTCCAGAGTCTAGGATACCTCCTCATCCGTATTCTTACAACTAGCGACATTTATGTCGTCTCTGATTTCACTACTCTTAGATTTCCTTTTCGACTTTCTTGTGATAATAGTTCATAGTTTTGCTGTTTTACCAGGTTTATTCCATTATCTATTTCTTGAACACGAATGTAAAACTGAAGTTGATTTTCAATTTCTATACATTATATCCTTCTCATCCATATATATTTCTCAGATTTTTATTGTTTCTAACTTTTTTTTTTTTTACAAATTACTTTACGTCGCACCGACACATATAGGTCTTATGGCGACGACGGGATAGGAAAGTCCCAGGAGTGGTAAGGAAACGGTAGTGGCCTTAATTAAGGCACAGCCCCAGCATTTTCCTGGTGTGAAAATGGGAAATCACGGAAAACCATCTTCAGGGATGCCGACAGTTGGGCTTGACCCACTATTTCCCCGATGCAAGCTCACAGCTGCGCGCCCCTAACTGCAGGGCCAACTCGGCCGGTCTAATTTGTTAGCAGATAACATGTCCCCTGATAAAAATAAGATCTAGCGTCAGCGAGGAAGTTTACAGAAATGGAAACCAACAACCTGTTTTTCCAGTCATTGACCGGGTGAGGGATGGAATGAATGAAGCCCCCATCTTGCGACGAGGATAGGAATTGTGCTGGCTGCCGAAGCCTGTCGCACTCCTCTGGGGCAATGATTAATGACCGACAGATGAAATTAAATGATACTGGAGAGTGTTGCTGGAATGAAAGATGACAGAGAAAACCGTAGTACCCGGAGAAAAACCTGTCCCGCCTCCGCTTTGCCCAGTACGAATCTCATATGGAGTGACCTGGAGTTGAACCATGGAACCCTGCGGTGAGAGGCCGACGCGCTGCCACCTGAGCCACGGAGGCACACTGTAATAGTTTACAGCTGCTCTCTATATATATCCTTTTAGCATACAACACATACATATACCGTGGCTTAGTCGGGCTTGTGAACCATGCCGAGAAATGAGCATCAAACACTAACACACCGTGGGTTTCAGCCATTACCACCGTAGTGAGATTGCTATGGGCCGAGACTATCAGCAGGGAGGTTCTTGTTCAAGTACCTCCCCTGGAGAAGTTTATTTCTCCTATTGGTGCTCTCAAGGCGGCCATAAGTCAGGTGCATAATTAGCAACACCGCCTCGGAAAGCCCATCTGAATTCGCCCGCGAAGTAATCTGATTGGCTAACTTCAGTAGCTAATAAAATGACAACGGCGCGCGATATGTATGTAGTTCATTTTTTTCAGATTATATGTCAGTATTACCAACTTTCTAACGCTCATTTTCCCGGTTCCCGTTCTTTCCGACCACGCCGTATATTTCTCGGATTTTTATTGTTTCTAATTTATTCGCAGAAAACATGGCCCCGAGCTAAGAATAAGATTTTGCGTCAGCGAGAAAGTATCATAGTCCGCCTCTGTGGTGTAGTGGTTAGCGTGATTAGCTGCCACCCCCGGAGGCCCGGGTTCGATTCCCGGCTCTGCCACGAAATTTGAAAAGTGGTACGAGGGCTGGAACGGGGTCCACTCAGCCTCGGGAGGTCAACTGAGTAGAGGTGGGTTCGATTCCCACCTCAGCCATCCTGGAAGTGGTTTTCCGTGATTTCCCACTTCTCCTCCAGGCGAATACCGGGATGGTACCTAACTTAAGGCCACGGCCGCTTCCTTCCCTCTTCCTTGCCTATCCCTTCCAATCTTCCCATCCCTCCACAAGGCCCCTGTTCAGCATAGCAGGTGAGGCCGCCTAGGCGTGGTACTGGTCATACTCCCCAGTTGTATCCCCCGACCAAGAGTCTGAAGCTCCAGGACACTGCCCTTGAGGCGGTAGAGGTGGGATCCCTCGCTAAGTCCGAGGGAAAAACCGAACCTGGAGGGTAAACAGATGATGATGATGATGATGATGATGAGAAAGTATCATAGCTTACAGCTGCGTAATATTTATCCTTTTTAGCATACATACAACCCATACATATACCGCATATATGATTATCTCACTGCAGTTGTACGTGTGCTACATCCTTTGTTATCTCCACAACAAACAACAGTTTGTTTAAATTCTAAACAGATGCAAGATATCGACTAAACGTTTCGTATTAATATGTTTACAATACAAATTGGGACAATGTGTACTTTTGAAATTAAGTTTACAGCCCAGAATGTGTTCAAGCGGGAAGATACACGACAATAACTATGCAACACCTCGAGCAAAACAACACCATAGAGAACAGAGATGGTGGTCGTGGTGATTATTATTTTAAGAGGAAGTACTAATACCATCCTTTATTATACCACTAATCAGAAAACGGAAGAGATAAGACACTTGAACAAATGAAGGTATCGGCCAAAGAAAGACAAGGGCCAACAAGGGTGTGATAATGAAAGACTCCCTAGGCTTCGAATGCACTAATAGTGTCGGGGTCGGAAAAGAACAAGAGTTGACCAAGTGAGGTCGTATAGGCTAGATGAAAGTAAGGAGCCTGACACAAGTAAGTGGAAGCAAGTGCTCCGTGGTTGCCAACACACGCTCCCAAATTGAAAAGCCCCGTTTCGTAGCCTCTTACGACAAGCAGGGGATACCGTGGGTGTTACTCTACCACCCCTACCCACAGGTGGTCATACAGAACAGATATCTAATCAAAATGTCTGGCATATTTCAACGAGGCTGAACAATAAAAGGAACATATTTCCGTAATAATATTTCAACAGTCTCTCGGCAAGGTAGTTTTCTAAATTTACGACAACGTCCTTCATCATGTAGTCTATCAGCTTGCATTCTGCAGATGGTGGGTTCAAATTCCACCATCGGTGGACTTGGGAATGGTTATCCGCGGTTTCCCATTTTCATACCTGGCAAATGCGGGGCCTGTATCTTAATTAAACCCATGATCGCTATCTCCCCAATTCTAGCTCTCTCCCATCCTTGCGTCGTCAGAAACTTTCGATGTGCTAGCGCAAAGTTAAATCACTTGCAAAGAAAGAATATTGGCTACTCACCCAAGTGGACGCAGTTCAAATATTGGCCAATGGCTATAGGTTATTTGAAATGGCACTTAAAGTCTCTGTGGTACCGATTCCACGTATAAGTAGAACAATCAACAGTCATAGAAAACTACAAGTTTCACTAATATTTAACGCAATGTTTTGTGGCGTTCTTCTTTTTTTCTTCTTCACGTCGCACAGTGGTCTAAACACCGATGCTAGCCGGCAATAAATCAATAAAATCGAAGTCAAGAAATCGCTGAAAAAGGTTTGGGAACGCATTCTAGACACCCCAGGTACCTCATATCTGCCCTACATAATGTGCCTGGAGTGTGTAAGTGGCAGGGAATGAGCACAAACATGATCATTTTAAAAACTAGAAAAAATTAAACATTTATATCTTCTTTTTTCTTGCTAGTTGTTTTACGTCGCACCGACACAGATAGGTCTTACGGCGACGATCATTTATATCTTATTGGGACAAACCAGGATATTGAAGAACCATTTCTTGGAGGGTATTTGTTGAGTTAATTCACTAGGATAAGTCCTTCTCCACGCTCTAAAAATACCGTATAAACCAATTAACTTCTCCATATTTTAGACTTCACTGTACTCCGACTTTACGGCGTTTTCAGGACCGGAAACCGAAGTTATATGTAGTTATGTGTTACTGATTGATTTAATTGATATTATACACTATACTAAAGATCTTCCATAAAAAATCACCTGCCACTTCTTGCAACCTTTTTGTTGCTGGCGGTATTTGCTGATAAGCAACCCGAAAATATTTTAACCGCATTACTTTTCCTTATCAGTGTCATTCCCCTCTCCCACCCTCTACCCGCAACGCAACACCCACGGTCTGTGACTCACGGCCTACCGCTCTCCGAGCCTTTCTATACCATGGATCTGACTGTATTTCTTTACATTGGAATTTTTTGTTTGAAGGTAGTTTAAGAAACACAACGGATGAACAAAAGCAAGATGTCAAAGATCGAAAATCCACTATCCAGGAGGCTTTGTGGAAAGAGCTGGGCCTGAAAGTTGACAGGGTTGTTCAAGGGACTGGGACCTCGAACATCGGCAACATCTGAAGAAGGTTCTTTCGCAATGCGGAAAAGGCAGCAGAAACAACCAGAGTCAGCGAATTAATAATCAGATTTGCTGTTATATTGCAGGTACAACAACAAAACCCAATTCAACTATATTTGGACTTAGTTCGTTCGTTACACGATATTCATACTCTTCACTGGGTTTTAGGTTTTGTCCAGTGGTCATCAGGTGAACGATGAGGCTTTCAGCACGTACGCTTTTGACACTGAAAAATTGTACGTGTTCTTATAATTGGCATCCTATGCCTCCGACCGTCCACAAAGTCTTAATTCATGGTGCTCAGTCGATCAGATACGCCCAGCTGCCAATGGGAAAGCTGTCCGAGGAGGTCCAAGAATACCGAAACAAGTATGACAGGTTCTTCCGGGAGCACCAAACCTGGAAGATTTCCAGAAAGGACACAACAACTGATCTAATACACAGTGTTCTGTTTTCGTTGGACGCAGTTGTCACAAGGCACCTCATCAAAGCCGAAATTCACTGGAATGAACTTTCCCCTGAAGTACACGCTTTGCTCGTGTTCGATGAGGGCACAGATGAAGAGGAGGCTTCGGATGAAGAGACTTCCGAAGAAGAGACTTCCAAACCAGAAAATAAAGACGTTGAAATGTCAAATACAGATAGTGAACCCAAGGTATGACTCGTAAGTAGTCTTACTAATAAGTAACATGGCGCTAAAATATCGAAATATTTCACATATAACGTAAAATATTCTTATTCCTTTTCCGGTCACCTTCCTCGCCAATTTTTACTATCGTTGATATGTTTTACATCATAGATTTAGATGACCGATTCTAATGAAAACAAAATAATGACATTTATAAAGGATTTCATACGTGTCTATTTCTAAACCCTGTTTATAATTTCATTAAACAGTTAACGAGAGAGTAGTGCGTCATTTACCATGAATCCATTCGCGGAATACTAGATTTTGCCCGGCTACGTTAAGTTTTGCGAGTAAGTGGATCCGCTACTCCATTAATTGAAAATCCGGTAACGGATTTTCAATTATCAGAAACCTCGAAAACCCCGAGTATGAATTTTCATCGGCTTTTGTGAACTCGGAAAGATGACACGATTTATTGCCGACTAGAATTGGGAACATGCATCATTTTCAAAAATATTTTTTTTGAAGAGTACACCAATGAAATAGTACGTAAACGTATTACATTGTGGTATGTTGCCTTGTTTTCTACCATTAAAAAAATATTTAATAGTGCCTTTCCGCAAGGCGAGTGAAACGGCCTCTGACGTAAGCGGCGCGCTGTGACGTCACGATCCAGTACCGCATGGAGCTCTATCAGCCGTTGTGCATCAGCCGTTGCTAAAAGCCGATTGTTTATTATTCACGATCGCGAATAACTTCGAAATGACAGAAGAAAGGTTCGAAACAGCACAGTCAGACAATCTACCATGTGTAGATGTCATCATTCTTGAAAAATGTGACTTTTGTGGCCGCAGAAATTCGCGGATAACAAGCAAGTTTGTAAGTGGCGTCTTTTATATACGTGCAATGTACTGTAACCCATAGTATTAGGATAACAACGAACCTGGATAGATATCACATCACTTTCAACATTTCCTTCTAGACTGATTCCCCTATTAAAGAATAACATTACATTTTCGGGCTTTCAGCATTAGTAAAGTAAGAAATCGGATTTCAGCACTAACATAAACATATAGGTAGCATTATAGTACTAGTCCGCTTCTGTGGTGTAGTGGTTAATGTGTGCCACTCCCGGAGGCCCGGTTTCGATTCCCGGCTCTGCCATGAAAGTTGAAAACAAATAGTACGAGGACTGGAACGGGGTCTACTCAGCCTCGGGAGGTCAACTGAGTAGAAAGGTTTCGAATCCCACCTCAGCCATCCTCGAAGTGTTTTTTCGTATTTTCCTACTTCTCCTCCAGGCACCTAAGGCCACGGCCGTTTCCTTCCCTCTTCCTTGTCTATCCCTTCCGATCCTCCCATCCTCCAACAAGGCCCCTGTTGAGCATAACAGGTGAGGCCGCCTGGGCGAGGTAATGGCCCTCCTCACAAGTTTCATCCCATACTCAAAGTCTCACGTTCCAGGACACTGCCCTTGAAGTGGTAGAGGTGAAATCCCTCGCTGAGTCCGAGAGAAAACCAACCCTGAAGGATACACTGATTAAGAAAGAAAGAAAGAAAGAAAGAAAGAAAGAAAGAAAGAAAGAAAGAAAGAAAGAAAGAAGGAAAGAAAGATCATAGTACTATAGGGCTATAATCTATCATTCCCAAAAAAATATATATTTATGGTTGGGACAACTGGCCTACCCACTTCCAGGGCCCATGAAAGAGAATTAAATATCTTTGTGGAGGGAAAAATTTAAACATGATAAAGATAAATATGACTTCATCTAGTTTTCACAAGTCGGGCTGAGTGGTTCAGACGGTTGAGGTGCTGGCCTTCTGACCCCAACTTGGCAGGTTCGATCCTGGTTCAGTCCGGTGGTAGTTGAAGGTGCTCAAATACGTCAGCCTCGTGTCGGTAGATTTACTGGCACTTAACTCCTGCAGGACTAAATTCCTGCACATCGGCGTCTCCGAAAATCGTAGAAGTAGTTAGCGGGGCGTGAAGCCAATAACATTAATTACATTTGGCTTTTAACAAGCTGAGCATATCAGGAAAGAAAAGTGTCCCGGTGACATTTTAGTCGCTCAATACAGGAATGTCTTTGGGTGCTGTGACTTTTACTTTTTTTTTTTTTTGCTTTACGTCACACCGTCACATATAGGTCTTATGGCGACGATGGGACAGGAAAGGCCTAGGAATGGGAACAAAGCGGCCGTGGCCTTAGGTACAGCCTCAGCACTTGCCTGGTGTGAAAATGGGAAACCACGGAAAACCATTTTTTCAGGGCTGCCGGCAGTGGGGTTCAAAACCCACCATCTCCCGGATGCGAGCTCACAGCTGCGCGCTCCTAACCGCACGGCCAACTCGCGCGGTATTTTTACCCTTCGGTTTATTGACTTGGCTTGTATAACCTAAAACTTAGGCTAAGTTGGATAATATTTTAAACACCTACATCACTATTTTCACCTGTGTGCAATTATGTTATTTATTTCATTAATATTATGATAATTATTATAATTGAGCATTGTTAACTTATAAGACCCCAACAGACAAGCATTGGTTTTGTGTAGAGTTATACATTTCTTAAATTCACGTTGTTTCCTTTCATGGTGTACACGCCTATTCTTTGTTACATTATAGAGTATTTAGATATAGCCTAAATTTCTTTACCAATTAAGCTCTTCAATAAAGACATACATAACTGTCCCATGCCAAGATATATTGGTAGAATTAGAGCTGTCAAAATGGTTCATAACCCCTTTGATTTATTATCTTGACATGGATCACCCAAAACATAGGTTAGGTTTGGAGAATACTTTAATAATCAGCATTATTTAATGCACTGTTTTTTACTTTCATATTCCAAGATGTAATTGAAGCATTTAAATAAAGCATCATACATTAAAATTTAAAGTTTTACCACTAGAACAGCTGACATGGAAAAGTGATTTGAAAATTCAAACAAATTCATCTTACGTTAAAATCTTCAAAAAAAAATAAACTGTAGACTTTTCCGATATATCACCAGCATTTCTCCGGCTCGCCAAAATCCATTTCTCCCTAGTTTTAGCGTCTTTGGAACATTTATAAACAATTTGTTTGGTATGGTATGCGATGTGCTATTGCACATCGGAACTCTACACCATTTATAAGTTTTCTGCCTCACTGTCTGCGCAGGATTCATTTTAAGTCTAAAATATACCACTCAGATTATTATCCAATGTATAGACCTCGAATTTAACCATACTAGACACTAACGTAAAGTAGAAATACGCGAAGTGTATCCTGCTTCTCACAGCACACTATGTGTTACTTCGTCTGCTAATTCAGTCAACCTGTACGATGACGTCAGACCAATGAGATCGCGTGCTTGCGTGACGTGACATCTTCGTAGATTTTTATCACGTTTGGAGTTATTATTTGTACATTCTGATCACATTTTTGAATTCTGCATGAAATTTTGAATCAGATTAGCATATTTTTAATTAAAACCCCGGATCATGCATGTTCCCTATTGGTGTTTAGATCACTGTGGCGCCGTACCGACACAGTTAGGTTTTATGGCAACGATGAGAGAGGAAAGGGATTGGAGCAGGAAGGATGCGACCGTGGCCTTAGTTAAGGTACATCCCTAGCATTTGCCTGGTACGGAAAATGGGAAACCACGCAGAACCATCTTCAGGGCTGCCGACATTGTGGTTCGAGCCCACTAGAATTTGGCAGCTACTTAACCCAAATCATGCAACCACTCGTTCGGTTGAGGCTTTTATGCAGGGTCTGTCCAGAAAATAAAGAGCACGAAATACCATCCTTTTTTCTTTAAAACCTGGATGAGTCCAAAAATTGGCAGGATATTTCACAATGAGACTGGACTGAAAATTAACATGAACAGAAACAAAATTACGACACTTAACAGGCTCAAGAAATTTACGAGAATACTACATGTAGAGAAATTGGAACTGCCTGGGAAATTGTATACCCTACCTTGAATTCGTTATAACCAGTACAGGTACTTGTGTGGCTGAGATTTAAGAAAAGCAAATTTGCTAAATTGCTGTGGCAGCAAGTGTCATGACACAGCTGTCACATTTCAGGATTTTTTTTTCTTTTTACAATTTGCTTTATGTCGCACCGACACAGTTAAGTCCTACGACGACGATGGGGTAGGAGTATGAAAGAAGCATCCGTGGCCTTGATTAAGGTACAGACCCGAAATTTGCTTGATGAGAAAATGGGAAACCACGTAAGACCATCATCAGGGCTGCCAACAGTGGGGTTCGAACCTACTATCTCCGGAATGCAAGCTGACAGCTACAAGACCCAAACCATGAGGCCACTCGCTCGGTATTTCTGGAAATATCGTTCTCTCTCTCTCTCTCTCCCACAAACACACACACTCTAAAGGCAAGGCTGGTTTGGACTTAAATGTTTTCTATCTTCATCTCGAACGTGGACTCTTCTTTGTTGGAATCAACATAAAATTGATGAATTTTAATTATGGTGCTAGAGAAGTATTCTTAATTTATCCTTGGACAGCTTTCCACCGAACAAATCTACTTTTAAAGGAGCTACACTTGAGGAACTAGTTGTCAACTATATGAAATAATCATTGTTTTTATTGGCAGTCTTTTGTGTCTCACAGGGTTGCTAAAATTCAAGAACGAACTTCACTGGACTCCTGGCGTTACGTCCCTACTCGTGATAATCCTGCTGATGTGATTTCGAGACGTTGTAGTCCTAAGCATTTAGCTAACCTTGCTTTATATTGGCACAGTCCTTCTTGGCTTATTCAATCCACATTCCAATGGCCTAGCTATCCTAATTTACGGTGATTACTGCGCACGTTGTCATTACAACTTATCCATTACTTTAAAAAGAATTCACTTTCCATAAACTCGTACGAGTAATGGCTTGTTCTCAGATAGAAATTTTTTGTATTAGATCAACCTCTAAGACCTCAAGTATTTCTAAATGCCTTGGAATTAAAGGCAGTCGCTAATAAAATCTTGTTTTTAGTACAACAAGAAACATTTCTGGAAGAGTTTCGATTCCTCAGTAAATGTATTCCCTTAAATAAGAGTAGAAAACTTTTGTCGCTTGATCATGGTAATCTTTTACGAGTGGGTGGTCGGTTATCTTCTTCCATTTTATAAGAGGATAATAAGCATCCTATCATCTTACCTTCCCGACACCACGTTACCAAGTTGATTATCAGACAATTTCATCATCAGCATTTGCATGCCGGTGCTCGCACTTTGTTTTATCTCATGCGTGAACATTATTGGATCATTAACGGGATTCATGAGGTCAAGTCTGTGATACATAAATGTGTTAAATGTTTTCCATGCCCGAATCACAGCTCATGAGCAATGTACCCTAATTTAGATCTCAAACTTGTCGACCTTTTGAGTTCACTGGTGTGGATTCCGTAGGTCCATTCTTCTATAAAACTAATCCTATGAGACCTACCTCTAAGACTTTAGGCAAGGCTTATGTTGTTCTGTTCGTTTGTACAGTACGGTTACCTGGAGCTATTCACCTTGAACTTGTTACCAGTGCTTCTACTTCCTACTTTTTAGCTGCCTTTTCTCGATTCTCTTCTCGTAAAGGGGTTCCGTCAGAAGTTTTTCTGATAACGCTAAAACATTTTACGGGGCTTCGGAAGAATTGAAGCGGGGTATTGCCCATTCCTCAGCTCAGCAGGAAATTACAAATTTTGCCTATCTAAAATAATTTAAGTGGAATTTTATCCCTCCCTATGGGCCCCACCATGGGAGTCTTGTGCCAAACTTCTTAAACGTCATTTAAAGCGAACTTTAAATTCATCCTTCCTTTCTTATGAAGAATTTAATTCCCATCTTGTTTTGATTGAGGGTGTAATCAATTCTGGGCCGCTTACTCTTTTGTTTCAGGATCCTCAAGATTTATTCCTCATACTCCTCCACATTTTTGATAGGGCATTTTGTGATAGGGCAATCCATGGCCTCCTCTCCTCCGGCGCTGCTCCGGAGATTTGATTTACCTTTGCCAATTTCGTGGAAGAAGGTAGAGGCTGCTCGCGATTGGTTCTGGCAGCGTTGGCGTCCGGAATACCTGGGGCAGCTTCAGGTAAGGAGCAAATGGAAATTTGAACAACCCGACGTTCTTCTTCTCCGTGATCCGAGTCCTCCTTCAGTTTGGCCATTGGGTACAGTTGTTCAAATTTTTCATGGGCAAGATAAGAGGATTCGGTTGGTAAAGATCCGCACTAGTGGTGGATTCCTTATTAGACCCATTACGTCTATATGTCTTCTCCCTCTTGATATTTCTTGATTAATTTGTAATCTTTTTTATTGTAAGTCCCGGGAGAACATTTCTTTTCTTTTCGCCCTCCCATGCGTCCGTGTACGTACGATTTTTTTTGTTAATTTTCACTATTTTACTTGTCTGAATTTATGTTATATGTTGTTCTTACCTTAACCGTTTCGGTTTGGTATCTTTCGTTGATTCAATATAAGCTCCCTTTGACGTGCAATCGTGTCACAGGTTGGATGAATACTGCTTGCCTATTTTCTTTCTCTTTTCCGCTGACTTACGTCATTTTATTTTGCTTGTTGATTGGTTGCATCACCTTGACATGATTGGTTGCGTCACCGGTAACTTCATTTCTAATTGTACCAAGACTGTATTCTTCCGCGCCTTTCTATTTTTTCATTGGTCATTCCTGTTATTTGCCTTTTGCCTTTGTTATATTATTAATTAATTGGAAATTATTAATATTCTTTCTGGACTTCCTTTCTCTCACCATTTTGTATTTTTGTTAAGATTTTTATGTATCGCTGTGTAACTAATTCCGTTAGTCTTACAGCACTATTTTACGTCGTATCTGGAACCTTCCATAGCGCTATTTAAGGACTGCCTCAATAAAGTTCTACAGGATGCAGCCTTCATTTTCAAAGCTGCCTTATCGTCCAGGCCGAAACCTCACCGCACGCACTGAGGGAGGTATTTTGAGGACATGTATCTCGCTTCACCTTCCTCGAGGCCGTTGACCCGGGCCTTGCTTGCTTGTTAAAACTGGGGCATGTCAAGTCGAGCGCTATTACGACACTCCTGTAGCTGGCTTGGTCGGCTTTTCTATTTTTCTACGGAATTGTATAAATGGCAGCCTGGACTTTGTATTTTGCACAAGGCTGTGCACCTAATTTATGAATATTTTATACTATGTTTTGGCCAGTCATCTCTAGTTCTGGAAGACGACTATTTTATGCAGCTGGTTTGCCTTTGAAGATTTTTCAATAGCACTGCAGTGCTGGACTATTTTGCTGGTCTCATATTTTGTAACCATTTTTTTAAAATTATTATCTCCCTGGTGGAGAACTTAGTGCTGTAAAGTCTTGTTTCAAACTTTGTAACCAAATTTAGAATCCTTGTTAGTCTATTGGTCTTGGAGACCACTTTTTCATAATATTTGGTAGCTCTAATATCTAATTATGCTATTCAAGTTTAATGTCGGTCTGGCTTGTGCCAGTCTTCAAACTTAATATATAACTATTTCAGACGTTCTGAATTTTTGGTCAGCTTTCATTAGACAACAGTCTTATTTATATTCATTATCTTGCGCACAACCGGTGACCGTTTTAGGCTCAAGGACCTGTGCACACTGCTAAAGCTTAGCTATTGTTAATGTTCAAAATCATTCAACCTTTTTATTGTTATTTTTCGAATATTATAATAAATGTTGTGACTGCTGATCCCTTACTTTTCTCATTTCTCGTAAAACTTAGGAAACCTACTCTGGTCTTTCCTAGTTTTCTCCACCACGAAAGGCATCGACATTTTCAACTGCACTGTAAGTGTTGTTGAAAATGCTTCCTTGCCATGGAACAAACTAGTTTCGATAGAAACAGATGGTGCACCATCTATGGTAGGACAAAATTCTGGAGTAGTTGGTCTCATAACACCAAAAAATGAAGACTCTCAATGTTGCTCACACACTTGTTCAAATTCACCGTATCATACATTTAGAAAATCTATATGCAAAAAGCATTGAATTGAACATTGTAATGACCGCAGTGGTTAGAAAAACTAACCTCATAAGATCAAGGGCCTTACGTCATCGGCAATTCAAGAAATTACTAGAAGAACGTGACAGTGAAATTGGTGATTTGCTTTATCATTGCGCTGTTCGCTGGCTTAGTCGAGGCAAAATATCGATGCGTTCTTTCAACTACGACAAGATATAGCTACATTTATGGAGCGACAAAGTGTGCCAGTCCCCGAACTAAAAGATCGCAGGTGGATTTGTGACCTCGCATTTCTTGCAGATTTAACAGCTCATTTGAACATTCTGAATATTTCTCTCCAGGGAAAGGGTTTAATAATTACAGAAATGTTTGATAGAGTGAAATCGTTCAAATTAAAATTGTGTCTGTGGGAGCGTCAGTTCATGAACAGAACTATTCCACATTTTCAAAAACTGCCTACAGTGTTTGAATGTGCAGCTGAGAATATTGATAGGTACGTCAAAATCATAAAAAAAAACCTTTATTCGACATTTGATTATAGATTTAACAATTTGGAGTGTGTGGAAACTGATTTTCAACTTTTAAGCACGCCATATTCAGTTATTGCAGATAACGTTGATTCAGACCTACAGTACAATTAGAGTTAATAGATTTACAATGTGATAGAGAACTAAGAGATAAATTTGTAAATAAGAAGTATTTGTGTGACTTTTATAGACATTTTTCACAAAGAAGGTTTCCCCGATTGCATTAGGTTTGAAGCAAGCATCTTGAGTATTTTCGGTTCCACGTATGCCTGTGAACGCTATTTTCTATTTCGAAAACAACCAAACCAAAACAGAGAAGCCAGTTGTTAGGTCACAATTTGAAGTGTGATCTTAAACTCAGTGTTTCTCAAACATTAACTCCAAATACTGAAAAACTAGTCAGCGAAAAAAGACTACAAAAATCAAGGAATCTCACGAGTGGCAACTGAGTATCGCTATCATGAGGTAAAACATATGTTTTGAGTTTACAGATCACTCTTTGTACTATTTTTGTTGTAAAACTGTACTGTTTGTTACTATTAGCACTCTATTTACAGTGGATGATATTGTAAAACACAGCAATTTTTTTGTTCAATATCGGTTCCGAAGAAGCACCGAAAAAACAAGTTTAGTTTATGTATGTAGAAATAAAGTTGCTTTATAACTCTTATGCTACTTCATAACAAAGTTACGTTACAATAAAGTATGTGGAGAGAAATATGTACTACACATACCGCATTGTACTACCTGAAGCCCTTGGGCCTCCCCCTACGAATGACCTGTTTCCCCTTGCCCCTCTAGCCATCACTTCTCAGTTACAGTTAGGGACGGGCTGCGAACGGAGTCGCGAAGAGTCGAGACTGCTACCTCTGGAACCGACACTCTCGACTCCAGTGTCGACTCCACTAATGCAGTAACGCCATCTATCAACTATTGTCGGAACTGCTTGGAATTATAGTTCCACGTTCCTCCCTTGGTAACTCGTGATACGATGAATACAAGATGATTATTAGCCAGCAAACATTAAATATTGTTTCGAGATTTTATCATCGTTAGTGGTTAATGTTGTAGGTCTATTTTTGCGACGATGATGATAATGACGACGATAATTGTAGTGGTAATAATAATCTGACAGTATAATTTTACATAATCGCCAATATTGACCCAACGAGTTCAGCTCCGCGGTGTGGGGGGCAACGCATGCGCCTGTCACGCGGCGGTCCCGGGTTCGATACTCGGCCGGGTTAGGTTTTTAAATTGTAAATGATAAATACCCCTGGCCTGGGGCGTAAAACAGGAAAAAAAGAAGCGAGTGCTTAGAGTACGGTTTTACAACAAATATTTTACCAAACATTGTGCGTCATAATAGCCGCCTCCGCAGTCTAGGGATGCCCCGGGATCGATTCCGGCCAGGTCAGGGATTTTTACCTGTATCTCAGGCTTCGTGATCACCTTGAGGTAGAGACCGGGTCTAGAAAGCCAGGAATAACGGTCGAGAGGATTCGTCGTGCTGAACACACGTCACCTCGTAATCTACTGGCCTGCGAACTGGGCAGAGGTCACTTGGTAGGCCAAGGCCTACCAGGGCTGACGCGAAAAGGGGCTTTTGTGTATACTACTACTACTACTACTACTACTACTACTACTACCACTAATAATAATAATAATAATAATAATAATAATGATAATGATAATAATAATAATAATAATAATAATAATAATAATAATAATAATAATAATAATACAAGACTTAACGTGGTCCTTGAATTATAATGATAATCTACAACCTGTTTTCCAGTCAGTGACCGGGTCAGGAATGGAATGAATGAAGCCCCCATCCAGCGGCGAGGATAGGAATTGTACCGGTTGCCGAGGCCTGTGGCACTCCTCTGGGTCAATGATGAATGACTGACAGATAAAATGAAATGATGTTGGGGAGTGTTACTAGAATGGAACATGACAGGGAAAACCGGAGTACCCGGAGAAAAACAAACCTCACGTGGAGTGGCCGGGATTTGAACCATGGAATCCAGTGGTGAGAGGCCAACGCCCTGCCGGCTGAGCCACAGAGGCTTTTAATGGTGTAATCTATGATCGAATTATGTTAGAGGATTTACCCATATTATATTTGTTTTCATCGTTCATGTGCAATTCATAATGATTTACCATCGATATCTGTTTATCAGTTTCCTGATCACGACAAATAACGACGTGAAATTAAATGTCCGTGGTCTGCTATGTCGATACTTTCTGACATGACACGTTTAATTTTATTTCAACTACACCGTTACGCTCGTCGTCTTCGTTAACGATACCGTACTTCACTCTACAATACTCTTAAAAATCCCAATACCGGGCGAGTTGGCCGTGCGCGTAGAGGCGCGCGGCTGTGAGCTTGCATCCGGGAGATAGTAGGTTCGAATCCCACTATCGGCAGCCCTGAAGATGGTTTTCCGTGGTTTCCCATTTTCACACCAGGCAAATGCTGGGGCTGTACCTTAATTAAGGCCACGGCCGCTTCCTTCCAACTCCCAGGCCTTTCCTATCCCATCGTCGCCATAAGACCTATCTGTGTCGGTGCGACGTAAAGCCCCTAGCAAAAAAAAAAAAAAAAAAAAATCCCAATGGGCAAATGAGCAGCAACATGTACGATCTCTATGTGTATGATATTTCATGTTATTTTCCGCGCATCGACACGCAAGCAGCCCCGCAATGATAGTCAAGTTCGCTTGGAGTCGAGAGGCTTCATGCGAACCGGAGTCGATGGAGTCGACGCTCTCGATTCCAGGCTTCAGTCGCGCCCATCCCTAGTTACAAAATACACTGACTGACAGAGCAAATGCAACACCAAGAAGGAGTGGTCAGAAGTTTATGCCAATTGCAGGGTAGACTGACGTCACTGAGGTATGCTCATGATGTGAAATGCGCCGCTGTGCTGCGCACGTAGCGAGCGATAAATGGGACACGGCGTTGGCGAATGGCCCACTTCGTACCGTGATTTCTCAGCCGACAGTCATTGTAGAACGTGTTGTCGTGTGCCACAGGACACGTGTATAGCTAAGAATGCCAGGCCGCCGTCAACGGAGGCATTTCCAGCAGACAGACGACTTTACGAGGGGAATGGTGATCGGGCTGAGAAGGGCAGGTTGGTCGCTTCGTCAAATCGCAGCCGATACCCATAGGGATGTGTCCACGGTGCAGCGCCGCCTGTGGCGAAGATGGTTGGCGCAGGGACATGTGGCACGTGCGAGGGGTCCAGGCGCAGCCCGAGTGACGTCAGCACGCGAGGATGGGTGCATCCGCCGCCAAGCGGTGGCAGCTCCGCACGCCACGTCAACCGCCATTCTTCAACATGTGCAAGACACCCTGGCTGTTCCAATATCGACCAGAACAATTTCCCGTCGATTGGTTGAAGGAGGCCTGCACTCCCGGCGTCCGCTCAGAAGACTACCATTGACTCCACAGCATAGACGTGCACGCCTGGCATGGTGCCGGGCTAGAGCGACTTGGATGAGGGAATGGCGGAACGTCGTGTTCTCCGATGAGTCACGCTTCTGTTCTGTCAGTGATAGTCACCGCAGACGAGTGTGGCGTCGGCGTGGAGAAAGGTCAAATCCGGCAGTAACTGTGGAGCGCCCTACCGCTAGACAACGCGGCATCATGGTTTGGGGCGCTATTGCGTATGATTCCACGTCACCTCTAGTGCGTATTCAAGGCACGTTAAATGCCCACCGCTACGTGCAGCATGTGCTGCGGCCGGTGGCACTCCCGTACCTTCAGGGGCTGCCCAATGCTCTGTTTCAGCAGGATAATGCCCGCCCACACACTGCTCGCATCTCCTAACAGGCTCTACAAGGTGTACAGATGCTTCCGTGGCCAGCGTACTCTCCGGATCTCTCACCAATCGAACACGTGTGGGATCTCATTGGACGCCGTTTTCAAACTCTGCCCCAGCCTCGTACAGACGACCAACTGTGGCAAATGGTTGACAGAGAATGGAGAACCATCCCTCAGGACACCATCCGCACTCTTATTGACTCTGTACCTCGACGTGTTTCTGCGTGCATCGCCGCTCCCGGTGGTCCTACATCCTACTAAGTCGATGCCGTGCGCATTGTGTAACCTGCATATCGGTTTGAAATAAACATCAATTATTCGTCCGTGCCGTCTCTGTTTTTTCCCCCAACTTTCATCCCTTTCGAACCACTCCTTCTTGGTGTTGCATTTGCTCTGTCAGTCAGTGTACTTCGTTTCGCAGCCCGAGCAGAGTGTGTGACATCACACGTACACGCAGTTGACTGACCCCGCGGTAACACTGGTTAATTTAGCTTGCCTTAATACTAGTCACGGCTTCACCACAGCATAACAGATCACGAAACTACAAACCAATATTACGTCGCAATCTGACGACATCATCTGAAGCTCTGTGCCTCTGGTTAGTTTGTAGCAGGCAGCCAAGATGCTCACGGCGGCTTGGAAAGGGGTGAAAAGAGGAATCTAGTGAATGCTGCCAGACTGCTGTTGGAGAAACATGTCTTGGGTGTTTCAGATGTGTTCCCTGGAAAAAAGTTTCGATACAATATCTAGAAAAGCCGGTTCATTGATAACGGAAATATTACTTGAGGGAGAAAGAAGGTAAATGTGAGAAAAGGTTTTTTTCTTCTTTCTCCTCGCTTTGCCATCGATGTATATGATAAATGACGTCGTGGTTGTTACGTTGCTGATACAGTTTCTCCGGGGTTAGCGGAACGTTGTTGTATTTTGTGTTCCAACATCAATGGAGCCGTAAAGTTGTTGTGGCCTCATCTGTTGGGGCCTGCTGTTCATAAGCCTTCCTCTTTCTCGTACCCGAGGAACTGAAGATCAAGCGCTTTTTTGGCAACAGAGTTTTAACTCGCACTTCACCTTCTCGAACCATGTTACTCTCCACGACTGTCTCTTTCACGTGAAACGTGTTTTTGATGCGCTGATTTCGTATGTGATCTTTCTTCGAAACTCCTCCTTACGTTCTAACAATCTCCATCATATTCAGACGACGCTTATGGTGTCTGACATTTCATAGCGTTAGTTTTCTGCCATATACAGCTCCCCTTTAAACTTCGGTGGCATCCTCTCATCGAAGAACACAGGGAAATTTTATTTCCATGTGAGTCAGCCTACACGGATCCTGTAATTTACACCATCTCATCCACTAAAATTTTCCAACATGGAGAGAAGGTATGAAAAACCACCACATTTTGGCACTGATTGGTGTCCAGCAAAATATCTGGCGTTGGAGACGCAGGATCTTAAGAAGCGCGGTGACGCTCTCAGGTCTTTGAGCGATTCTCTTTCCGTCAATTGCCTTTGAACACTTTTAACAAGACGGGCATTTTTGATTTCCAGTGTCAGAAAATTCATGATAATGATGAAAAAGAGCGGCTAAGAACACTGCCCTGATGGACGCCAGCTTTGATTAGACACTGTTTTGATATAACTGCAGTGCACGGGTTGTCACATCCTTGTACATAACCCGAATTCAATTTACATAAGATTTAAGCCATGAGCGGAAGAAAACATTCTAAATCTTACAAAATATGAAGTAATATGAAAATTTTCTTGCCTGCTGCCATTTCTTGATAGATACAGTACTTTTGTATCCATCTCTTAGCACAGGCCAGAGTAAAGTGTAGCTTCCACCGAAGTCCCGGTCTCATCCATGGCTGTGACAATATGGAAGCTGCTGGGGTATGGGTGATGCTGAGTAATGACATTCAGAGCACGACTAGTGCATCTGAGTGTTATGAAATGTGTTGCTCATAGGGTCAGTCGTGCTGCAATAGCACTTTCTGACCCAGTGAGGAAAGCAATGGAAAACTACCTCACTCCTCGTCTTGTCTAGTACGCCTCATTTTGGTACTGCCATTGGCTTTTGCGGTTTCCTTATAACCGCATAACCTTTGGTGGTGCTATCTGAGGATCCAACCAGCCTCTGGGCTGATGACCTAACAGACGGATGAAAATTTTCATTAAATATGATGAAACATGAAAAATAATTTCGCCTGAATTGATATTGCAGATCGTAGAATTGTTCTCATAGTGCTATGAGTCATGGTTCAGAATATGAAAATACATATGTTTCCTTTCTCTACTCAATATATACATTGTTGCAGTATAATGATAATATTCGTAGACCGCGAATCTAATGAAGCTAGATTAGAACCACCACCACTCAGTAAAGTACATTTTAAATAAGCAAGCCTACGTCAGGCACAGTTACCTATTCCTTGCTGTCTTTTACAACCTGGGCGCGTATTGATCTGAACAACAGAATAACAAACTCATCAAAAGTAACACGTCAATGCCCAGCTATGTGGCTAATAGCGAAGTCCAAAAGAGTTAAGTTACGTCAGCTTCGTGTCGATAGATTTACTAACTCGAGAAAGAAATCCTGTAGGACAAAACTGCAGCAACTCAACGTCTCCAAAATCCTTAAAAAAAGTAAGCAGGACGTGAAACTAATGAAATTATCGCTATTAAGTTAGTACTTGGCAGACTTTTGATTTAATATATTTCTTTTGTGGACATCCATACGCAAAATATTTCACGTTTTTCAACGCTTTCACTCTTACGAAGTGATATGCAGTACTGGATCTTTGGCATGGTCTCCAAAGGATGAAACACGAGTGACCTTCTATCCACCACCCGATCCGTGCCACTGGTTTTTCTCCATATAGCAGGGAGCTTGAATAAGAATTCTGAGGCCATGAATAACTCAGTTAAAGACTTCTACATCCATATATCAGTATTTCACCTACTAATTATTATTTCATCAAGGAAGAACTATTAAAAATCCAAGATAACTATCACTTTCTATCAGAAGGCATGATTGACATACAAAGTACAGATGAACACAAGAATTCCTTCATTAGCCTAATAACTTAAAATATCTACTGGGATGGGAATGCCAACGGAAGACAAACGAATCCATTAGAAGATGAAGTTGTCTGCAAGAAGACTGGCTCAGTGGCTTGATGCAACATTCACTTCTAAGGATTAGTAAACGACTTCACAAGGAGGAAAAATTATATTACTTTTCTTTTCTTGCTAGTGGCTTTACGTCGCACCGACACAGATAGGTCTTATGGCAACGATGGGATAAGAAAGGAAGTGGCCGTGGCCTTATTGAGGTACATCCCCAGCATTTGTCTCGTGTGAAAATGGCAAACAACGGAAAACTATCTTCAGGGCTGCCGGCACTATTTCCTGGATGCAAGCTCACAGCCGCGCGCCCCTAGCCGCACGACCAGCTCGCCCGGTAAGTTATAGAAAAACCTTATCTTAAACTTCTTCGACCAATAACAATAATAATATGAAGAAGACAATGGTCTCAGGTGCCGTGTGCTAGCGTTATGATTTGACGCCATCCTGGCTCTATGCATACCAATTTCGACTATCGTTTTAGACTACGAGATGGCGGAGAAGTATTTCTGTTTGGTGATCTGTGGCTGAGTTTTAATTCAATAATTAATTAATTAAAGTATTACTATAGATAGACATCGTACGACTTAGAATGCGGAATGATCTCTTTTTTCGTCCTTCAAATATCCAACTACCTCCACTGACCTCTGACACTGATCCACAGAGGTATGAAAATGTTCCATTTCAGACACGTGTCGGGACAAAGCAGATTTTCAACACGACACGTTCACTACAGTGGTAGCCATAAGAAGAAACAGATAGTAGTAGCACTGTTATTATATTCGAAAGATGTAAATATCTAGAATTTACAATAGTTAAATTGAAGAAAATTTAAAATAAAATGCAACAATAAATTTAAACTTAAAATACAAGCATAAATGTTGAATAGATTATAGTTGTCTTCTAACAGAAGCATAGCACGATGGGAAAACGCAATAGCTGTTATTGTAACCGTAAGAGTTGAAATACAAAGCAAGAAATATTCTCAAACGTCCTGAACCTCGAAAAAAATGTTCGAAGGGAACCCAATATTTCCCGCTCGATAGCTGCAGTCGCTTAAGTGCGGCCAGTATCCAGTATTCGGGAGATAGTAGGTTCGAACCCCACTGTCGGCAGCCCTGAAAATGGTTTTCCGTGGTTTCCCATTTTCACACCAGGCAAATGCTGGGGCTGTACCTTAATTAAGGCCACGGCCCCTTCCTTCCCACTCCTAGCCCTTCCTTGTCCCATCGCCGCCATAAGACCTATCTGTGTCGGTGCGATATATAGCAACTAGCAAAAAAAAAAAAAAAAAAAAAAATCCCGCGAATGATTTTTAGTTACGTCTCCGTTAAGGAAGGATTTTCTTAGTATCCGATTCATTTTATACGAATTCAGTCAACATAAGCATTAAACTGATCTCTTCCACGACATATTACATTAAAACACTTGCAAATGTTTGATGTATGAAGTTACAGAAATCTATTGAAGTGCATAAATTTTCTTCTCTGGTTAATCGAAGAAACGTTCATCATAAGGTATTTGTAAGCAAAATAATAAGCGACATGATAAGCTAAGGAAATGACTATATCATTAGAGTGAATATTAGTGCGAAGTAGACTAATTTAAGGACGTTCCAAATCAAAGAAATTCACCTACAGTGAGCAGTTTAGTAAAATAGTACCGAGCTCGATAGCTGCAGTCGCTTAAGTGCTGCCAGTATCCAGTATTCGGGAGATAGTAGGTTCAAACCCCACTGTCGGCAGCCCTGAAAATGGTTTTCCGTGGTTTCCCATTTTCACACCAGGCAAATGCTGGGGCTGTACCTTAATTAAGGCCACGGCCGCTTCCTTCCCACTCCTAGCCCTTCCCTGTCCCATCGTCGCCATGAGACCTATCTGTGTCGGTGCGACGTAAAGCAACTAGCAACAAAAAAAAAAGTAAAATAGTATAAGCAAGCTTGTATTTCTAAGAGACTACTGATATCGTGATCATTTCCGTGGAACCTGCAGGATTTACACTGATTCTAAACCACAGGGATGTGAATATTCTTTGAAAATATACGACGTGCACTTTGTAGAATGCGAAAGGGAGCCATTTTGCCCAAAACGACGTGGATGACATGGCTTAGTGACTGAACTTCCTATGTACTGTAGATCACACGGAATTTACTGTTACTAATTTGATACAGAATGCTGTGAGAAATTTCACAGCCGATAACAAAAACAAGTAATATTGAAGAGGTAGGCAATGAAAGAAGAGTTGGTTACTTGCTGTATGTGGCTGTGGAAATGATCTCCTGGCCTTTTTTACAGGCTAATATATTTGAGACTGAGTGGTTAAGGGAACCATGTTCATTAAAATATCTGATCAACAGGCTTCTAGCGCTCCATAGAGCACCTGCCTACTTTTGTTGCTAGTAATCGGTGTTCAGAACAACAGAGACAGTGATTATAATTAATCGATGCAGATATGCAAATATCTATAACGCAAATGTATTCCGTAACACAAAATTTCCTTCAGACTTCCTTACTGTTCATTTCAAAGTGAATTAGGATAACACCTAAGAGGAAGAAAATCCAAATCATAGCGCTGAAATCTGCTTGAGTTATCTCTAATTAATTTAGTCAAGAAACAGTGCAGTATATATTCAAACTGGAATATGTATATTTGGTGTATGTTGGTTATGTAGTGGAAAATTGCGCTCTTGGGCAACTGACATTTTAAGAGCACGCGTTAAATTTGCCCAAGAGTATGCATTTGAAATAAAAGTGAAGGTAATATTCACGAAAAATAACTTTATTTAAGTATTCAGTACATATATTGTTAGATTTAAACCTCACATAAAAGAGGCATTTAAAAAAATACTATATTCATAAAAAAAAGGCAGGGAATCACATTCCGTTATAATTCGTATAACTTGTTCATTTTCTAACAGTATGAACAGAAATGTTAGTAAGGAGTTCTATTGCCAACCGAGTTGGCCGTACTGTTACAGTCAGGCAGCCGTGAGCTTACATTCGGGAGATATTGTGTTCGAAGCCCACTGTTAGTAGCCCTGAAGATGGTTTTCCGTTGTTTACCATTTTCATACCAGATAAATTTTGGGGCTGTATCTTAATTAAGGTCACGGTCGCTTCCTTCCCACTCCTCGACCTTTCCTATCCCATTGTTATATTAAGACCTCTCTGCGTTGATACGACGTAAAACAAATTTCAACATATAGAAGAAAGTTGTATTATTAAGAGACCACCTTTTACTATCCTGATAATAAAATTGGTTTCACGTTTCATTAACTAATTTTTCGGATTTCGATGATGTTAAGGTGCCGAAATTTCGTGCCACGAGGGTTCCATTGGGTGCCGGTAAGTCTACCCATACGAGGCTAGTATACAGGGTGAAGCGTAATTCGCGCACTCGGGCGTCGCAGCGCGACTCCTCACATGCCAGCAATAAAAAAATCTCTCTTACAAAATTTCGTCTTGCGAGTATATCCGGCAGAAAAACGACGTTGAAGAGTAGCAATCTGGCAACACTGTAACCACATGTATGGTAACTACCTCTGTCAACAGCAGTTAGGCGTACTGTACAGTTGGTGCAGTGGATAGAGTTTTGGGTTACCATGCAGGAGGTCGAGTGGTCGATCCTGGGTTCAGGCATATGTTTTTTCTTTCGTAAATGTAGTCCAGGTTGTATGGTATCTGGCATCTTAATCGTCAACAGCGATTGTAGTGGGTCCTCAAGAAACAATTTGCACTTACATACTCTGATCCTAGAAATGGACGTTAGGGGCCGATGACCTCTGACGTTAGGCCCCTTAAAACAGCAAGCATCATCATCATCATCAGAAATGGACGAACAATCGTTTTCATTGGTCAGCTTTGAAAGGCGCCCTTTCCACGTCGTGAGCGTGAATTTATTCGCACCACTTCATCTACTAGATGTGAAACCTGTTTGTTTCCGCTGTTTATTTCTTATTAGTCTAACCAGGTATTTGTTGTTTCAGCGTTACAAAATGTTGTAAATGTAGGACACATGTCACCTCAGAAACGGTATCTTACTGTATTACAGTAGGTAATGTCAGTTGGAAATTAGCAAATAAAAAATGCGCCTCAACCCAGGATCGAACCATCGACCTCCTGCATGCCAACCAAAAACTCTACCCAATGCACCAACTGTACAGCACGACGTGAATGTGCTGACAGCGGTAGGTACCCTACATATGGTTACAGTGTTGCCAGAATGCTACTCTTCAACGTCCGTTTTGTACCGGATATACTCGCAAGACGAAATTTTAAGAGACATTTTTTTATTGCTGGCATGTGAGGAGTCGCGCTGCGACGCCCGAGTGCGCGAATTACGCTTCACCCTGTATATGAGCAGACACGTAGTGTCTACTGTACGTTGCCGGTATCGCCACCGACAACATACATATTCATTATTATACGCTTTATCAAAATCACATGTCCGAAAATATATGGTTGCCATCTAACACCGAAGAACAGAAATGATTTTTTTATGTCTTCAATTTGTTTTACTTCACTCCGACACGGATAGGTCTTATGGTGGCGATGGGATGGGAAAGACCTAGGAGTGGGAAGGAAGCATTTTTTTCCTAGTTGTTTTACGTCGCACCGACTCAGATAGGTCTTACGGCGACGATGGGAGAGGAAAGGGCTAAGAGTGGGAAGGAAGCGGTCGTGGCCTTAATTAAGGTACAGCCCCAGCATTTGCCTGGTGTGAAAATGGGAAACCACGGAAAACCATTTTCAGGGCTGCCGACAGTGGGGTTCGAACCTACTATCTCCCAAATACTGGACACTGGCCGTACTTAAGCGACTGCAGCTATCGAGCTCGGTTGGGAAGGAAGCGGCCATGGCCTTGATTAAGGTACAGCTCCAGAATTTGCCAGGTGTAAAAATGGGAAACTCATTTTCACACCAGGCAAATGCTGGGGCTGTACATCAATTAAGGCCACGGACGCTTCCTTCCCAGTCCTAGCCCTTTCTTGTCCCATCGTCGCCATAAGAGCTATCTGTGTCGATGCGACGTAAAGCCAATAGCAAAATAAAAATGGGAAACCACGGAAAACCATCTTCTGGTCTGCTGACAGTAGGGCTCGAACCCAATATCTACCGGATGTAAACTCACAGCTGCACGCCTCTAAGCGCACGGCCAACTCGCCCGGTAATAGAACTGATATATTGGATATACACAAGACGTCTTCCATGTTTCCGATTTACACCAAATGTTGCCTGCAGCGCTTCCACAGCAAACTCTCCCAGACTGGGTGTGAGTGACCTTTAGTACCGTGATGAGAGTGTATCGCACTTGGTGTCGTGCATTATTTGCCGCATAGACTTACTTACTTACTTACTTACTTAATCTGTTTACCCTCCAGGGTTGGTTTTAATTCGGACTCAGCGAGAGATACAACCTCTACCGCCTCAAGGGCAGTGTCCTGGAGCGGGAGACATTGGGTCGAGGGGAACGACTGGGGAGAATGACCAGTACCTCGCCTAGGCGGCCTCACCTGCTATGATGAACAGAGGCCTTATGGGGATGGGAAGATTGGAAGGGATAGACAAGGAAGAGGGAAGGAAGCGGCCGTGGCCTTAAGTTGGGTACCACCCCGACATTTGCCTGGAGGAGAAGTGGGAAACCATGGAAAGCCACTTCCAGGATGGCTGAGGATGGAATCGAACCCACCTCTACTCATTTGACCTCCGGAGACAGAGCGGACCCCGTTCCAGCCCTCGTACCACTTTTCAAATTTCGTGGCAGAGCCGGGAATCGAACCTGAGTCTTCGGGGGTGGCAGCTAATCACACTAACCACTACACCACAGAGGCGGACTGCAGCATAGACACAAAGGCAAACGAAGTTGTTGTTCTTTCCCAACACTCCTCAAGTATGGTTTATAAAAAGAATTATGAAGTATTCTCCTATGGTTGTGAATACAACGTATGTTATAGAGCCTTTCAAACCGCACCACAGGGCCACGCACATTTATTTCGAATGGCAGACCGATTCCTACGTCAAAAGTGGTTGGAGGTTTCCAAGGAGGTTTGAAGACATTTGAATGTGTTATAGTATACAGAATCATAGCGGTTGTGTGGTAGTGAAAAATTATCAAGACTCTTCAAAATCAGCACTTAGAAATATTTCTAAATTTGTTGTTACTATTCATATAATTCTATACACAGGATATTGTATTTGAGCCGATATTATTATAAATCTTTTGGCTAACTACAACTGCTGTATCATTCCTTGTTGTGCTGATGCCGTGATAGATAACCTTATATCCATCTCCAATCTCCTTTGACTTGGAATCTCACCACTTAGATTCCTGAACACAAGCAACGTCAAACTTTCTCTACTTCAGACTTGGAGCTAACCCTATACTGACTGTAGCGAAACTCAAAGGGACTAACTACTTTGGCTTGCCCCATCCATGAGCGGGTAGCCCTTGCCCATTTCTTATACCACCCGCAAGGAAAAGGCGCGCGTAGCTTCAGGGCAACGCCCTAGCATGATCCAAATTCCGATTTGATGTAGCCGTAGGTATGACGAAGGAGTACCTTAACCGACGCGTCGCTCCACTTGTCGTTAAGGGTATTTTTGCTGCTATTTTGTATTAGGCTGTCCCTAACCTGGGAAAAAACGCCTTTGGTAGACGCCCCTGACCTGGAGTACAGACGTTTCCTGATAGTTTTCAGTAACACTTCCTCCACTGAGGGTCTATCACCATCCTAAAGGAGCTCATCTGCCCGAAGCCGATGACTCCCTTAGGGCGTCAGGTCATTTCCCGCCGCCCAATACTCGGCGTTGAGTCGCTGACCGTACATTCTACTCTATTACTATCTCAGGAAAATCCTGGCCAGACGTGAAAAATTATTATTATTATTGTTGTATGTCCGGCGCTCCCTTCTCGCTCCACCAGCCAGCTGCACGCGCGCCTGTGTATCATTCTGCTAGCTTCGACGCGCAGCCCTCAGTGCGCGTGCCTGACCATCGAGTGTACTATAAATAGGAGCTCCCTGCCTGCTCACTCGCCCACTTGCCCCGGTGTCCAGCTCCAGAATACACCCTACGTCGAGCACGGAGGCTACTCCTCTTGAAAATGTGCTTCGACCAGGTGGACTGAATTTCTGGCAGTACGAGGTCTCACCTCTGGTCACCGCTCCCTTACCTGTTTCCGCTGCCTATGTTCCGTAATTCTTTTACAAGCCATTTTCATTCCCTAAGTTATGCAAGCTCCCTTAGTTTCGCTAGGTGGAAATTCTTCAATCAATTGAACTTGCTTTTTAGGAATTCAGGCACTTCAACAAACAAGGACTCTCAAAGACATTTATGTTAGTGTGCCAGATAGTTCTCGACTATCAACGTGTCAATTCACAAAGACTATCTTTTCAAGATAGAAGTGTATATAAAGACTGTAAACCTGTACATATTGTATAAAGACAGACTTTTCTCAAGATTCAATATTCCTTTTTGCTTCAAAATAAATTTCAGTTATTTGTGTAAATATCATAAAGTGAAGCAAATAAAAGTTGTGTTTGTAAATTTCAACCTTGGTTACAACACAACTCTATGGCGACGAGGTAAAAAAGCCCCAACCTACAATTCTTCGACCCCAGTTGCCAACTCTATAGCGACGAGGTAAAAAGCAACAAACTACACGTCATCAGCCCCAATCGCCAACTCTATAGCAACGAGGTAAACACAACACTACAATTCAACAGGCCCAGTTGTCAACTCTACGGCGACGTGCTAAACAACAACGACACTCCAACCAGTTCTGACACACAGCTTACCTTACTCATTCTTGCACGCATTTCGCAATGGCTACTGCGGAACAACTCGCTACGGTCTTCCAAGCCTTACAGCAGCAACAACAACAGTTTATGCAACAACAACAGGCAGCATTAATTCAGGCTATTCAAGCTATTTCTGTCTCTACACAGCCATCAGCTATTCCTCCGTTCTCTGCTTTTGATCCAGCTAAGGAAGAATGGTCAGTTTATTTAGCCCGTTTACAACAGCATTTCATCTGCCATTCTGTCACTGATGATCAACGCCGCCGCGCACTATTTCTTAGTTCGGTTGGCAATGCTACGTGTGAATTACTACGTAAATTAAGTCCGGAAGAACACTTATCTGAGGTACCCTTCACGCAGCTCTTGGCCCGTCTCACGGAACACTATGCCAAAGCTCCTCACATAGTGGCTGCTCGCTATAAATTTTTTCAGTGCAGAAAGCAACCCCATCAGACACATACTGAATGGATAACTGAATTGCGTGGTCTAGCTAAACCCTGCCAGTTCATCTGCTCCAAGGACGGTTGTGGTTCATCCTACACTGATTCTCTCATTCGGGACATGATAATTTTACATACTCCTGAAGACAAAATACGTTTTGACGCTGTCAAGCAGAGTAACCCTTCTTTAGAAGACGTCCAGCGTATTGCTACGGTTTATGAGCTTACTACCAAGACTGCCGCAGCCATAGCTTCTCCACACGAAGTTGCACAAGTCTCGCCTCAGGCCCGCAAGTCCTCTGCTACAGTGAACCGTACGGATAAGGCGCTCTCCACCAAGCATTCTCGCCAGGTTCCCTCTCGTAATGCTACACGGAAGCCCAATTCTAAAAGCACCTCGAAACTCCTGCCTTCCTGCCGAGGTTGTTTCAAGCATCATGAACGTCGTGACTGTCGTTTTTTCAAAGCTACTTGTGAACGATGTAATAAACTTGGACACATTAAGACTGTCTGTCAAAGTTCGCTCCGCCCTGCTAAGACTACTGCAGCACGCCGGAAGCATATACAGCCCCGCCAAGACATGGAAGTTGATCAGATCAATCTTATTCTTCCCATAAAGGATTCTCACAAAATCATCATTCCTCTCTCATTCTCTGATCGATCTGTCGATTTTCAATTAGACACTGGATCCCCTGTCTCTATTATTAACCTGACTACCTACCACGACTTAGGTTCACCTTCATGCTCTCCAGCTGACATCCAGCTCGTGACATTTAACAAGAAGAACATTGACATCAAAGGTCAAATCAAGCTTCAGGCTAGTTATAAAGGAATTCAGAAGGCCATTCCTCTTCTCGTAGTTAACAACTACACTGCATCAAACATTATGGGCATGGATCTATTTAACTTATTTGGTTTCCAGATACATGACAACATTAACGTCGTATCTACATTGCATCCTACTTCTGACGTTACCGCTCTCCTAGCGCAGTTTCCTGAAGTCTTCGACTCTCAACTCGGAACAGCAAAAGACTATACAGCTCACATACAGCTGAAATCCGGAGCTAAGCCTCGCTTCCTCAAAGCTCGTCCAGTACCCCTAGCACTTCAAGACCAGGTCATGAAAGAATTAGAACGATGTATACAAACTGGAATTGTTGTACCAGTTACTTCTAGTCAATGGGCTACTCCACTCGTGGTAATCAAGAAACCTGATGGTAATGTTCGACTTTGTGGCGATTTTCGATCTACAGTCAACGCACAACTCGACACAGATATCTTTCCTATTCCACGTCCAGAAGACTTATTCCGTCGTCTCTCTGGTGGACAATTCTTCTCTCGAGTTGATCTTAAAGAAGCATATCTCCAGCTCCTTTTAGACGAAGAATCTAAGAAATTTCTCACACTCAACACTCCTCTCGGACTGCTCCAGCTCCAGCGGCTCCCATTCGGTGTTTCATCCTCAGCGGCTATTTTTCAGCGCTATTTGGCTCAACTCACCGCCTCCATTCCCGGTTGTGCTAACTACCTGGATGATATTATTGTTACTGGAAAAGATCATCAGGAACATCTAACCAATCTACGCCTCCTTCTCCAGAAATTGAAAGACAATGGCTTACGAGCGAATCTCGCTAAATGTACCTTTTTTCAGCCTCAAGTTCACTACCTAGGACATATACTTGATAAGAATGGAATTCGTCCTAGTACACAGAATGTCGCAGCGATAGTAAACATGCCAGCACCTCAGAACCTCAAGCAGCTTCAGTCCTTCATAGGCAAAGCGAACTATTATAATAAGTTCATTCCACGCTTCGCTACAGTGGCAGCTCCATTAAACGCTCTACGTAAAAAAGGTGTTAAGTTTCAGTGGACTCCGCAATGCCAACAGGCATGGAAAACAATCAACAACGCCTTAATTCAAGCTATACAACTCACTCATTTTCAGCCCGACAAGATCATCACGCTAGCTACTGACGCTTCAGACTACGGTGTCGGTGCCGTTCTCTCCCAGAAGGATCGTCATGGACAAGAACGCCCCATCGCCTTCGCTTCGAAAACACTTACTGACCATCAACGTCGATACTCACAGATAGAGAAAGAAGCTTTAGCCATCATCTTTGGTATTCGCCGTTTCAATGAATATCTCTATGGCAACCATTTCCTGATCATTACCGATCATAAGCCTCTCGTACACTTATTCCATCCTGGTAATAAGATCCCAGAGAATTCCCTCAGAAAGCTTCAAAGATGGTCCATGTTCCTTTCTGATTATTCCTATCAGATTGTATATCGAGCCACATCCCAGCATTGTAATGCTGATGCCCTCTCCCGCTTACCCGTTGGTCCTGATACTGCCTTCGATTCTCAAGAATCTGAATGTCTTCAGTTGGACATCGAACTTGAAGATACTGTATCCAGTTTTCCTATTGATGCTACCTGCATAGCTAAAGCTACGGATAAGGACAGTACACTTGCTACTGTACGTACTTACATTCGCAACGGTTGGCCTCTTCAGAGCACACTTCCTGCCCACCTGGCACCTTATCATCGTATGCAGCATCGTCTCACGACTCGTGCCGGAGTTGTATTACTAGAAGCAGGCACCATCTTCCGAGTGGTTATCCCACTTAGCCTACAGAAACAAGTTCTCGAATTATTACACCAAAGCCATTGGGGTATCTCCAGAACAAAGCAACTCGCCCGTCAACACTGCTACTGGCCCGGTATTGATGCCGCCATCGAAAAGCTAATACGTCATTGTGAGCAATGTCAAACGACTCAGAACGCCCCGTCTTCTGATCTTGCTTCATGGCCTCCTGCTACTACTCCATGGGAACGAGTTCACATCGATTTCGCAAGTCCTTTCCTCAATTCCATGTGGTTAATAGTCATCGATTCACTGTCAAACTTTCCATATGTAGTGGATATGCATTCGACTACTACAACCGAAGCTACCATTCGTGCTCTCCAGAAAATCTTTACTACAGAAGGTTTACCGCAAGTACTCATTTCGGACAACGGACCTCAATTTACAGCTACTGCTTTTCAGAACTTTTGTACACATAATGGCATTCGTCATATCCTAGCACCACCTTTTCACCCTCAATCTAATGGTGAAGCTGAACGCTTCGTACAAACATTTAAAAGAAGTATGAAGAAAGCTGTCTCTTCAGGCTTAACTAAAGACCAAGCCTTGCTCCAACTCTTAAACAACTACAGAACTCTGCCCGGCGCTGATAATATCACTCCTGCACAGAAGCTCCATGGACGACCTCACAGAACTTTACTTTCTCTGTTACAGCCTCTTCCGGCCCAGCATAAGACCTCACCAACGAAGTTCTCCCTCAACGACAAGGTCTACACCAGGACATTCAAATCCAACCCACTCTGGATACCTGGAGTCATCTGCAGATCTTTGGGTCATCGTCTATACGAGATACAGACTACGGAGAAACGTATCTGCCGCCATCAAGATCAGATACGTCTGCGCTACCGCCCCTGTCCAGCTATTGATGCTATTGCTAAACCTGATAAATCTATTGCTGAACGCGCTTTAGATCATTTAATAACAATGGGTTCCTTTCAGGACGAGCCAGCGCCACTCCGCCCAGTTCCAGCTCCGGACAATACAACAGAGAAATCAGCAGCTCCGCCCCAGCATCGCAGTCGCCGCCAGCGCCGCCGCCGTTTCACGCCGTACCGGCGTATTTAGGAGGGGAGGGTGTTGTATGTCCGGCGCTCCCTTCTCGCTCCACCAGCCAGCTGCACGCGCGCCTGTGTATCATTCTGCTAGCTTCGACGCGCAGCCCTCAGTGCGCGTGCCTGACCATCGAGTGTACTATAAATAGGAGCTCCCTGCCTGCTCACTCGCCCACTTGCCCCGGTGTCCAGCTCCAGAATACACCCTACGTCGAGCACGGAGGCTACTCCTCTTGAAAATGTGCTTCGACCAGGTGGACTGAATTTCTGGCAGTACGAGGTCTCACCTCTGGTCACCGCTCCCTTACCTGTTTCCGCTGCCTATGTTCCGTAATTCTTTTACAAGCCATTTTCATTCCCTAAGTTATGCAAGCTCCCTTAGTTTCGCTAGGTGGAAATTCTTCAATCAATTGAACTTGCTTTTTAGGAATTCAGGCACTTCAACAAACAAGGACTCTCAAAGACATTTATGTTAGTGTGCCAGATAGTTCTCGACTATCAACGTGTCAATTCACAAAGACTATCTTTTCAAGATAGAAGTGTATATAAAGACTGTAAACCTGTACATATTGTATAAAGACAGACTTTTCTCAAGATTCAATATTCCTTTTTGCTTCAAAATAAATTTCAGTTATTTGTGTAAATATCATAAAGTGAAGCAAATAAAAGTTGTGTTTGTAAATTTCAACCTTGGTTACAACAATTATTATTATTATTATTATTATTATTATTATTATTATTATTATTATTATTATTATTATTATTATTATTATTATTACCCAGGGTTCGTTTTCCGGCGAAATCAAGGATTTTAATTCTGGACTGAGGCGTAGAACGGGGTTCACTTGATGCGAGATTTTCTGAAGCTCTTAGTTACAGGAAGAAAGCGCGCACTGAGGAGATGGCGCTACTGACCTAGTATACATAGACGAACACTGCTTACCGCGGTTACAACAGTATCGGGAAATTGTCACTAAGATCGTTGTTTCTGAAAAATATGATGATGAGGATGGTGATGTGATGGTGATTGAACTAGGAGCTCCAGTCACGACGACAGACTGTTTCCGCAAAGGTCATGAAGGCTCTTAGAGAAGTGGAAGTAAAGGATTCCACTATTCGTATCCTCAGGGTTTGGGTGGTTAGCTCTATGTATGTTCGTCCGTCTTTACCCCTAGAAATTAACCTGGTACATAACTTATGTTTCAAGTAGGTTGGGTGAATCCCAGAACCATGTGGCTTTCTATTTTGGAAATCTCGATCCTGAATTCTTCAATTTCCTAAAGGGAACTGGGACCAATGTCTTTAAGGTGAACCAAGCACACCTTTACTGCCACGGTTAGGCAGCCCCTTACAACAAGAGAGACCAGTAATATCCACATGACTTCACAGTATATTTAGTAGAATTTCTCATATACGGCATGTTTCTGAGTATTGTAAATACAGCCTACTGATATTAAAACTTCGTGTTGGTCTACATGTTACCCAGGCTTTGGTTTGAACACTTACTAAAACATTTGGTTTTGATTTTGTGTATACTTGCCTTCATGTATCTCGGCGGTTCGATGTGCGGAGAGGGCTAGATTGAGGGCGAGGTACAGCTGTCAATGCGAAAGTGTTATGCAGTCTAAAGGAAAGAGGGAGTACCAGCTGTTCCGAATGAATATGATTGGTCTCAAGAAATCCTACCTCCTTCACATGTACTGCGCGCATTATCTCATCTGTCATACT
The DNA here is from genome assembly GCF_040414725.1 of Anabrus simplex. Classification (NCBI taxonomy): domain Eukaryota; kingdom Metazoa; phylum Arthropoda; class Insecta; order Orthoptera; family Tettigoniidae; genus Anabrus; species Anabrus simplex. The sequence continues at coordinate 1,606,612,428 of NC_090265.1, read as the reverse complement.
TTAACTCCAGAAATTATATGTTATGTTTGAATGTGATTTGAAGAAATATTTTAGTAAGAACGGGGCTTTTTTAAAGGAAAAAGTAAATTATTTCGGAAGTCATTGCCAACGCTGTAAATCAGAGATTGATATAGGCCCATCCGTTTCCCTGTTACAACGCAAGTGAAGTATTATGCTCCTCCGAGCACTCAATGAGTAAGATCGCAAATACGTTTTTCTGTATGTTAAGTATTAAAGGTTCACATCGCCATTGCAGTTCTCTGCAACAACAGAAGCAGAAGAATATAGCTGAGAGAAATGTCTCGCCCATCAAAGGTGTGATGTGGTAACGGAGCACAAGAGAGGCTACGGACCCCGAAGGTTTACGGAGTATATTGTTCTATTAAACGTCTTGTGATGGTTGAGGATGATGCCATTATCGTGCTGGAAATGACCACTTCAGCGCTGGGGCTGGAAATGGAGTTCTCAGCTTTGTGTCTGAGAGTAGCACTGTATGTTCGCTATATAATTGTACATTTAAGACGTTGCGGAAGGGTTTCAAAACTTTAAAGCCTTTCATCGTATCCTCTTCAGAAGACTGCTCATGATATAACATAATGCAAAAGGATGAAGATCGCCTCGCTATATTTTTCCACGACACGGAAATGGGCGGTAGAGCCGTACAATGGGAATGAGACGAGAGCGTTGAAAGACATTTCATCACAGCTACTGAAAACAGAAGGTGCGAAAAGGATATATTGCAAATAACAGAAGTAAAAGTAATCTAACAGTAATTTCCGAACAGCTCATACGCTAGCGCAGATGATAAGAGTAAGCCTAGAAGAATACTTGCATAACCTGCCGGGATGAGCGGCTCCGGCGATAGAACACTGGCTTTCAGAGCCCAAGTTGGTGTGTTTCCAATCTTCATTCTCAGCAGAGCAAGTATAAATTAAACTGTTCACAAGTTCACGGAAACAACCTGGCCCAATTTCACTCAGATCTATACGGATGGGTCTAAGACTTTAAAAGGAATCGCTGTCCTTCATCACAAAATTCGGTACCAATTTCATTACCCCATAAAGCATCTATATTCTCTCCGAACTCTTAGCAAGACTATCAGCTGTTCCTTACAGCATGCAACACTTCAAAATAGTTTGATTCTTACCTATTCCCAAGCGTGCTACAAAATCTTGAAAACACCCGCTGGAACTGTTGAACGAATAATTATATAACAGAAATACTAAAAGAAGTTTTCGAAGCAACACACAGAGGAACAGTAATCCATTTATTGTGGATTAAAAGTCATGTTGGCATCTTAGATAATGAAATGGTGGATGGGTTGGCAAAGGAAGGAATACTGCAAGGCCTGTTTCAAGAAATAAAACTGCCGTATACAAACTTCCACCAAACAATGGCAAATGAAACATAAGGGGAGTGGACAAACGAATGGAATATTGCCCGACGTACGAAGGGTAAGCGCTACGCAAGTATTCAACCTAGCATACATATTATCTCCTACCCGAAGACACTTCACTTCCATCATTAGGATAAGGCTCGGACATGCATACTATACAAACCGTTTAGACAGAATTAATGTTATTGAATCGTCCAACCGTCCATCAGATCCCGGTGAGGTTGCATATACGAACCACCTAATACTGACTTGTAGAAAATACTCACAACAGCAAGAAAATTTATTCCAAGCGCTTACAAAATTGCACGTATCTTTACCAACCAACAACCAAGTTCTGATACCAAAATACAGCGTCACATAGTTCAGTTTTCAATCTAGGATAACCTCAACTTGCGAACGGTTCAGTCAGTCAGTTCTTTTAAACCATCCTCAGTCATCACCCATCTCCCTTCATCGTGGCTTATCGTCCAGCAGAGAAACTCGCCATGATAGACCACATTGTGCGAAGTGTTCGAACCTCAAATTCTCCTTAATGTTTCGGATCGAACAAACAAATATTTCCAAAAAGTTGGTGCGTTTCATACCGATTCAGGCCGGTGGCATTTGAAGGTGCTCATATACACCAGCCTCGTGTTGAAAGATTTACCAGCAAGAAACAGAACTCCCATGGGCAATATTCCAGCACCTTGGCTTCTCTAGAAAGCAGAAAAGTAGTTAGAGTGGCGTGATACAAAAATATAAATACCTAACATTGCTCCCCCTTTGTGGCAAACAAGCGAAAGTGTCAAAATAGTGGATGTGCAGTTCGGCAGTTAAAGTGTTAATTTAAATATTTACACACAGCGATTAGAAACAACACCGACAGCGCTTAGTATGTTGTACAAACTGATAATTTCTCTAGAGGGAACCCATGTTTGGAAATGTATGGTTTGGACGCTGTGGGGTGTCAAAGATTGACAACGTCTCGGATATAAGAAAGAGTGAACTTTCCACATTCTGATGGAGAATTATTTCTTCCACCAACGGGACTCGAACCGGCTAACCACATTGTCAAACCACTATAGACCTGACGCTTTAACGATCATGACAGTCAGGCAGGCTACATAAGTAACTGTTTTACGTGTACTAAGAAAGGTTTCCTATGATATGTTTTTATGTTCGTGGAAGTGCGATAAGTAACTACAGTGTCGTATAGTTCCACCTTCCCCATTGTGTGCAAGAACGTGAACATACGAGGTTCGACATGGTATGAAATTAAATCAAATTTTATAATAATACATGTCCTAACAAGGCTAACAAAGCTGTTCTCCGAATATCTCCATGCAGTTATATTACTATTACTATTATTAATATTATTATCACATGGATTTACATTTGCATCCCTGTGGTGTAACGGGTTAATGTGTATTCCTATCAACCAAAGGCCCAGAGTTTGGTTCTCGGCTCGAAGAAGGATGTGAATTCTGAATTTAAGTCTGGAATGGGATCATTCGGCCTCGCGAAACCAGCTAAGGAGCTGTCTCATATGAGACCTAGTGGACCGTGAAGAATGTCAAGCAATACGTCTGAGGATGCTGATCTTCTGAACTCAAGTTGGCGGGTTTGATCCCACATCAGTTCGGTGTTATATGAAGATGATCAAACTCAGTACTTTGCAGTGTACGGCTCCATAGTTATTTGGTTAACGTGGTGGCCTCTCGTCCCAGGAGTCCAGGATACAATTCCCTGACGGGTTGGGGATTTTAACGTTCTTTGGTTAAATACTGTGGCTCGGGGCCTGGATATTTGTGTCGTCTTCATCCTCACAGACGCCTAGGCCTATAGGGTGTTACACCAAAAGACCTGCACCAGGCCTGTCCGGAAGCTTTCTCAATATTATTTAATAGCTAGACTTACAAAGAAACTTAAAATAATTAGTACGTAGCGAGTTGGCCGTACGGTTATGGGCGCACTGCTGTGAGCTCGCATTCAGGAGATCGTGAGTAGTATAATAGACGGGTTCTGCCGCCTCCTCCTCCTCCGGCTCTCGGAAGAGGCCTCCTCCTCCCGCGGGAAATTTGAATTTTGGCGGGAAATTTGAATTTTGGCGGGAGATTTGAATTTGTAAACAAAGCCACGTGCTTTTTGACAGCTGTCATCGACAACAACGCATCGCTAACCTCAGTACTGCCATCTTGACGGGCCTAAACCTCACTAGTGCCAACTTAACCTAACTAGCATGAGGTAAACAAACCCACGTGTTTTTTGACAGCCACGTGCTTTTTGACAGACAACAACGCATCGATAACCTCAGTACTGCCATCTTGACGGACCTAAACCTCAGTAGTGCCAACTTAACCTCACTAGCATGAGGTAAACAAAGCCACGTGTTTTTTGACAGCCACGTGCTTTTGACAGATTTGTAAACAAAGCCACGTGCTTTTTGACAGACAACACCGCATCGCAAACCTCAGTACTGCCATCTTGACGGGAATAAACCTTAGTGGTACCAACTTAACCTAACTAGCGAGAGGTAAACAAAGCTACGTGCTTTTTTTTGACAGCTGTCATCCGCCATCTTTAATCAATAGAGCACTGTGCTGCGGGCAATTTCGTTAGCTGTCATCCGCCATCTTTAATCCAGAGAGAACAGTGCTGCACTCTATGTGGTGGCGGCAAATTGAAAAATTCCACGTGCTCTTGTTTGAAAACATACTCACGTGCTTTTTTGACAGCTGTCATCCGCCATCTTTAATCCAGAGAGAACAGTGCTGCACTCTATGTGGTGGCGGCAAATTGAAAAATTCCACGTGCTCTTGTTTGAAAACATACTCACGTGCTTTTTTGACAGCTGTCATCCGCCATCTTTAATCCAGAGAGAACAGTGCTGCACTCTATGTGGTGGCGGCAAATTCCATGTGCTTTACAAACCTATGTGCTTTTCTGACAGCTGTCATCCACCATCTTTAATCACCGTGCTGCCATCTATGTGGTGGCGGCAAATTCCACATGCTTTACAAACTCACGCGCAGCTGTCATCCACCATCTTACATCGCAAACCTCAGTGCTACACTCTATGTGGTAGCGGATAATTTTAAAAAGAAAAATTCTACAGCAGCCATCTCTCGACGCTAATTGCACAAGATGGTAGCTATACATGACTCCTTAAAGGTGCTCATGCAAGATGATCGCTATACATAGACGCCCTTGGGATGCTTGCGCAAGATGGCGGTTATACAAGGCTCCTTATGAGGGATGCTTGCGCGAGATGGTGGTTGCTCTTATGAGACGGCTCAAGGATCCATGGCTAGAGATGCCCTAAGGATGCTTGCGCAAGATTGCGGATGCAAGATGGCGGCTATACATAGCTCCTTATGAGACAGCCAGTACAACATGTGATCAGAACATTGATTGATGTGTTCAGAACGCAAAATAAGTAGAATCGAACACTGTACTCGATACAACATGTGATTAAAACATTGTGTGGTGTGTTCAGAACACTAATCGAACGCTGTATTAGGGGATACCTTTGTTTAGATTGAAACATAACAAGACTAGAATTGAACACTGCACATTGATTGATGTGTTCAGAACACAAAATAAGTAGAATCGAACACTGTACTCGATGTCGTTAACTTCAACATGTGATTAAAACATTGGCTGGTGTGTTCAGAACACTACATAAGTAGAATCGAACGCTGTATTAGGGGATACCTTTGTTTAGATTGAAACATAACAAGACTAGAATTGAACACTGCACTCGATGTCAGAAGATCAGATTGAAAACATAACAAGACTAGAATTGAACGCTGTACATTGATTGATGTGTTCAGAACACAAAATAAGTAGAATCGAACACTGTACTCGATGTCGTTAACTTCAACATGTGATTAAAACATTGTCTGGTGTGTTCAGAACACTACATAAGTAGAATCGAACACTGTACTCGATGTCGTTAACTTCAACATGTGATTAAAACATTGGCTGGTGTGTTCAGAACACTACATAAGTAGAATCGAACGCTGTATTAGGGGATACCTTTGTTTAGATTGAAACATAACAAGACTAGAATTGAACACTGCACTCGATGTCGGAAGATCAGATTGAAAACATAACAAGACTAGAATTGAACACTGTACATTGATTGATGTGTTCAGAACACAAAATAAGTAGAATCGAACACTGTACTCGATGTCGTTAACTTCAACATGTGATTAAAACATTGTCTGGTGTGTTCAGAACACTACATAAGTAGAATCGAACGCTGTACTCGATGTCGTTACATGTGACCCGATACAACATGTTAGGGGATACCTTTATCCTAAGAACCGAACACTGTACAACATGTTAGGGGATACCTTTGTTTAGATTGAAACTAACAAGACTAGAATCGAACACTGCACTCGATGTCGTTACATGTGATCCGATACAACATGTTAGGGGATACCTTTGTTTAGATTGAAACATAGCAAGCCTAGAATCGAACATTGTTTGATGTGTTCAGTACAACTTCAATGATTAACATACACACTGTGCACATATCGCATAGCTAAAAACACACTGTGCACATATCGCATACCTAACACTTCAAATGATTTGCTTAGTACGAAAATAAAAATAAAAAATCTATACCGCGTAGCTAACTCGTTCATCACACTGCTAAGACGCTTAGTAATTGTGAATACACTCATACGAAAATCAAGAAAGCACACTGCGTAGCCAACTCGCTCGGCACGAAAAAAAAAATCTATACCGCGTAGCTAACTCGTTCATCACACTGCTAAGACGCTTAGTAATTGTGAATACACTCATACGAAAATCAAGAAAGCACACTGCGTAGCCAACTCGCTCGGCACGAAAAAAATCTATACCGCGTAGCTAACTCGTTCATCACACTGCTAAGACGCTTAGTAATTGTGAATACACTCATACGAAAATCAAGAAAGCACACTGCGTAGCCAACTCGCTCGACTCACTCGCTTAGTAATTGCAACACACACGGATAAGAATGTTCCGAGATACTTACATGTTTTTTAAGGGGAGGGTGAAAGATCATAAATTATATGTACACACATGTTGTCTCCTCCAAGTTGTAAGATGAAATAGACGCAGTACTGCGAGTTTCCGCTCTAGCTGGCGAACGGAAGTAGCATGATATCTCAGCAAAAAATAAAAATACGCGTGAGCTTGCAAGTCAGACACAATGATGGATACCGCGATTCAAATCCTGGCAACTTATGCCGTCGGGAAGGGCATCTAGCTAGATCATGTAATGACGTTCGCGCAGGCCCCTCACCTAACATTTACGGCTTCTAGTTCGAACCCGCTATCTCCCGAAGTAGCGAGAATGATTGAAGAGTGTTTGAGGGTGATTCATTTGTCGGATGGAGGCGTTAAGTTATGTGCAGGCTTCTTCTAGTCGGGGTACGCGATTCAAATCCTGGCAACTTATACCGTCGGGGAGGGCATCTAGCTAGATCATGTTATGACGATCGCACAGGTCCCTCGCCTAACATTTACGGCTTCCAGTTCGAACCCGCTATCTTCCGAAGTAGCGAGAATGATTGAAGAGTGTTTGAGGGTGATTCATTTGTCGGATGGAGGCGTTAAGTTATGTGCAGGCTTCTTCTAGTCGGGGTACGCGATTCAAATCCTGGTAACTTATGCCGTCGGGAAGGGCATCTAGCTAGATCATGTTATGACGATCGCACAGGTCCCTCGCCTAACATTTACGGCTTCCAGTTCGAACCCGCTATCTTCCGAAGTAGCGAGAATGATTGAAGAGTGTTTGAGGGTGATTCATTTGTTGGATGGAGGTGTTAAGCTGGCTTCTTCGGTAAGAGTAGGCTATGTCGGGATATCGATTTAAAATCCTAGTCAGGAAGGGCAGCCGGTCGTATAAAACTATGGTGTGAGGCGGGGTGTGCAAAAAAAGCTAGCAATAAGTAAGGGCTGTTGATGGGGACGTTAAACCTTGTGCAGACTCCTTCGAAAATGATTTTTTTGAGTACAAGAGTGTTGATGCTGATTCATTTGTCGGATGGAGGCAATAAGCCTTGTGCAGGCTTCTTCAGTCGAGTAGGCTATGTATCGGTACCGGGATATCTAGTTATAAAACCCGCTACAACAAATTTATCACGTATACTGCGATTTAAAATCCTAGTCAGGAAGGGCAGCCGGTCGTATGGTGTGAGGCGGGGTGTGCGAAAAAAAGCCAGCATTAAGTAAGGGCTGTTGATAGGAGGCGTTAAACCATGTGCAAGCTCCTTCACCAGGAGAAGCCTACATGCCGGTACCGTGCAGGTTCTTTCGATAGGAGTAGGCACTGTGTGTGTTTTAACCTCTCCGTACAATCATGATATTTTACGTTAGGAACTTACATAGGCTAAATGCTACACATTCTATAGCAGAGCCGGGAATCGAACTCGGACCCCCGAGGGTAGCAGCTAACTACTACACTACAGAGGAGGGCTATTTCAGAATATTTTACAACCTTAATTGGTACTGTGTTTTAAGAGCTTACATGGGACTCAGCTAAGAAGACCTTCGCGAGTTACAAGCCGCTTATCAGTGTCTTCGTTCAAGGTCGAGCCGGAAGATACGTATACAATTTCAGCTAACACATGCATTCCACACAACTCGCTCAGAATGACTGTGCCGATACTTCGAGGACTGTAGGACAAATCTATAGCCTACAGTATGCATGCCTCTCACCCGGTAGTCTCGGGTTCGATTCTCTTGGGGATAAAAATGTGTTTAAATCACATGAATGTGTTGAGTTGTCCTTCCTGATGCAAAACTAGCAGTATCTAACCTCATACACCATAGTTTTACGACCGGTTGCCCTTCCTGACAACTCAGATTAAGAATCTGTTTTGTTTTAAGACTAGTTGTCCTTCCTGACGCAAAACTAGTAGTATCTAAGCTCTTACATCATACGCTATTGTTGTTAACCGGCTGCCCTTCCTGACGTCAAAGAACTCGGATTAAGAATCTGTCGAGAATCGGGGGGGGGGTTTCAGCTAGATGCTCTTCTTAGATTTTAAATCACGAACTATTGTTTTACTGCCGGATGCCCTTCCCGACTAAGTCTAAACATGCATATCGCTGTACACTCCTGCCTTCGCGATGCGTGTTCGATAATTGTTGTTAACCGGCTGCCCTTCCTGACGTCAAAGAACTCGGATTACGAATCTGTCGAGAATCGGGGGGTTTTTCAGCTAGATGTTCTTCTTAGATTTTAAATCACGAACTATTGTTTTACTGCCGGATGCCCTTCCCGACTAAGATTTTAAATCGCGAGAATTTGTTTTATGACTCAAGTCTTGTTATGTTTCTTTCATAATCTGCAAGTCTAAACATGCATATCGCTGCACACTCCTGCCTTCGCGATGCGTGTTCGATAATTGTTGTTAACCGGCTGCCCTTCCTGACTAGGATTTTAAATCGATATCCCGACATAGCCTACTCTTACCGAAGAAGCCAGCTTAACACCTCCATCCAACAAATGAATCACCCTCAAACACTCTTCAATCATTCTCGCTACTTCGGAAGATAGCGGGTTCGAACTGGAAGCCGTAAATGTTAGGCGAGGGACCTGTGCGATCGTCATAACATGATCTAGCTAGATGCCCTTCCCGACGGCATAAGTTACCAGGATTTGAATCGCGTACCCCGACTAGAAGAAGCCTGCACATAACTTAACGCCTCCATCCGACAAATGAATCACCCTCAAACACTCTTCAATCATTCTCGCTACTTCGGAAGATAGCGGGTTCGAACTGGAAGCCGTAAATGTTAGGCGAGGGACCTGTGCGATCGTCATAACATGATCTAGCTAGATGCCCTCCCCGACGGTATAAGTTGCCAGGATTTGAATCGCGTACCCCGACTAGAAGAAGCCTGCACATAACTTAACGCCTCCATCCGACAAATGAATCACCCTCAAACACTCTTCAATCATTCTCGCTACTTCGGGAGATAGCGGGTTCGAACTAGAAGCCGTAAATGTTAGGTGAGGGGCCTGCGCGAACGTCATTACATGATCTAGCTAGATGCCCTTCCCGACGGCATAAGTTGCCAGGATTTGAATCGCGGTATCCATCATTGTGTCTGACTTGCAAGCTCACGCGTATTTTTATTTTTTGCTGAGATATCATGCTACTTCCGTTCGCCAGCTAGAGCGGAAACTCGCAGTACTGCGTCTATTTCATCTTACAACTTGGAGGAGACAACATGTGTGTACATATAATTTATGATCTTTCACCCTCCCCTTAAAAAACATGTAAGTATCTCGGAACATTCTTATCCGTGTGTGTTGCAATTACTAAGCGAGTGAGTCGAGCGAGTTGGCTACGCAGTGTGCTTTCTTGATTTTCGTATGAGTGTATTCACAATTACTAAGCGTCTTAGCAGTGTGATGAACGAGTTAGCTACGCGGTATAGATTTTTTCGTGCCGAGCGAGTTGGCTACGCAGTGTGCTTTCTTGATTTTCGTATGAGTGTATTCACAATTACTAAGCGTCTTAGCAGTGTGATGAACGAGTTAGCTACGCGGTATAGATTTTTTATTTTTATTTTCGTACTAAGCAAATCATTTGAAGTGTTAGGTATGCGATATGTGCACAGTGTGTTTTTAGCTATGCGATATGTGCACAGTGTGTATGTTAATCATTGAAGTTGTACTGAACACATCAAACAATGTTCGATTCTAGGCTTGCTATGTTTCAATCTAAACAAAGGTATCCCCTAACATGTTGTATCGGATCACATGTAACGACATCGAGTGCAGTGTTCGATTCTAGTCTTGTTAGTTTCAATCTAAACAAAGGTATCCCCTAACATGTTGTACAGTGTTCGGTTCTTAGGATAAAGGTATCCCCTAACATGTTGTATCGGGTCACATGTAACGACATCGAGTACAGCGTTCGATTCTACTTATGTAGTGTTCTGAACACACCAGACAATGTTTTAATCACATGTTGAAGTTAACGACATCGAGTACAGTGTTCGATTCTACTTATTTTGTGTTCTGAACACATCAATCAATGTACAGTGTTCAATTCTAGTCTTGTTATGTTTTCAATCTGATCTTCCGACATCGAGTGCAGTGTTCAATTCTAGTCTTGTTATGTTTTAATCTAAACAAAGGTATCCCCTAATACAGCGTTCGATTCTACTTATGTAGTGTTCTGAACACACCAGCCAATGTTTTAATCACATGTTGAAGTTAACGACATCGAGTACAGTGTTCGATTCTACTTATGTAGTGTTCTGAACACACCAGACAATGTTTTAATCACATGTTGAAGTTAACGACATCGAGTACAGTGTTCGATTCTACTTATTTTGTGTTCTGAACACATCAATCAATGTACAGCGTTCAATTCTAGTCTTGTTATGTTTTCAATCTGATCTTCTGACATCGAGTGCAGTGTTCAATTCTAGTCTTGTTATGTTTCAATCTAAACAAAGGTATCCCCTAATACAGCGTTCGATTCTACTTATGTAGTGTTCTGAACACACCAGCCAATGTTTTAATCACATGTTGAAGTTAACGACATCGAGTACAGTGTTCGATTCTACTTATTTTGTGTTCTGAACACATCAATCAATGTGCAGTGTTCAATTCTAGTCTTGTTATGTTTCAATCTAAACAAAGGTATCCCCTAATACAGCGTTCGATTAGTGTTCTGAACACACCACACAATGTTTTAATCACATGTTGTATCGAGTACAGTGTTCGATTCTACTTATTTTGCGTTCTGAACACATCAATCAATGTTCTGATCACATGTTGTACTGGCTGTCTCATAAGGAGCTATGTATAGCCGCCATCTTGCATCCGCCATCTTGCGCAAGCATCCTTAGGGCGTCTCTAGTCATGGATCCTTAAGCCGCCTCATAAGAGCAACCACCATCTCGCGCAAGCATCCCTCATAAGGAGCCTTGTATAACCGCCATCTTGCGCAAGCATCCTAAGGGCGTCTATGTATAGCGATCATCTTGCATGAGCACCTTTAAGGAGTCATGTATAGCCACCATCTTGTGCAATTAGCGTCGAGAGATGGCTGCTGTAGAATTTTTCTTTTTAAAATTATCCGCTACCACATAGAGTGTAGCACTGAGGTTTGCGATGTAAGATGGTGGATGACAGCTGCGCGTGAGTTTGTAAAGCATGTGGAATTTGCCGCCACCACATAGATGGCAGCACGGTGATTAAAGATGGCGGATGACAGCTGTCAAAAAAGCACATAGGTTTGTAAAGCACGTGGAATTTGCCGCCACCACATAGAGTGCAGCACTGTTCTCTCTGGATTAAAGATGGCGGATGACAGCTGTCAAAAAAGCACGTGAGTATGTTTTCAAACAAGAGCACGTGGAATTTTTCAATTTGCCGCCACCACATAGAGGGCAGCACTGTTCTCAAAGATGGCGGATGACAGCTGTCAAAAAAGCACGTGAGTATGTTTTCAAACTAGAGCACGTGGAATTTTTCAATTTGCCGCCACCACATACAGTGCAGCACTGTTCTCTCTGGATTAAAGATGGCGGATGACAGCTAACGAAATTGCCCGCAGCACAGTGCTCTATTGATTAAAGATGGCGGATGACAGCTGTCAAAAAAAAGCACGTAGCTTTGTTTACCTCTCGCTAGTTAGGTTAAGTTGGTACCACTAAGGTTTAGGTCCGTCAAGATGGCAGTACTGAGGTTAGCGATGCGTTGTTGTCTGTCAAAAAGCACGTGGCTTTGTTTACAAATCTGTCAAAAAGCACGTGGCTGTCAAAAAACACGTGGCTTTGTTTACCTCATGCTAGTTAGGTTAAGTTGGCACTAGTGAGGTTTAGGCCCGTCAAGATGGCAGTACTGAGGTTTGCGATGCGTTGTTGTCTGTCAAAAAGCACGTGGCTTTGTTTACAAATCTGTCAAAAAGCACGTGGCTGTCAAAAAGCACGTGGCTTTGTTTACCTCATGCTAGTTAGGTTAAGTTGGTACTACTGAGGTTTAGGCCCGTCAAGATGGCAGTACTGAGGTTAGCGATGCCTTGTTGTCGATGACAGCTGTCAAAAAGCACGTGGCTTTGTTTACAAATTCAAATCTCCCGCCAAAATTCAAATTTCCCGCGGGAGGAGGAGGCCTCTCCCGAGAGCCGGAGGAGGAGGAGGCGGCAGAACCCGTCTATTATACTACTCTGGATTAAAGAGCTTTGTAGTATAATGCAGGGATTCGGCGGCCTCCTCCTCCTCCGGCTCTCGGGAGAGGCCTCCTCCTCCCGCGGGAAATTTGAATTTTGGCGGGAAATTTGAATTTTGGCGGGAGATTTGAATTTGTAAACAAAGCCACGTGCTTTTTGACAGCTGTCATCGACAACAACGCATCGCTAACCTCAGTACTGCCATCTTGACGGGCCTAAACCTCAGTACTGCCAACTTAACCTAACTAGCTCGAGATAAACAAAGCCACGTGCTTTTTGACAACCACGTGCTTTTTGACAGATTTGTAAACAAAGCCACGTGCTTTTTGACAGACAACAACGCATCGCAAACCTCAGTACTGCCATCATGACGGGCCTAAACCTCAGTAGTGTCAACTTAACCTAACTAGCATGAGGTAAACAAAGCCACGTGTTTTTTGACAGCCACGTGCTTTTTGACAGATTTGTAAACAAAGCCACGTGCTTTTTGACAGACAACAACGCATCGCAAACCTCAGTACTGCCATCTTGACGGGAATAAACCTTAGTGGTACCAACTTAACCTAACTAGCGAGAGGTAAACAAAGCCACGTGCTTTTTGACAGCCAAATGCTTTTTGACAGCTGCCATCCGCCATCTTTGAGCACCGTGCTGCCCTCTTTCGTAACCTGTCATCGGCAGTGCTGCCATCTTGACGGGTCTAAACCTTAGTGCTACCAACTTAACCTAACTAGCGCGAGGTAAACAAAGCCACGTGTTTTTTGACAGCCGTCATCCGCCATCTTTAATCCATAGAGCACAGTGCTGCCCTCTTTAGCTACTTACCTTTGAAATGTGGTGGCGGATAATTTGAAAAATGCTTTTTGACAGCAGCCATATTGCATCGCAAACCTCAGTGCTACCCTCTTTAGCTAGATACCTGTGGTAGCAGACAATTCCACGTGACAGCAGCCATCTTTGAGCACCGTGCTGCCCTCTATGTGGTGGCGGCAAATTCCACGTGCTCTTGTTTGGAAACAAACTCACGTGCTTTTTTTACAGCTACCATCCACCATCTTTAATCAACAGAGCACAATGCTGTACTCTTTAGCTAGATACCTTTGAAATGTGGTGGCGGCAATTTGAAAAATTCTATGTGCTCTTGTTGGGAAACAAAGCTACGTGCTTTTTTTTGACAGCTGTCATCCGCCATCTTTAATCAATAGAGCACTGTGCTGCGGGCAATTTCGTTAGCTGTCATCCGCCATCTTTAATCCAGAGAGAACAGTGCTGCACTCTATGTGGTGGCGGCAAATTGAAAAATTCCACGTGCTCTTGTTTGAAAACATACTCACGTGCTTTTTTGACAGCTGTCATCCGCCATCTTTAATCCAGAGAGAACAGTGCTGCACTCTATGTGGTGGCGGCAAATTGAAAAATTCCACGTGCTCTTGTTTGAAAACATACTCACGTGCTTTTTTGACAGCTGTCATCCGCCATCTTTAATCCAGAGAGAACAGTGCTGCACTCTATGTGGTGGCGGCAAATTCCACGTGCTTTACAAACCTATGCGCTTTTCTGTCATCCACCATCTTTAATCTAGAGAGAACAGTGCTGCACTCTATGCGGTGGCGGCAAATTCTACGTGCTTTACAAACCTATGAGCTTTTCTGTCATCCACCATCTTTAATCTAGAGAGAACAGTGCTGCACTCTATGTGGTGGCGGCAAATTCTACGTGCTCTTATTTGGAAACAAATTCTACTCGCTCTTCAGCTGTCATCTACCATCTTTAATCAAGAGAGCACCGTGCTGCCCTCTTTGTGGTGGCGGATAATTTGAAAAAATTCTTTTCGACAAGCAGCCATCTTTAATCCAGAGAGAACAGTGCTGCCCTCTTTAGCTACTTACCTTTGAGGCGGTTAATTTGAAAAATTCTTTTCGAGAAGCTGCCATCTTTAATCCAGAGAGAACAGTGCTGCCCTCTTTAGCTACTTACCTTTGAGGCGGTTAATTTGAAAAATTCTAGCTGCCATCTTTAATGAAAAGGGCATCGTGGTGCTATCTTGCGGGTAATATTTTACGTCACAGCTGTCATCCACCATCTTGCATTGCTAACCTTAGTGCTGCCCTCTTTAGCTACTTACCTTTGACAATCTGTCATCCGCCATCTTTAATCCAGAGAGAACAGTGCTGCACTCTATGTGGTGGCGGATAATTTGAAAAAATCTTTTTGACAAGCAGCCATCTTTAATCAACAGAGCACCGTGCTGCCATCTTTAGCTACCGCCATCTTACATCGCTTACCTCGCTGCTGCACTCTATGTGGTGGCGGTTAATTCGAACAAGTTTAATCACGCATCGGGTAAGCTAGAGTAAGCACGTGCTGTTGTGATGACATCATCATACATGTTTAGACTTGTCCGTTTTCTTAAGAGTAAGTCGATGTAAAGGAATGTGGTAGCGGTAAATTCGAACGAGTTTAAACATGCATCGGGAAAGCTAAAGTAAGCAAGTGCTGTTGTGATGACGTCATTGTGCATGTTTAGACCTGATCGTTTTTCTTAAGAGTAAGTCGGTGTAAAGCAATGCAATAAGTACAACATTTTTTGAATGCGATCAAATATTTATTTACAAATGTACTACAACAGTGTTCGTTTTTGCTGCTGACAAGGTTGGTGTGCTTCTTAACAACGTATGCTTCCGAAATGCCTCCTGCAACATTCAAATTAAACAAAGCATTTAGAAATATATTATACTAAGTATGTTATGCTTTACAGAGAAGATCATGTACTTCTTACCTTGCTGTTATTCCTTTTCGGAATCATCATCATCATCATGAAGTACTAGAGAAAGTTCATTCATACACTGTGTACAGTGTTCAATCCTCGGATTTGGTCCATCCCAATCATCATCACCATTTTCTCCTCGATGCTTGTAATGTCGCTCACAAGTTCTGCATAAAGCTACTTCGATTGACATCTTACTGTGTAGAGGAAGGATGTCCCAAAAATTATGTACGTAAGAGGCAGCGTACGTATATAAAAATCCTGGTGGTAAGTATTGAATAAGATGTTTCGGCATCGATGATCTACGTTTATAGAACATCTTAATAGCCTCACTCACTCGTGAAACATAAATAAGATGTTGCGTATGAGCATGCAAACAGCATGCACATTTACAGTTTTGTTCCATAGCGTACGATGTCGAAGCACACACTAATGAAAATGATAAAGATCTATTCTTATTTATAGTCTCGTAACAATATTCGTTAGCGGATGGTAAGTAACATCACTCATATGAATAATAAGACAATAGGCTGCTGTGTTAGCAGGAATGTTTTCAGATGTTTCAAATTCTAAACGAATATCAACTGGAGATTCTTTTATAGATTCTTCATGATAAGAGCAGTCTATAACTACAATCGGTGCTTTATTTTTAAATTCTTGAGGTGTAAATAGCGGACGATCTTCTTTCTGATAATACGATGATTGAAATTTACAAAACATGTCATAGAGCATCCCAAACTTATTTTTCTCAAAGTTAATGTCGATGTTTTCGTAGGGATACGTAATTCCATTGAGATATAGTCTAACGTGTCTTAATTTGCAGTGATCAAACAGTGAGCTATCTTTTTCGTGATTGAATTTACGATTAGTTTGAAATCCAAAAATAATGTACAAGGGCTTCTCAGTAAAACGTGATGTTTTAACTGCCCAGCTATGCTTGTTTGTAGGTGGTAACACAGGATATTCATGCAGCTCCCAACTTCTAAAACGTATAGGTTATGGTGTATCATTTTCTACAATCTTGAGCAATCGAAGTTTTTCACGATCAGATAAGGTTACATGTGGGATCCGCCACAGTATACGATGCAGTGTTATTTTCGATTCAACAGGTGTTTCTACTGCTTTAAGAGAATTGTAATCACTTCGATCACGGATTAGAATAAGCTCTTGTTTTACGTTGATTATAATACGTGTAAAGTCTTCTGCGAATCCAAAAATATGTTTCAGTGATAACATACCCGTAAAAGTTCCATCCTCATTAATCATCCAGTTGTTAGTAGATTTTGGACACCATCCAGCCATCCGCAAAAGATTACTTTCTTCATCACAGAAAGAAGGGTAGAGTTTCATTGCGCTTGTAATACCAACATTCTTCGTTCGATCTATTTCAACATTATTTACTTCATATCGCGCTTCAGAAAAGAGAAAAGCTAGAGCATGGTTGTTTAGTTGTGAAGTGCTTGGTCCACTTCCATCAGACTTTTCTAATCGTCCTTCAATATAGAGGTAGCTTTCGTGTGGTAAGGTGTAAACATCTTGTTGATTAATAATAAAATGAATTTCATCATTGTTATTTAATCCAAACGTAAAAGGTTGATAAGAATGAAGCTCACTTCGTACTACACCTTCACGACTTTCTACTGTATTCGTAATGTCTAGCATTTCTTCCATTCTGTTGTAGTAGTGTATATCCTAAATATTTGAGTATCTGCTTATGGGTATCTGTTAACTCGATGAGTCTCTGCACACATGTAGTATGCCTTCGGAATGTACACCGTGTTTTATAGATGGTTTTCATACTGGTTTAAGATGTAGTTTGTAAGCTACGTACGCGTGCTGATCTAAATGAATAAGCTGATTATGTTTATTTACAAGTCTAAGAGTAATGTTGCTAATGTGTTTTACAGACACAGGATGATAAAGAACTACTGCTGGTTTCTCACAAATAGTATATCCACGTTCCTCTGTAACAATAAAGTCGTGCAGGACGTGCGAAGGTTGTAGATTACTATTCAAGTCTGTAATAATATTACAAGTAATGTTCACATTATAATCATCGAAGAGTTTT
Source organism: Anabrus simplex (assembly GCF_040414725.1). Classification (NCBI taxonomy): domain Eukaryota; kingdom Metazoa; phylum Arthropoda; class Insecta; order Orthoptera; family Tettigoniidae; genus Anabrus; species Anabrus simplex. The sequence continues at coordinate 1,606,595,023 of NC_090265.1, read as the reverse complement.
ATAGGTTGATCGGACTCGTAACGTACGTTCGGTAGGAGCTCCCTCGATGAAAATCCAAGCAGTGGACCAATCGAATCAGGTTGTGATTTGAAGTCAATCTTAAATGATGATTCAATAACACATTTGTGCGTAATGTTGCTTATAGTGATTGAGAACTTGTAATTATGATTACTAAAACTATCTTCCCCAAACTGATCAATTAACGTACTTTCAATATAGTCGTGAATATCATCTACTGTATAACTACCTGAGGGTAGTGTTAGCACATACTCATCGTAATAGAACTTGTTTAAACCATCACGCACATTATAGATTTTATTGTAGCTTTCAAACGATACTAGTCCAAGACTATGCGGCTGATAACCAAGTTCGATTGGCGGATTAAAACAGATGGTTGTTTCAGGTCCTTCTCCACGTACAGCAAACGTTCTTTCACTGTTCGTCATCACGTAGACACTAATACACTTTCTCTACTGTCTGGGTTTGATATAAGAACATAAGACATAATCGTCCGCACATGCGTGTATTAAAGTTTTGCACACGGTTTTTATTGTAAACAATGTCTGCACTGCTTCCGAAATAACGTATGAGCTCAAAAGGAGGAGGTAAATCTCCATAGCTATCAAAATACCATACTTTAGATTTACGTTTTACATAAGCAACGTAATGAGTTCCAGGTCCACGACTGTCGTCCAAGTTAATTACGGCACTTTCACGTTCACGTGGACGTGCTGGTAGTTGATCACGCATATACACTCCTCGAAAATAATGAATTCCTAGTTGTTTAGCAAACGTAACAACTTCATCATGCGTTAGAGCTCGATATGGCAGTGCATTCAGTAGACGTTTTTTGGAGAAATGTAGATACCAAGCCCTTTCTTGTATGGCGCTAGCTTCATGTTCACACCTTTGCCTCGTAACGCAATTGCCTCCATCGTCTTGTTATGACGTTCACTCTCTTTCAACTGTTGTTTCGCTTCTTCTACAGCTTTGACAGTTCTCGCTACAGCACTAGCACCACCTAGCAATGACCCTAAAGCTGCTAAGCCAGCAAACAGCGCAGGAAGAAATCCTCCTCGTTTTGGTACAGGAATAATTCGCGCACGTTTACTAAATATTGCTCTGCACTTTGGAGAAATTCTCGCTCTTGCTGCGCGTAACGCCTTAGTAATAGCTACACGAGGATTGTATTCCCCTCGAATAGCTTTTTGCGCAGCCTTTATAACATCTTTCCATCCAACAGTTTTTACTTTCTTCTTCTTCTTCATGTCGTTTGGATATCGTTGTTTCACCATGCTGGACACGACTTTACTAGTCAAGAGCAAATCATAAACTAACCGTTGCCTCTTGTTTCGTTTAATATATATATATTACTATTACGTACTTTATGATTCAGTTATCATGAAGATTATAAAGCAGCAAGACACGCTACCTGTTACCGACATTGTACCACATCTCTTACCTAGTTCTAGTACAACTACAAGAAAACGTCATGGAACGTTGTTTCCTTTTACTGTGCGATGTATTATATCAGGTCCGTCGGGATGCGGTAAAACAAATCTTTTACTCACACTTATTACTTCTGTAAATGGTATACGCTTCGAGAATATTTACGTTTTCGCAAAGTCACTCTATCAGCCGCTATATACTATTCTACAAACTGTAATGCACGATCTAGTTAAAGATGGAATAAGATATTTTAAATTTAATTCACATGAGCAAGTACCATCACCAGACGATGTGCTTCCTAATTCTCTAATGATCTTTGATGATGTCGCAACAGAACAGCAAAACGTTATTCGTGCATTCTTTAGTATGGGTCGACATAAATATGTTGATTGCATCTATTTGTGCCAAACCTATTCTCGTGTGCCCAAGCAGTTGATACGCGACAACGCAAATGTTATTGTGCTTTTTCGGCAAGATGAGCGCAACATGCGACATGTGTATAACGATCATGTTAACACTGATATGACATTCGATGACTTTAAACGTATGTGTGCTAAATGTTGGTCATTACACCATTACAGCTTTTTAGTTATTGATAAAGAAAGTGATGTACAGCATGGACGATATCGCATGGGTTTCGATCATTTTATATGCATTAACACAGAATTACAGTAACTACTTGATTAAAAACCACCATCATGTTAACATCTAGCAAGGAGATCACAAAACATATCATCCAAGCTCGAAACAATATTCGACGGAAATTTAAAGAGCTTAAACGTATTCAAGCAGACACGGATTTATTTTTAAAAACACAACTAAGTACACCACTCAAAGAAATTTTTAATTCTACTTCATTTCCGCAGTCTACTTCAAGTTTTGCTTCTATGCAAACATCATATCATAAAGAGAAGCATGAAGAAGAAAAGCATGAAGAAGATACGGAAGAGAAGAAGCAGGATGTAGATCAAGAAGAGGAAGATAAGGAAGAAGAAGAAGAAGAACTTAATGATGCATCACCATCTAAGCGTGTTGAGTTTTTAACTACAGATGTTATTGCAGAAACACCTACTACATCGACGCAAAATCTACCATCTTTGTCTGAGGTTATGATTACACCAGAATATCGCAATCAGTTTAGAACTTTTATTCAAGATACCTATGGATCTCTCTTTGCACCTTATATAGAAAAACTTTTTACAGGACAAACTGACACTACCTATGGTATTCGCTACGAAGATGACTGTTTCCGGATAGGAAATTCAAATGTTAAGATTAATAGCAACAAACTCATTGTAAAAGGTGTTACCTATAAACCTACGAAAGGACTCTTAGAACTTCTTTTCTCACGAATACCTGACAAGGATATAATTTTACAAGATGATCTTAAAAAGTATAAAGCAATACTTTTTGCTACCGATGCAACACGACGTAATTACAAGAGAACAGAAGCTGTAAATGCGAATAAGAGTTACAAGTATCGTGAGTTTATTTCTAAGCTGTTTCCGACTGCACGTAGTCTAGACGTTATCTACAAGCCTTTGTTTCCGTATGTGGATGTAAGATACTGGAATGACCCAAACTTACTCGTTGAACGATTACAACTTTTAAGAGCATCGCAAGAGGCTGGTCACACTGGTCACGGATCAGAAATTCTAGAAATAGAAAGAGAACTACGTTATACCGGTATTATTTTATAATGGCTCGTCAAGAGAAGATCTCACCTGTAAAGGTAAACATCGCACATGAGTTACATAAACCAGCACGTCGCACCTACTGTCGCAGACGCGTTATTACACGAGGAAAAGATGATCTCTGGCAAGCAGACTTAGTAGAAATGATTCCATATGCTTCTAGTAATAAGGGCTATAAGTATCTACTTACTGTTATCGATGTGTACTCAAAGTTTGCTTTTGCACAACCCGTGCGTTCTAAAACAGCAGCTCAAGTTAAAGAAGCATTTAAACATATTGTTGAAGAATCGAAACGCTGCCCAAGGCTTCTTCAAACTGATCAAGGTAAAGAGTTTTACAACAAGGATTTTTCTTCTTACTTCAAGTTACTTGGCATTCAACACTACTCTACGTTCAGTAATCTCAAGGCAAGTGTTGTAGAACGCTTTAATCGTACACTCAAAACAATGATGTGGCGAGAATTTACAGCGCAAGGTTCATATCGTTGGATTGATCTGCTACCTAGACTTTTATCTACCTACAACGATACACCTCATCGCACTACCGGAACAAAGCCACGTCTTGTTACAAAGAATACACCTCGTCTAGATGCTATTCATCTTGTAATCAAAACAGCTGATCCACGTCGCTATCGCTTTAAAGAAGGTGATTTCGTTCGCATCAGCAAACACAAGTCTATCTTTGCAAAAGGATACACACCTAACTGGAGCACTGAAATTTTTCAAATCAGAAGTGTTAAGCTTACTAATCCAGTTACGTATTTACTTCGCGATCTCAGAGGACAGCCTATTGAAGCAGGATTCTACATCGAAGAACTGCAGAAAACAAAATATCCTGATCACTATTTAGTTGAACGTGTTATTCGACGTCGTGGTAATAAACTGTATGTTAAATGGCTTGGTTTTAATAACAGCTTTAATTCATGGATTAATAAAGAGGATGTACTTTAAATCTTATGTGTGTTTTCTTTTAATCCTCTACGTTTACTTTCTTCTAAGTCACTAGGACATGCTGTAGGATTAAACAACACCTGTAATATGTTTTGACAATTCACTTCCACTGTCGGCATCCCTGAAGATGGTTTTCCGTCGTTTCCAATTTTCACGCCGGGCAAATGCTGCGACTGTCCCTTAATTAAGGACAGGGCCGCTACCTTTCCAATCCTAGCCCTTTCCAAACACTCCGTCATCGAGAAGCTTCGACCTGTTAGTGCGACGTTAAACAAGTATCAAAAAAGAAGAAGAAAAAGGAAAATCTCATTTGTGTGTCACTGAAAAGTAATTTAAAGAATATTCTCGTTAACGTTTTACATACACGTAACAACTAACTATAGTGAAAACTACAGTCGGAACGCATGTCCTGTCATGATCATAATAAATAAATAAAAAATAAAAAATGAATAAATAAATAAATAAATAAATAAATAAATAAATAAATAAATAAATAAATAAATAAATAAATAAATAAATAAAGCCTTCAGCCTACATATTGGCAGGCTACGACCCAAAGAGTTTCAATGAAAGAAAGTGTTATTTTCATGAACGACCTATTATTATGCATCACACGTCACAACTCTCTCAGAGCCATGACTGCCAACAGTCTGAAATCCAAGAAACAAGAGGTCTAATTGCATTGAAGATGGTGATAGCAATCGTCGCATAGACATTATCGTCATTAGCAGCAACAAAAGTTCATCTAAAATAATGGATCCCACTATCTGATTTGAAGACTATAATGCAACCTAAAAATAATAATGTTTCTGGGTTTACATCCCACTAACTACTTTTATTGTTTTCGGAGATGCCGAGGTGCCGGCATGTAATCCCGCAGGAATTCTTTTACGTGCCAGTAATTCTACCGACACGAGGCTGACGTGTCTGAGCACCTTCATATACCACCGGACTGAACCGGGATTCAACATGCCAAGAATGTCAGCGCCTCGACCGTCTGAGCCACTCAGCCCGACATATCGCGGCCTGAGGAGGTCAAAGAGGAAAGGAAAATATGTATGACCCATAACGTCGAAAGAATCACCGTAAAAGGCCTATTCTTTGGAGCTAGAGGAACTATTCCAAAAGGAGTCTGGCTCCATGGCTAAATGGTTAGCGTGCTGGCCTTTGGCCACAGGGGTCCCGGGTTCGATTCCCGGCAGGGTCGGGTTTTAACATAAATTGGTTAATTTCGCTGGCACGGGGGCTGGGTGTATGTGTCGTCTTCATCATCATTTCATCCTCATCACGACGCGCAGGTTGCCTGCGGGAGTCAAATCAAAAGACCTGCATCTGGCGAGCCGAACTTGTCCTCGGACACTCCCGGCACTAAAAGCCATACGTCATTTCATTTTTATTCCAAAAGGATTTGTAAATGGAGGGGAACAAACAATTTGAAAAAGAACTCCAAGATCAGATCGTAACAGCTATTATCAAATTGTCAGTAGCAATCGTCAGAAACCATCTGTACTGACGTCACAGATTTGAAATATCACTGAAAACCTACGGCTCGAAATGTATTTCAATTGCATGTAAATCACCCGTGAACTATTCTGTGTCTCATCGCAAACACATTCTGGTATCAAATTAAATTATTTTTGATTTATTTTATATTTATTCACTTCAGTTGTCATTATTTACTTAATTTTGTATTTATTCGCTAAGTAGACAAAATCAATATATTTGTCCGACTCCCTGGATGAATGATCAGCGTTGAGGCCTTCGATTTAGAGGGTCCCGGGTTCGATTCCCAGCCGGGTCGAGATTTTAATCATGTCTGATTAATTCTTCTGGATCGGGGACTGGGCATTTGTGTTTGTCCCAACACTTTCCTCTTCATATTCAGACAACATATTATACTGAGTACCAATCACCACAGAAACACACATTGATGATTACATCCCTCCATATAGGGTTTGCGTCGGGAAGGGCATCTGGCCATGAAACAGGGCCAAATCCACATGTGCGACGCAGTTCACACCCGCGACCCCACAAGTGTGGTAAAAGTTGTAGAAGAACAAGAAGACAAAATAATTATAACTTGAATTCCAAATTCTCTCGAGATAAGTTCTGGAGGATTCTTTTTTATACAAAAGACAATTATTTCAATACCTACAATCGCATTCTGGATTGAGACATTCCACGTTTGTAGAATAGTTCGGTGTACCAAATATGGGTTGTTCTTGTTCTATTCAACGTTGACCATTTTCCATGCGGCAATTTCAGCCCTTCGGATTTAACACCGCCACTAAGAAAGCACTAAAACTGCAGCGGAAAGCTGTTAATTCATTTCTGGTCAGTAAATATTTATATTGTCCGTCTCTGTGGTGTAGTGGTTAGCGTGATTAGCTGCCACCCCCGGAGGCCCGGCTTCGATTCCCGGCTCTGCCACGAACTTTGAAAAGTGGTACGAGGGCTGGAACGGGGTCCACTCAGCCTCGGGAGGTCAACTGAGTAGAGGTGGGTTCGATTCCCACCTCAGCCATCCTGGAAGTGGTTTTCCGTGGTTTCCCACTTCTCCTCCAGGCGAATGCCGGGATGGTACCTAACTTAAGGCCACGGCCGCTTCCTTCCCTCCTCCTTGCCTATCCCTTCCAATTTTCCTATCCCTTCACAAGGCCCCTGTTCAGCATAGCAGGTGAGGCCGCCTGGGCGAGGTACTGGTCATACTCCCCAGTTGTATCCCCCGACCAAGAGTCTGAAGCTCCAGGACACTGCCCTTGAGGCGGTAGAGGTGGGATCCCTCGCTAAGTCCGAGGGAAAAACCAAACCTGGAGGGTAAACAGATGATGATGATGAAATATTTATATTGAAGTTGACGTCTGCCAGGTTCTTAAACACCTCGGTTGGAGGTTGTCGAAAGCTCTCTATTGCTTTTTCTTCCCTTGATTTTTTTTTCTTCAGAACTTATTCTCATAGGTTAGCGTTGGTGGTTATCTCCCTGCTCCCTTTCTAGAACACGGCCCTTCGCTAGTGTGGTAGAGGCTGCAAGCCAGGAAGCTCCATAAATAATGACGTTTAACATCAGGCGGATCACTCGTGCCCCCATATAACTGTTATCAAAACTGTGAGGTAAAGTGTGGTACTTATTTTCAATGTACAGTAAAACTTCCGTTATACATAGACGGACATAAGTTCTCACATCCATGTGTTGACCCATTAGTCAGTATAAAATAGACACGCTAGCAAACTGTGTACATTGTTCTATCGATCGTGAATTGAAACAATACATATGCTAAAATACGTTCAGTAAAATCCTGATCATGCATGAAGAGATGAGGAAAGTAAGGCCGGTCAGTGGTGCTATGCCGATGAAAACTATCAACAAAACAGGGTAGTATGCATCAGTTCTGACTTGAACACTGAGGAGTGAACACAGTTACGAGCCTTGTTTATATTAGACGTGGGTACTGGTGATTCACGGTGGAATGGGGAAAATTAGGAAAGAAACTGCAATTGAAGAAAGAAAAATAATAGTAACTCTGCGTGAAGAAGGCAAATCATACGCAGAAATTGCACAAATCATTAAACGAAGCAGATCCACCATGTGCGGTATTATTAAGAAGTACAAAACTTCAAAAACATTGATAAATAAAGAAAGAAGTGCACGTTCCCGTAAGCTCACTCTGAGAGAATAGAAGACGGTAATTAGGACAGTGCAAAAGACTCCAAAAATATCATCTTCCGAAATTGCAGCAGAACTTCAGGAGTACCATGGTAAACAGATACATCCTAAGATCATTCCTAGAACTCTTCATAGAGATGGGTATCATGCCCAAAGCCCCAGGAGGAAGCCATTTATCAGCCCAGTAAAACAAGAAGAGATTGGCATTTGCTCAAGGGTACATAATGAATGATGACGACTTCTAGAAAAGTTTTTTTTCTTTTTTTTTCAGATGAAAGGAAATTGAACAGTTTTCGCCATGATGGAATAATGTCGGTGTGCAGGAAAATGAATACAGAGTTTGAAACAGCCAACCTCCAGGCTACAGATAAACACGGTGGTGGAGGTCTTATGGTGTAGGGGTGCATGGTAGATCCAGGTGTTGGAGAGATAGTGTTAATGGATGGAACAATGGACCCGTATGTTTATTTAGATACTTTGAAAAAACAATTTACGACATAGTGCCCAAAAGACTGGGTCTGCAGGCTGATTACTAGTTTCATCAAGACAATGACCTGAGCCATACTGCTAATAATGTTCGTTATTAGATTGTTTGTAATACAGCTCATACCCTGAAAACCCCTCCTAAGTCCCCCAACCCACTGAACATGAATGGGACGAACTCGAACGACGAATCAGAAAACACCACATATCCAGCAAAAAGCAGCTGAAAGAATTGCTTCTAAAAGAATGGAATACCGAGCTCGATAGCTGCAGTCGCTTAAGTGTGGCCAGTATCCAGTATTCGGGAGATAGTAGGTTCGAATCCCACTGTCGGCAGCCCTGAAAATGGTTTTCCGTGGTTTCCCATTTTCACACCAGGCAAATGCTGGGGCTGTACCTTAATTAAGGCCACGGCCGCTTCCTTCCCACTCCTAGCCCTTTCCTGTCCCATCGTCGCCATAAGACCGATCTGTGTCAGTGCGACGTAAAGCAACTAGCAAAAAAAAAAAATGAATGGAATACTATTGGTAAAGAAATCACAAGAAAATTAGTTCCTTCAATGCCCACGTTACTAAACCGTACACAAATGGTGACAAACGTGTAGTTTAAGTTGTTGTGACATTATTTATGTCCACCCATAAAAAGACTAGAAGACTATATTTTACGTTTTAGAAAAGCAGTTCTTTTAAGTTTGTGTATTCTGTAGCTAAATATACAGTTATAAACGAAGTATAGTTATATTAAATATCTACTTAAGAAAGCAATTACCATTGCCAATATGTGCATATGTCAAATGTCTCCACTGTTGTGTGAAAACTTTCGTCCGTCAGTGTATATTACTCACTTCAGTACTATTTGCACTTATACGCTCAATTGTCTATTAAAATATAGCTCCTTTATCTAGCATTTGACGTAGAATACGTCGTTCCAAAACTGGATCAATAGCAAAATATCCGTGTTTCCAAACAAGTGTATACCAGACTTCCTTCAATAATTTCAAAACTTTAAGAATTAAGACAAAAATAACGACTTGGAAAGAGGAGGATACAAAGAGTCTACGCAAATAACTTTCAAGGACAGATGGCATAACAGTGAGCGGGGAGCATATCCGCCATTTCACGGCGAAATCGGAGCATGGAGCGTACGATAAACATAGTATAACGATGGCCTAGAATGAAAACCTCGAATCTCACAAAGTTCTTCCTGTCCATTATTTCCCTTAAGACTGGTTACGCCTCCCAGCCACACAAGAATATGAAGTCCATCAGAACAATGTTCGTTGTGTTCTTTATTCCTATGCCGACGTGTGAAGGAAAATGAACCTTACCGTACCGTACTACAGGAAAGTATGTCTGCGTGACGTATTTACCAACTCCTAGAGTATAATTTTTATAAGGTTCATTTTCCTTTACGCGTCAGCATAGGAAAATAAACCCAACGAACATTGTTCTGATGGACTGCATACCCAAATGTGGCTGGGAGGCGTGACCAGTCTTAAGGGAAATAATGGATGGGAAGAACTTTTTGAGATACGAGGTATTCAATCTAGGCCATCGATAACTAGGAACCGTGATCCGAGAGGGCGTACGACGAGGTATCGTTAGTTTCTTCTACACGAGATCCATAGACATATGTAATCATATTTCGGAAAACCTTTTTTTAATAATCTGCTTTACGTTTCACGGACGCAGCAAGGTCTTGCGGCGAAGATGGCATAGGAAAGAGATAAGAGCGGAAAGGAAATGACCGTAGTCTTAAATAAGGTACATCAACATTTGTCTGGCGTGAAAATGGAAAAGCACGGCAAACCATCTTCCGAATGGTTTCGACCCCACTATCTTCCGAATGCAAGCTGATTGCTAGGTGACGTAGACCAGGCGGCCTCTTGTTCGGTCGGAGAACGTTTTATTACGTACGTAAAACATGTGAAAAATATATTTTTTTAAACTGGGTGAGATATTTCTTAAGGGTGTGAAAATTTCCGAAATATCTGAATGGCTTAAAAAAGGTTCAAGCCTTCCGTAAGCAGAAACTTGAAGGAATTGGGCACGCCAAACAAATATCTGGAGCAGAGCATGATAAAGCCTATCTATATACCAGATAACAAGGTCGAGGCGGCCAAGCGTCGCAAGCCGCTACTGGATGCGTACTGCTTCCGTCTAGCATATGAAACTCAAGAATTTGTAATCGAATCAGTGACAACTGTAAACAATGTGATTTGACAATTTTACCAAAAGCAGAGCCCAATATTTTATTTCTGAACTTAAATTCTGCACATTTACTTACTCTTAACACAAGCCCAATACCCACGCGATGTAAAACAAGAATGAAGTCGCAGCTGCAGCTAAAGGTATTACTGCATCCGGGAGATAGTGGGTTCGAATCCCACCGTCGGCAGCCCTGAAAATAGTTTCCGTGGTTTCCCATTTTCACCCCAGGCAAATGCTGGGGCTGTACCTTAATTAAGGCCACGCCCGATTCCTTCCCATTCCTAGGCCTTTCTTCTCTCATCGTCGCCATAAGGCCTATCTGTGTCGGTGCGACGTAAAGCAACTAGCAAAATAAAAAAGGTATTGCTGTCAAAACTGCATCGGGTCCTAATGAGAGCCACGAGAGATGATATATGTTGCAAAATAATAGTCTTTATAGCCACATGCATATTATTTTCGGGTGAAGTTCCTGAGCCTCTAAAGGGAGCAAGGGCAGTAAACATAAGAATGGTGACTTCAGTGACTCACCTAACTGGCTACCTCAGAGCATCTCCTTTCTGCTCTGGTGAATTATAGAGAAGATCTTCGATAAACGGTTACGACATCAGGTTAGCTTCAGCGCGCTTCAAAAAATTTCAATAACTCGCCTGGAACTCTAACATATTTCTCTATTGAGAATATTTCAACATTAAAAGCCTTCAAAACATCTGTCACATTTGCCTTCCTTGGTATTCCCCAGGCTTTTGACAACATTGACCATACCCACTGACAGAAGACTGTTCTGTCTTTAGACATTCTCAGAAAACTAGTACTACTACTATTTAATGTTTTCATTCCCCGCCTGAAGGGGGAGGCGGGCTTCCTAAACGGTGACGCCGTATCTCAGGCAAGGAGATTTGTATCTGTGAAGGAGATGTGCGGAGAAGTTAAGAGGGTTGGCAGCCGTAGCCTATGCTAGGAACTATCCCGCCGTTCGTTTTAGTGCAGGAGAACGGAAAACCACGGAAACCATTTTGAGGACAGCTGATGATACAGACCAGCCCCTCCGCCTCCTGAATGTAGAGCCGCAAAGCTAGCCAAAACTAGCCGGTGTGTCGAAGCCTACTGAACTCAGTCAGGAAACTAACCGACTTTACAGTGAATAATGATATTAGCTGAAACAATGGGAACGCTAATATGCGGAAAGTTAGACAGAGCTCAGTGAGCAGGAATTCAAAGCCTGGCGTTCGCTACCTCAGAAGGGAAAAGGGACGATCGTGTACAAATAATGTACTACAGTCAGTCCCTTGAAACGTATACCCGAGCGTTTGACAAACGGTGAGTGGAAGGATGCGATTAAAATGCCGGGGAATATCAGCGCTATAAGAGCCATTCAAAGATGATTTCAAGATGGTATCCACTGTAGATATTGTCCCAGTGTGAAGGAATAATAATTTTGTCGGTTTTACGTTCCACAAAATAATTTTACAGTTTTCGTAAATGCCGAGGTGCCGCGATTTTGTCCCGAAGATTTCTTTTACATAGGCCTACCGATAAATCTACCGCCTCACTGACATATTTGTTCACCTTCAAATATCACCGGATTAAGCCAGGATTAAACTTGCCAAATTGGGTTCAGAAACCCAGCGTCTTAACTGTCTGAGCCACTCAGTCCGGTTAATGTGAGAGAAAGCCCTGGTCTCGTCCTGGGACGTTCACATGGCGGAACTCTGCGCAACGTTGGACATCATCGAGTATGATCACTGATCGTTGAAGCCCTACGGAAGAACTTTTATTCGTACGTTGAGGACATCCATGGGATCTCAGAAGGCGGTATTAACTTACGAATCGATATGATAGCTTTCCGCGAAATCAAGGGATGGATAATTGACCCGACGGTTACGATAGGAACCACGTGGGTCAACAAGCTGTAGTCCACGATGAAAAGTGTAGCATATGCAACACCACGACATCGCATTTTCCCGAAAAGTACCAGTTGGCTGATACTTCAGTCTTTGATCCCAGTGATCACTCCCGACATTTCTCCGGTTCTGCCGACAGTTTGGCCTAGGCAGAGTAAAAATCAAAGTCGTCTCGATCACTTTGCTGAAAGATTCCAAAACTATACTACGGAACCACTTACTGAATACGACTCAGTCCCTCTATCGTGATCTTGGCCTGCTAGAATCGTCTGATTTTTTAAAATTTAGCTTCGTAATTCAATTAATTAGTTGTTTATTTACTACTTTATTGTGTTCGTAGTATGTTATTATTTTACCTACCACTTTTAATTATCCATGTACCAGTATGAGGCTTTAAGTAGGTCTATAGTCTGTCCGTGAGGACAGCCTCGGCAGTTAAAGGAGTCTAGGACTGCGTTAAAAAGAGAAATGTAAACTTATTTTTCCAAAGTACTGACAAATTAGTAGGCCAATCCAGTTTGAACCTGTGTGTCAGGGATATGCAAGAAGACAATTAGTGATTAAATTTTACCTTGAGAATGATGTGAAGGGTTATTCCATCTAAGTTTACCTTGTGATGTGTTGGTTTTGTTCTCTAAACAGTTCAACAATTAAAGAAAATACAGCTCCAATAAAAAGTCCACTTCTTCCCTACTACGTTTTCCGATACGACTGGCCTGGCTTCGCACGGGAGCAATTTTGAATGTACGCCCATACGGGTTATAATATTCTCTTGTTGACGACAGTAGTTGCTCTATCTTTTGATGCATGTAGCTCTGCGTCCTTTTAAAAAGGCTCCAGCCGCTTGCCTATTGGCTCGCTTCTTCCCTCCAACCCACCCACCTCCTTGAATATTTGAACCATTCCTGTACTTTCGCAAAATGACGATAAGTTCTAAACCTACCGTGCAAAGGGTACTTTCATCTTAGTAAAACTATTGCGGTGAATAAACAAGTTATCTTGCTATTGTTATTAATCTTAATATATGGTTTCCAGGTTTTAGGTTTTGTTTTACTGCTTATTGAGGGGTAAATTTAACAGGGAGGTATATACCGTTGCGGAATTATTAGTAGAGCATTTCATGTTCAACAATTCTTCTTTGGTCACAGATGTCCCAGGTTCGATTCCCGGCAGGGTCGGGAATTTTAACCGTCATTGGTTAATTTCGCTGACACAGGGACTGGGTGTCTGTGTCGTACTCATCATCATTTCACCCTCATCACGACGCGCAGGCCGCCTACGGGCGTCAAATCAAAAGACCTGCACCTGGCGAGCTGAACCTGTCCTTGGACACTCCCGGCACTAAAAGCCATACGCCATTTCATTTTCATTGACCAGAAAAGCGTTGAGATTGCTGATCGCTTCCTATATTTATTTACGTACAGTAACTCGTAACTGATAAATTTTCTTTCAGTGTTTTTGTTTTCTTTCTTTCGACAATTTGCTTTTCTTTGCACCGACACAGATAGGTATTTTGGCGATAATAGATTAGGAAAGGGATAGAAATGGGAAGGAAGTGACCATGGCCTTAATTAATGTACAGCCCAAGCATCTGCCTGGTGTGAAAATAAGAAACCACGGGAAACCACGTTCAGAGCTGCCCACAATGGGGTTTGAACCCACCATTTCCCGAAATCAAGCTGTTAGTTACGTGACCCAAACCACCCAGGCACTTGCTCGGTGCCTTTTGGTGTAGATTTATGTGTGTTACAACTATATCTTCCTCAAATGACCAGTGCAATGGTGAAAACCGCGTCAAAATCTGTTCGGTGGTTCTAGAGCAGGGGTTTCCAAATGGCGGCCTGCGAAGTCATAACTTGAGGCCCGCGTGAGATCTAACAAACAAATATTTTAGGAAATGTGAGGAAAATTTACTCAAAAAAATCATATCTCGTTCAAAAAGTATTCATTTTTATACCCTATACACGCACACACGTAAGAACTAATTCATTCTTTAATATTATTTCCTGTTTTTAAGTATTCACTTGGTCTGAATAGATTTATTTAAAAAGTAAAATCCGAACATCGGCAGAAAATGAGCCTGACAAATGCCAGTGCTAAATTTTAACCATTACATAAATGGTTATGGGATCCATAACTAATTTTGAACTCCATGCCAACCTCACTGTGGACATTTTATGCAACATGGCATGAAATGAATACCAAGAAATACTTCAACTGCCATTGATGTATGAAGCGGTCTCAATTCATCGTTCTTCTCTCATTGGTACTCACAGGTCAGTACTACACACTCGAAGAAATGTTCAGGGAAGTACATTGCTGGGATTTTAGGCTCTTACAACTGTATATCATTGTTCTCTTCACACTACTTCCACTAAATTGTCACCCTTTAAGTTTGTTTACTAAATAATTAATTTCAATTTGTCTTTAGGTAATATTTTTCCTTTTTTTTTACATTTGTCAAATATTAATTTAAAAAACTTACATTTTTGTTGCTCTCCTTCCAAATTCAATTGTCCTGGGTATAATAGTGTTCATTTTAATTTCAATCCTTTATGCAATTGTAAAATAGTGTTTTAACCAATTAAAATTGTACCGTGAGGTACACCCCTACGCCTCATTTTTAAATCTTGCGCCAATAAAACCTCCTCTACAGGAGAAACACCGAACTTGGAACATGACTTACTTAAACTTTTCCTCAGAAGATGTCACTACCATAAGTTTCTTTTATGGTGAAGTTTCCTGAACTGTGTGCATTTCAACTTGTTTTGTTTTCCGTTCTTCAAGAAGTGTGGACATTCTCTCATAGATGTCTCTGCTAAAAAACCATGATCATGCACCCTGGTGCGAAGTTAAGGAACTTTCTTGAAGAAATTTTGTATTCATAAGTTTGTCCTTTACTAAATTATGTTCATTCATTTTTGGGTTGGCAATATTGACCTTTTCTTTCCGCCAGTTTTGAATTCAGCCAATCCCTAATTTTTGTAATTAATTTTCAGCCTATCACAGGTTTCTTCTTCGATTTTGTGTGTAACTTTTTCATCTACCAATAAAAGTGAGAGGGTGTGGCTTGATTATTCATGAAAGGTCTCGAACTTTCCCCAAGGGTTTATAAACTGCGGATTTTCACGTCTCTTGGCCATTTGATCAACATCTATCTAAGTGTGTGGATGTGAAGCAGGAGGCGGATGGTGCTTCTTTCGTCAGGCAGCAGGTCTTTAGCAAGGTAATGGCCATTTAACATCTTTATTTCTTGCTAGCTCAGCAGTTTAACCCGCGGGAAAGGTCTGAAACCTTAATATGTAACCAACACCTCTAAAGTGTAAGTTCTGCCAGCTAATGTGAAAATCTCATAAAATCTGTAACTGTAATTCGGGAATAGACAGTGATTCACCCTCTCGAGCTCCCCTTCATTTTAGTTTGAGGTGACTACGTTTTGTAACTGATTTTCTCACTTCCGTAATGTTTTATATTTCCTCATTATACGAGTCACCTCCATAGTTTGGGAATAGCCCCTTTTTCATCG
This sequence comes from Anabrus simplex, assembly GCF_040414725.1. Taxonomy (NCBI): domain Eukaryota; kingdom Metazoa; phylum Arthropoda; class Insecta; order Orthoptera; family Tettigoniidae; genus Anabrus; species Anabrus simplex. The sequence goes on along the minus strand of NC_090265.1, from coordinate 1,606,579,146 downwards.
GCCTAGTGCCCGTTAGGTTTTAAGAAGTTACATCGAGGAGTCCTAGTATTCGCCTCCTTTCATTTTGTTTTCGGGCCATTTATTTATCTGTGTTTTCTTCTATACGAAGGCCCTGTAGGCTGGGTACGAGATACCCCTGTTTCATTTTTGTTTGTTGTGCCTTGTTGGCCAGTAATTGTAAGTTTCCGATATTCCCTTCAATTGGCTTGAAAAACTGAGAGTGTGTCAGCTCTTTTCTAGTGTTGTCGGAATGCCCCTGGGAGGCTTGACATTGTAAAGTGGGAGAAAGTGCTCTATGTTATTAGGGGATTTATGCCCTTGAACAAATTTGGGCATGGAGCTAGGAGCTCGAAATTGTAAAACTAGGGGCTTGTAGCCCAACAGAGTTAACATTCTTGGATCCTGTTAAATTTTGTTGTTATTGATTGTTAAAACTCAGAAAATATAACCTTGTTAAAGTTTTAAATTAACTTAGATTTGGTAGTTAGACCCATTCACCCCGGCACCTTCTTTCACCTCTGTTGATCCACCAACCACGGTAACAAGAATTATTAAACCTTCAGTTCCTTTGGCGTGTTATTTCATACTGATACTTCTATTTGCGTAAATTTATTTAAAAAAATTGACCAATTATTAAAGTGCGGCCAGCGATCATGTCTAAAGTTTCCAGTGTGGCCTTCGAGCCCTTACAAATTGGAAACCTCTATTCCAGATATTAACCCGCAGAACATAGAGAGAAAACAACCGAGGACTTCATTTCATAACCTATACATTTTGAGCCATGCCCCTTCAGCAACGAATACCTACTTTATTTATAATTATTCGCTTTAAATGTCAGAAGATATGACAGCCATTTAATATAGTCACTAGATTACCATCAAGGAAGCTGAAGTTATGATTTGGAGCCAATACATGTGGGATTTTTGAAATGAGAAGTCAAGATTTTGTGGTTGATTTTCCACTCAAAATTGAAAGTCATGTGGCTATGACCACCATATAAACAGTCACGTAAAATTCAAGATTATATTTCTTTCCATTATGTCCCAATATCTGTCAGTCCTCGTATTTCTACCACTTTTATATTTTTTAAGGACCGAGCTCGATAGCTGCAGTCGCTTAAGTGCGGCCAGTATCCAGTATTCGGGAGATAGTAGGTTCGAACCCCACTGTCGGAAGCCCTGAAGATGGTTTTCCGTGGTTTCCCATTTTCACACCAGGCAAATGCTGGGCTGTACCTTAATTAAGGCCACGGGCGCTTCCTTCCCAGTCCTATCCCTTTCCTGTCCCATCGTCGCCATAAGCCAATAGCAAAAAAAAATTTTTTTAAGGTAGATTGTTCACTACAAGTCTTCAAGTTTCATTCCTCTATAAAATGTGTTACAAAAGTAGCTTAGTAATAGCGTGCACAGTTTTATCTAGTGTCATCTGTCCCCTACATGTAACAGTCCTTAATTTTCTGTATACACGAACGTGCAACTGTTGTGACGCATACAACGGAGGCATGATGGGAAAAACCATGCTCGCGCCAACTGGAGTATTGAATCATGGTTAATGCCCGTGTACTGGAGACGTGGTGTAACAAGGAAAATCGTGCAGTGATCAGATACGAGTAGTGAAATGGGTAATAAACACCCAATCAAATCCACAATAAATTAATTGCTGTACACGCTGATTATGCGATGTCTGCGAAAACGGTGCGAAGGTGGTGCAAAAATGTTGACTGAAGGAATAGCGGACATTTTTGACAGAACTGGAAGACGGGATTTCATGCCAAACATGTTGATATTCAGGCCACTGTAAGAACAGTATTGGTCGGCGGTTTGCAGAGTAGACTTCCGCCTACAAGTGGCCACGATTGGTACGTGGTCCGACAGCTCTGCACTCCGACAGGCCAACCGAGCAGAGGACTTGCGGCCATGGCTGTACCGTGGCTCTACCGTATTCAGGAAACAGAGAGGAGGTGGTCCCCACCGTCGGCTGTCATGAGAATGTTTTTCCATGGTTTTGGATTCTCTTGCACTAAGGCGAATGCCGGGACAGTTCCTCGTATAGCCCACGGCCGCCAATCCCTCACCTTCTCCACACATCTCCATCACAACCGCAAATTGCCTGGCCTGAGAGACGGCGTCACCGTCTAAGAGGCCCACCTCCCCTTACAGGGGAGGAATGAAAACAATTTAGTAATAGTAGGAGTAGTAGTAATAGCAATAGCAGAAGTAATAGTTAGGGACCTAAGTACTGAATCTTCAGCAGTATATTCGGATAAATTAGTGCAGCAGTAGGATAAATACCTCAATTTTAGCGAAACTTAGACGGATAAATAGTGAAGAGGATACCATTCTAGGCATGCGGGGATTATATGTGCAAATCTATATTAATATCATAAAAGGAAAGAGTGTCTGTAAGTGTGCAGGAAACACTCAACGTAGTTTCAGTAATTCTTTCACCATCAGAAATATTCGTACAGATTTATTTTACTTTACAATTGACTTAACGTCGCACCGACACAGATAAATCTTATGTCTTCGATGGGGTAGGAAAGGACCAGGAGCGGGAAGGAAGTGGCCGCGGCCTAAATTAAGGTGTGCCTGGTGTGAAAATGGAAACCACGGGAAAAGTTGACACGATGCAATTGCACGAGGTACTCCTGACTTGACTAAAGACAGACTAAACCCCACAACAGAACACTATTCCGTCCAACAATTCAACTCAACGCGACTCGACTCCATACTGCACGCAACTGTCCATCTGAGATTTTTTTTGGGGGGGGGGGCGAAGCCCTCTCCCCCCGCGTGACCATCAACTCAATCTACATGGCCTCCGACAGGCTATTATTTCTAAGAAGAAAGAGAGAGCAGGGAAGAGTGGGAAATGATACGAAGAGTATCTGCCTGTTTCCATGTCAGACACGTTACCAGGCGAGTTTGTGTTGGTTTGATAGTGTTAAGGTGTGGTATTGAAAGGTCAGGGGAAAACCACATAGGCAGAAAAGAGAAAGTGCCTACATGTAAAACCTGACAACCTGTGATAGCACATGCAAGGATGTGGGCTGGATAGGGCCAGTGGTAGTGTTAGTTGAGAAGAGGTATCATGCACCAGCCATGATCCATCGTCTCGCCATTCCATCTGCCAGGGGTCAGTCCGTCTGGGCACTGCCGTGACTAGTGCGGGGCTTGACGGTTGCGGAGCCATGCGTCGAGTACCACTAGGGCCCGCCCCGCAGCGCCACCTCCTTAGGGTCCCTCGTACCCAGTTTCCGATGCCGGAGAATGAGGCCAAGCCCACCGGAGCGGGGGCCTCCTGGAAAGGGGTGGGTCATGACGCCGGGCCTCCTTCCTCTCTGTCCGCGCCATGGCCCGGTAGACTGGGCAACTGCGATGGGAGGCCGGGTGGCCCCCCGCGCAGTTGGCGCACACCGGCGCCTCCTTAAGTGTTGCTTAGGCCGTGTAGTGTCGATCACCCCCACAACGGTTGCACCTCACTTGAAGCCCACACCTGTCGTGCCGGTGACCCCATCTCAAACAGCTGAAACATTGCAAGGGCTGTTGAGGGGGGGGGGACATTTCGATCTCACCTGATAGCCGCTACCTGCTGTGATCCTCTCCTGATTGGCTCCTCGCTCGGCTGCTGTCCTGGGAGCAGTACTGAGTTGCGGCATGGCGGCCCTCTCATGATGGGCTGGTGTCTTCTTCTTCCTCCTGGTCCTGAGGCGGCATCTTCTTCCAGAGGAACTCTCCTCGGCAGGGGAAGAGGCCTCTTCCTGGTGGCCCTCCTCCCGGCCTGGTGAACTCGGGGTAGCGGGTAGCTCCGCTGTGTCGCCGTCTTCTTTTGCTGCTAGCTGGCGGCGGTGGCGTCGATCGGTGTTAACATTCGACTGCGTTCCCTGTCCTGTGGGGCACACATCGAGGTCTGCAGCTCGACAGACATGCTGGCAGGCTGGGCCTGGACAGCAGCTTCTGAAACAACAGGGAGCGTCCTCCTCCACTGCTGTGCAGCCTTCCGCCGTCGCGGGCGGTTTCCTGGATTGCGCCCGGGTAACAGGCCCTTCCTGGTAGGCCTGCGTCTGCGTCCACTTCGGCCTGGCAGGTGGTCGACGATCCTGGTTGGCGGCCTTGTTGGTCTGCGTGTACTTCGTAAATTACAGCGGTCCAACTGGGGGCGCGCCGTCGTGGCGCTCGGGAACGCCGCCATCGTCCTCGGTCCTACCTCCTACCTCCTGGTAGCCTGAGACGTCCAGGTACTCCCTGAGTCCTGGTAGCCGGGCCCACCCGAGATCATCCAGTCTGCCTTAAATAGGGGTTCCTCGAGATACTCCCCAAAAAAGTAGTCCCCAGAGTTATTTTTATTTGGAATGATATGGGTTTTTCCTTCAAGGTATTCCATTACCAACGGAGGTCTCCGATGATATTAGAGGGTGGTGTCAGTAAAGGGATGGCCCTGCGCTCTTGAATCATTCTCTTGACTGGTTGGCCATGCGGGAGTCGACATCTAATTAGTGAGGTCGATGGCTCCCATATGGGGCCGACTCATTTCGCTCCTCACAAAGGTCGTGAATAAAATGGCGGACACTGCCATGATATACCCCTCTTGACAAAAAGCGCCGCCTGGCGTGTTGTAAAGAACGACGCCACTTGACATTGGAAACAGGTAATAGTAATGGCGCATGGCCTCCGGAGAGAACTGGTGCAGGTCTTTATCTAGTAAACGACCTATAAGCGACCTGAATGTCTGTGAAGATGAGGCCCTACCTGAGAATATTTCTAATGTGAAGGACAACATGCACACCCAGCCTCTAAGCCCGTGGAATGAAATAATTAAGGTTAGAATCCGAGAACCAGACGGCAATCGAACCCAAGGCCCATTGATCCAAAGGCCAATGCGCTTACCATTTAGCCCTGGAGCCGGACATTGGCAATATTTAATTTGAGGTGATGATTCACCTTATAAATTGTGGCAATCTACTGGGAGGATTCGGATATTGTAAAAGCCCGGAGAACGCTATCTACTTGTATGTTTAGTAGCAACAGTGAAGTTTGGAGGAAGTTGCATTATGGCGTGCAGCTGAATCTGATGGCATGGACTCGAAGAACTTATAGACTGCATGGCATTATAAACGCGGAAGGATATCAACACATTTTCAATGATTTCGCACTGTCTACCGTAGAAATTCAGTCGACGATGGTCATTATTTATACCAAAATGATAAATAAAACGAAATGGCGTATGGCTTTTGGTGCCGGGATTGTCCGAGGACAGGTTCGGCTCGTCAGATGCGGATCTTTTGATTTGACTCCCGTAGGCTACCTGCGCGTCGTGAGGAGGATGAAATGACAATGAAGACGACACATACACCCAGCCCCCGTGTCAGCGAAATTAACCAACCATGGTTAAAATTCCAGACCCTGCCGGGAATCGAACCCGGGACCCCTGTGACCAAAGGCCAACACGCTAACCATTTTGCCGTGGAGCCGGACACCAAGATGATATTGCTCAGAGTCATAAAGCAGTCTCTGCAAGCCAATGGTATAAGGACTGGCCGAGAGTCCCAACCTAAACCCGATTGAGCACTTGTGTGAAAAGTTAGAACGGCGACTTCGTTCCAAACCCCACTGTACAACATCAACGCGTTCTTTGGCTACGGCTCTCAGGGAAGTATGGGATACCATTCTTATGAAAGCGTTCCGACAGCTAGTGTAAAATCTCTCCAACAAAGTCACGGCAGTGATAAAGGCAAACTGCGGACCGGCATCATACTGGTAATTAATGTCGACTATTAGATACTATGTTACCAACAAACTCAGCCCTCATTTTGAAATATGAGTCGGGATGCTTTTGATCAGATAGTGTAGGCCTACTATAGTGTCAAATCCACTTGTGCGAGACAGTTTGCACTGATGATGATGATTATTATTATTATTATTATTATTATTATTATTACTATTATTATTATTACTATTATTATTATTATTATTATTATTATTATTATTATTATTATTATTATTATTATTATTATTATTATTATTATTATTATTGTACCAGGTGGTACACCTCCACGCCGCTAATTCAAACTTTGCGCCAGTTGAAACTCCTCTACTGGAGGAAGCCTGAACTTTATCTACAGTGTTAATTCTCAAGTTTCTCAGAAGATGTCCCTACTTGTAAATTTTGAAGTTTCTGAACTGGGTCGTTTTCGATGTATTTTTGTTTTGCCTGTAGTAAGAAGTGTGGACATTCTCTTCTAGATGGCACTACTGAAGGACTACAATTATGCACAATAGTGCGAAGTGAAAGAACTGTGTTTTTGGAGAAATTTTGGGTTCATAAGTTTGTTATTTGTTAAATTTCTTTCTGCCATTGTTTAAGTTGGCAATGTTAACCCTTTCTTTCCGCCAGTTTTGAATTTGACCAACAAGGAATTTCTGTAATTAATTTTCCACCAATAAGGTGTTTCTTCTTCATCTGGTGTAGTCGTTTTTGCCATTAACCAATAAAATGTTTGTGAGCGGGTGTTATCATTCGCGAAACGCCTTGAACTTTCCACGAGGGTATATAAACTGCTGATTTTCGGGTCTCCGGGCCACTTCAGTAACATCTATCATTGTGTAAAGTATGTAGCAGGGGGCGGGAAGCGCCTCTTTCTTCGGGCAGCAGTTCAAACACCAGGTAATGGCCTTTTAATAACTTATTTTCTTGCTAGCTCAGCAGTTTAACTCTCGGGGCAGGTCCGAAGCCTTTTACCATGTAACTTTCCTTTAAAATGTAAAGACACTTGGTATCTATTCTATCTTTTTAAACTACAAATTGGGAAAGAGAGTGCTTAACCCTCTCGAGCTACCACTCAAATCGCTTTGAGGTGAACTTATTTTCACAACCGTTTCTTCCCTTCTAATGTAATGTAAATCGTTTTTTTATGTAAGTCACCTCTTTAGTATGGGATTAGCCCTTGCATTAGCGGCCTAGTGCCAAGTAGGTTTTAGTAAAGTATATTAGGAGTGCAGTTTCGCCTCCTCTCAAGTTGGTATTTTGGAGGCCACGTAATTGTCCTGTTTCTTCACTGAATAGGCCTCAGTAGGTTGGGTATTTTTACCCCTGTGTTATTTGTGTTTGGAGGTCAACTTGAAAGTGGAGTTTGGTGTGGCCTTTGATAGGCATGAACTTAAGAGCGGGTCGCTCTTTCTTAAAATTTGTTTCTGCGTGCCTCGAGGAGGCTTTACTGTGTAATTGGGAGCAAGTGCTCCTGGGCATGATTGGGGTCTTCTGCCCCTTTGTTGAATCTTGTATATCGTAAGGTTGGGCTTATAGCTCAAGAATTGTGTGTCTGACTCTCGGAGCACAAATCCTGTAACACTGTAATTGTACATTCTCGATTGGTTGCTTTGCTACTCTGTACCTGCCACTCTTGTTATTTCTTGATTTTGCAAAGAAAATATAACCTTGTTAAATTAACTTTAATTTCGTATTTTGAGACCTGTTCACCCCAGCACTTTCTTTCACCTCTGCACATCCACAATACTCCGTAACAATTATTATTATTATTATTATTATTATTATTATTATTATTATTATTATTATTATTATATAATTCGCTGGGGCCATCAAGGACCACGTTAAGTCTTGTTGCATTTGACACTGAACTTGGCCTTCTTTAGAGCCCAAATTTCTCTCATTCTTTGTGAGTGGGACTGCTTACGCTCCTCTGTCCAAGGGGCACCGTGTCTTCTCTTCGGTTGCTCGTCTCGGTTTAGCCCGTTCGTCAATATTTTCTTGCGGAAGAGATCTCTATTAAAGGCGTCTTAAGCTGAGATATGTAGCATTTGCAGGTCTTCTTTGGTATTTCTAAACCAGGGAATTGTGGTTTTAGGGTTTGAATCAAAAAAGTGAAAGATTTCCTTAATTAACTTTCTTCTGTTCATTCTTTTCAGATGACCGTAAAATCGTGCCCGTCTTTTTCTGATTGTGTCGGTAATTTTCTCTATTTTGCTGTAGACTTCCTTGTTGGATCTCTTTTGATGGATTCCATTTCTGTACTTTGATCCCAAGATTCCTCTCACAATTTTGCGTTCTCTTTTCCCCAGTTCTTCAAGGAGTCCTTTGTTAGCATTTAGAGACAGGGTTTCGGCTGCATATAGAACTACTGGCTTCAGAACTGTTTCATAGTGACGTATCTTGGTGTTTTGGGAAAGGCATTTTTTGTTGTTGATTGTGCGGGATGTTTGGTAGGCTATTTCCAGTTTGCGTACTCGCTCCTGAAGTGCTTCTTTGTCCAGTCCATTTTTCATGATGATCTCACCCAGGTATTTGAATTTGTCTACTCGGGTGATGTCCCCGTATTTTGTATGGAGTTTTGGTGGAGCCTCTTTGATGTTAGTCATTACTTCTGTTTTCTCAAACGATATCTGCAAACCAGTTTGTTCGGCAATTTCCTTTAAAATTTCAACTTGAGCTCTAGCGGTTTCTATGTCGGTTGAGAGAACAGCAATATCGTCGGCAAATGCTAAGCAGTCTGTTGCGATCCCCTTAGATTTGGTTCCTATTCTCAATGGACTGTAGTTGGTTTCCTGTAATCTCACCCGCAAGTTCTGATGATCTTTTCAAGAACACAGTTGAAGAGTATCGGGGATAGCCTATCACCTTGTCGGACTCTTGTTTTGATGTCAAAGGAATGAGAGAGAAATCCGTGGAACTTCACCTTGGATTTTGTATCGTTCAATGTGGCTCTAATTAATGCCAGCAGTTTCAAATCAACTCCAAATTCATTTAAGATGTTTAGCAGGACTTCCCGGTCAATGGAGTCGTACGCTTTCTTAAAGTCCACAAAGACAGACACATACTGCTTGGACCTTAGTGTACAATATCTGATGATCGTTTTGAGATTTTGGATCTGTTCAGCTGTTGAGCGACCTTTCCTGAACCCTCCTTGGTATTCACCTATTTGATGTTCGACTTGTGCTTCCAAAGGCTCCAAGATGGCAAGTGATAGAATTTTGTAAGTCACGGGTAGCAAAGATATTCCTCTGTAGTTGTTGATGTTCTTCATGCTGCCTTTTTTGTGTAATGGATGGATCAAAGCTATTTTCCAAACTTCGGGTAGGGTCTCCTTGTTCCAAATTTCTTCTATCTGCTTTTGCAAGATATCAAGTGATTCTTCTGGGGCATATTTCCATAGTTCTGCTACTACTGAGTCTTCCCCCAGCGGTTTGTTGTTTTTGAGACGGGCAATGTGGCGCTTGATTTCATCTCTGTCGGTGGTCTGGAATCTGGGTACCTGAGTAAGGGTTCCTTGGTCTCAATGGCGCCTTGCGGTTTTATAGCAATTAAGTAAATTCTTGAAGTAATCTGCCAGAATGCTGCAATTTTCTTCACTTGACGTCGCCAGTGTGCCGTCCTTTCGCTCAAAGCATAGAGATGGTGGTTTATAGCCAGTGAGTTTGCGTTTGAAGGCTCTGTAGTACTCTCTGCTTTCATTCTTCCTAAAGTTTTGTTCTACCGTTTCAATGAGAGACTTTTCGTATTTACGTTTCTCAGTTCTGAACACCCTAGGTGCTTGGGCACGTTGGGTTTTGTAGGTTTCCCAATCATTTTCTGATTTCGTAGAGTTGTACTGTTTCCACGCATTGAGTCTTTCTTGGAGGACTGATTCGCAGGTGCTATTCCACCAGGCATGCTTTTTGCTTCTCTTGATTTCTGCAACGTCTTTGGCGGCCTCAAGAAGGAGACTTTTGGCGTTGTTAAAGTCACAGTCATTTGGTCTAGCCTTCTCCTGGAACTCCTCGACCCTTTGCCGAAGTCTATCATTGTCGAAGCGTGTGATCTGTTTGGTTGTCTTCCGTGTGTTTGCGGGAATTGGTTTGAATTTGATAAGAGACATATAATGATCTGAGGCCACATTGATGCCTTTCTTTACCTTGACATTCATAATCTCAGGGCTGTTTCTCCTGGAGATCGCAACATGATCAATTTGGAACTTTCCGAGAGCTTGGACGGGAGAACGCCAAGTCATTTGCTTTCTGTGTAGATGGCGAAAATGGGTCGACATGACCTGCAGGTTGTGATTTTCGCAAATGGTCACCAGTCTTTTGCCGTTGGGATTGGTTCTTTTGTGAGCAGGGTAATTTCCTATAACTTTCTTGTACTTCTGCTCACGACCTAGTTGGGCATTGAAGTCACCCAAAAGAAGCTTGACATGGTGTTTGGGGATTTTGTTCAATTTTTCATCCAGTAGGTCCCAGAAATTATCAACTTCGTCTGGATCAGACTTGTTCTTATCGTTTGTAGGAGCATGTGCGTTAACTAGGGCGTAGGTTTTGTTCACGCATTTAATTGTGAGTATAGACAATCTGTCATTCACAGGTTCGAAATTTGTAACCGATTGAAGGATCTTGGTTCTAACAACAAACGCGGTTCCAAGTATCACAGCCCCATTGAGGATTCCTCTTTGCGCTTTGCTCTTGAAAAATCGGTAGCCTTCAGATTAAAAAATCTCTTCATCTGGGTACCTTGTTTCCTGTAGGGCCATTATGGATATCTGATTTTCGTGAAGAGCTTTGGTGAGGGTTTTCAGCTTGCCAGTTTGTGTAAGTGAATTTATGTTGAAAGTTGCTAGAAAGGTTTTACCTCTTTGGGGTACACCGAGACGCTCCGACTCGTCTCTTGCATGATGTCGAGTCTCCTCCAGAATCCGAACGAGACTCGTGCGCCGTGACGTTTACGACGAGGAATTTATCCGAAGACTTACCCCCTGGGGTATGTTTCTTGAAATGTTGTGCCATCATGCTTTTTGACTTGACTTTGCTTTGGACAGGTACCCATCCTTTTACAACTAGGGTTGCTAGCCCTAGAGGTTGCCTCAAGATGTTTTCTGGCTTCTGGTCATTTACCAGTCTTCGCCGTAACCCTGGCAAGGGACCAGTTTTTTTTCACGGTGGTATTTTATTTCCTTACTACCCTCTGACTCTGCTGGCAGCAGAGGCAGCGAGCTTCCCCAATTCCAATGGGACTCGCCCGATGGAGGTAACCGGTAAATCCCCACACGGGTTATTATTATTATTATTATTATTATTATTATTATTATTATTATTATTATTATTATTATTATTATTATTATTATTATTATTATTATTATTGTTGTTGTTACCGTGTTTTGTGGATGTGCAGAGGTGAAAGAAGTTGCTGGGATGAATAGGTCTCAATATACGAAATTAAAGTTAATTTAAAATTTAACAAAGGTTATATTTTCTTTTCAAGGTCAAGAAATAACAAGTGTAACAGGAGCTCATTTGTATATCAACAAGTTAAGAAAGTACAATTACAGTTTATTAATGGATTTTGGGCTTCGAGCCCCAGATTCACGATTCTTGAGCAATTAGCCCATCTTTACTTATACACCAGGTTCAACAAAGGGGCAGAAAACCCCAATCATACCAAGGAGCATTTGCGCCTAATTACCCAGTTAAACCTGCTTGAGGCACACAGAAAATACCATTTAAGAAAGAGCAACCCGCTCTCAAAGTTCAAGCCAATTCAAAGGCCACTCCAAACTCCACTTTCAAGCTTCCGTACGGGCACACAAGAACAGGGGTAATGATACCCAGCCTACTGAGGCCTATTCCATAAAGAAACAGGACAATTACATGGTCCCAAAATGCCAACTTGAGTGGAGGCGTAACTTGCACTCCTAATACACCATTTTAAAAACCTATTTGGCTCTAGGCCGCTTATGCAAGGGCTAATCCCATACTACGGAGGTGACACGATAGGAAAACTTTATTACATTATGAAATGAAGGATAACGGTTGAGAAAACGTAGTCACCTCAAAAACAATATGAGAGGGAGCTCGAGAGGGTTAGGCACTCTCTATCCCGATTTGTAGTCAAAGAGACAGAATTTTATACCAAGTGTCTTTTACATTTTAAAGGAAAGTTACATGATAAAAGTTTCGAACCTGCACCGAGGGTTAAACTGCTGAGCTAGCAAGCAAAGAAGTTATTAAAAGGCCATTACCTGATGGATGAACTGCTGCCCGAAGAAAGAGGCGCTTCCCGCCCCCTGCTACATAATCACACAAAGAAAGACGTTACTGAAGTGGCACCGAGACCAGAAAAACAGCAGTTTATATACCCTCGCGGAAAATTCGAGACGTTTCATGAATGAGAACCCACACCCCCCTCAACTTTATTGGCTAGGATCAAGCAACATAGCCATATCGGAGAAGACACACATTATTGGTTAAAAATTAATTAAAGAAATTCGGGATTGGCTAAATTCAAAACAAGCGGAAAGAGAAGGGTTATACTGCCAACCCAAAAAATGACTGAAATAAATTTAACAAAGAACAAACTTATGAACACAAAATTTCTCAAAAAAAAACAAAAAAAAAAAAAAAACAGTTCCTTCACTTCGCACCAGGGTGCACAATTGTAGTTCTTAAGTGGTGCCATCTAGAAGAGAATGTTCACACTTCTCACTACAGAGAAAACAAATATAAATCGAAAAAGACACAGTTCAGAACTCTTCAAAATTTACAATAGCGACATCTTCTAAGAAACTTTAGAATTAACATGGTTGTTAAAGTTCAGGCTTCCTCCAGTAGAGGAGTTTCAACTGGCGCAACGTTTGAATTAGCGGCGCGGAGGTGTACCGCCCGGTACAATTATTATTATTATTATTATTATTATTATTATTATTACATTGCGGCAATAAATTGCAATGGTAACTCAGATTTCATAGTATTCGTTTAGTTAATTCATAATTATTTGGTGTACAGGCACAATTCACAAGTCATTATTTATCAATGTATTTGCATTATCTTCAACAACTTAATTTCTGTTTGTCTTAGTAACTCTCTACTAAAGTGACATAAGCTTAGAGGAACCATAAAGGACCCACGTTGAGCAATTTTAACGTATTTTTAACTGAAGATGCAGATTTTTCAATGTAAGGGAACAAATGATGAATTAAAAACATTCTGGGAAGCTACTTAGTCAACATCATTCGTGAGGAGACCTCAGAGATGTTGATCGGGAGAGATTTATGATGCGATCAGTTTGAAATATGTACATGGGGAAATTCCGACAGATAATCAGTCACCATGCGTACAAGAGTCTGGCTAAAGAACACACCATGTAGCTAAATGATGAAAGTAATGTATGAAGGAAAGTTGCTAAACAGAGAAAAGAGAAATGGGCGTTATTCACGTAATATAGTGAAGTGAAGTGTGTATGAATAAATTAGAGACTCCCTTCCCCGTGCAGCCCTTAACAACTGGGCCTGTAATGAGAAACTCTAAACAAGTAATTCTTAGCAAAGTGAGACAGCTCTTTAACTCCGTATGTTGCTGTTTAATGTCGCACTCTGCTTTCTGCGTAGCACTTGCAGTTTTGATGATATGATCAGTCTTATTTTACAGTTCACTGTAAGTGAACTATCTTTACAAGATGAGTATTCTGTATTTACAATGACTGGCAGAATTGCCCGATCTTCACCCGGTATGTCTTATTTTGCAAGGAAATCAATACAGGAGAGGTAATATTAGGAGTCCGAGGAAGGTTCTTAATCATTTAAGGGATAAGTTTATAACACTAGACGTAGGATCAAAAATTGAAAACAAAAATTTATCACTTTTAGATTATGTACTTTGTTCTAAGTGAGGGTTTATCAATCTTCCTTTGTTCTCAGGACATCCAGATAAATAGTACTAAAAGAATAGTGATAGGAAAAGGTGAAGGACCGTCCCGCTGTGTTGTCGCGACGTCAAGCAACGTACCCGTAGTATGCCTAGCTGAAAAGACATGTTAAAAGGTTAATTTAATTCAATACAATTTTATTTAAACATGGCCTATGAAAATTGCAATAAAAAACGAATTGCATCGTGGTGGGCAACTATCGTAAATACATAAATTCATCAATTAATTAATTAAATAAAAATGGATAAGCTCATCTTATCTTAACGGCGGTTTTGTTGTTAATGACACTTATTGCGAACTAACTTACCTGACTGGTCGCCTAGTGGGCCCGAAAATTTGCTTCAAAACATTTGGAAATATTCAATATTTCCTACACCACACAACTTCCACCGTACTTGTCCTAAGGCTACTGAACTAGTACAATTATGTCGGCTGTAAGCTTCTCTATTCAATGATGCACGCATCATGGATCGGAATTTAATTTCAGAAGTCTATATAAAGATAATTAAGAGATTCTCATATTTTCGACCCCACACAACTTTGTCTCGATGGGTCACAGACAACCGCTGTTGTACGTTTCTTTTAAATTTTTGTTTTATTTTGCAATTTCCTTTACGTCGCACCGACACAGATAGGGCTCATGGCAGCGATGGGATAAGAAATGGCTAGGAGTGGGAAGTAAGTGGCCGTGGCTTTAATTAAGGTGTCTGGTGTGAAAATGGGAAATCACGGAAAACAATCTTCAGGGCTGCCGATAGCGATGTTCGAACCCATTCACCCCAGAAATCAAGCTCACAGCTGCGCGACTCTAACCGCACTACCAACTCTCTCGGTATACTTTAATTTCAAAATTAGAGAGAGTTTCCAATGGTATCGGATATGACAAATAGGAATTTATATTTAGACGGTCAAATCATCCATTGTTAAAACAAAATTCAACACAATTTCAGACTATTTTATTTCTTTTGGGGTTCGGTTCAGTTTCTTATGCGATCGTAAAGCGTTAAATTATCTAACCTCAGACATCTCAAATACATTCGTACGTCCTTTCATTTCGAAGTTATTAGTCCCAACGCAAGTCATTCACCTCTAAGTCGTCATCTATTTAAAGCCATCCACTTCTCGCATATTTTACTGTAGGCAATTGAGTGTCAAATTATCTATCACGATTTGTCTTCCCAATCACTCGGTACCTCAAACATTCGGGTAAGATATTTATTTCCGGCGTTTCAAGCCCGAATGTGAACATACGACAAGGGTTGAATGTGAATAGTGAGGAACCACTAATCCGTCAATAAATACAATGCACTTATCATAAATTTATTTAAATATGATTTGTCAGATTGATTGCGACATGAAACACGTAGAGTAATTCTTTCAACCAAGAGAACAAAATAAGAAGCAGAGTTTCCATGTGTTTCATCTCAAAAAGCCATGCTGGTATAATATAGAGAAAGCCACGACAAGAGATAGAAACATCACTGATCGTTATGAAAATGAACTATCATAATAGCCTGCGACTTATCGCTTTGAAACAGTCCAGTTTTCTTGCTTTTATTCCTTTATTTTTGCCCCTTTAGGGTTGAAAATTAAAAGAGTGTTATCTTATGAGTTGTTTGAGACTATGAGGAATCTTTATGCTGAACTCCACTCTCATCGGCTTGGTGGTTCTCGAGATATTTTGATGAATGAGATAAACAGGGTATTCATAAAGTAACGCAGCCTTTCAGAAGAATGTTTCTTTAAAGTGGAAACCCTGTATAATTTATCCAGTAAATTAGATATCCTAGGTATGCTGAGACTCAGAATGCCTTCACAGAAAATTATTGTAAGGATGCTTCAAACAAGTCCACGATTAAGCGGCAGTACGACAAGTTCCAAGAGACAGGGCGTGTAGCAGATGCAGCCTAAAGTGGTCGACTGAAAGTACTAACAAAGAAAAATTAATCGACGTGCAAGCTGCATACTCTTTGAGTCTCAAGATGCCTGTGCGACGCCTGTCAAGCCAGTCTGGTCTCTCAGTGTGTAGTGCTCACGGGATACAAAAATTGTTAAAAAAGATGCATCCGTACAAAATTCGTGCTGTTCACGAGTTGTTATCTGAAGACAATGGAAAACGTGTAGCTTTCTGTCAGTGGCTCTTATCAACTGTAACGCCAGATGGGGAAGAACCCGATGATTGGTTTTGGTCTGACGAGGCATGGTTCCATCGTGATGGATACGTGAATGCACAAAAGTCACGCATTTGGGCTGCGGAAACCCACATCAGCTGCACGAACTCCCTCTGCACACACGATAATTGGGTGTTTGGAGTGCAATGTATTGTAGGCGAACATTCATCACATTCTTTCATACCAAAGTGAACAGTGAGAGCTACATACTGATCCTGCAATAATTTGTAAACACTATATTGAAGACCAGCTGCAGGACACATGGTTTCAGTAGGACAGCTCTACAGCAAAAAACACCATGACTTTCTTGAAACAGTATTTTAATGAACAAATTATTTCGAAGCGGTTGTTCCCGCCTCAGTCAGTTGATTTATCCCCATCTGATATTTTCTTGTTGGGTTACTTGAATGAAGCTGGTTACAAAACTCATCCTCACAATATTCTCGAATTGCAGAGATAAATTGAATGATGTGTTGCCGCAATTCCTCGACGAATGTTACAATGTGTTTAAGAGCATGCAACGTTGTAGGCTAATTTAATTATGTGAATCGCAAAATGGAGACCAATTTTAATACCTTTTGTATGTTATTAATTTTCCCATAAGTTGCGTCAGATTTTTATTTCCATTTATTTTCCCTTCATAAACGCATAGGTAAAGGTAGCTGGTAGGACTTACGGGCTCGGTAAGAAGTTCAGATTCAAGTTCAATCGTTGACAACCTTCTAAATAGTTTTCTTCATTCCAATACCAGGCGAAATCAAGGATAGCACGTTCATTAAAGCCATATTTCACTTCGTAACTAAGCAAAAACTAAGAATTCCTTTCTCCTATACTCACCATGATTGTTTTAATGCCAGAAACTAATATCATTTCGTGCCATTAATAGACGCCCGAATGAAAAATAGCATTATTTCTATTATTATTATTATTATTATTATTATTATTATTATTATTATTATTATTATTATTATTATTATTATTATTATTATTGCTGCTGCTGCTGCTGTTTACGAAGACAACAGGACTAGCTGAGTGTATAACTGACTTCGTCTGTAGGCTCATATGGGCCCAATGGAGGAAAATAGGTTACCTGTGGATATAATAGACTTTGGCATTGAGGTAAGGAAGGGAAAGAGAGACCAAGGTGACCATGGTTAGACATCAGTTTTTAATGGATTAAGGATAAGAGATTTGGTGTTTAACAATGCCACGTAGAGGAGTGTCCAGGTGTTCAGCTTGTCCACAGAGTTTTGCAGATTTCAAGCTGAAATGCATTAGGTGTATAGTGTGCATGGATGTATATTGTGATTTTAATTTAAACAAGGAAGCAAATGCTTGGCATTTTTAGGTCATTAAAACCGTTGGTTTTAAAACCGGCGTCTCCTAAAACCGTAAAAGTAGTTAGTGGGACGTAAAACCATTATTATTATTATTATTATTATTATTATTATTATTATTATTATTATTATTATTATTATTATTATTATTATTATTTCTACTGTTTACAAAGACGACTGTTGCCCAGCCAGATGATTCAAATATATTAGAGAGTCACAGTCCAAGGTAACGACATCCTCAGACGTATCGAAACCAGGTCCGCTGCCGAGGGTTAGGGCAGGTTAGGAGATCTGAGGAAAAGAGGTTAAGCAAGGCATTATAAGAATAGTGGTGGTAAGAAATGTGTGATCTGTGGGTATACGATAGCTTCTTCTTCTTTTCTTTTTATTCTTCTTCTTTTTCAGTAGCACACTACAGTTTTATCAAGGACATGGCAATAGCTTTTTTTTTACGCCGCACTGACACAGGTCTTACGGCGACGATGGGATAGGAAAGAGCTAGGAGTGGGAAGGAAGCGACCGGTGCATTAATTAAGGTACACACACACACACACCATATTCTTCTTCTTCTTCATCATCTTCTTCTTCTTCTTCTTCTTCTTCTTCTACCGTTTTTCCCACACCTGTGGGGTCGCGGGTGCAAAATGCATCGTACATATGGATGCCCTTCCTGATGCCAACCCTTTATGGAGGAATGTTGTCACTGTTGCGTGTGGGCCGATGACCTTCGATGTTAGGCCCCTTAAAACAACAAGCATCATCATCATCAACTGTTGCGTGTTTCTGTGGAGGTTGGTATGAATATGATGAGGAGAGTGTTGGGACGGACACACACACACCCAGTTCCCGAGCCAGAAGAATTAATCAGAACCGACTAAAATCCCCAACCCGGTCTGGAATCGAACCCGGGATCCTCTGAATCGAAGGCCAGTACTCTGACAATTCAGCCAACGAGTCGGACGAACACACACAGCATATCTCTGGTGCTAAAATAGAAACCATGTTCGCGGCTGCCAACAGTAGAGTTCGAGCCCACTATCTCCCGAATGCAAGCTGATAGCAACGTAGCCCAAACTGCAGAGCCACTTGCTCGGTAGCCTATATAGGCCTATTCCGATTTAATATCGATTTAAGGCACATCATTTAGGGTTTTTTTTTTTTTTTTTAGAATATCGGATATACGTATAAATGTTTTGTTTTTTTTGCTAGGGGCTTTACGTCGCACCGACACAGATAGGTCTTATGGCGACGATGGGATAGGAAAGGCCTAGGAGTTGGAAGGAAGCGGCCGTGGCCTTAATTAAGGTACAGCCCCAGCATTTGCCTGGTGTGAAAATGGGAAACCACGGAAAACCATCTTCAAGGCTGCCGATAGTGGGATTCGAACCTACTATCTCCCGGATGCAAGCTCACAGCTGCGCGCCTCTACGCGCACGGCCAACTCGCCCGGTACGTATAAATGTAAGGGAAGATAGAATGTCCTGTTAATTTAAAAATTGTCCGATCCATGTCCTTGTATATCTGGAACTGCTGTTGCTAGAACTCCGAAATTTGTGTAACCGTTCTTGGCGTCTTTTTGAAGGTTATTGTACCGCAATTAAGTGACCCTTCTAGTTTGAATACTATGTCATGTTTCTATTTACTTAAAAGGCATTCTGGAAAAAAATAAATATTTAAAAATCTCTCTAAATCAGACAATGAGAAATATTTTACTTCGATTTTGTTTCAGTGACTTTTCTTCATTGTTTTAAGATGATGATGAAAATGTGTCTGCTACCCATTTAGTACAGTCTCCGTGGTGAGGCGACAGCGTCCCGGCCTCTCAGCGCTGGGTTCTGTGGTTCAAACCTCGGTCATTCTATGCGAGGGCTATGCTGGACAAAGCGTAGGCATGACAGGTTTTTCTCCGAGTACTCCGGTTTTCCCAATCATCTTTCATGTCAGGAACACTTTCCAATATAACTGCATTTCATCTGTCAGTCATTAATCATTGCTCGAGGGGAATGCGACAGGCTTCGGCAACAGGTACAGTTTCAATCCTCGCTACTAGATGAGGGCTTCATTTATTCCGTTCCTGACCCTGTTGAAACCCCAAGCAGGCTGCGGATTTTCATTTCGTCCATTCAGTAGTTAGCCTACCGTTCATTCTATATTGAAAATATGAAATGCTTGAAACTCCGATCGGAGCTGTCCGTTATGAATAATCAAACAATGAAGCACTGAATTCCTAACCATGTTCCCTACTCTAGGCAGTCATATTTTTCTTGACAGTACTACCAACGAAAAGAATGTAACTTTCTCTGTACATTTATGTAAATTAAAGCCTTCTGTATCAGTTGGTTTAGGAAGTAGAGAGCATTCCAGAGAACTACGCGAAGAACGGATTAATCTTAAAATACATTCAGAGACTTGTTCATGGAATTTCTTAACGAAAGGTTACGTGAAGTTTATCGTGAAATATTGATGAGATTTAGATGTAGTTTTCATCAATAATTTATTTCGGGCTATCGAGTTTCAACTTTATTCAAAGTCATCTTCAGCCTATAAATACAACAAATATAAGTCTTACAAAATAAGGGCATATACATATCAAAACATGAAAATAAGAAGTATATTTTAAAATCGGTGTCAAACGTTTGGTGGTGTGAACGTTAAACGTCAACACATGTCAGAGACGCTAATAAGAATCGGGTAGCGGAAATACGTTCAGAGGTTGAACTTTACAATGTATTAATCATATGCCGTTTATGGAAGAATTTTGCTCATTGATACACGCCTATTGGTTATTTTTGACACATTTTTGAATTTCTATTATTTACAAAGAATAGGAACTCAGCACTCTTCAACATCATTTAATTTCATTATTCAGTCGATATCATTGCCCCAGAGGAGTGCGACAGGCTTCGGCAGCCGGGACAATTCCCATACTCGCCACTTGATGGAAACTCATTCATTCTATTTCTGACCGGTCAAGTAACTGGAATTAGGCTGTGGATTTTCGGTCTTTTAAAAACAATCAGGAATGAGATGTTTGATTAATATGGTCTATGTAGAGTAGGGTCTAGTACGATAAACGAGAGGTATGAACAATCCTTTGCTACATGTTTCAACATACAGCACTTCAGATTTTAACTGGTCTAACTTTATGTTTAATGTGCAGTGAAATTGAAATTTTGAAAAATAAATTCAAACAAAAGACAGGCAGAACAAAGAGCTACCAGCGTGCTCGTATTTCATGACTAATGAAAGTAGTTCCATCTGAGGAGAACAATTACGCTTCCCAAACAACTACACCAATTAATCAGATTTTGTTAATATTGCATTTACCAATAGCCACAACATGTACCTGCCTGTTGACAGATATTAAACTCGAACTGATATTTATGGCTCGCACTAATATCGGCCGCATTGCGACAAGTCTTCATTAAATTCATTAAAACAACACGATTAAAATTAGAATCCTCCATGAATACTGAGATCGTTTGATTTATATGCTTTAGTGAGGGTATTTTTAGTAGGATAAGAGTGAGCTTACCACATGAATGAAGCCAGGGCTGCGAATACTTTATATTCCGTGCATACCGCTGAAAAATAGACCCGATGTTATCTCTTCTGGTGCTTAATCGATATTCCTGCCGCACACGAAGTGCTTTAATTATTTTCATTTATTCGCGTATAAATGGATCCTTTTTCCTAACAATACAGAATTTTATTCATGTATTAATTCAAAACATATAAATGGCTATTTGAGTTCTACTATTAACTGTCCATAACGTGCTCCGTTGCTGGTGGGACATACCATAGTGTTTACAACTCACTGTGTCATCCGATACGATCTAGAACAGGGCTGTCCAACCTCTTCATCCACTGGAGTGCACCTGACTCTTGGATATGGAGACGCCAGTGGCGTTTGATAATAATAATAATAATAATAATAATAATAATAATAATAATAATAATAATAAAATGTCTGAATCGTTGGGTGAGTGGTCAGCGTGCTGCCCTTCAGTTCAGAGGGTCCCGGGTTCGATTACCGGCATGGTCGGGGATTTGAATCGCTTCTGATTAATTCTTCTGGCTCGGGGACTGGGTATTTGTGTCTGTCCCAATAATCTCCTCTTCATATTCAGACAACACACCACACTACCAACCACCGCAGAAACACGCAATAGAGATTACATCCCTCGGTATAGGGTTGGCGTAAGGAAGGGTGTCCGGCCATAAAACAGGGCCAAATCCACATGTGCGACGCAGTTTGTACCCGCGAACCCACGTGTGTGGGAAAAGCGGAATAATAATAATAATAATAATAATAATAATAATAATAATAATAATAATAATAATAATAATAATAATAATAATAATAATAATAATAATAATTAAAAACATATCGTACTTACGTAATTAGTGTGAAATATGGCATATGCGCCGTAAGTTGAAGATCTACTAACCAGTTTGTAAGCAATCGGTCACAATTAGAATTACTATTAAAATTAATATTGTGAATTAATAAATTATAATAACAATTATTTAATGTGACACTAAAATGTGTGTGCCATGAGACACAGAATATTACACAAGTGATTATATGCATTTATAATCAACGTCGAGCCATAGCTTCTCAGCCAAATTTCAATACTGTGATCTGACGATTACCACAGAATATTTTATAATCGTTGTTACAATCTGACCTTGAAGTTGTTTTTCCAATTCATACGTTTTCCTCCACTTTACAAATACTTTAAGAGTGGTTCCTTTGACTCCAAAGAATGTGCCTTAACAGTGATTACGTCGACGTAATATGGTACTTTCCGCTGTCAATACGAATAAATATTGACGTCGTCAATATTCATTTCTCCATTGATTATAAAGAGTAAAAATCTGCAAGTTAATGAGATCAAACAAAATGCCACTAATAGATAACTAGCACACTGATTATTGTCACGATATAATCGGAATTCAATAGAGCACTCGAGAAACTACCTATTCCACGGTTGTGGACAGCAGATACTTTGTAAGAATGTTGAGAAGATAGTATGAAACATATATAATGCTATAGTTTCCTGGAAGGTGTCAACATATTCCGCTCATTCTTAGACTTTCTCAATAACGTCTGACACTCAACAGGAAGCAGGGTTTGAAATGTACACAGCTGCCACAATACACTGTATACTTTAAAAGCACGCAGTACCCGAGAGAATATTCTGAAATACCAGGGGGTGAGATCTGTGGAATGAGTACAGCTAAAACTAAGTAGAGATAGAGGTGAGTCACAACTGAATCGGCCGGAGGTGAAAAGGATTTAGTAGAAATTGCACATTTTTAAACATACAATATTCTGATGTATTGAACCAAGGGTTTTCGGACGGTATAAGAGAGAATTAAGTCAGCCTCCTCACGGCCGAATGGATCTACCGCTGCGCTCCTTAGCTAGCTAGAGCGACGCATCAAGTCGGCCGTGGCATTCTCTTTATAGTAAAGACCACTGCTACGTGTAGCGCGATCGGAGGAGGAAAGCATTAATTCAACTACTTGCTGCCTTTCAGCGTCGTATTCATCACTTAATGTTCACCGCACTGCAAGATTCCAGCGTGCCAGATTACATTATTTTGTGGTATTTCCTGGTTGCTCATTGTTTAATTTAGAGAACCTGATTATAGGAAGCGTGTGTTACTTGAGAATTATGTCTCACAAAAGAAAGAGACAAGACAACCTTCACAAGAAAAGCGTCATAAAAGACGCTATCAGAAAAAGATTCACTTTATACAAACAACAGTGGAAGAAACATCAGTGAGAAGAAAAGAGGTGAAGATTGCAGGTTAGAAAATACAGTAGCTATAACTGATCATAAGTGGCCAAATACTGTAACTAAAAAGGGAATAAAATATTCACACTTACCCAACAAACAGTTGAACGTATCCGTAAAACAACTGCATAATGACACAGAACCAAAATCATAATATATTTCCCAGTGTCTAAATCAAATATAGCTTTAAGTAAAAAAAGTCATTCATCTTTTTAAAACCATAAGATTCACATGATTATGGTGCAGGGAACTACCAAGATATGTCATAAACAAATTCACTGATTTAGAAGCTCTACAAAAATTAAGAAACACGGAAACATAAATTTCACTACTAAATAACACCTTAAGGGAGATGGCTGTGAGGATGAAGTGCTCTGTCATTGTGCTGTAAGAAATAAGTGCCTGGTCGATTTTAAAGGCGTCGTTGCTAATTTGTGCTGTTCATTCGTGGGTTTTAATAGTGCAGTGATGTTATCCGGCGGAATGTGGCTCTTTTTGTGAGTTATTATACTTGGTTATAATGGATTCGGTACCAACGATAGTAGATATTTTAATTGATCTTGTTATGTATAATGTAACTATTTAAAATAGTTTATTTGAACCCGCCTTGATCAATACACTCATTAAATGAAAGGAAAACTATTTATTAAACCAAACATGTTTCGGGAAATCTCAACCATTCCCTTCCTCAGTGGTCAGATCAAAGAACAAAACATTATCACACAATCTTTTGTTTTACAATTTAAAGAAGTATTGTCCTAATACACCACATCAAAGAGTAAAATGAAATATAAAAATGGTCAATACATAAAATTTCGGTTGAAGTGAATGAGAATACTATATAAATTTAGGATCTTCAAGTTTTTCTTCTTTTCTTCATTTTGCTCCTTAAATGATCATATGCTAGTCTGTACAGTGGGTTATCTTCTGCACTTCTCTCATTTAAATTTGATTCAAAATTATTTTCTTGTGTAAGGTAAATTTCTAAATTTTCCAAAACATTCATTCATTTTCCCTTTTTGGCCGAATGTAATAATTTCATGTCATTGGAAATGTCTGTAAATTTACGATTCATTTCCATCATATGTTCTCCCACTGCCGAATATCTTTTATGTTTAACTGCATTAACATGTTCTTTGTACCTTATAGCCTAACTTCTACCAGACTGTCCTATGTATCCTTGTTTACATGTTTGACATGTTAATTTGTAAATTCCTGCTTTATTAAATACTAGCAAATGTACCCGTGCTTCGCTACGGTATTCTACATTGTATACGGATATCGACATAAAGACTGTGCGTGCAGTAAATGAGATTGTTTTAAAATTGCATGTCTCTTAGCCTTTTCCGAGAAATAGCATTGGGAGTTCCCCATACGTTGTTTCCAATGTAAAGTGAGGGTTGCGGAGTTGTGATGATAACAGCAGGCTCACTTGCCTACTGCCATTCACAATCGAGTTGGCAAGTTTACATTATAATTGCAGGCCCCATTACCTACTGCGCGGTCACAAACGATTTGGGGAGTTTTAGTTACAATGGCAGACCCATTTCCTACTTTTAGACAGATTACAGTTGAGGAGATTTTATTATAATAGCAGGCAACTTCCCTACCACAGATCAAAATTGAGTTGTTCAGTTATCATTATAATGACACGCCCGTTTTACTGCTGCCAGCCAGCTTACTGCCAGTCACACAGAATTAGTGAGTTTCCATGAAAATAGCAGGCCACTATGCCTAATGCTTGTCAAATTTTAGATTGGAACATTTGTTTATAATTGCGGGCACCTTGGCCTAGAGCCAAACACAATAGGGTAGGGGACTTTCGAACAAAACTGCATGATCCCTTGCCTTCTGCAAGACAAATCGAGAAGTGAATTATTCATTAAAATGGTAGGCCCTCCTTACTAATGCCAGTTACAAAGGAGTTGGAGAAGGACCCCATTCCTACTGCCGGCAGTCAAAGACGGTGTAGGGAGTACTGATTACAATAGCAGACACACCCTTTCTCTATCGCTACAAATCGACATGAATGAATATATATAAATGAACATACGAAAGTATATGCATGTTTACAATATTGCAGACCTTCATTTACAGATTAACTGCTGCTAAACGGTTCGTCATATTGACAAAGGATTGTACCGTAAGGCGCAGTATTAAGCGATCTAAATGGCTGGTCCTATGATATTTTCTCGCATCTCATCTATTCATGAGTCAGATTGAGTCAGAAACGTTGAATAGGTTGAAATTTGTGCAAGATTATCTTACATTGCATTACTTTTCGGATAATGATGTGACATAGCATTTGGCTCACATATGGGTACTGGGTGGGCCAATGTTCGTGTAGAGTTTGATCATACTATCTTTCCTGTAAGTGATTGAAAGTATGAATTATATAGGTAAAGAGTCCAAATTTACTTAAAATCGAGAAATAGAGACGAATCTAACGTATAACCGATACAGATACGACAAAAAGTCGTAAGACCAAAGTTGAAGATCACTCCTAATTCAACCAAGATTGTACCATGCGTTATGTGTTAGGACTTCCCGTTTATCCCATGAAATACCTCGAAACGAAGGTCTGCACCATCATTAAAATTGCTTCCATATTTCGATATTTTTCGGGGATAAAAAATAAAAAAATAAAAGTTTTTCGTTCGTTACAGGCTGAAACGTATAATATGGCCAAATTTCAATTTTCTTGCTTGTCTGGCAGATTATGCTGCAATCTGGATTTTGGGTGAGGGGGTAAACATTATGACTTTCAGGAAATGAAACCAAAAAATATGCAGACGATCATTATTACCCCTCAAACGGGTATCTGTACGAAAATGTCACCAAAATAGTCAATGTACAGGCACACACAGTCGTTACGATTTTATTTATATAGACAGATAAGGAATCTGCTCCACGTACAACACATTTTGGCTACGTCCGCTGGACTTAACCTGCAAAACCAACCGTTCATGATATATCACTTATTAATCCTCCTGTCGAAAAATTCACTGAGAACAAAAGTTTTAGAAATGGATTTCCATTAAGGATTGTAGATTTCGATTAATTTCGGATGTGCATATTTTGAGGAAGTGCAAAATCATGGTTCCGGTTTCGGATAAACACCCAGTAAATTTAGGTATTCAGAAATAATATTAGCCCTAAAACCTACACAAGGACAGGTAGATTCTAAATATCAAGTTTGGTAGAAATATATTCAGTAGTTTTCAAGTTATAAAAACTCATACAATCAAACCAACGAACAGACACCAAAGTTAAGAAATATGCAGATGGTCATTATTACAACTGAAACGAATAACTGTACGGAAATTCCGCCAAAATAGCCAATCTATAGACAGACGGTCGTTGCGATTAAATTTATATAGATGACATATAAGCATGGGCACGCTTGAAAGTGCAAATCTTCATTTCGAGATTTACTGCTTCTAAACGGTACATCACACCAACAAACGGTTTGCACCCTCAGACGTCCCTTTTATCGCCCTACATGTTTGGTGTTAAAACATTTTCTCGTATTTCACATTTTTATGGGTTCGATTGAGTTACGATATTTGAATGGGGTGAAATTTGGATACATTTTCATCATTTTACATTATTTTTCACATACTTATGTGGAAGCTAGAATCATGAAATTGGGTTCGCATATAGCCATTGGTCGTGTCAATGTGCGTGCCAAATTCGATTACTCTACCTCTCCTATAAGTGTGTCAAACTAAGTAATACACGTGTAAAAAGCACAAAATTTACGAACCATCGAAATATACAGCCAAATCTACCCCATAAGGGAGAGAGAGAGAGAGACGACAAAATATCACAGGGCCAAAGTTGTAGATCACTCGAAGTTGAACGGAGATCGTGCCATCCGTTTTGTGATAGGACTTACCGTTTAGCCACGAAATATCTCGAAACGAAGGTCTGTATCGTCATTAAATTGCCTATATTTTTATATTATTCGGCATAAAACGTGAAATATTTAAAGATCTTTGAAGTTTTCCGTAGGTTACCGGCTAAAACGTATAAATTTGCTTAATTTCAATTATTCAGCTCGTGTGGCAGATTGTGAGGCAATCTTCATTTTGGGCGAGAGGGGGGGTGAAATTTAGGACTTCCAGGAAACTATAGCTAAAAAATATGCAGGTGGTAATTATTACCCCTTAAACGGAAAGATGAACGAAAATTTCGCCAAAATAGTCATTGCACAGACACACGGTCGTTACGATATGATTTATCTAGATAGATAAGGAATCTGCTCCACGCATAACACCTTTTGGGCTATGTCCGCTAGACTTAGCCTGAAAACCGACCTTTCATGCACATGAGACAAAGAATTTAGAATTGGATTTCCAAAAAGTTTGATCGATTTCCAGTCAGGTTGTTCTTGTACTTTATATATTGTGGAGGAGTAAAAATCACCATTTCGGTCCCCTATAAAACCCCAGTCTATTCCGGGGATTTGAAATGGTATAAACCTTAAAACCTACCCTTGGAGGTTTGGATGCCAAATATAAGGTTTGGTTCAAATATCTCAGTAGTTTTCAAGTTGTAAGAAATACGCTTTACGCGCACCCGCTGTTGCGTTAAGTCCGGTGGGACTTGTACCGAAAAACGGTCCGTTAATGATATATCCGTTATTAATCCTGGTATCGAAATGATGCACATGAGGAAAAAGGTTTAGAAATTAATTTCCATTAAGGCAGGTAGATTTCCATTAAGTTTGGTTGTGTATATTTTGAGGGAGTGCAAAATCACGGTTTCTGTTTCGTATAAACCCTCAATTAGTTCACGAATTTAGAAACAATATTTGCCCTAAAACTTACCCAAGGACAGGTGGATTCTAAATATGAAGTTTGGTGGAAATATATCCAGTAGTTTTCAAGTTACAGAAAGACAAACAGACAAACAAACAAACAAACTAACTAACAGACACCAAGGAAACCTACCCTTGGACAGATGGATGCTATATATAAAATTTGGTTCAAATGTCTTCAGTAGTTTTCAAGTTGTAAGAAATACGCTTTACACGCACCCGCTCTTGCGTTAAGTCCGCTGGGATTTTTACCGAAAAACGGTCCGTTAATGATATCTCCCTTATTAAATTCTGTTATCGAAATGATGCACATGAGAAAAAAAAGGTTTAGAAATTAATTTTCATTAAGGCAGGTAGATTTCCATTAAGTTCGGTTGTGTATACTTTGAGGGAGTGCAAAATCACGGTTTCGGTTTCGTAAAAATCCCCACTCAGTTCAGGGATTTAGAAACGATATTTACGCTAAAACCTACCCAAGTACAGGTGGATTCTAAATATGAAGTTTGGTGGAAATATATCCAGTAGTTTTCAAGTTATAGAAGGACAGACAAACAAACAGACACCAAAGCTAAAAATTATGCAGATGGTCATTATTACACCTGAAACGAATAACTGTACGGAAATTTCACCAAAATAATCCATGTACAGACACACGGTCCTTACGATTTTATTTATATAGATACATTTATTCCCTATATTTTCTGAATTGAAAATTATCTTATTTGTATTATTATCCGTTTTATATGTGACATTGATGTTCTTTTCCCTGAAAATTTTAGCCAGTTGATAAGAATGCTTATTTCGAAAAGTTAGAACTGAAAATTTCTTTTTCTCTTTTCGCTCTTTAATTAAAGTTGTTTTTGGTTCATATTTCACTTTATTTATCATTCTATTAATAAATCTTTTGGAATATCCGTTGCTATGAGCGATTTGATGGATTATATTTATCCCTCTATTATGATTCTTCTTAGACATAAGTATGTTCATAGCTCTATTAATTAAACTGTAAAATGTTGCCGTTTTCTGTTGACCTGGATGATTGGAGTCATTTCTCCTAATAGTATCTGTTTGAGTAGTTTTTCTGAAAATTTGAAAATCAAAATGACTACAATTTCTAGTAACTGTTAAATCTAAATAATTTAAAGTCCTATCATTTTCAGATTCCATCCTAAAATGCAATTGTTTATCCACAGTATTTAAATACAGTGATCTTGTTATGTGAATCATAGATTGCATGTTATCAAACAAACCATCCGTTGAAAATAACGCACGCATTATACTACGTTAACTCAAATAACTGCCAATAGAGGCTGGTGAAGGGCGCCACGATAATATGGTCCTTAGTTAACACTCTCTTTGCAAGAGTCCAGTCTGACCTCTCCGTTAACTGATAATTCCGCCGCGATCGCTAAGCGCTAGATTTTAGTTAAACTGTTATCTGGTCGCTACGGTACTCTGCCATGAATTATCATACCACCATCCTCATTCAAAATGGAGACCGATTTAGAAACAATAAATAAATGCCTTCACTGTGATAAAACCTTTTCTCATCAAGGCTTGCTTGTCCACACGGGGAAGAAGCATAAAGATAGATTAAGCCAGAATGAGAATCAGTACTACGCCTCGACGGAACGACCTACTACTTCTACGGGCTCCACGGGAATATTGTCTTCGTTAGAAATAAATTTTAGACCACAGTATAAATATTCGGACTCTGAGACAGAAAGTGAAGATGTACAGGATGAATAAACCAAGGACCGAGCTCGATAGCTGCAGTCGCTTAAGTGCGGCCAGTATCCAGTATTCGGGAGATAATAGGTTCGAACCCCACTGTCAGCAGCCCTGAAAATGGTTTTCCGTGGTTTCCCATTTTCACACTAGGCAAATGCAGGGGCTGTATCTTAATTAAGGCCACGGCCTCTTCCTTCTCACTCTTAGACCTTTCCTGTCCCGTCGTCGCCATAAGACCTATCTGTGTCGGTGCGACGTAAAGCAACTAGCATACATACATACATACATTATCATTATAGACTGTTATGCCTTTTAGCGTCCAGTCTGCAAGCCTCTGAGAATTTACTAAACGTCGCCACAATCCTCGATTTGCAACTAGTGCTGTGGCCTCATTTAGTTCTATACCTCTTATCTTTAAATCGTTACAAACCAAGTCTAACCATCGTGGTCTTGGTCTCCCTCTACTTCTCTTACCCTCCATAACAGAGTCCATTATTCCATTATTCTCCTAGGTAACTTATCCTCCTCCATTCGTCTCACATGACCCCACCACCGAAGCCGGTTTATGCGTACAGCTTCATCCATCGAGTTCATTCCTAAATTAGCTTTTATCTCCGAGTACCCTCCTGCCATTGTTCCCACCTGTTTGTACCAGCAATCATTCTTGCTGCTTTCATGTCTGTTACTTCTAACTTCTGAATAAGATATCCTGAGTCCACCCAGCTTTCGCTCCCGTAAAGCAAAGTTGGTCTGAAAACAGACCGATGTAAAGATAGTTTCGTCTGGGAGCTGACTTTCTTCTTACAGAATACTGCTGATCGCAACTGCGAGCTCACTGCATTAGCTTTACTACACCTTGATTCAATCTCACTTAATATATTACCATCCTGGGAGAACACACAACCGAAATACTTAAAATTATCGACCTGTTCTAGCTTGTATCACTAATCTGACATTCAGTTCTGTTGAATTTCTTACCTACTGACATCAATTTAGTCTTCGAGAGGCTAATTTTCATACCATACTCATTGCACCTATTTTCAAGTTCCAAGATATTAGACGCCAGGCTTTCGGCACAGTCTTCCATTAAGACCAAGTCGTTCAGCATAGGCCAAACTGCTTACTACATTTCCACTTAACTGAATCCCTCCCTGCCATTTTATACCTTTCAGCAGATGATCCATGTAAACTATGAACAGAAAAGGTGAAAGATTACAGCCTTGTCTAACTCCTGTAAGTACCCTGAACCAAGAACTCATTCTACCATCAATTCTCACTGAAGCCCAATTGTCAACATAAATGCCTTTGATTGATTTTAATAATCTACCTTTAATTCCATAGTCCCCCAGTATGGCGAAGATCTTTTCCCTCGGTACCCTGTCATATGCTTTCTCTAGATCTACGAAACATAAACACAACTGCCGATTCCTCTCGTAGCATTTTTTCAATTACCTGGCGCATACTGAAAATCTGATCCTGACAGCCTCTCTGTGGTCTGAAACCACAATGGTTTTCATCCAACTTCCTCTCACGACTGATCGCACCCTCCCTTCCAAGATGCCAGTGAATACTTTGCCTGGTATACTAATCAATGAGATACCTCAATAGTTGTTGCAATCCTTCCTGTTTCCTTGCTTGTAGATAGGTGTAATTACTGCTTTTGTCCAATCTGAAGGTACCTTACCAACACTCCACGCTAATTTGACTACTCTATGAAGCCATTTCATCCCTGCCTTCCCACTATACTTCACCATTTCAGGTCTAATTTCATCTATTCCTGCTGCCTTATGACAATGGAGTTTATTTACTATCCTTTCCACTTACTCAAGCGTGATTTCACCAACATCGTTTTCCTCCTCCCCAATAGCTTGGCTGTTTGCAACACCACCAGGATGATTTCCTTTTACATTGAGAAGATGTTCAATATATTCCCCTCCACCTCTCCAGTGATTCCTTGGGGTCTATTATGAGTTCACCTGAATTACTCAAAACACTGTTCATTTCCTTTTACCCACCCTTCCTAAGATTTTTTATTACTGTCCAGAAAGGTTTCCCTGCTGCTTGACCTAGCCTTTCCAGGTTATTACCAAAATCTTCCCATGACTTCTTTTTGGATTCAACAACTATTCGTTTCGCTCTGTTTCTTTCATCTACGTAGAAATCCCTGTCTGCCTCGGCCCTTGTTTGGAGCCATTTCTGATAACCCTTCTTTTTACGTTTACAGGCTGCTCTCACTTCATCATTCCACCAAGATGTTCGCCTTTTCCCATCTTTACACACAGTTGTTCCTAGGCATTCCCTTGCTGTTTCTACTACGGCATCCCTGTATGCCACCCATTCACTTTCTATATCCTGAACCTGCTTACTGTCTACTGTTCGAAACTTCTCACTAATCATATCCATGTACTTCTGTCTAATTTCCTCGTCCTGGAGATTTTCTACCCTTATTCGTTTGCAGACAGATTTCACTTTCTCTACCCTAGGCCTAGAGATACTTAGTTCACTACAGATCAGATAATGGTCTGTATCATCGAAAAATCCCCGAAAAACTCGTACATTCCTAAAAGATTTCCTGAATTCAAAGTCTGTTAAGATATAGTCTATTATGGATCTGGTACCCCTAGCCTCCCATGTGTAGCGGTGAATAGCCTTATGCTTGAAGAATGTATTCGTAACAGCTAAACCCATACTAGCACAGAAGTCCAGCAAACGCTTCCTATTCCCATTAGCTTCCATATCTTCCCCACATTTACCAATCACCCTTTCGTATCCTTCAGTTCTATTCCCAACTCTCGCATTGAAATCGCCCATTAGCACTATTCTATCCTTGCTGTTCACCCTGACCACGATGTCACTCAATGCTTCATAAAACTTGTCAACTTCATCCTCATCTGCACCCTCACATGGTGAATACACGGACACAATTCTTGTTTTAATTCCTCCCACTGACAAAATCTACCCACGTCATTCGCTCATTTACGTGCCTAACAGAAACTATGTTGCGTGCAATGGTATTCCTGATAAAGAGCCCTACCCCAGACTCTGCCCTTCCCTTTCTAACACCAGTCAAGTACACCTTATAATCTCCTATCTCTTCCCCATTATCTCCCCTTACCCGAATATCGCTTATTCCTCGCACATCCAGATGCATCCTCTTTGCTGACTTAACCAGTTCTACCTTCTTTCTTCCATACATACATACATACATACATACATACATACATACATACATACATACATACATACATTATCATTATAGACTGTTATGCCTTTCAGCGTTCAGACTGCAAGCCTCTGAGAATTTACTAAACATCGCCACAATCCTCGATTTGCAACTAGTGTTGTGGCTTCATTTAGTTCTATACCTCTTATCTTTATATCGTTAGAAACAGAGTCTAACCATCGTCGTCTTGGTCTCCCTCTACTTCTCTTACCCTCCATAACAGAGTCCATTATTCTCCTAGGTAACCTATCGTCCTCCATTCGCCTCACATGACCCCACCACCGAAGCCGGTTTATGCGTACAGCTTCATCCATCGAGTTAATTCCTAAATTAGCCTTTATCTCCTCATTCCGAGTTCCCTCCTGCCATTGTTCCCACCTGTTTGTACCAGCAATCATTCTTGCTACTTTCATGTCTGTTACTTCTAACTTATGAATAAGATATCCTGAGTCAACCCAGCTTTCGCTCCCATAAAGCAAAGTTGGTCTGAAAACAGACCGATGTAAAGATAGTTTCGTCTGGGAGCTGACTTCCTTCTTACAGAATACTGCTGATCGCAACTGCGAGCTCACTGCATTAGCTTTACTACACCTTGATTCAATCTCACTTACTATATTACCATCCTGGGAAAACACACAACCTAAATACTTGAAATTATCGACCTGTTCTAGCTTTGTATCACCAATCTGACATTCAATTCTCTTGGATTTCTTACCTACTGACATCAATTTAGTTTTCGAGAGGCTAATTTTCATACCATACTCATTGCACCTATTTTCAAGTTCCAAGATGTTAGACTGCAGGCTTTCGGCACAGTCTGCCATTAAGACCAAGTCGTCAGCATAGTCCAGGCTGCTTACTACATTTCCACCTAACTGAATCCCTCCCTGCCATTTTATACCTTTCAGCAGATGATCCATGCAAACTACAAACAGCAAAGGTGAAAGATTACAGCCTTGTCTAACTCCTGTAAGTACCCTGAACCAAGAACTCATTCTACCATCAATTCTCACTGAAGCCCCATTGTCAACATAAATGCCTTTGATTGATTTGAATAATCTACCTTTAATTCCATAGTCCCCCAGTATAGCGAACATCTTTTCCCTCGGTACCCTGTCATATGCTTTCTCTAGATCTACGAAACATAAACACAACTGCCTATTCCTCTCGTAGCATTTTTCAATTACCTGGCGCATACTGAAAATCTGATCCTGACAGCCTCTCTGTGGTCTGAAACCACACTGGTTTTCATCCAACTTCCTCTCAACGACTGATCGCACCCTCCCTTCCAAGATGCCTGTGAATACTTTGCCTGTTATACTAATCAATGAGATACCTCGATAGTTGTTGCAATCCTTCCTGTTCCCTTGCTTATAGATAGGTGCAATTACTGCTTTTGTCCAATCTGAAGGTACCATACCAAGACTCCACGCTAATTTTACTACTCTATAAAGCCATTTCATCCCTGCCTTCCCACTATACTTCACCATTTCAGGTCTAATTTCATCTATTCCTGCTGCCTTATGACAATGGAGTTTATTTACTATCCTTTCCACTTCCTCAAGCATAATTTCACCAACATCATTTTCCTCCTCCCCATGAGCTTGACTGTTTGCAACACCACCATGATGATTTCCTTTTACATTGAGAAGATGTTCAAAATATTCCCTCCACCTCTCCAGTGATTCCCTGGGATCTGTTATGAGTTCACCTGAATTACTCAAAACACTGTTCATTTCCTTTTTCCCTCCCTTCCTAAGATTCTTTATTACTGTCCAGAAAGGTTTCCCTGCTGCTTGACCTAGCCTTTCCAGGTTATTACCAAAATCTTCCCATGACTTCTTTTAGGATTCAACAACTATTCGTTTCGCTCTGTTTCTTTCATCTACGTAGAAATCCCTGTCTGCCTCGGCCCTTGTTTGGAGCCATTTCTGATAACCCTTCTTTTTACGTTTACAGGCTGCTCTCACTTCATCATTCCACCAAGATGTTCGCCTTTTCCCATCTTTACACACAGTTGTTCCTAGGCATTCCCTTGCTGTTTCTACTACGGCATCCCTGTATGCCACCCATTCACTTTCTATATCCTGAACCTGCTTACTGTCTACTGTTCGAAACTTCTCACTAATCATATCCATGTACTTCTGTCTAATTTCCTCGTCCTGGAGATTTTCTACCCTTATTCGTTTGCAGACAGATTTCACTTTCTCTACCCTAGGCCTAGAGATACTTAGTTCACTACAGATCAGATAATGGTCTGTATCATCGAAAAATCCCCGAAAAACTCGTACATTCCTAAAAGATTTCCTGAATTCAAAGTCTGTTAAGATATAGTCTATTATGGATCTGGTACCCCTAGCCTCCCATGTGTAGCGGTGAATAGCCTTATGCTTGAAGAATGTATTCGTAACAGCTAAACCCATACTAGCACAGAAGTCCAGCAAAACGCTTCCCATTCCCATTAGCTTCCATATCTTGCCCACATTTACCAATCACCCTTTCGTATCCTTGAGTTCTATTCCCAACTCTCGCATTGAAATCGCCCATTAGCACTATTCTATCCTTGCTGTTGACCCTGACCACGATGTCACTCAATGTTTCATAAAACTTGTCAACTTCATCCTCATCTGTACCCTCACATGGTGAATACACGGACACAATTCTTGTCCTAATTCCTCCCACTGACAAATCTACCCACATCATTCGCTCACTTACGTGCCTAACAGAAACTATGTTGCGTGCAATGGTATTCCTGATAAAGAGCCCTACCCCAGACTCTGCCCTTCCCTTTCTAACACCCGTCAAGTACAATTTATAATCTCCTATCTCTTCCTCCTTATCTCCCCTTACCCGAATATCACTTACTCCTAGCACATCCAGATGCATCCTCTTTGCTGACTCAGCAAGTTCTACCTTCTCTCTTCCATAAGCCCCATTAATATTGATAGCTCCCCATCGAATTCCATTTCGTTCGCCAAGTTGATTCCAAGGAGTCCCTCGCCTGTCAAATGGGAGTGGGACTCCATTACTCCCATAGGTCCGAGTTTTGCTTAAAGTGCTCTGAGCTCGGTAAATTCATGAAGCAGGATGCTGCCCTACTTGCACATAGTCCAAGTGAGGATCTCTCCTCTAACGGGTTATGGACCACCGGTGAATTGTGTAGTCCTAGCCGCCTGAGCACAAGTAGGGCCACGACTCAGTATATGTCCGAGATGCCCACTCCCATTCCATAGCAACTGGTATCCCGACTCTCAGGACCACTTACTAGGCCACTCAGCCGTTGCCCATGGTTCACGAACTAGGACGTGACTACAGTAACCTACAAACATGATCCATTCTTTCTTCCATAAGCCCCATTAATATTGATAGCTCCCCATCGAATTCCATTTCGTTCGCCAAGTTGTTTCCAAGGAGTCCCTCGCCTGTCAAATGGGAGTGGGACTCCATTACTTCCATAGGTCCGAGGCTTGCTTAAAGTGTTCTGAACTCGGTAAATTCATGAAGCAGGATGCTGCCCTACTTGCACATAGTCCAAGTGAGGATCTCTCCTCTAACGGGTTCTAGCAAAAAAAAAAAAACGAGGAGACTGTGAACAGACCGGAAGATAATTCCGATCCGCGAAGAACCCAATGCCCTCACTGTGGTGGGTATTTTGAAGGAGCAAGCGTTGTAAACATTCACATCAGTTGCTCTCGTCCACAAATACTGTACATCGAACTACCCGGTTAACCATCTTCAGTCAACGCGTATCTCAGTCAGAAGATGATATTATTCCCATCGAGCATCAGTATCCTGTTCAAGAGGAGACTACTTTTCAGTCAGAATTAAAGGAATGGAAGAACAAATTCATTCAGTTCTCCAGTGAAAACGACTCTGAGTTCGACATACTCGTGTAGGAGTTGTTGGAATTTCTAAGTAACTCTACCCATCTCTTACCTGGTCCAAAACACCCTGCTACGAAATATTACGAAGCCAGGAGGAAACAACGTCTCGAACATCAATGTAAACATATAGTAATACCTCGAATCCACAACGTGCGACCCAGAGAGAACGCCAAGAAAGAAAACGTAAATATGACTATCAGCTCACTCAGTTTCAGTTCTACAGTCAGCGAGGGAAAGCCGTGCGGAGGGTACTGAATCCAAAATCTGAATCCTGCAACGTCGATATTTCCAAAATATTTGCCACTTACTCTTATTTTCCACTGAAAATTCCAATATAAGGCACGATTTCTGCTCCAAAATCAGTGACTTAGACCGTGTAGAGCTAGATGAAACGTACAGCCCCAGAATCACAAAATAAGAAATCTCTGCAGCAACGCGTCCAATTGTAGTAGATACCGCTCCTGATCCTGACCGTGTCTCAGTACGTGTCGTCAGGGACGACACATAGCAATCATTGCGACTCGAATGCTTTCAACAGGCAAAACACCCCAGTGTCTAAAGAGTGCCAGAACCGTGTTGATACATAAGAAAGGCAATGTTGAATGTCTGTCAAACTGGCGACCGGTAACGATCTGTTCGGTAATTAGACGTGTTATTGAAAGGGTATTAGATCAGCATTTGCGCTCTATTCTCAGAGGACTCCTCAAGACAGCAAAGACAGACAAGCAAGATGTTACCGTGATTTTTTTAGACATATCAAAATCCTTCGACAACATCGGACATCAGCACCTAAATCTAACACTAGCTGCCGAGCCACTTCCATCTAAACTGAAGGAAATAATCATCAATCTACGGACTGAAAATAGAACACAGATCGAAACCACTAAGGGTAAAACGAATCCAATTCGCTTGTTGAGAGGACTTATGCAGGGATCACCATTATCACCAGCATTGTATAACCTGGCCACATATTTCATTTTTGATGGGATAACAGAAGAAAACCTACTACAAGCATATGGCAATTCAGTTTCTGCAGAATTGCCCCCTCTTAGTATTACTTGTTTCGCCAATGACACAGTCATTGTTGGCAAAAATAAAGAAGCAGCTCTTGAGTTGACACGCATCGCTATCACGTTGTTCCAGGAAATCGGTCTACAGATAAATGCCAACAAATGTGTGGGCATATGTATTGAAAAGGGGAAACTCGTGGACGGAGTACTCGATATTCACGACAATTTTAAGATCAGTACTATTAAAGAAAGAGAGGAAATTCGATATCTTGGCGCCACTTTTAACGAAACACTCACCTTTGATGCGAACACTTCTTTAAAAACCTTGCACAAGAAGTTAGATGCGCTTACAGCCTCGCCTTTATTAAAGGCTGATCAAAAGTTCATTGTTTCGAACAAAGCAGTCAGCCCTACTCTCGTGTATGCTTTTCAGACCGCTGAAATTAGACAGGTACCGCTCAGCTTCCTGAAAACCGCCGACAAAATGGTAAAGAGCTCCATAAAGGAAATTTTGCAATTACCCACTGATACATCCGATAGTGCTCTGTATTCTGATTTAAGATTCAAAGGTTTCCGAATTTTCAAAGCAAGCTGGGAAGTACATTTGCAACAAATAAGCACATGCAACGCTCTTCGCCGAACCAGCAATAGCTACGTTTTAAAGATGCGCGATCTGACATCCGAAAGGACGCATTGTCTACAGGCCTTTAACATCACAGATATTAACCGATTCTCCAATAAAGGCAGTGACCTTCCAAATCCAAGAAAAATCCGCCAGGAACTAAGAAGTCGTGAAATGTCAACTTGGTGCTCTTTGCTTCAGAAGGCGATCGGTGTAGAGTTGTATAAAGAATACACTCCGACCAATAATTGGATTAGGCATCACCAAGGACTTTCTTATAGCGAATGGCGAGATGCAATCAAGATGACATCAAATGTTTCTGCAGTACGAACTATCCCGGGCAGAACTCAGGACAGAAACCTCTGTCGCAGATGTGTCAGAGAGAAAGAAACACTGGCTCACGTTCTGGGTTCTTGCCCCTACGGCGAAATACTGAGAAACTTACGTCACCACAAGATATCACTGATTGCAGAAGAACTCCGTAGCAAAAACTTCCCTGTATATGAAGAAGTCCACGGTTTTTCTACGACAGGGAGCACAAGACGAATTGACATAATTGCCTTTAAAGATAACGACA
This sequence comes from Anabrus simplex, assembly GCF_040414725.1. NCBI lineage: Eukaryota > Metazoa > Arthropoda > Insecta > Orthoptera > Tettigoniidae > Anabrus > Anabrus simplex. The sequence goes on along the minus strand of NC_090265.1, from coordinate 1,606,540,280 downwards.
CGAAAGGCTTCATTATTGATCCGACCATCCGATTCGGGCACCATGGCGGCCAGTCTACTGAAGTTTATCTTGAAAAGCAGAACATTTACGCGCCCACCATTCCGTTCTACAAAAATAAATACCAGCTGAATGAAGTAGAGATTATCGGCCTAATGACTGGTGCTCGTGGCACAATGCCTGTCTTGTTCGTAGAATTCTGGAAGAAGTTCGACCTGCCTATGAACAGCATCGAAAGAATAGTTACCACTATCATACGTGGATCTGTGCACATCCTAAAATCTCACCTGTTCGGACCTCCAGAACCTAAAAACTCCGTATCATCGCTATATTTCTATGTGATAAAAACATTATCTATCTTGATATGCTTTACATTGTCCATTGTGGCAACCCTTAATTGCGGGAAGTCGTTGATTCGTTCAATAAATATATGTGTATTATTATTATTATTATTATTATTATTATTATTATTATTATTATTATTATTATTATTATTATTATTATTATTATTTAATCATGTATTTCCCATCACAGGCCATTAAGACCAACAGAAGAAGAGAGAGAAAACGCACGTGAAAGGTACAAAGCACGTTAGAAAGTTGTCAGTAACACGGAAGGTGAAAGCGTCGCAGCTACCGATATCTAATGTAGATGTTGACCCATCTTTGTCGGTCTCTCTCATCATCCACCGTAGCCGTCGGCTCCAACTACTTCAACCCCGGGGGCGTTGCTCATCCGGATGAGTAAGAAGTGCTTTATTTGGGAGAGATCCATCTACCCTACTATACCTTTCTCCTTCCCATCATTCTACCAACATGTGGCTTTCCAAACTTTCCGTATAGGTGCTCTTTCGGTCTTCGTTCCCATCTTCCTTCCATGGTGTAAAATGGTCTAATAAATCTTCCTCAGTGCCTTTCCCTCAAAGGCATAATTCTCTCCTGAGTTTTGGTGGAGTCGCCCATGTTTCACAACCATGCATGAATACCGACCGTACTAACTTTGTATGTACTTATAGGTAGATGTTATTTCTCTGTGGCCGAGCTCGATGGCTGCAGTCGCTTAAGTGCGGCCAGTATCCAGTATTCGGGAGATAGTAGGTTCGAACCCCACTGTCGGCAGCCCTGAAGATGGTTTTCCGTGGTTTACCATTTTCACACCAGGCAAATGCTGGGGCTGTACCTTAATTAAGGCCACGGTCGCTTCCTTCCAACTCCTAGCCCTTCCCTGTCCCATCGTCGCCATAAGACCTAACTGTGTCGGTGCGACGTAAAGCAACTAGCAAATATATATATATATTACTCTGTGATATTAGATGTGATTTTAACGGGTTACTCTTGCAAAACAGGGCTTCTTTAGCGTTCGTCATTCGCTGTCGAAACGGACCTTCTCCTCTGTTTCACTTCTGCTCGATAGCAATGAGCCCAGGTACTTAAAATATTGGACCCGTTCAAAATTATGTTCGTCAGTACTATTGGAACGAAGAACGAGCTGACGATGTGATACAACCAAATAATTATTTTTGTCGTCGTTCATAATTAAGCCAACCTTCTTGGTAATGTGTAGGAATCTAGAAGTATTTGTACATACTTGCTCTAGCGTGTTACGTATAATCACAACGTCGTCTCTTCCCACCATCCTTATTTCTATGATGCGATGGGTATCATGGTCTACCTACTCTAGGGTTAAGTTAAGTAGTATTAACTACAATGGATCACCTTGTTTCAATCCATTCCGAAAAGTGAGGGGTGTTGACGGTTGGTTTTCGAACCACAGTGGACAACTTGAGCACGAATATCAGGCGGCAATTAGTCGCATATATTTTGGATGTATACCCAGCTCCTCCATTGTCCACCTCAGCTTGGATCGGTCAATACTGCCATAGGCCTGTAGGAAGTCAATGAAGATGAGGTGAAGCTCACTTTCAAACTCATAAAATTTCTCTGTCAGCTGTCTCAGGGTGAAAATGTAGTCGGTAGTTGAGCATCCTGATATGAAACCACATAGATATGATCCTACGATTCTTTCCGCCAATGGATTCATGTGGTTAAGCGTCAAGATGGTGAAGATACTGCAAAATTTCTGGGTAGTTTGATACTTGCATACACGGGGCATATAATTGATATCTTTACGGATCACTTCCGATGACTAAATCCTGGATACCAGCGGTATCAGCGCTGATAATGATACCGGTGGAAACCACCACAAATCCGCCTCCACACCAGAAGAGCTCGGCAGTGAGACTAGTACTTCCTGGAGCCTTGTTGTTATTGAGGGCCTCTAGTGCAACTGATGCCTCAGGTACTACTTAACCTGAATCCTCCACTGAGAGGACATCATAGTAGGCGGAATGTCCTCATTCACCATTCGTTCGAAATGTTTATCAAACAGTCTTGCTTACTCCATTGATGACTCTACTTCACTTGTTATTATTATTAAGAAGCGGTCCGAGTTTATTTCCGCTCCACGAGAAATTCCTACGTGATCAACACTTGAATGATCGACCTGGTACAACGTGATTTCAGCTGGACGCATCCTGTGATTGTGAATGGCAGTTGACTATTTTATATGGCTTTGTGTTCAGAACCATCAAGTAAATACGATTATTTATAATCCCATTTGCTGACATCGGAGAGCACCTTTTGTGCACAGCTAATCATACTCCAGTAGTGCCCGGCTCCATGGCTAAATGGTTAGCGTGCTGGCCTTTGGTCACAGGGGTCCTAGATTCCATTCCCGGCAGGGTCTGGAATTTTAACCATAAATGGTTAATTCCGCTGACACTGGGGCTGGGTGTATGTGTCGTCCTCATTATAATTTCATCCTCAAGACGATGCGCAGGTCGGCTACGTGCGTCAAATGAAAGGACCTGCACCTGGTGAGCCAAACTTGTCCTCGGACACTCCCGGCACTAAAAGCCATACGCCATTTCATTTTTACTCCAGAAGTTCAGGTTTTACGTAGATCGTTGCTGCTGAAGAGAACGTACTTGTCTCCAGTCTTCATTAATCCCTGCAGAATTTTTCTCTCCTGAATTGCTGCCACTAAGCATTGATACCTTCCAAGTACTTCCTCTAGGTGTGCTTATCCCACCCGTCATGATTGACCTAAACATTCCGAGATCCAATTCGGAATCCAAGAAATCCAATCACATAACTCTTTCCATCAATGATTTGATACGTTCGATTATTTCTTTTGTCTTTTCCTCAAACGTTTTTGAACGGGTGGGTAGTTAGCTCACATTCTCCAACCCTCCTCAGTCATCCGAGTTTAGGACCGGAGCAAAGGTCAGTCGCCAGTATTTTTAGTTACAAGGATTATATGATGCAGTCAGTTGATCATTGCCTTTATGTTTCCAGAGTAAGCGAGTTGTGTTTGAAAATGTTCAAATGTGACAATTACTTGCCACTGATTTCCGCCAACTTGAAGAACTCATGCATGACATCTCTGGCATATCTTGAAATGTATAGCAATTGAAGGGAAAGATAGAAATGTTAATATTTTCAGCACCGTTATAAAAAATTTGATGTAACTACCCTTAAATACAGATCTACTGAATTACGACTGTAACCCAGAATAGAGCTGGCGAGTGCGCAATCAACTGTATCAGCAAGACACGTATGACGTAATATCGCATGTCGTGTAGAAATAAAAAACTGCTAACTGCTAGAATTTCATAGAATATAGCTGAAATAAGGATCTTTAGATAACACCTTTCTTCCCAGTTCACGACATCACCTCCAAGACCTTACGTTCTCGTTAGATAAATCAACTTTTATTGCAGATCCACGAGTGTGGAGTTGACAAGTATTGCAACTACTGTACTTTATGGCTTGGTAAATAAATCCTTTGATAGTGGTCTAACCACTCAAAAACATCGGCACTTTTTATTAACAAAACCGTTTGTGAAATAAATTGAATTAAAAGCGCGTTTGGAAAGTCAAATATATAACAACGTAGTGGTAGCTTACAATAACAGAAGTATAAATCTACAACTCTTGGCTAAAAATTCTCGTAAATATTAATAACTCCATTGTACTGCATGGCGTGCTATTTTAGAGATATAAGCATTCTTAGAGGGACTTGCTTTCCACAGAGGATTGGATACTGTTCTTCCACCTAGGCAGCTGAAGTTGAAATCCAGGTGGATTTCACGATGTAATTTTCATTGAGAAACAACGTCGCATCAGTAAGGCCATCCAAACTTAAACCTGCGATTAAAATCCGTAATGATACAGGGTAACACTAATGACCCCACATAAGATCATTTACAGCGACTGTGATATTACATATTTACTAGCCCAGATTTACTTAAAAATTCCTCGTGTTTAGTCTCGATATTCCGCTATGTTTAACATTTTCAGACCACAAGTACACAAATGTTCCTAAAGAAAGCGGCTTGCATTTAAGAGTATTTAAATGTCACAATTCCACGCCATTGGTTTCTGACAAGTTAAATAACTCATGCAAGGTAACTCTGGCATAATTTGAAAAATACAACAATTGAAGGGAAAGTAATTTTATGATGTTCATTATCACAACGCATGTTAATTTAATGTAACTATCCCTGCTGATGTTAAGAACGCATTATCAAGGACAGCTTCTCACAACAACTCACTAATCTGGGAATCCTTGATATGTTTGACCCTGCTGTGAGAGAAAATGCCGCTCTAGATCTCGGTGAACCTGTTCAGAAATTTGCACGTTCCTTTTCAATACTACCATGTGAGCAATAACACTTCAAATGTGTATAGGCCTATATACTGCAACACACCCCATCTGAACAATAATTACTGAAAATACATATTTGCTGGGGTGAATGGCTCAGGCGATTGAAGCGCTGGCCTTCTGACCCCAATTTGGCCGGTTTGAACATGGCTCAGTCCGGTTGTGTATGAAGGTGTTGAAATACGTCAGCCTAACGTTGGTAGATTTAGCGGCAGGTAAAGGAACTCTAGCGGGACGAAATTCCAGCACTTCGGCGTCTTCGAAAACGGTAAAAGTAGTTAGTGGGACACTAAGCCAATACAATTATTAGTAACATGATATTTATTAAATTAGGTTTAAATGATTTAAACGTAATAAAAATATTAGATGGCAGGTAGTTAATTCGTTACCTTCGTTTATTATTTTAGCACACTATCAAAGTTGTAGTTGCCGTACTTGATCTAGAGCAGTGTATTTCCGTTATTATTGCAAATGAAAGGTAGCTTATATATTGTGCATTTGTAAAATGTACAATGCATCTCTGTATTTTATTTTATTTTATTTTATTTTATTTTATTTTATTTTATTTTATTTTATTTTATTTTATTTTATTTTATTTTATTTTATTTTATTTTTATTTGCAAATACTTCTCTCGGCTGAAGGTTGCCACATTGCTAAAAAAAAAAAAAAATAAGAGTCAATGAAATTTATAATTTCATTTACAATGGTATTTCTTAATACTTATTTATTATAATGTTGTTACAGTACTGTGATTTCAAATGAATGTAACGATATTAAAATATTCATGAAATAAAATGCTCAATCGTCGGACTATGTACTCACACTTAGTACTTAACTGATTACTTACAGATACAAATTGTTGACGGGCGACAGCTACAAATAGATGTAACGATAATAGAATGAGAGTCTTGAATATCTCTAATAATAATAATAATAATAATAATAATAATAATAATAATAATAATAATAATAATAATAATAATAATAATAATAATAATAATGTTATTTTCCCGTGTGGGGATTTACCGGTTACCTCCATCGGGCGCGTCCCATTGGAATTGGGGAAGCTCGCTGGATCTGCCGCCAGCAGAGTCAGAGGGTAGTAGGGAAATAAAAAACCACCGTGAAAAAAAATCTGGTCTCTTGCCAGGGTTACGGCGAAGACTGGTAAATGACCAGAAGCCAGAAAACATCTTGAGGCAACCTCTAGGGCTAACAACCCTAGTTGTAAAAGGATGGGTACCCGTCCAAAGCAAAGTCAAGTCAAAAAGCATGATGGCACAACATTTCAAGAAACATACCCAAGGGGTAAATATTCCGATAAATCCCTCGTCGTGAACGCCACGGCGCACGAGTCTCGTTCGGATTCTGGGGGAGACTCGACATCATGCAATAGACGAGTCAGAGCGTCTCGGTGTACCCCGAAGAGTCAAAAACTCAGGCCAAAATCTAAAACCTTTCTGGCAACTTACAACATAAATTCACTTACACAAACTGGCAAGCGGAAAACCCCCACCAAAGCTCTTCACGAAAATCAGATATCCATAATGGCCCTACAGGAAACAACGTACCCAGATGAAGAGATTTTTTAATCCAAAGGCTACCGATTTTTCAAGAGCAAAGCGCAAAGAGGAATCCTCAATGGACCTGTGATGCTTGGAACCGGGTTTGCTGTTAGAACCAAGATCCTTAAATCGGTTGCAAATTTCGAACCTGTGAATGACAGATTGTCTATACTCACAATGAAATGCGCGAACAAAACCTACGCCCTAGTTAACGCACATGCTCCTACAAACGATAAGAACAAGTCTGATCCAGGCAAAGTTGATATTTGCTGGGACCTACTGGATGAAAAATTAAACAAACACCCCAAACACCATGTCAAGCTTCTTTTGGGTGACTTCAATGCCCAACTAGATCGTGAACAGAAGTACAAGAAAGTTATAGGAAATTACCCTGCTCACAAAAGAACCAATCCCAACGGCAAAAGTCTGGTGTCCATTTGCGAAAATCACAACCTGCAGGTCATGTCGACCCACTGTCCCCATCTACCCAGAAAGCAAATGACTTGGCGTTCTCCCGTACAAGCTCTCGGAGAGTTCCAAATTGATCATGTTGCAATCTCCAGAAGAAACAGCCCTGAGATTATGAATGTCAAGGTAAAGAAAGGCATCAATGTGGCCTCAGATCATTATATGTCTCTTATCAAATTCAAACCAATTCCCGCAAACACAAGGAAGACCACCAAATAGATCACACGCTTCGACAATGATAAACTTCAGCAAAGGGTCGAGGAGTTCCAGGAGAAGGCTAGACCAAATGACTGTGACTTTAACAACGCCAAAAGTCTCCTTGTTGAGGCCGCCAAAGACGTTGCAGAAATCAAGAGAAGCAAAAAGCATGCCTGGTGGAATAGTACCTGCGAATCAGTCCTCCAAGAAAGACTCAATGCGTGGAAACAGTACTACTCTACGAAATCAGAAAATGATTGGGAAACCTACAAAACCCAACGAGCCCAAGCAGCTAGGGTGTTCAGAACTGAGAAACGTAAATACGAAAAATCTCTCATTGAAAAGATAGAACAAAACTTTAGGAAGAATGAAAGCAGAGAGTACTACAGAGCCTTCACACGTAAACTCACTGACTATAAACCACCATCTCTACACTTTGAGCGAAAGGACGGCATACTGGCGACGTCAAATGAAGAAAATTGCAGCATTCTGGCAGATTACTTCAAGAATTTACTTGATTGCTCTAAACCGCAAAGCGCCATTGAGACCAAGGAACCCTTACTGAGGTACCCAGATTCCAGACCACCCGACAGAGATGAAATCAAGCGCCACATTGCCCTTTTCATAAATAACAAAGCGCCAGGGGCAGACTCAGTAGTAGCAGAACTATGGAAATATGCCCCAGAAGAATCACTTGATATCTTGCAAAAGCAAATAGAAGAAATTTGGAACAAGGAGACCCTACCCGAAGATTGGAAAATAGCTTTGATCCATCCATTACACAAAAAATGCAGCATGAAGAATATTAACAACTACAGAGGAATATCTTTGCTACCCGTGACTTACAAAATTCTATCACTTGCCATCCTGGAGCGTTTGGAAGCACAAGTCGAACATCAAATAGGTGAATACCAAGGAGGGTTCAGAAAAGGTCGTTCAACAGCTGAACAGATCCAAAATCTCAAAACGATCATCAGATATTGTACACTAAGGTCCAAGCAGTATGTGTCTGTCTTTGTGGACTTTAGAAAAGCGTACGACTCCATTGACCGGGAAGTCCTGCTAAACATCTTAAATGAATTTGGAGTTGATTTGAAACTGCTGGCATTAATTAGAGCCACCCTGACCGATACAAAATCCAAGGTGAAGTTCCACGGATGTCTCTCGCATTCCTTTGACATCAAAACAGGAGTCCGACAAGGTGATGGGCTATCCCCGATACTCTTCAACTGTGTTCTTGAAAAGATCATCAGAACTTGCGGGTGAGATAACAGGAAGCCAACTACAGTCCATTGAGAATAGGAACCAAATCCAAGGGGATCGCAACAGATTGCTTAGCATTTGCCGATGATATTGCTGTTCTCTCAAACGACATAGAAACCGCTAGAGCTCAAGTTGAAATTTTAAAGGAAATTGCCGAACAAACTGGTTTGCAGATATCGTTTGAGAAAACAGAAGTAATGACTAACATCAAAGAGGCTCCACCAAAACTCCATACAAAATACGGGGACATCACCCGAGTAGACAAATTCAAATACCTGGGTGAGATCATTATGAAAAATGGATTGCACAAAGAAGCACTTCAGGAGCGAGTACGCAAACTGGAAATAGCCTACCAAACATCCCGCACAATCTACAACAAAAAATGCCTTTCCCATAACACCAAGATACGTCACTATGAAACAGTTCTGAAGCCAGTAGTTCTATATGCAGCCGAAACCCTGTCTCTAAATTCCAACAAAGGACTTCTTGAAGAACTGAAGAAAAGAGAACGCAAAATTGTGAGAGGAACCTTGGGATCAAAGTACAGAAATGGAATCCGTCAAAAGAGATCCAACAAGGAAGTCTACAGCAAAATAGAGAAAATTACCCACACAATCATAAAAAGACGGGCACGATTTTACGGTCATCTGAAAAAAATGGACAGAAGAAAGTTAACTAAAGAAATCTTTCATTTTTTTATTCGAACCCCAAAACCACAATTCCCTGGTTTAGAAATACCAAAGAAGACAATGCTGCAAATGCTACATATCTCAGCTGAAGACGCCCTTGACAGAGATCTCTTCCGCAAGAAAGTATTGACGAACGGGCTAAACCGAGACGAGCAACCGAGGAGAAGACACGGTGCCCCTTGGACAGAGGAGCGTAAGCAGGCCCACTCACAAAGACTGAGGGAAATTTGGGCTCTAAAGAAGGCCAAGTTCAGTGTCAAATGCAACAAGACTTAACGTGGTCCTTGATGGCCCCAGCGAAATATATATAATAATAATAATAATAATAATAATAATAATAATGCTCTCTGCTTTACGTCCCACTAACTACTTTTATGATCTTCGAAGACGCCGAGGTGCCGGAATGTAGTTCCACAGGAGTTCTTTTACGTGCCAGTAAGTCTACCTACACGGGGCTGTCTTATTTGAGCACCTTCAAATACCACCGGACTGAGCCAGGATCGAACCTGCCAAGTTGGGTTTAGAAGGCCAGCGCCTTAACCGTCTGAGCCACTCAGCCCGGCTTAAATATCTCTAGGGTGTGAGGTAATAAGCTTACTTTGACAGCATAACATATAGGTTCTGGGAAAATGAGATTGGCGTTCGGTTTCCCCATTAAAATGTGAGGTTATCTGATCTACTTTTTGAAATGAAACAATTGATTTATTTGACACTAAACAAAATACATTTTTAAATGCTGATTTTAACGAGCGAAATTTACTGCGATAATTCAAAAGATAATATAAAACACCGACATTACAACTGAAGGAAAGTGTAAGCATTAAATTTGAAATCCTCTTGACCGGACATTGATTTCAAATGACTTCATGGCAAGTCCCTCCATTCATCTCCTTCCAACCAACTGCTTCCACCCAACTAACTAAATGACAGCCCATATACAGTATATAGACATAAGTTGCCATATGGTGTAACATCCACGTCAGGGTTAAAAACAGGTATGATGTCACTCCCACCCAGCTACAAATGTTACATATTGTGTTGAAATAGCCCCAAGTGAACTAGGAGTTCCCTAAATATGATTTCATCACTAAATGCATATAATGACAGAGCGATGACTCGACTGTTACTGTAACAGTATTACACCATATGTTGCAATGTTTTGAAAGGTAGTATCACAAATAATATATCCATATCCGATATTAGGCATTAAGTCTCACTCTTCATAATTTTGATACTAATATACACACACAAACACACACACACACACACAATAAATTAAATACAATGAAGCAAGCCATAATTAATTAATACATAGCGAAATCAGATCATAGAATTGATTCAAACAATAATAATAACAATACAGATAAATATTTGTAACTGGATTTGAGCCGTTACAGTACAAAAGTTATAGCAAATACCAATTATTTCTATGCAATGAAATTGAACCTCGTAGAGGTAACAAAGATATATTTAGCTTTTTTTTTTTTTTATTTCATTTCAATATAGGCACCTGAGCCAAGGCTCTTCTTGGTGCAATACAAATAAATGACAATGGCAGTTATATTCACAATCTGATTACAAAATAAAATACAGTAAGTATATAATTTAACATGGTGTAAGAGATAAGATAGCACAAAGCTTCCTGGAACGTCTAAATTAAACGGCTTCCAAAATTTACTATGAATGGAGGAACAGTCCCTCGAGCTTCTACCATAATCCTATCACTTTAATGTCCTTCAATCCAAACTTATTTTTTATAATAAGGGATGTTCAATGCATAGGTTAGTTTCTTTTCCCTATCGACAACTTCCGTCTGGTTTGTGGAGATTTCAAAACGGACTGCGCGGTCTATTATAAATCCCACGTTGTCTGATTCCTTGTAGGCTATGGCGTCAATTCTCCTACTGCTAACGTTATCGGCAACTTCGGATACCTCTTCGACGACCTTGTAATATTTCTTTCTGAGAGAATTTGCTATTAAGTACCAGATTGGTTCTTGTTGTTCTTGGCGTTCCGCAAATCCCAAAACACGAGGAACGGTTTGTCTTCTTTTTCAGTGCCAATGGAGGTTTCCATACTTCGATTTACCAGGAATAGGTCGAACAGCCCACACATTAGCAGTCATTCTCACGCCATTCACTGACTGATAATCTAGAATGATTTTAAATCCACTTATTTTCGGGTTTATATCGTTCAAATATGGCCACAGCTTTACAACTTTCCCATTGTAAGCTAAATTATCCTTTCTCTTGAAGTCAAAATTTTTAAGCTCTACTCTGATTTTGGAAGCCGACAGTAAGTACGTTTGTCGAAAAGGTGTCGAAAAGCTTTGTGAGACATGTATTGCTTTCTTTTAATGATGTCTATTATAGTGGACTTTTGAAATAGATTCAAACAAGAAGACATAATGTCGATGGACGTAAAAAAGTGGACAAGTATCAGTGACGGAGGAAGTACAGGGCGAAACGTCCTGTAAGCCACACAGAGATCAGAAATACAGCATCGCCTAGTGTACAGAATCAGCGCATTGTACCGATCATCCGGATACAGTAATAAATTTTCCACACGAATCTAAAGGCATTTTAATCGACCACAGATTCTCTTAGATCAAATATGATAAATTTTCATTTAGACCTATATTATAAAACTGTTAATCTACTTTTATAACTCGCTTACAAATAAATTGCTCAAAAGTAGTGTAAACACTTTCCAGTATATGGAATATGGATCACCGGCAGTGATTGTAAAGTTGTCATGTTACAATTTAAACACTCTTTAAGTCTTTCGGTGATCTGAATTGGGTAATAAATAATACATTTCAATGTTACATCTCAATGATTAATAGCAGCAGAGGTTTATCACAGGATATAGTAGCTGGGATGTAATGAACTAGAACTGTAGTGATTTATATCCTATGAGTACCACAAATCCACTTAAATACGAAATTAAAATTGTTGGTGGTAAATGTAATTACACCTATAATTATATTATGAGATTATGGACGAACCTAGAGAGTTCTGTTTAGTTATTCAAGGAAATTTAACGCTGCAGTCGTAACTATTACAATTATTTTACGAATTTATGTATATTTACTGGCGGTGTGTTGAGTTTCGTACAGTGAAAAATAACGCAATGTGAACGATGGAAGTAATTACAACATGATGATGATGATGATAATAATAATAATAATAATAATAATAATAATAATAATAATAATAATAATAATAATCTGCGTGGCTTAGGCGGCAACACGCCGGCCTCTCACCGTTGGGTTATGTGGTTCAAATCCCGGGCACCCCATCTGAGATTTGTTCTGTACAAAGCGGAGGCAGGGCAGGTTTTTCTCTGAGTACTCTGGTTTTCCTTGTCATCTTTCATTCCATCATACTCTCCAATATCATTTAACTTCATCGTCAGTTATTAATCACTGCCCCAGGAAAGTGCGACAGGCTACGGCAGCCGGCACAATTCCTATCCTTGCCGCTAGATGGGAGCTTCATTCATTCCATTCCTAACCCGGTCAAATGACTGCAAACATGTTGTGGATTTACATTTTAATAAAATAATAATAATAATAATAATAATAATAATAATAATAATAATAATAATAATAATAATAATAATAATAATAATAATAATAATGTAGGAAGTGGGTTCGATTATTCATCAAGAAAATCAATATATTTCGAAAAGCAAATGCCTCTTCCGAAGAGGCGCAAGACGTAAGACAGGAACTTCAATTAGTTTAATCTTGGCTGTCACTATGGCCAAGCATAATGCGAACAGCTCTATCCAAATCGGCGCCGTACTTAAGGGTACTTACAATGGAGTAGGTACGCTGAATCATCGGTTCTTACGAGGTCTCTGAAGTTAAGGAACATGGTAGTTGAATGGATATATTACTTCTTCATGTTGGCTAGAGGAGGTGCTGAAAAGAATTGCAATTAAGATCTGGCTGAGGTTCAGTGACTTAGCTGGGGTCTATGACTAGATCGCCAACTTCTATGTATTATTATTATTATTATTATTATTATTATTATTATTATTATTATTATTATTATTATTATTATTATTATTATTATTATTATTTTGCAATTGACTTTACGTCGCATCGACACAGATGTGTCTTATGACGACGAAGGGATAGGAAAGGCCAACGATTGGGAAGGAAGCGGCCGTGGCCTTAATTAAGGTACAGCCCCAGCATTAGCCCAGTGTGAAGATGAGAAACCACAGAAAACCATCTACAGGACTACCGACAGCGGGGTTCGAACCCACTATCTACCGGATCCAAGCTCGTATTATTATTATTATTATTATTATTATTATTATTATTATTATTATTATTATTATTATTATTATTATTATTATTGTATAAGGGAAGTGGAAGCTTACCATCTACTCATCTAGAGATATCCACGCCCTATTGCGGAGATGATTTGGCTTTACTTCATGTCATCAAAATATAAATATAATATGTGAATAATATGTATTCACTCTCTGTCTAGACCTACTGTAGTTCTTACCTCTTCTGGTACTGGCTAGATCAAATTCGTTGCTATCACTGATCGGTCTTACTCTCATCTTTGACCTTGACGATATGAACGTGACTAAGGTATGAGCGATGTTAGCAATGTCATTCCTTATGCAGCCAGTTCCTGCTATGAATAGTGCAAAAATGTCACACACAGGGTCGGATGGCGTGTGCATTTCGGTGGATTTCGCAGGCTGATATGCAATAACCAACTTCTGGCTCGTTGAGGAAAGCAACGGAAAAATTTCCCACTCCTAATATGCCGCTTCAGTGATACCTCTGCCATCTATGACAGCTTATGGTGGAGCCGTTGAGGATCAAACCAGCCTTTGGCCTGAATACCGAGCATCAATATATGTACAATACATGTTGGTTTTTTGTTGTTGTTGTTGTTGTTGTTGTTTGACTCATCAGTACACATACTAGTTTGATGCATCCCTCCATACCACCCTAGCCTGTGCTAATCTTTTCGTTTCTACACAACTACTACATCCTACATCTACTCTAATCTGCTTGCCATATTCATACCTTGGTCTGCCCCTACCGTTCTTACCACCTACACTTCCCTCAAAAACCAACTGAACAAGTCATGGATGCCTTAAGATGTGTCCTATCGTTCTATCTCTTCTTCCGTCAAATTTACAATCTCCTCTCACCAATTTGATTCAGTACCTCTTCATTCGTGATTCCATCTATCCATCTCACCTTGAGCATTGTTCTGTAAAACCACATTTCAAAAGCTTCTATTCTCTTTCTGAGCGAGTAATCGTCCATGTTTCAATTCTATACAATATCACACTCCAGACAAAAGTCTTCAAAAACACCTTTCTAATTCCATGCGTACATATAGTACCAAAACATATTTTATAGGGATTTATGAAGAAGAGATTATAATAGGATGAAGTCTTTTTATGAACAATTATCCTTACTGTTGATTGTTGCTAGGTGTTATTTAAATGTTCAGAAGCACCAACATTTCAGAAGTTAATCACAGATTAGTAACAGAAGATAAGTACAAATGAATGCAACAATATCAATTAATATACCATTTTAAATTTGCCTGTACACTTCAAATGATACCTAGGTATTTCGTTTTTATATCAGATTAGGTATACAAAGGTCGGAAGGAAGTTCAGTTCAATGTTCGTTCGTTCGTTACATCATGGAAAAAAGCCAAGCAGAATTTCTCAAAATTTAGTGTTTATGTTCAGGTTGTACTAAAGACTATCTAATATGCTCAGAAGAAGATTTGCACATTTTGGTTTAGAGCACTTATTATTTTGCTGTGCATTATACATTACGGAGGGTGTACCGAAGGAAAAACAACATGCAGTCAGCTATACAAAAGCAACAGAGACGCAACAAGAGCACAACGTTGATTTTGAACACAGTGGTGTGACATATCAACACCGTGAATGCTACCTCGTGCCCTGAGCCGTGCTTGAACACGACGAGGCATTCTCAACACCAGAGAGTCCAACTTGATTTGGAGCAGGTTATCCCACTCTCTGTACCAGCTTCAGTCAGTTGTTAAATGTTAGCACGAGGATTAAGTCGGTGACTAATTGCACTTTTCAGTCCAAGATGTTCAATAGAGCTATGTACGTACAATACGTCAATCAAAGGAACCAATTCCAATCCTCCCTGGGAGAGTCTTTTCGTTGGTGTCCCATTCTTTATGTAGGATGCTAAATGGTTTATTTTGTCACCTATTCAATACACACATATATATATATATATATATATATATATATATATATATATATATTTACATTTAGGAATTTATTATTAATTCCACTTGAGACATGTTTCGCCCTTCATTGAGGGCATCATCAGTCAATCACCTCAAGGCAAAAATCAGGTACCTGATTAGTATTTAACAAGCACACATTAATATACATTACAATGGGAAAATTAAGTACGAGGAACACTTGTACAATGGTGATAGTTGACAATATAAGTTTTTTTTTTTTTTTTTTTTTTGCTAGGGGCTTTACGTCGCACCGACACAGATAGGTCTTATGGCGACGATGGGATAGGAAAGGCCTAGGAGTTGGAAGGAAGCGGCCGTGGCCTTAATTAAGGTACAGCCCCAGCATTTGCCTGGTGTGAAAATGGGAAACCACGGAAAACCATTTTCAGGGCTGCCGATAGTGGGATTCGAACCTACTATCTCCCGGATGCAAGCTCACAGCCGCGCGCCTCTACGCGCACGGCCAACTCGCCCGGTAAAATATAAGTTTATAGACTAAGTAGTCGGCACCAATGCATAAAATTACTGGGTAATTTTAGCAGAGCTAGCAGTGGTGCTCCGAAGAATAATTGACGCGCTCATAGGAAATTATAACGTTTTTACAAATTATTTACATTATAACAGTCATTCTTTGTCGAACAGCAAACGTTTATGACTCCTTGAACTTCTTCCAAACTCTGGGGACATCATTCTCACTTCAACACAGGCGAGGAAATGCACTGTTCGGCATCCTTGCAGCAATATCACAATTCGAATATGAACAATAGCAGAAGTGGGTATTCTTACCAAGTTCAAGGCAGTTCTACAAGCGCTGTCTATACACCACCGACCTTATACTGTAAGTTATATTTTTAACCCAACCAGTGCCAAACCTGTATATATCCATATGTGGCTGGGAGCGTTACCAGTCCTAAAGAAAATGATAGATAGGAAGAGCACAGCGTGATGTGAACTTTTGCCCGGAGAGTGACGATTTAGAACACCGTGCCTCGTGCGCCAAACGCGTACATATAAGTTATGGTGCGGAGTGTATTCGGCGGAGCTCATATACACTATGAACGGGATATAGTGTCATGCTTTGAATTTCCGTACAATCTGTTCAAAAAAGTTCTGTACGGCAGATATACCACTCTATGTCATGTGTTTTGAAAGCGATCTGATGATATTTCGGCTTCGTTGGAGCGAAGCTTATTTTCCGGTATTTTGTAGCCATCGCGGCGTATTGAAGTATGCATTCATCTCTTATTGACGAAGAAATTTAATGTTTCCTCATAAACAGTGCTTTCCGAGAGCAATTGATTTGATGAGGAATATTAAGAATATATAGGAGACGTTATTGAAAAATAAGAAAGTGTCAGAAAAGTGGCGGTGATAAATCTGATGAGAAATTATCACCACCTCCTTAGAATACGTTTTCTCCCACAAATGTTCATTATTTTGATGATACCAATTCTCGAATCACCAATTTTATATTATATTTCAGTAATAGTATCACCGAGCGGAGTAGCTGAACGTGTTAACATGCTACGGTTATGGAGCCAAGCTCTACATTCGAAAGGAGAGTGGATTCGAACCTCACCGTAGGCTGTCCTGAGAATTGTTTGCTGTGGTTTCCCTTTTTGATTTCCAAGCAAGTGCCGCGACAGTTGCTACTCATAGGCCACATTCGATTCCTTCCACTTCCTTATCCAGTGCCATTCACCATCATTCATTTCATCTCCAGTATATTCTCAACTGATGTTGGCCTCAGGAAGGGGATCAAGCCATAAAAACATGCTGTAAACTATCTCACCTCATCCCTGACCAGGTATCGGGAAACGGGAATAAGGCCTAGATATACATTCCATTGATAGTATCAGTAAAACTGCACCTGTAAAGGTGCTTCCTCCTTTAACAAAACCTGGCCCAGATGTTTCGCCTGGTCATCAAAACTTGGCAATGAAAAGGATTGACCGATAAAAATATATTTTTATGAGCACTGTTTATCTGATTAGTATACAATGGGTAGAAATATTGCGGGAGCCAGAACAGGAAATCTCAGATTTCACATTCATATATCATTGCACGCCTTTCTTATATTTCTACCAGTAGAATGTAGATTTATCCTTGTAAAATAGTTTGTTGCCTGTTTGTGAGCTACAATGAATCCTTCCGATTTGTCCGTGCAAAGGACATTCCTACGACACAAACGGATACAGATCAAGGGTACCAGAAACCCCAGAATGGTATTCATAGTAGTGTTTTTCTCATGCATCTGTAATTTCCTCCAGCAGTATTTTCCCAATTTTAAGGTGCTGACATCATGCTTGTTTAGTTTATGATAGGAATTATTATGATGTTTAAAATAGCTAAGACTGACAGAAAAAATCATAAGGGAGATACTGGAGGACGGTGACAGTGAAAGGGATATATGTGATAATTCAGAATCAGAGTCCGACTGTGTAAGTGAGGACATTTAAATCAGCTTGATTTGGTGTGGTCGTAGTGTTGTAAACTTTATAGTTTTGATAACTGAGCCATGTTGTATCCAGAGTACAAACACCACAGGTCATCTTTTGAAGCACGTTGGAATCCTCCACTGTCGTAGATACCCAAGAAATCGCTTCATTACTACGATATATTTTTACTTTGAGCAGGATATAATTACCCGTATCTACTGATTTGGATAAAAGTGAACTTTCGTGTACATCAGCTACTTTCAAAGTTTCATTGCTAACATTACAAAAATTAAAAAATACTAATGTACTGGGCCATAAAAGTAGACAACTAGGATAACGAGAAGTGTAAGAAAAAGTGTAATAAATACTAATGTACTGGGCCATAAAACTACCCTGCATTATTAAACTATACAGTCGTTAATTAGAATAATAAGGACTGTAAAAATGTCGTGCGCTGCTGTGATGGTAATCACTTAATACTGACAGGGTTTCTTAGACCCAAATAGTGGTACTAATGTATTTGTTATAGAAGTGTGATGTTCCAAAGTTAATAATCTAAAATCAGTACACAATAAGTTGATGTGCAGAACATAATTTCCCATCTTCCATGTTACATGCGCTTATAACACCTGAGTAATACTAACTGAGATGTTCACTATTATAACATTGTACTGTAACCTTCCAATGGATTCCGGATCGGAAAATTAGGAGCCACTGAAGTTTATGATAAAGAAGAAATCTACGGAAATCACATAACGGTATACGTCCAGTCATTAAGTGTATATGTCCAGACACACTAGTAAGTCGAGAGAACTCATTCAATTCAACAATAAATGGAACAGAATTTTGGAGATGTAGATAAATTTATAAGCTCAGACCCTCGTGGTATACATATAAATTATGTCGAAACAAAACTAATATCTGTGTAAGCAAATACTACTACATGAAATATCATAGTTCAACGGAAGAGTAAAGTAAATATCTAATGTGTGACGTCTAATTTCGATAATAAGATATACGATGGAGGCCATGGATTGGATTTAATGATAGAGGCTAAGTTCGGTTTTATCTACGTTGGTTATACATTTATCTAGTTGTCACGAAATAAATCTGAGTACTCGAATAGTCATCTTATGAAGCAATCGATTGGTACATAACATGAGAAGATGAAACGGATTGTTTAGTGTGTTCCTTTACTTTGGTTCTCAATTATAAGAATGTTTAATATCAAAGAGATTATCCATAAATGTCAAAAACATATGGACAGGCGGTTACTGGCCAATGATTTATAATGAAATATTGAAAATCGGAGTAGGGTTTTGTTTTAAGAAAAACAATGTGTTTATGAGAAGGAGATTGAACATCAACTAAGACGGTTACGACGGAAAGAAATCTGATTATAAATTATTCAAATATGAATAGCTGAGATATGGGAAATACTATAATTGAATTGTAAATCACAGGATAGAATTTAATTAAGGATAATAAGGCGAGTGTTGAGTTAAAAGGCTGGTAGATTTATATTTTTTATGGCATTGTATTATTACTATTGTGCAGGTTTCAGGTCATGATGCCTATGTATGTAATGGATTATTATTGTAAGATGTCAACCAACAAGACCATGCAGGCTTAAACCCAGGATGGTGTCCTGGAGGGTCTGGAAATATGTTGAAAGTATCGAATCCATAATAATCCATAATAATAGCCGAGATGATGGAGCTGCACTTCCTGAATCCATCGGCACGATAAGTACCACAAAGGGATTTTCTTTCATTATTCTATTACTGTATGTAGCTGCTTTATAGTAGAGTTGTTATTTCCCGTTGCCAGAGTGTGACACGATTTGAAGAAGACAACTTGAGTGATATAACTTTTTTTGCTAGGGGCTTTACGTCGCACCGACACAGATAGGTCTTATGGCGACGATGGGATAGGAAAGGCGTAGGAGTTGGAAGGAAGCGGCCGTGGCCTTAATTAAGGTACAGCCCCAGCATTTGCCTGGTGTGAAAATGGGAAACCACGGAAAACCATCTTCAGGGCTGCCGATAGTGGGATTCGAACCTACTATCTCCCGGATGCAAGCTCACAGCCGCGCGCTTCTACGCGCACGGCCAACTCGCCCGGTAGAGTGATATAACAGGATCGTCGCTAAATACTTTCATAATATTTCGTGGAGAGTGATGAGTTCGTTATAATGGTACCGTCGAAACCCTCGTTATTTGTGTGCTACTTATTTGGTTTTGCACGCAATTGTGAGTACTACGCAGGAATTTTACTAAAATATGGCTGTTATATTTATGAAATACCGTCTTCGTAAATTGATTTTCCAACGGACTATTTATTGCGTAGATATTTCGTATTGCGATGCGAATAATGTAATCAATATGTGTCAAGTTTGAGAAACACATTATAATTTCATGTCAGGTATGCGAATTTCTCTAGAGAAATACTGATATATACCGCATTGATTATGGTAAGTTTCACGCGTATTTTAAATGAAAGAGTCTTCTTCGGAGATGAATATGCTTGTATACTGTGGACAGTGGATTGGGATTGAGCCTGACGAGCATGTAAAAAAATAAGGTAGGAATATTGAACATAGGTTCGTCCATATAAATGAAAGGATAATGCGCGTGTTATTTTATTGCATAATAGTTCAGTGGGAATAAAGCATGCGAAGGAGTTGATTTATGTTGAGAATAGATAAGGATTTATGTGTGGATAGTTGATTTTCAAAATGATATTTTCCCGAATGTTATTGAAGTAGATCGTGTGGATATTCGTTATATACGATAATCAGTGATGCGGTTATGAGACTAAATTCTTGCATTTGAGTACTTAATTGTCGTTGGAAGATTCTCGACACCGAATGATATCACTTAGAAATGCAGATCATGATAATATTGGACATGATGTTAGTGTCATAAAATGTAATGCCTAATTTAGTATTCCTGCTAAGTAGTCGTTTATGTAGCACGTAGTATTCGTAGTCATTGGTAGGAATGTAAATTTTACAGGAGTCATGGACGATGCCGGATGCCATGGAATCATCAATTCCAGATCATTCTTATTGTAGATGATATTGGTATTTAGATACTTGTTCATTTAGATACAGCAATTTAGAATTCCACATTATGCTGATCCCGTCCTACAACTTGGTTTATTGTTTGTTGGAAATATGCTACGATCTTATACTTGGATATTCATGATTATTTTATTAATGTATAACACGACGTTGCATGTAGACTATTGTGGAACACTAATGTTGTTAACCAGATTTCATTAAACTATGCGATTATTTGGATAGTTACCGTCTTACTAATAAACGGTGTATAACTTTTATACAAGGTTTATACGCCGTTTATGTGAAATTCGTTACTAATAAACGGTGTATAAGCCTCCTGTGTATACATCTGTTATAGTTAATCATTGTATTGCTTATACAGACCAGGACCCTTGTATAAGCGTTGTATAGCAGCGAGTAGCGGGAAAAAAAACGAGTGAGCAGTTTATTTTCGTGGTATTTATTGTCTACAGTAATATAATCGTGGTGAAATATTCGACTTATCCATTTAACATTGAAAGAATGGACGATAACGTTGATGATCTTCACGATATTTTAAACATAGAAGACATACACCGTTCAGAGGTTATGGACGCTAGACATCTTCGTAAAGTAAAACACTTTAAAGAGACGGAATGGCAATGAATAACTATAAAATAAATTATGGTTGGGCGTATTTTTGTGTAATAATGTGTTACTGCTTAATAGACTTTTAATATTGCGAGTTTATTATACATTATCTGCCCCTACAAAGATCTTTCTCAAATTTGAGTACCTATAAAATGGGACACATTCCTCGAGATAAAAAATTGCATAACTTGAAAACCATACGTAATATGATTTCCAATCTTTGTAGTTGAATACACAGAAATATGATGTATAAATGCCTAATAGAAACTTTTTAAATCAAACCTGTCATTTAGCTACAAAACAGGTTTTCCTTTCTCCTGAAAAGTGAGGATTTTGGAATGTGTACCCTTTTCAACGCGCCGATTCAATTACAATTGCTTGTGTTTTCCGTACTATCCCAGTTAGGAGCTATTGATCTTTTCTTAAGCCTTTCCATTTCTTTTTCTGGCGTTCATGACACAAGCACGCTGAAGAAATGTTGATATCAGTATAAGCCAATTTCCAGCTGTCTCACTTAGTGCTGCCACTGCCTTTTCGATATGCCGTGCTACTGTGCGACTTTCCGGAACGTTTTGCTCGTAGATAACCAGCAGAAGCAGAAGCGATCATAAAGGCGGTGAACGTGCGAAATACGTCAGTGAACTACAGGAAGATATTCCTACGCCTTGGAACGAGTGTATACGTGCTGTATAGTAATACAATGCGTATACCTCGTTTATTAGTAAGAAAAATGTAAAACGCTTATACAGGGTTTATTCACTGTTTAACGAAACACGAGTTAAACAACTGTATAAGGACTTTTCATTAGTAAGACGGTAATAGAATAAGCGGAAGGCATGATTTTTGAGCCAACAAAAACAAATATGAACGAATAAATATAATCATATTTCTTGCCATGGGTTGAATCGGATGATGTGGTTAATTAATGTCATGATCAGTTATTTAATCCTTTAGCAAAATTCACGTAGATTTTTAATTAATTATTTGAAACACGAAGCTAATGTTAGAATAATGACCAATATTTGTAACCAATTGTACACTGACTGACAGAGCAAATGCAACACCAAGGAGGAGTGGTTCGAAAGGGATGAAAGTTGGGGAAAAACAGAGTCGGCACGGAAGAATAATTGATGTTTATTTCAAACCGATATGCAGGTTACACAATGCGCACGGCATCGACTCAGTAGGATGTAGGACCACCGCGAGCGGCGATGCACGCAGAAACACGTCGAGGTACAGAGTCAATAAGAGTGCGGATGGTGTCCTGAGGGATGGTTCTCCATTCTCTGTCAACCATTTGCCACAGTTGGTCGTCCGTACGAGGCTGGGGCAGAGATTGCAAACGGCGTCCAATGAGATCCCACACGTGTTCGATTGGTGAGAGATCCGGAGAGTACGCTGGCCACGGAAGCATCTGTACACCTCGTAGAGCCTGTTGGGAGATGCGAGCAGTGTGTGGGCGGGCATTATCCTGCTGAAACAGAGCATTGGGCAGCCCCTGAAGGTACGGGAGTGCCACCGGCCGCAGCACATGCTGCACGTAGCGGTGGGCATTTAACGTGCCTTGAATACGCACTAGAGGTGACGTGGAATCATACGCAATAGCGCCCCAAACCATGATGCCGCGTTGTCTAGCGGTAGGGCGCTCCACAGTTACTGCTGGATTTGACCTTTCTCCACGCCGACGCCACACTCGTCTGCGGTGACTATCACAGACAGAACAGAAGCGTGACTCATCGGAGAACACGACGTTCCGCCATTCCCTCATCCAAGTCGCTCTAGCCCGGCACCATGCCAGGCGTGCACGTCTATGCTGTGGAGTCAATGGTAGTCTTCTGAGCGGACGCCGGGAGTGCAGGCCTCCTTCAACCAATCGACGGAAAATTGTTCTGGTCGATATTGGAACAGCCAGGGTGTGTTGCACATGCTGAAGAATGGCGGTTGACGTGGCGTGCGGGGCTGCCACCGCTTGGCGGCGGATGCGCCGATCCTCGCGTGCTGACGTCACTCGGGCTGCGCCTGGACCCCTCGCACGTGCCACATGTCCCTGCGCCAATCATCTTCGCCACAGGCGCTGCACCGTGGACACATCCCTATGGGTATCGGCTGCGATTTGACGAAGCGACCAACCTGCCCTTCTCAGCCCGATCACCATACCCCTCGTAAAGTCGTCTGTCTGCTGGAAATGCCTCCGTTGACGGCGGCCTGGCATTCTTAGCTATACACGTGTCCTGTGGCACACGACAACACGTTCTACAATGACTGTCGGCTGAGAAATCACGGTACGAAGTGGGCCATTCGCCAACGCCGTGTCCCATTTATCGTTCGCTACGTGCGCAGCACAGCGGCGCATTTCACATCATGAGCATACCTCAGTGACGTCATTCTACCCTACAATTGGCATAAAGTTCTGACCACTCCTTCTTGGTGTTGCATTTGCTCTGTCAGTCAGTGTATAATGTTGCGATTGATACAGTAACAAACAAAAGTAGAGAGACATTTAATTATTTGCGTTTAATACTATCATATTCAATTTTACTGATTATCCAATCATGTTGTCAGACTCAATAATTATTATTGGTTAAATTTCGTAGAGAAATGAGTTAATTAAATCGGAATATCGTTCCAAATGAGAACGATTCTCGTTATTCTTATTTGTAGATTAAGATTTAGAATAATTTTGAGTCATTATAAGAAAATGCATTCTCTTGATGTTGATTAAGGCTCAACAGTAAACGGTGTGACCTGTGAGCAATACACGTCGAACTTACGAGCCCACGAGTGAACTTTCATGGATCTCCGTTGACACCTGCCGAGGCATACCCATAACTTAATTCGAAACATTAGCCAACGTAACGTGTAAGGTCACACTACGAAACCTTGAAATAACTCCGTCAATATTAGTTTTGTCTAGAATGTGTACATAATGGTAATTACAGACTATTTTATGTATGGGTCTAGTGGCCAGTCCGCTATAAGGAACTTCAACCAATCAACAGTTCTCTAAAGCCATAATATATTCGCTTTCGCATTTCCACTACATGCACCTTGATTTCTGCCTGATTACCTCGTGTCAAATAGGGGTATTTCAGTCGACTTGACAAAGAACACAGAAATATATTCGAAACGTCGGCAAACTGTACGGAATGTACAGAAAACAACAACACGGTTCAACCAGAAAAAAGAACTAAATAATTCTACACACCGTGGAAGCTTCGCTTCTAAGCTATTTATGCATTTGATTCGTGCTACATGTATGCACTTTCATTATCAATATATACTTCAGTTTGTAGTTCTTCGAGAAATAATGAAATTAAATAGAGATCTAGTTTCAGTTTTATCCAGGTGAATTTCGAAGCTCTTGTATTATTTTTTTTTTGCATTTTTGTTTAGCCTCTATGGACTGTGTGTTAACAATCAATGTCATTTTCAGTCTCTGTGTCTTGTTCATCTGCCGGCTTTGACATCCTGTCAGTATCTCTTGAGCCCGTCGATCAGCGCTTTCTTCCGCTCCTCTGGTAAAGGGCCTTTCCGTCTTCTAGGATCTGGCTCCACCATAAAACCCTGGTAGCTTTTCACCATCCTTCTGGAACTAACCCTATCATTGATATTATCCTCCGTAATGCCCACCGCACTCAGATCTTATTCACACTCTTAGAACCATCTCGACTTAGATGCCTTTGGTTTTATAAAATTCCAGATTTTCATTGTGAGCCGGTTTTTATTCATACGGAATATGTTCCCATAAAACAGCAATCTTCCAATTGTTGTTGTTATCGGTTCCAACTTGCCTTATACTTCTTTGTTGGATTTCAGTCGAACTTGGCCGTCAAATCATCGGTAGCCAAAGATCTTCTGTAGTGGCCTGCGTTCTCTTGTAAGTATCTGATTGACTTGTCCTTTTCGATTCATGCACTGGGTGTCCGAAGCTTATATGCCTTCTGGTCTAACAAGAGTGTTGTACGTAATGTCTGAATTTGGCTCCCAAACTCAGCAACTTCTTATTATAGATGTTTTTAGTCAATTGGAATGCTCGTTCTAACTTCCGAATGCGGATATTGGTCGCTTTTTTTTTCTAGCCCATTCTTTTGGATTACTTCACCTAGATACTTAAAATTTTTGACTCTTCAAATCTTTCCATGGTCTGCTAACATCCATTCTGGACCATCACTGATGTTCGTCTTCTAAAAAGGAGATTCGTTGTCCTACTTTCTCAGCTGTTTTGAAGAAGATTTTACTTCCTGTCTACTGAGCTGATGTTGGCAAATATGGCTAAGTTATCCGCTTAAGCCAGACAATCGTCATACACTCCTTTGTGCTTGGGGCCTAATCGAAGCCGATCGGGATTTCCTTCTTCTTTGTTCAGCGATTTTCTCCATTCTCGAATTACCTTTCCCAAGATAAAATTGAAAAGGAGTGGAGAAAGTCCATCCCTTGTCTGACTCCAGTCTTTATCTCGAAGGCCTCTGAGATTTCATTCTTATCGGGCGAGTTGGCCGTGCAGTTAGTAGCGCGCAGCTGTGAGCTCGCATCCGGGAGATAGTGGGTTCGAACTCCACTGCCGGCAGCCCTGAAGATGCACAGGGTATCCGAAGCTTATATGCCTTCTGGTCCAACAAGAGTGCTGTAATGTCTTAATTTTACTCCAAAACTCAGCACCTTCTTATTAATGATGCTTTAGTCAATTGGAATGCTCGTTCTAACTTCTGGCAAATGCTGGGGCTGTACCTTAATTGAGGCCACGGTTGCTTCGTTCCCATCAATAGGCCTTTCCTGTCCCATCGTCGCCATAAGACCTATCTGTGTCGGTGCGACGTAAAGCAAAATATACATACATACATTATCATTATAGACTGTTATGCCTTTTAGCGTTCAGTCTGCAAGCCTCTGTGAATTTACTAAAAGTCGCCACAATCCTCGATTTGCAACTAGTGCTGTGGCCTCATTTAGTTCTATACCTCTTATCTTTAAATCGTTAGAAACTGAGTGTAACCATCGTCGCCTTGGTCTACCTCTACTTCTCTTGCCCTCCATAACAGAGTCAATTATCCTCCTAGGTAACCTATCCTCCTCCAATCGCCTCACACGACCCCACCACCGAAGCCGGTTTATGCGTACGGCTTCATCCATCGTGTTCATTCCTAAAATAGCCTTTATCTTCTCATTCCGAGTACCCTCCTGACATTGTTCCCACCTGTTTGTACCAGCAATCATTCTTGCTACTTTCACGTCTGTTACTTCTAACTAATGAATAAGATCCTGAGTCCACCCAGTTTTTGCTCCCGCAAAGCAAAGTTGGTCTGAAAACAGACCGATGTAAAGATAGTTTCGTATGGGAGCTGAATTCCTTCTTACAGAATACTGTTGATCGCAACTGCGAGCTCACTGCATTAGCTTTACGACACCTTGATTCAATCTCACTTACTATATTACCATCCTGCGAGAACACACAACCTAAATACTTGAAATTATCGACCTTTTCTAGCTTTGTATCACAAATCTGACATTCAATTCTGTTGAATTTCTTACCTACTGACATCAATTTAGTCTTCGAGAGGCTAATTTCCATACTATACTCATTGCACCTATTTTCAAGTTCCAAGATATTACACTGCATGCTTTCGGCACAATCTGCCATTAAGACCAAGTCGTCAGCATAGGCCAGACTGATTACTATATTTCCACCTAACTGAATCCCTCTCTGCCATTTTATACCTTTCAGCAGATGATCCATGTAAACTACAAACAGCAAAGGTGAAAGATTACAGCCTTGTCTAACCCCTATAAGTACCCTGAACCAAGAACTCATTCTACCATCAAATCTCACTGAAGTCCAATTGTCAACATAAGTGCCTTTGATTCATTTTAATAATCTACCTTTAATTCCATAGTCCCCCAGTATAGCGAACATCTTTTCCCTCGGTACCCTGACATATGCTTTCTCTAGATCTACGAAACATAAACACAACTGCCTACTCCTCCCGTAGCATTTTTTAATTACCTGGCGCATACTGTGGTCTGAAACCACACTGGTTTTCATCTAACTTCCTCTCAACGACTGATCGCACCCTCCCTTCCAAGATGCCAGTGAATACTTTGCCTGGTATACTAATCAATGATATACCTCGATAGTTGTTGCAATCCTTCCTGTTCCCTTGCTTATAGATAGGTGCAATTACTGCTTTTGTCCAATCTGAAGGTACCTTACAAAAACTCCATGCTAATCTTACTACTCTATGAAGCCATTTCATTCCTGCCTTCCCACTATACTTCACCATTTCAGGTCTAATTTCATCTATTCCTGCTGCTTTATGACAATGGAGTTTATTTACCATCCTTTCCACTACCTCAAGCGTAATTTCACCAACAACATTTTCCTCCTCCCTATGAGCTTGACTGTTCGCAACACCACCAGGATGATTTCCTTTTACACTGGGTAGATATTCAAAATATTCCCTCCACCTCTCCAGTGATTCCCTGGGATATATTACGAGTTCACCTGAATCACTTAAAACACTGTTCATTTCCTTTTTCCCCTCCCTTCCTAAGATTCTTTATTACTGTCCAGAAAGGTTTCCCTGCTGCTTGACCTAGCCTTTCCAGGTTATTACCAAAATCTTCCCACGACTTCTTTTTGGATTCAACAACTATTTGTTTCGCTCTGTTTCTTTCAACTACGTACAAAATAGCGAGAAAAAATCATTATTGAATTTTACCTTTGATATTGTGTTGGTGAGAGTCTTCTTAATCAATTTTCTGGATGTAGCATCCACCCCAAACTCTTCCAGAACATTCATTAACGACTGTTGATCAATCGAGTCGTATTCCTTTATGAAGTCTTCAAATACGACCACATATTCAAAACTCTCAGTTATTTTGTACCTGTTGATGTTCTTCCGATTTAGAATTTGATCTGAAAAGGAACGGATCTTTTTGAAACCGGCCTAGTATTCGCCAATCTGTCTATCAAAATGAATGACTTTGTTAAGGAGTGCTTGAGAAAGAATCTTGTAACAGGCACTATCGACATACCTCTGTAATTATCAACGTTCTTCTTGCCTCCTCTTTGATGTATAGAATAGTTTAGTGCTGACTACCTTTCAACTGATATAGTATTATTACTACATCATCATTATCATTGTACAGTTCCAGTTTCTCAGTTACTGTTAATGAGCCTCTTCCACTTCTTGCTGTCCATATACAACTTGTCATTGAGAACATCATCCACGGACCATCCTCTGGTAACAAGATCAACTTCGATCATGTCCATCCATCGAGTTTTAGGTCTTCCTGCAGGTCTTTTCCCCTCCACCTGTCATTCCAAATTTAGTCTGGCTGTTCTTGTAGGCTCCATCCTCATCACATGCCCGTACCACCGTAGTCTGGACGTGACTATTCGGTTCTTTCCTCACCACCTCATTTCATAACTTGTTCATCCTGGTCTTCTGGATGGCAGATCTAAGAAATTTTTATCTCCGATACTTGTAGTCTCGATGAATCTCTTCTTGTGAGGGTGCACGCTTCAATACCATAGGTCAATATTGGTATGAAATAGCTGTTAAACATCATCAGTTTGGCCCGTTTTGGAATCATGTCATCCCGTGAAAGTGTTCTTAATTGTTGGTAGAATTCTGATCCCTTTTGCATTCTATTTGTAATTTCCTTTCTGACCAAATTATCACTGGAGATTACACTTCCAACGTAAGGAAAACTATCCACATACTCTAGCTGGTAGTCTCCTAGTTTTACACTTGCTGGACGCCCATCTCTGTTGACTGCCATCACCACTGTCTTGGTCTCGCTAATGTTGAGGTTATATTCCTGGAACTGAGATTTCCATACGTTGAATCTGGCTGAACTTCATCTACTGTTTCACTATAAATCATATGATCAGCAGAGGCCACTAGAGAAAATGCAATACCATACTTTTATATTTGATATATTTGTACCATATAGTTGTAATGGAGATCTTCGCAAATTACAATTTTTGTGCTAAATCCATATGTGGAGAGCATCTCTGATGTATAAATATTATACAGTCGTCATGAGAAGAACTACCTAGCGATAGCCCACTACAAATGATGAGAATAAATGAAGGTGATCATTGAAATGGGAAGAAAGATATGAAGGAACGATCGCGCGAACAATGAGGGGGGAGAAAAGAAATCAGAGAAGACGGGGGGGGGGGAGACGTAGGATAAAGCCTATAATTCGAGTACTCTAATACAGCAGAGACGGGATAAAAATGGGATGGGCTTAGAAAGTTCCAAGACCATAACAAACAACAGCATTACACTGACCGACTCCTGTTGTTAGATGAATTGTTCTCTGTCTCTTCTACTGCCAATTGCTACAATTACAAATACTAACCATTATCCAATGAGTACAAAAAACTAGTAATTTATATGATAATTTTATACGCATTGCGTGAATCCATTCACTGATCCGTCTTTCTTCTTTCTTCCTTTTTATTCCCGAAGTCTGGTCTGATCCTCTGCAGCTCTGCCAACAGCTGTCATAAATAGCCTACGCGAACCTGAAGAGGCGTACTAGGGAAATGAGGAGTGAGGTAGTTTCCCGTTGCTTTCCTCACAGAGCCAGCCGTTGCTATTACATATCAGTCTGCCAAGCCCACTGAAATGCATGCACCAACGATCCGTCTTTATGCACAGTAAATCGTTTCAAAACTATCGTCGTTACGTTTTCATAGTTTATAAACTACCGTATCTAAAGAGATCAAGAGAATACTTTTCTTTCTCATAAGTAATGTATTTGAGTCATAAAATTTCAAACAAAATTCACATCCCTTCCTGCTTGTAACATATTTCATAAAAATGTAAAAGGGACGAATTTTGTACTGAATTTAATTTTTACGGCACACTTTCATTCCAAAAATCATTTAGAATTATTCACTTGTCAGGGTTCCGGACGTCTAGCCAGCTATTACGTTCCAATGCTTTGCTCCCAACTCGATATTTTGCTGCCATCAGATGATTATATTTCTTAACTTGTATATGCACTTACTCTTACTCTATACCCATATATAACTGCAAATTTAGCATATTAGAGCTCAGTGACACCCACATAACTTACAAAATTTATTTATTTATTTATTTATTTATTTATTTATTTATTTATTTATTTATTTATTTATTTATTTATTTATTTATTTATTTATTTATTTATTTATTTATTTATTTATTTATTTATTTATTTATTTATTTATTCCGAGTCTAGCGCCATGGTGCAGTGGTAGTCCATCTGACTCCTATCTGGAGGCCCCAGAATCTATTCACGGACATTCCAGGGATTCCAGTTATGGACTGAAGGCTGGAATGGATTCATTTAGCCCTACATCGAGTGTCTGTTGATACGAGAGATAGTGGAAGCTGTCAACAAAACCAAGCAATGCGGCTGAAGATGTTTCCACGCTCACTCATAGAATTCAGTATCTGCAGGCCATCAGGTTGTGCAGCTGTCGTATTGTCAGACGAAGTCCCTAGCAATCTTTTTCACCACAAGTGGTGCTTTTATACCGAACGGGCTGGCTGCGCGGCACGGGCCATGAAGCACTGACCTGGCATTCAGTAGATTATTTTTCAACCCTACCATCAGTGCCCCTGAAACTAGACTTCCGCGGCTCCCATTTTCACACCAGGCAAATACTGAATCTATGGCATAATTATGTCAACGGTCACTTCCTTCCAAGTCCTGGTCCTTCGCCGATAACCTACCTGAGTATTTTTGACGTTATATTTATAGCAAACCTAATATTGTTATTTTTATTTATTTATTGGCTGCCTCTGTGGATTCGTGGTAGAGTGTCGGCCTCCGAATCCCAAGATAGCTGGTTCAAACCCGGCAGAGGTAGTCGGATTTTCGAAGGGCGGAAAGAAGTCCATTCGACACTCCATGTCGTACGATGTCGGCATGTAAAAGATCTCTGGTGATACATTTGGTATTTACCCGACAAAATTAATTAAATCTCAGCCATAGACGCCCAAGAGAGATCCGGTTTATTCTGTCTGCCATCTAGCGGACCTAGAGTAAAACGGAACGTCGAAATTGACGAGCAGACAGCCAGATGGCGTCAAATCGAAATGTCTGCAAACGGTAGTGAGGCCATACGATGATGATGATTATTATTTATTTATTTATTTATTTATTTATTTATTTATTTATTTATTTATTTATTTATTTATTTATTTATTTATTTATTTATTTATCAGACCATGTCTTCCACGGGTGTCATAGTATGACAGATTTTTACAAGTACATCTAAATATCTAAATAAACGTACGTGTAGATGTTCCTCTACCAAAATACCTCAAGTTTGCTGGTATAAAAACAAGCAGTTTGTTTCTCTTTTTACTCGCTGCAGCAATGTCACATGTCAGCCCTCGAGCCTGCGACAGCGTTGTAAACAAAGAGCAAGACAGCTCCTTGCGGCGATGCCCAGGACAGCTTATATGTCACTGACAATGTCTCTATTCATAACGTCAGAACGTCTTAAAAAATGAATCACAACACCGAGAGTTCTATTAAAATTATTTCTAGAAGAAACTTGGTACCAAAAAAATGCCTGGATAGGAATGATTTACTATACATAGTTTTTGCTTTTAGACATTTTTACCAGTTCGTGAGATTCCGTCTGAGGGACCGAGCTTCGTTACCCGATTATGCTCGATTTTAAGATTGGTTTTAAAATTTTGGAGACGGATAAACTCGGTGTTGATAATTTAGTGAGGATATACAGTATCTGCTAGAGAAAGCTTGTGATCTAGTCTAACGTATAAATTGATACTGCACATTTTAAAGACTGGTTTAAAGTTTTAGGAAGGGATAAACTCGCTGTTAACATACATACATACATACATACATACATACATACATACATACATACATACATACATACATACATACATACATACATACATACATACATTATCATTATAAACTGTTATGCCTTTCAGCGTTCAGTCTGCAAGCCTCTGAGAATTTACTAAACGTCGCCACAATCCTCGATTTGCAACTAGTGTTGTGGCCTCATTTAGTTCTTTACCTCTTATCTTTAAATCGTTAGAAACTGAGTCTAACCATCGCCGTCTTGGTCTCCCTCTGCTTCTCTTACCTCCATAAGAGTCCATTATTCTCCTAGGTAACCTATCCTCCTCCATTCGCCTCACATGACTCCACCACCGAAGCCGGTTTATGCGTACAGCTTCATCCATCGAGTTCATTCCTAAATTAGCCTTTATCTCCTCATTCCGAGTGCCCTCCTGTCATTGTTCCCACCTGTTTGTACCAACAATCATTCTTGCTACTTTCATGTCTGTTACTTCTAACTTGTGAATAAGATATCCTGAGTCCACCCAGCTTTCGCTCCCGTAAAGCAAAGCTGGTCTGAAAACAGACCGATGTAAAGATAGTTTCATCTGGGAGCTGACTTCCTTCTTACAGAATACTGCTGATCGCAACTGCGAGCTCACTGCATTAGCTTTACTACACCTTGGTTCAATCTCACTTACTATATTACCATCCTGGGAGAACACACAACCTAAATACTTGAAATTATCGACCTGTTCTAGCTTTGTATCACCAATCTGACATTCAATTCTGTTGAATTTCTTAAATACTGACATCAATTTAGTCTTCGAGAGACTTCATACCATACTCATTGCACCTATTTTCAAGTTCCAAGATATTAGACTGAAGACTTTCGGCACAGTCTGCCATTAAGACCAAGTCGTCAGCATAGGCCAAACTGCTTACTACATTTCCACCTAACTGAATCCCTCCCTGCCATTTTATACCTTTCAGAAGATGATCCATGTAGACGACGAACAGCAAAGGTGAAAGATTACAGCCTTGTCTAACTCCTGTAAGTACCCTGAACCAAGAACTCATTGTACCATCAATTCTCACTGAAGCCCAGTTGTCAACATAAATGCCTTTGATTGATTTTAATAATCTACCTTTAATTCCATAGTCCCCCAGTATAGCGAACTTTTTTTCCCTCGGTACCCTGTCAAATGCTTTCTCTAGATCTACGAAACATAAACACAACTGCCTATTCCTCTCGTAGCATTTTTCAGTTACCTGGCGCATACTGAAAATCTGATCCTGACAGCCTCTCTGTGGTCTGAAACCACACTGGTTTTCATCCAACTTCCTCTCAACGACTGATCGCACCCTCCCTTCCAAGATGCCAGTGAATACTTTGCCTGGTATACTAATCAATGAGATACCTCGATAGTTGTTGCAATCCTTCCTGTTCCTTTGCTTATAGATAGATGCAATTACTGCTTTTGTCCAATCTGAAGGTACCTTACCAACACTCCACGCTAATTTTACTACTCTATGAAGCCATTTCTTCCCTGCCTTCCCACTAACAGGATCCGAGAAAATATAGAGAAAAAGCTATTGAACCGAATCTAATAAATTGACTTCAATGGCATAATCGGTTGACAACAAAATCCACGGCTGTGGTCACATAATACTAAGAAATAATAATCGAAGGCAAAAAAATCGTCAATTAATGAGTGAAGATCCATGAGCCCTCTATTGACTAAGGAGTTTCGGTACGTGGCCTGTGAGTTGGTTACTTCTCGTTCTAAAAGCTAATAATAATAATAATAATAATAATAATAATAATAATAATAATAATAATAATAATAATAATAATAATAATAATAATAATAATAATAATAAAAATAATAATAATAATAATAATTTCGTGTGGCTATTTCTAGCCGAGTGCAGCCCTTGTAAGGTAGACCCTCCGATGAGGGTGGGCGGCATCTGCCATGTGCAGGTAACTGCGTGTTAATGTGGTGAAGGATAGTGTTGTGTGTGGTGTGCGAGTTGCAAGAATGTTGAGGACAGCACAAACACCCAGCCCCCGGGCCACTGGAATTAACCAATGTAGGTTAAAATCCCCGACCCGGCCGGGAATCGAACACGGGACCCTCTGAACCGAAGGCCAGTACGCTGACCATTCAGCCAACGAGTCGGACTAAAACTAATAATTAGAAATGCCAATTTGACTTCAGCAACGGAGAGGGTGCAACGTTTGACTGGCAGGTGTGTCGAAGTGTTGTTTACTAGAACAAACTGCATTATGAGCAACAGCTACGAAGGCACGAGTTCGATTAAAGATAGGTAGAGAATAAAGAGAAAAATAACAGTTGAAATGACCGGCACGTTGTACAACAAGCTTTGGCAGATATGATGTGCCAACACCAGGGCAAAGTTTGTGGCTTCTTGTCCGCAAGCTATGTGGTGATAGTGATGATTATGCAATCACCACTAATCTGCACTTAGTCACTCAAAGGAGTTGGAGATCTATCGAATATTTATTTTGGTCCTTTGTCTTTCCTAATTTCCTATAAACAAATCTTTGCCCCAATTTGTCCTCTTGTATTCCAACTTTATTTACACATTGTGATCAATCCTACTT
The DNA here is from genome assembly GCF_040414725.1 of Anabrus simplex. Taxonomy (NCBI): domain Eukaryota; kingdom Metazoa; phylum Arthropoda; class Insecta; order Orthoptera; family Tettigoniidae; genus Anabrus; species Anabrus simplex. Next base: position 1,606,505,496 of record NC_090265.1, on the reverse strand, counting down.
TTAAGAACTCTTTTCAAGCTTATTCGTTTACTAATATCATTCCACGTCATCTGTCCACTGTCAGCTCGGAATATACCGCTCAGTCGAACAGCTCGTCCCTTTACTCCCAAGTATTCCTACCTTGAAATTAGCAACATTTTTATAACACTACTCTTTTGTCGAATATCACTCACAACCATGTGTGCTAGTTTCCTTAGTATATTTTCCACTTACCAAATCAAGTAATCCCGGTGAGGTATACAAACTCTAATTTGGGTCTCATCAGTGACTTACATGCCCACTCCTTCGCATTCTTACTACAACCCGTAAATAACCTCATAACCACATGTTTAATGCGATTATCCCAACAACTATCTTTCCTTATATTAACATCTAGATATTTACAGTATTCTCCTTGAGGAACGTTCACCTCATTAACAAAGGTAAAACTAGGACTTTTCCTCTTGCAACTTACAACCTGACTTTTGACCCCGTTTACCAACATACATGATAATACAACTGTCAGCCCTCTGGAAGTCTTTACGTATTTATTGGAAGTGATGAGCGAGTCATACTGGGCAGCTACCGGTCGGCCTGTGGGCACGAGATGACCTTGGTTTCTATTGCCGGTTTCGTCCGGTGTCTAGATGTATTTACTGAAGGTGAAACTAGATCACTCGTATTCTGGCCGCACCTTGAAGATACTAAAACTTCATCAGGTATATAAAAGCAGGCTCGTCTCGAAGGGCGGTTGTTGTGTAGTGTGGGAGTGTTGAGTAGTCAGTTACGAGTCGTTAACTGAGCATTCAGTGTGTGGAGCGGTCACGTGAGTTGGCTGCGTGAGTTATCGGTCTTGTTTGGAGTCAAGCTAAACGTGCTATTCCAGGTAAAGACTTTCAGCTGAAGACCCGCTTATGAGTTCCTAGATAGCTAAAGAGATCAAAATCCACGAAAAAGGTAAAATTCTAAACACCTTTGCGCAAACTTTCGCGAAGTACCATTCTCCTTCCGAGCCCTGCAATGCAACTTTTTCTCCCCCATTTTCAAGAGATCCTGTGTCTATTCAAACTTCTGTGGTAGAAGTGAACGGATCCTGTCATCGGTTGATATGAACAAATCATGTGGGCCTGACGAGATACCTGGCATCGTCCTCCGTGAATGTGCTTCCCAACTGGCAGTTCCACTATGTGAAATTATAAATCATTTAAGTGTGGGTGTTTTCCAGCTGAGTGGAAAAAGGGTTACGTAATCCCTATCTTTAAGAAAGGTGATAAGGTGTTGTTCGATAATTATAAACCAGTAGTGCTGCTCTCACTTTTATCGAAGTTGGCGGAGAAAGTCATATATAATCGCCTGTATGACTCTTTTAGTCAGTACATAGACCCATCACAGCATGGATTTGTTAAAGGAAGGTCAACTGTTACCAATCTGGAAGTTTATTTATCCTCAATTTCAGATGCATTGGACAAAGGTAAACAGGTTGATGTGATATATACTGATTTCTCCAAAGCCTTCGACTCTTTACAACACGAAGCCTTGTTGAGAAAGTTGTTAGTGTATGGAGTGTCTAACCCCTATCAACCTTCATCTGGCGTCCCGCAGGGATCACTGCTAGGGCCTCTCCTGTTTGTTTTGTTTCTAAATGATATTAGTACAGTCGTTCAGAGCAGTTAATGTCTCTTTTAAGCCGATGACTTGAAACTATACAAAGTCATAGAAGAAGACAGTGATGGCGATTGTCTACAAGAGGATCTGAAGCAAATATGCGAGTGGTGTGATAAGTGGTCCCTTAAAGTGAATAAATTCAAGTGTGGTGTCATGTCATTTACTCAGAAATTAACACCTGTGTTTTACAGATATAAAATCAGTGGAGAATGTTTAAATCGTGTGGAGGAGTTTAATGATCTGGGTGTAATTATTAGTAACAGGAATGGCTTATCCTTTGAGAAACACATCGATGGCATTATAAAGAAATCTTTCAGCCTCCTGGGGTTTGTCAAAAGGAATTGTAAAGATTTCAGTAATATTGCATGTGTCAAAACACTGTTTTGTTCCCTGGTGAAACCCTGTCTCGAGTATAGTTGTGAGGTGTGACGCCCGTATCTGAAAGGCCACATACACCTCGAGAGAGTACAGATAAGGTTCATGATGTGGATTAGTTTTGGATTCCTGGGCATGCCCCTCTCTTCAAGCAGGTATGAAGAATTCGTAAACATTCTTGGAATGAATACGCTGGCAACGCGCCGAAAATGTGCGAACGCAATGTTAGTGATTAAATACTTGAAGAGTAAAGTGGACTGTCCGGCTATACTGGGGCTGATCCCACTTCATGTTCCAAGCAGACGAACAAGGCAGATATGTACATTCCACCTGCCCAAATGTAGGACGGTTGCACATGAACATTCTTGGTTCATGCAAGCCCTTAGGACCATAAATCAGCTGGAAGGGTCACTCGACATTTTTACCATCCTTCCACTGCAATTCGGAAAATTCTTCTCAAGGGTGGAACGTGATAATTTTGTAAATTATGTAAATAATCTGTAGAAAACATGTGAAGATTTATATCTGTTTGTATATATATGTATGTTTGTATATATATTATTTAATTTAATTTTGAATTAATGTAATTATTTTATTTTATTTTATTTTTAATTTAATTTTCTATTACATTACATCACCTGTAATTGGGACATCCTGTAGTGATAAATAAATATATTCTATTCTATTCTATTCTATTCTATTCTATTCTATTCTATTCTATTCTATTCAAATTTAGAACCGTAAGCTCTACCATAATGCCGGCACATTAAATCTACAGAAACTCTTTACTCTGATATCTGGAGTACTGGTATTTGCTGTAAGCTTACTGATTGTTAGTCGGCTAGGTAGCTCAACTTTACAGATACTGACATTGTGTACTGGAGATAGTGCGGCGGATCGTAGTTACGGCAGTTACGGCAGTTACGGTAGATCCTAGGCAAGGTAAAATTCTAGCACTTAGGCATCTCTTAGAGCCGATAATAGTTAGAGGCACATTAAATTCACAAGTGGAGTAGCAGTATCAGTAGTAGTATTAGTATCCAACCCCATGATTTAGGGATAACATGCCAGCCTCTTACTCAGCTTTCTTGGCCTCTGTTGACAGAGAGCACCTCAGTGTGTCCCACGAGCTTGAGCGTACACCATTCCAGTCCTTAGTCTATAACCGAAAATCCCTGGACCGACCAGGAACCGAACCTAGAGCAACTTGGTAAGAATGAGCGAGTTTTAGCAGCGTGGGAAACCGAGTGATAGACCACACAGCTGTAGACCTACCTTACTGTTAAGGGTACGCTACAAATTTTTTGTTGCTAGTTGTTTTACGTCGCACCGACACAGATAGGTCTTACGGCGACGATGGGACAGGAAAGGGCTAGGATTGGGAAGGAAGCGGCCGTGGCCTTAATTAAGGTACAGCCCCAGCATTTGCCTGGTGTGAAAATGGGAAAACACGGAAATCCATTTTCAGGGCTGCCGACAGTGGGGTTCGAACCTACTATCTCCCGAATACTGGATGCTGGCCGCACTTAAGCTACTGCAAATTAACTGAGACTAATCCTGAAGACAAACATTTTGAAAGTGTTTGAAGTAATTTCCACAGAGCAACCAGGATACGGACCGCAATGGAGTTGCACGGACCAAGCACTCTCATCTAACCACCTCACATGTTGTAGTCTCAGGGCTTCAGAATCGGCAGAAAACATCTGTGGCATTCTTTGGAGAGGGTGTAATTTGCAAACTACTTCCGGTTATCCATTGCCAGACATTGGCTCAACTTTTAAGTAGTAAGTAGTGATATAAGTTTTCATGTCATCATTGGCGGTGAAATTAAGTAATGGACTTCCTCAAGGCTAAGTGCTCGCCCCACTCTTAATCACCTCGTATGTATCAAATCTATTTCCCACAACATCAGGAAGATTTGATACGCTGATGACTGGGCAATTAGTATTAGCGGTCCATCTTTTGAGAGAATGAAGGGATGCTGATAAATGATCTATCTGCCCTTGGAAGCTACTTGCTTTTCGCGAATTTCTTCTCTTCTCTTCGTAAATCGTTTCACAGTAACGGCTGGATATTCACATTCTTACATACTTTCTTCTGCTATTAATTTGGTGTCTACATTACGTTTGATACCATATTTGTGTGTTAAGAAACTGGAAATGAGATCAGATTTATCTTTCAGATCTACTAAGAAGTTCGCACTTCCGGCTGACATACTTGGTTTCAATTTTAATTCTATTACGTTCACTTGTGCTTAATTATGCAATTCTTATATACCAGATTCTGTGAATATAATAATTTAACTATGGCTATTGGATGCAATAATAATATTATCGGCTTTACATTCCACTGACTACTTTTACGGTTTTCAGAGACGCCGAGGTGCCCGAATTTTGTCCCGCGGCAGTTCCTTTACGTGGTGGTAAATTGACCGGCACGGGGATGACGTATGTGAGCACTGAGCCAGGATAGAACCTGCCAACTCGGGCTCAGAAAGCCAGTGCCTTAACCGTCAGAGCCTTTCTGCCCGAGCTATTGGATGTAAGTTGCCTGTATTTTCTATTTAAAACTTCCCACAAACGCACAGAATCCCGTCAGTTCTGCTGTACCTATGATTTATACACCTTCGTCGACTTGTTTTCGCGTTAGTTTGGGGATTCAAATTTGCAACAGCAGTGGATTTTGATCTTGTGTTAGTATTAAAATACACGGTTGAGTCCGACATTACTATTTGCTCTCTGCGGAGTTCTCTATCTTATGAATCACGAAGCTGCTTTTTTGTGAATATCCGCATTCTCAAATAGTTCGTGAACTAATTTCGATATGATGATGTAATTGGATTTATATTACTTTGATTGTTGATGTTTGGATTATGTTGAAGTTGTAGGTCCTCTTGGTGTTTTAAATATATATATCTTGTTGTAATGGTTATAGGTAGAATGTTTGTAGAGCAGAGTTTATTATTTGCCTCGTGTCATGTGGGTTTGCCATAGGTCGATACCATTTATCATTTACAAATTTTTATTATGATTACACATAATAAAATAAGCTATAAAGTTCCACAAATTTGTTACTGTCACACGTTGTCACTTTGCACACGACTCGTCAGCCAGTAGTGAGCTCACGAATACGGTACCGGTATGTAATCTTCCGCTGCTAGTACGGAACTGCAGTCTATGAATTTCCACTCTCGTAACGTTTTGCCTATGAGCTCATAGAAAATATATGAACCTCTCAGTTTGGCTCCCTCGATGGATATTGGGAACTTATTACTCTTCTAGGGATCTTGCAGTTATTAAGTTCTCAGACGCTAAGTTTTAAATTTCCGAAATGCTTGACTAATTCGTGTCTATTTTCATTGTTTATATTTACATTTATACATAGCTTCACTTCGAATTATCTTTATTAATACAGGTTCATGTGTAACCTATTTTACTGACAATATTAAAGGAAATTAGCGTAATTAATTTTTGAGAGTTATATATTTACTAACGATGGAGATAATAATTTTGCGTGTTAGGGAGTTTTCGAACGCGTTGAGGGATTATCAGTTTACAACCTATCAACACTGGTTCCATTAGCTTTCCTTTCACAAATCGATAATTAATCTTGTTAGTATGCTATTTCGCAATTCGTCACTGGCTTTAGAATCTGAAGAATTAACGCGATGTGAAGTGGTGTAGTCTTACTTTTAGAACAGTGCTCTAAACGCTGGATATCTCCTGCTACTGCTGAACAGGTGGAATATGCATTTTAGCTGTAATACATCAGTGGATGATCTGCCTCAAAACCAACGGGTTGAAGGTCAATTCTCATAAAACAGATTACGTGCAGAGTAAACCCTAGAACTCAAGTTCTTCTATTTATTTGGTTTCACCTAGTGGAATATCGCGACACACACGGCCTGTTTTATGAGGACTTCAAGTGCTAGGGAGCAGTCCGGATGGACCACAAACCCCAACGGAACCATTAACTGGAGCACTCAAGAAACACGTCGATCATTCATGCCCTCTCTATACTACTAGAGTTTCCAACATTGTACATGGGCGAACAGGAATTTTCGGCAAACATTAAAACAAGAAACAGAAGAGATCTTTTTCCGTATATTAAGAATTAGTTTCTTTGCCTGCCATTCTCTTGTGTATTGAAAAATAATGCGAAAGTAAACGACAACACTTTTCCCATCCAGTTGCAACAACAATGTGATTCCCAACAAAACGTTCTTAACTCTTCCGTTTCTACTGTATTATATCCTTGCTATCCTCTGGAATGAGTTTTAGATTAATCTGAATCCATTTACTGTCCATATGTTGCGAAACCTTGGAAGCGAAATATATTTTCGCACAACATTTTCTTCAAACGTTCAGCATTTGATTTGACTTTCACCGTATTGAACCCGACAGGGGCATGATCCAAGGACCTTAGGTTGATATCGATATCCGTAATTGCGCACGCAATGCTATTAAAGGGAAAGAACGCTGAAAATGATTAATATTCATATCATTAATAGAGGTCATACCGGAACTAATTAATATTCATACCATTGAGGTAGATAAATTGTGTATTTTAAAATTATTCGACGAGATTTCTTTGTCTGCGACTTATTGCGCAGTATTATCCTTTGTGTAGCGGGGGCCCCGCAGATGAAGCCAAGCCAACTTAGACCCGGGAGGGGTTACGAATGGGGATTCCCTGTGACATCACTCGAGAGAAGACATCCCTCCTCAAGGCTCACAGAATGAGGGGAAACTAACTTTTTCGAAACGGAATATAGGAGCCATCTTGGAATCGGACTGGCCAACTTAATTACCTACGAGGTAGAAAATTAATAAAACTCGAATTAGGGGATCATCTCCCGATTTAAAAGGGATAAATGTTACTGGGACATTTATTTAGAGTGTTTAATGTCCTCTTCCGTGATAACTTTCAGCAGAAGAAAGAATACTGTGTTGTTTCTGCGTGGAAAAGTACTGGGGCCATCTGGTTAGTCTCATGACACGTCCTCGACGGAGGGACTTCACCCCGTGTGGTAGGGGAAGCAGAACATATTTTAATTAATTTAAAGAGATTCACCGAAGGATAATTGAGTGGTTATGTCTCAATCGCACCAACTAGATACTGGTCACCGACCACCCGTACTATTTTACCTCGAGTACGCCGGGAATAGGCGCTACACAAATTAGTGGAAGGGGTATCGCTCCCTAGTAAAAACTACTGCAGGAAGGGAGAAGGGTCAGTCGGGATTTGTGGCTTACGGGCGGCGAAGCTACGTGCCGTCGAGCTTCCAGCGATCTTTTGTTTGAGTGAATTTCAATTTAATTTACAAGTGAAATCGCGTACTGTGCGTAAATATTGCAGAGATTGGATAGACGTGATGCTATTGTCTAAACTTTAAAGATCAGGGACGTGTCGCGAACATTAAATATAATTTGTAATAATATTATTATTATTATTATTACTACGGCGCTACTGTGTCGAGTAGTAACAAAGGTACGCGGAATCCGATACTGAATCGCGGATTGCGGAGTGAGGTCCGATATCGGGGCTGGACGTTCACACTGAATGTAACTACACAAATCTTGGAATAAATAGTGACGTGTTGTGTGCCTCAGGAATACTGCCAGCGGTTTCGTCAACCTAGAACAATGGACTCCCGGTTGGAAAGAAGAATGGTGCCTCCAGTAACTGCTTTGGTGCCTATGGGTCAGCACTAAACCAGCAATGGACTCCCTGAGCTGACAACGGGTCATCGAGATGGAGATGAGTATAAATCATAATTAATATGACGTAATCAGATTGGGCGGGGAACAGTTATCATTACCTGACGCTATAATGTTAAAGATTGTAACTTCAGTAATGTAGATGTGCTACCATGATACACGTAGCTTCTATTTACTTTATTTAATTAGTAACACGTCTGAGCAATCAATTGTAAATAAAGGGGTAATACGATAAGTTTGCATGCAGTAGTAGATTGACTTAATCATTTTATTTGGGGAAACTTGTAATTATTGATGCGTCAGGAGACTAATTGTTAGTAATTCAGAGTAATTCAAGTTAGGTTGTAGTTAGTCCAGTGATGATAATGCATGGCTGGTAAATAGTGTAATTTTATTCCGTGAGCACCCAGAACTACGAGATATGACTTCGGAACTGACATCCCAGGCCTCCACTGACATATATTTAGATAGGAAGTGTACGATTTTAATTGGCAGGCTTATCACAATTTAAGTGCAAATTGAGGAATATTTAATTCATAATTGTATTACCGTGTGACGATTTATCAGAAATCACGATTTAGATATGGATTAATTACACCGTTATTACGAGGAAGTTAATTATGATCACGCAGTATGGTCTAATTTCCAGGTAAGTCGTGTAGGGAGATGGTGTAATGATGAACCCAATAATAATAATAATAATAATAATAATAATAATAATAATAATAATAATAATAATAATAATAATAATAATAAATTGTAGTTATGGTAATCATGCAAGTATTGGTATCATAGAAACCGGTGTCGCGTCGCGGGATCATGATATTGTAAACGAATGTGTGTGTTGAATTGAAGTGAAGTATTGAGAGCCGATGTAATTTTGTTTAATGAACAATGAAGTTCAGTTTATTAGTGAACGATCCCCGAGATGGGGTGTTTTGTTAAGAAAGGGCGTTATGCCTGTGAAGGCCGAGGCCACTGACCACCCGCCGTGCAAAGGGGCTGGGGCAGTTGACCTAGTGAGGAGAAGTGTTGGTTTTTTTTTGTATGCTCGTTCGCTCGTGTAAGGGGGAGCCTTGAGTTGAAGAGAATGAGGGCGGAAGAATCGCCCAATAATGAAATATTCAACACGCCAGAATGATGTAGTCGCTAATAAATGACACGGCGATTGTTACCAGTACGTGTTAGCTTACTGTCATTACACACTTGAGTATAATCTAGCTTAGGGTTTTCAGAGTCCCACTTCCATCCCAAGGGGTGTCAGTTCAGTTCCCGACAGCGGCATTGGTACCCCAATGCTCAACCGAAGGCTGGATGTCTCACGTGTTTACTGTATATAATTTGTGTTCTTTAAGGGTTTATGTATCTTGTTGTGATTATATTGAGTTGCCGATGGTGTTGACCATCGGGGTGGTGAATTGTATACAAGTGAGGGTCGGTTCAAACCCGGGCGTTTGTTCCACATTTTTTTGAGTTCCTTCGTGGTATTTCGTTGGGGAATAGTTGTGTGTTTAGTATAGGGATTGCTCAGATTCGTTGCATGCATGTTAATCCTATTGATCAATGATGTCACATAGCCTCAGTGTCTATGATAAGTGTTTTCCCGTTCGAATCTCGTCATAATGGATCGCTCTGCGATAGATAATACTCGGATCCATCACATACGACTAAAAGTCGATAACAAACAACAACAATTGATAATAATCCATGTAATTCATTTGTATATAAATGCGTCATTACCATCATCATCATTAAGGCCTAATAAACCACTTGTATTAACCTAAACTTTAACCCGAATGTGTTCTCATTGTAATTAGGTATGATCCGTCTCCTACCCTGTATGCCTTTAAGCTTAGTCTTGTTAAGCGCCTATTTGTTTTATTCCAACCCGTTAACGCCCTGTAGATATCATGCCGGAGCCATTAGGCGTAGGGACGGGTGCAGTATACTGGTATAATTCACTGAGACTAATCGAACGACACATCACATGGCGTGCTACTAAGTTGGAGTCCAGAGCTAAACTAATTGTTAACCTTGCAGCATGGCGAACTTAGTACCTAAAAATTGCGGCGCTATTGCATCATCCAATGGCGTCGTACCGAGGTACTACTGTTCTATATACACTGATTCTTCCTCTCTACAATAGGATATAATTGCACATGTGTATTCGGGAGATAGTAGGTTCGAACCCCACTGTCGGGAGCCCTGAAAATGGTTTTCCGTGGTTTCCCATTTTTACACCAGGCAAATGCTGGGGCTGTATCTTAAGGCCACGGCCGCTTCTTTCCCACTCCTAGCCCTTCTCTGTCCTATCGTTGCCATAAGACCTATTTGTGTCGGTGTGTCGTAAAGCAACTAGCAAAAAAAAAAAAAAAATGCACATGTTGTCCAAAAGTTGTTTCGATTTTAAAACTGTCCATTTTTGGTAACACTTACTATTGACGTAATAACTACTAATAACTCCCATACTCCATTGCCATTAACCAACGAGCCAACAGTACAATAAATGTTTCTTAATCGTGTAAAACCTCGTACTGTACAAACTGTTTGGGAAATAACAGGAGATGAATATCCGCAGTTCATAACATGCGATCTTTTTTAATTTCGCGAATGGTTTGTCCGAGGCAGGAACTTAGTAGAGTGAGATGTTTGTTGAATAGGTAGCAACTTCGTTTAGCTCTCGGCTTGTACCATCCACCACTCCACGTTTCAATAAGTATGCAAGCGTAATTTGTATGAAATACTGCGTAGGTGCGAAGCCTCCGTGGCTCAGGCAGCAGCGCATCGGCCTCTCATTGCTGGGTTCCGTGGTTCAAATCCCGGTCACTCCATATAAGATTTATGCTGGACAAATCAGAGGCGGTACAGGTGTTTCTCCGGGTACTATGGTTTTCCCTGTTATCTTTCATTCCAGCAACACTTTCAAATATCATGTCGTCTGTCAGTCATTAATCATTGCCCCAGAGGAGTGCGACAGGCTTCGGCAGCCGGCACAATTCCTATCCTCACCACAAGATGGGGCTTCAATCATCCCATCCCTGATCCGGTCACTGACTGGAAAACAGATCTTAGGTTTTCATTTTCATTTCCTAGGTTCATCACTTCACTGCAGCGTCATGAAGTATGCATGCATATAATGTGTACGTACAAGAAGCGAATAAGACCAGTGTGGGATGTGTATGTTATTCACACAAATGGATTTACTCGAATTTTGTCTAAGAACTATTATTATTATTATTATTATTATTATTATTATTATTATTATTACGTCACACTGACACAGATAGGTCTTATGACAACGATGGGATACGAAAGGGATAGTAGTGTGAAGAAAGCGACCGTGATCTTAAGATTTAGCCCTAGCATTTCACTGGTGGGAAAAATGCGAAACCACGGAAAACTATATTCAGGGCTGCTGACAGTGGAGGTTCGAACCCCTTATCTCCTGAATGCAAGCTGATAGTTGAGTCACTCAAACCGCACAGCCACTTTCTCGGTAAGAAGCAGTTCTAAATATATCACTGTACTTCAGTTTCAGGAAGTATGCATGCGTAAGTTTTATGAGAACGTTCTTCTTCTTCTTCTTCTTCTTCTTCTTCTTCTTCTTCTACCGCTTTTCCCATACGTGTGGTGTTGTGGGTGAGAATTGCGTCACACATGTGGATTTGACCATGTTTTACGGCCAGATTCCTTCCTGACGTCTACCATATATGGAGGGATGCAATCACTATTGTGTGTTCCTGTGAAGGATTTTTAGTATGGTGTGTTGTCTGAATATGAAGAGGAGAGTTTTGGGACAGACACGAACACCCAGTCCCCGAGACAGAAGAATTAATCACAAGTGATTAAAATCCCCCATCCAGTCAGGAGTCGAACTTGGGACCCTCTGAACCGAAGGAAAGTACGCTGACCATTCAGCCAACGAGACGGACTTTTTATGAGAATGTTCTACTTTAAAAAAAGCGAACATTTCCACGTAGGAAAATATTTTAATGTATGTCAGCAAAGTCGCTCATCATTAAATACTACCGAGCCCTACAGCTGCAGTCGCATATGTGCGGCCAGTATCCAGTAATCGGGAGATAGTGGATTCGAACCCCACTGTCGGCAGTTCTGAAGATGGTTTTCCGTGGTTTCCCATTTTCACATCAGGCAAATGCTGGGGCTGTACCTTAATTAAGGCCACGGCCGCTTCCTTCCCATTCCTAGGCCTTTCCTATCCCAAGGTCGACATAAGACATAACTGTGTCGGTGCGACGTAAAACAAATAGCATTAAATACTACCCGAGTTTCGTCTGAAACTCAACTGGAATAGGACATTATTTTGATCTCATATGTAATCCGGGCTTTACAAATAACCAGAAAGAATATTTGTATGTATATCTAGAACACTGTATTTATGTACAATGTCGCAACGCATCAAATTACGGTCAGTCCAACTGGATGGAACATACAGACCATATTTATGTTTATCACAATGACTTTTTGCTGCTAAGTAACATCCAAAATACCCCGCGGTGTAGGGGGAAAAGCGTTCGCCTGTCACCCGGCGGCCCGGGTTCGATTCCGGCCGTGTCAGGGGTTTTTAATTGTAATGATTAATATCCCTGGCCTGGGGACTTGGTATTTGTGACGTCCTTAATCTTCCTTTCCTCACACACAACATTCCACACTACCGCCATTCCAATTACACGCAGCTTCATACAATACGGTGCCAGTAGGGGAAAAAGATCAACATAGTTCGATTCCCCGAAAAAATAGCATTAAAAACATCAAAAATATGCTCCTCCTGTGATATTAGTGCTTAGAACACTGATTTCCTTGTTTATATTAAGTGCACCGTTAAAACTTTCTGCTTTACTGGGGAATAAAATCTTTGCAATTCCACTGGTATCAATTCTACACAAAAGAAAAGCATGCTGATTTACGATTTCCTTAATATCGCGTCAGAATATGAAAGCAGAATATCTATTTCGTTAACAATAATGGCGCGTGGCCTCCGAAGCGGCCCAGTGCAGGTCTTTCTAGTTGACGCCCCATAGGCGACCTGCGTGTCTATGAGAATGGGGTCCTACCTGTGATGAATTCTAATGTTGAAGACGGCACACATACCCAGCCCCCGAGCCAATGGAATTAACCAATGAAGGTTAAAATCCCCGACCCGGCCGGAAATCGAACTCGGGACCCTCGGAACCAAAGGCCAGCACGCTAACCATTTAGCTATGAAGCCGGACTCTATTTCGTTAAGGATTTGGAGATATTTGTGGTGGATATTCTGACTGATTCATACTGTATTTCACTAGTTTCGTCCCGCTGGCGCATATACCGCGAGCTAGAAATAACATATTGCCGTACAGAACGTCCCATATTGTCAAGGGACTTCCTTGTCAAGTGAAACTCAAGCCATCCAAGCACAGTGTTGGTGCCTCACAGCACGGACAGACGCCGAACACCCACACCATCAAGCTGCTCGCCTATTTTTGACTTCACTACTGACGCAGTTATTTCTGTTCTAGCAACTCCAGGCAGCCGAGATAAAGCATTTCAAAATATTGACAACACAATAGGAACATCAAGTACAACGAATGAATTTCTTTGGTAACGTTTCATGAGGTATTGACAAGGAATGATGCGGCATGGCAACAGTCAACGCAATCAATAGGCTGCGTGCAGAATTGGCTCTGTTCTCTGATTCAAACTGGAGGGTTAATGAAAGTTACTAAATCCGAAATTCGGAAAATATTTTAAATTAATCTAAACAATCATTTTATTGTTTTCTAAATTCATCTTATATCTTCTTTAAGTCGCCAGGTTTTCATTCTGAGGAACATCGGAAGTACATTACACAGTTTCATTTTTCCTCTAGATAATATAATTTAAGCGGCTTAGTCCGGCTCCTTGGCGAATGCTCAGAGTAGTGGCTTTCTGTTCACGGGTTTCCGGGTTCAATTGTGCGCTGGGTAAGTTATTTTAGACGCGTTTCGTTTTATTTTCCCAAACTCAGGGACTGTGTATTTGTGACCTTCTTAAAACACATTAATTTTCGTGCAACACATCACACTACCACAGAGGTACGCAATAGTGAATATATCCCTCTACATAGGATTGGCAAAAGAAAGTACCTCCGGCCTGTGATTAATTCGCATTTGTGCCGAGATTAAATAATTGACAAGAAGGTAAGGAAAGGAGGAGAATAAGTAAGAATAGTTCACAGCGTAATATTCGAATACGCGGTAATTACGGGCCAAAAAGTTTAAAAAATTCTAAGACAGATGAAATAATGAATGTAAAAGAAAAAAATACGTTTCCGGTAAACAGGAAGTTTTCATTCCTCGACCTTATACCTCGGATGACATCACAAAGGAGACGGACCTGTTAGGGTAAGAATTTGCAACTGTGACTGCGCCATTTTTCTTTCCTCTCTGATACTTTTTATCATTCCTCCGAGCCCGTTAAAACTATAATAATAATAATAATAATAATAATAATAATAATAATAATAATAATAATAATAATGGCATCCATCTGGAGGTGAAATAGAAAATCATTAACATACACGTGTAGAATAATCGAAGGTAGAATTTTCTTCAAATTCTCACTTCTCTTACGTTGGAAGGCTGCTCGATCAGCCTCCTTCCGAAATACAATATTATCAACAAATTGCATTTCACAACTGGAAACATGTAATTAGTTCGAATAGTTTAATATTCGCTATCTGTGATTTTTTTTTTTTTTTTTCAAATTCAAGCAATTATACAAGTTGAGGTGCACACCTTTCCTAGCGCACTCCACTGCAGTATCTTACAAAGGAGTCTTGCAGTGCTGTTTCAAGAGCGCAGTAAGGGACAGTGTCTTTAGAAGTTGTAGTAGCCCAACTCAAGGGCCCGGTGTCACACTAGTGCGGAACGGTGGTAATTTGACGATTTAAAAGATCTAAGGAGCTTGCATACTTAAATAGAATCATGTGCATTGTTACACATCTATTGCCTCTTTTCAGCTTGAGTTCTTAATGTATGCACTACCATTTTCTTGCATCTAACTTACAGCACAGGCAAGGGCAAAATTTAACTGCTACGGAAGTGGCGCAATGGAAGTTGCTGAAGTATGGGTGTCGAAGATGTAATGAGTATTCTGAACATGACCAGTTTATCCCAGTGTCATGAAAGTTGTGTGGACACAGTACCTTCTGGGTCAGTCAGGAAAGCACTGCCGAACTATCCCACTCCTCTTGTACGCCATACTTTGGCACAAATGAAATTAAATGGCGAATGGCTTTTAGTGCCAGGAGTGTCCGAGGACAAGTTCGGCTCGCCAGGTGCAGGTCCAAAGAATTGACGTCTGTAGCCGACTTGCGCGTCGTGATGAGGATGAAATGATGATGAAGACGGCACATACACCCAGCTCCCATGCCAGCGAAATTAACCGATTATGGTTAAAATTCCCGACCCTGCCGGGAATCGAACCCGGGTTCCCTGTGACCAAAGGCCAGCGTGCTAACCAATTAACCATGGAGACTTTGGCACAGATATCCGTGTGTGTGGGTTTTCTATTATCGCATACATTCAACGGTGCTGTTTGAGGATCCAGAGAGCCTCTAGACAGATTACCTAATAGACTAACAAACAGAAAACATCTATCACAATGGTAAACAATAGTTATAAACTTGAATAGGTAGAAGGGCATTCGAAACCCGTCGTCGATTATTCTGAAGATCGCCATTAATGGCTTTCCAATTTTCACACCAGAAAAAATCTGAGTTTATACTTTAATCAAATTCGTGGACACCCTTTGAGGTCGTAGCCCGTTTACATCCCAGCATCGCCAAAATACGTGTAATAATAATAATAATAATAATAATAATAATAATAATAATAATAATAATAATAATAATAATATCTCAACTATCGTGTGCAAGCCTTTTGATTTGAATCCATTTGGCTGCCTGTGTGTCCATCAAATGGCAGAGAAACGCCAAATGTGTCAACAGAAATCTCTTACATACCGGCATCATAGGACATGGTTTGTCAATGGTCTTCAGTTCACCATTCAAAATTCCCATCTACCTTTGCTGGGTTTGAACCCGCAGTCTTGGTATCCGGAGACCCACACTCTACTACTGATCCTTAGAGGAATCTGAAAGCATGTGCATTATTGCGACGTTCATCTTATTCTTATTTTTCCTTACCTTTTCCCATGAATTGGGGTTTGCATTCAATGTTGATTTCGTCCTGTTTTATGGCCGGATGCCACACTAAACGGAGGGATGTACTCACGATTACGTGTTTCTGTGGTGGTTGGTAGTGTGATTTGTGGTATGTAAATGAAACTTAAAAATACAATGTTATTCGTTTTACGCCCTACTAACTAATTTGAATGGATTTTGAAGATGATGAGGTGCTATAATTTTGTCCCGCAGAAGTTGTTTTCGGCACCAGTAGATCTAATGACACGAGGCTAGCGTATGTGAGCACCTTCATATACCACTGGATTGAGCTGGGATCAAACCCTGCATCTTGGGCTCTCAAGGTCAAGAATCGGCCACCCGAGATGATCTTTATGTAGATGATTAAGATGAACAAAAGGCTCATTCCTCGAGCCAGAGGAACTAACCATACCCAGATCAAATCACATTCCCGGCCGGGAATTGAAACCGGGACCCCATGAACCGAGGGCTAATACGGTGAGAATTCAGCCAAGGAGCCAGACTGTGTGACTGCGACATTAAACAGTAAAAATGAAAACCAGTGAAAATGATAGTACGTCTCCCTCTCTTTGTAAGATATTTGAGTGCTAAAATAAACTGACGTAAAGGAGCAGCTGGACTCGATCTTTGGTATAGAGGCTAACTTGCCAAGTTCATATCTACTCCCAAAGAATTCCACCTGCCAGACAGAATAATTATTCCTGGCATCCACTACCTTGCTTCCAACATAGATTCTTCACAGGATTTTTAAAACAAGCAGCGCGGTTGTCTTCTGTAATACAGAGGACTGATGTACCATCGTTATTGAACGTAACGTACAAGCATCGTATTGGACTCCCCTGAAACAGTTATTTCGAACGTTTAGACTGAAGTACCTCTAAGATATATTTGCGTTCCCTGAAACCGTAAAAGTAGTTTGTGGGACGAAAATCAATAACATTATTATTATAATAATAACGTATATACGTAGGCCTAACTTCATCACGTAACCAAGCAACGGTAGCCTACTGGGTTTATAACGGTAGCATAGAAAACTGACTAGTATGAATTATTAATGCCTACCTGCAGTGTATGTTCTCGAAGATTTGTGTATGGATTGTGGCGCTGTGTGGAAGTGAAAGATCAACAATAGTGCAGAAAGAGGAATAGAAGCTTTCGGAATGTAATGTTACAAAAGAATGTTGAAGGTTATAATGAAATGTATCACACATTAATAGATAATACATACTTAGGCCTATATTACATACATACATACATACATACATACATACATACATACATACATACATACATACAAACATACATACATACATACACCTAGACAAGTGAGTGGTGGTGGTGGCGGCGGCGATTAATGTTTTAAGAGCAAGTACAACTAGGCAACCATCCTCTATATTACACTAATCAGATAGATTGAAAAGAAAGGAGGAATCCAACACACTTCCAAAAATGAAGGTGTCGGCCAAAGAAAGATAAGGGTCACGAAGAGCGTGAAAATGAATGACTCCCTAAGCCTCCGTACGTAATACCACCGGAGTAGTAAAATATCAAGAGCTGACCAAGGAAGGTCGGACAGGATAGATGAAAGTGAGAAGCCTGGCATAAGTAAGTGGAAGCAATGCCAGGATTCAGCTGAGGACCCCATGATTGCCAACCCACGTGCCCTAGGTAATAGCCGCTGGGGCCTCTTTTGGTCGCCTCTTATGATAGGCAGGGAATACCGTGAATGTATTTTACCACCCCCACCCATAGTAGTCCAGTCAAGATGTACATCCGTGCTTGCAAAAGGTCCAGTCGTTCTGAATTTTTTGTATGTTGTTAGGACCTAAACCAATAATTAAAAAAACAGATTTGCAATTTCCAAAGTGCTTTGCGAGCGGCGGTGTACCCAAAAAACCATGAAATTTTCGGACTTTTTTCAGGTTTTGCTCAATACCTTAGTGAAGGAAGGGTCTGACTGGAATAGTCACTCTATGTGCTTTTAAAGTAAACTACATTTTCTACAATTTGAGACCAGGGCGAGCTCTATGCAGCCATTGGTTCCCAAGATACAGTTCTTTGAAAATAGGTCATTTTTTCAAAAAAGTGAAATTTGTTTGAATTGGTCATTTATTTTGTGAAATATCTTCTAAAATATGTATCCCACCCCAAATATTACATAGAATGAAGTTGTATTAAATTTAATTAGCTTTCATTTGAGACCAGATTGGTACCTGTAGGCCCAGCGGTTCTCTCAAAAACGGCAGATAACAAAAGACAGCCATAAGTGGGTTTTGGGGGAAATGCAAATAAACTGTTCTCACGTCTTTTTATGGTTTTATTTATCAAACAGTTAAAATTTATTTATTTTTGTTATTGTTAGAAAAAAAATTGATGAGAAAAGAAAAAGATAATATACTTATCGGGAATTACGTCATCATCAAACATTGTTTTATATACAAACATACTAAAATGCTTGTACAAACATCATGGTACCTACTATGAGGACAAGTTACATGTACACAAAAAAGAAAACTAATACAAATCATGTAGGTATAGTGTTTTGGTTGCCAAATCATGTCTTTTTGTCTTAGATGGCCCTGGCATGTGCTCGCACGAAGACGGTGTCTCGATGGCTGTGATGGACGCTAAGAGAAGCGCCCAGTCTGTAGTCGGGTCATCTTCATCGTCAGAACATTTCAGCTCCACATCCGGGACGTTAATGCACAATTTGCCACCGCATGTCTGGCAGAGGACTGAACAGTGGAGCCCAGCCTTTCTGCACGAGCAGCCCCCAGAGCACCCTTTCTTGCATTTACATGAAATTTTTCGCAGAAGGGCAGGAGGTGCGGGATCCATGGTGGTGGGAATGGGGGTGAGTCCCTGAGAAGACAACTTCCACCCCCAATCAGTGGGATTCAAATTGACTCCCCGCCACTTCTGCACTTGGAGGTAGCACCTTGCTGCATGGTGGTCTGCGGCATCTTCCGTCGGTGGCAAACGGGCGAGGTTTATTCTCGTTGAAGTGACAAACGCCTTATACCTCAGGAAATTCAAATTATCCCTCGTGATGTCACCTCCATATAGAGCCACAAAGCACTTGATGCCTGCTTCTCTCACGGCTTGTGGGGTGGAGTCTGGCCGAAGGAAGACCTCCACTTGCTCAGCAAGGTGTTCACTCTTGCTCAGGAGTATGGTCATTTTGGTCTTTCCTTGGCCAAACGGTGCTGAGGTGGTATCGCACCCGGTAAACGCGTGGATGAATAGTACCGTATCTGGTGATCGCTGGGAGTCCTGGTGTTGTAGGAGGTCGTAGAGTAGTGACGGCAACCAGCTTCGCCCTTCGTGCTCTTCTGAAGGTAGACGTTTGTCTCTTCAGCGCCTAAACCGTTGAGAAGAACAAGCAGGTCGACGTCTTTTCCCACTATGACGAACCGATCGGCTACTGCTTTTCTTGAAAGCGCTGTCATGACGATCTCTCGATCCGCATCTTCTTCCGCAACAGCCACTTCTACTCGCTCCTTCTTCCATGCTTCAAGGAGGCCACGCTTGTTTTTGAGAACAACAGTATCAAAAAATAGCTGTACTGACTCAGGGATGACAGAATCAACATTGTTGAAGAAATCGTCCGAGGGGGGATACTGACTGGTGTCATACACTTGCGTGCGGATATCTTCCACGATGATTTCTGCTGCTGCCTTCACAACTCTCAACCGCTCTTGCTGCGCATCGCCTTTTTGTTCCTTGTACCAATGATCATACAAAATTTTGTGGCCGGTGTTTTTGAAGCAGACGAGTATCCCTTTGTTGGAACCCATATCCACTATGACTATGTCATCGCCAAAACGTTCTTGGAGGTGAGTTTTCGCTGTTCTGACATCAGGGATACAATCACCCTTAATTTGCTGCAGAAGGTGTGATAAAGAAAACTGGCATTCATCACTGTTTTCCAATAGGTAATCGTACACACACTCCATCGCTTCTTCAGTATTACTGGCTGGACGATACCCTCTCTTATTCCCAGTAGCAGGTAGTATTATAAACAGTCTCCTATAGCACAATCTGTGGTACGTCCCGTCTGCAGCAACCAGGTCGTCAATGGCGAGGAGGCGCTCCTCAATGGCCCTTCCCCAGTCGTCACCTCGGCGTTTAGCAGCATCTAAAATAGTTTGCCTCGTGCCCAACTTCTGAACTGTATGGACCACATTCCTTCTTGCCAAGGGCAGTTTGCTTTGTTGCTGGAGAAATGCTTCAGTGATTGCATCACCAGACAAAAAGCAAATCCCTCTCAGGGTAGGAGCCAGTTTACTTGATAATCTTGTCGATGGAGTCTTCGGTTGGGAAGCAGAATCCTCTCCTCGACGAACTGAGGCTTCAACGTTACACACAGCTGTATATCTCTTCCTGCATGCATTATGAACGCTGACTTGGTTGCAATTTTGGAGGTAATTTTTATTTTCCGTGAGACCACGTTTTTTACTCACTTCAATTAGTGTTCGAATTCCTCGTTCTTTGATTATCACAATAGGACCTGTGTCGAGGTCCTCACGACACAAGAAACACACGCCCGGACGGATAGACATATCGCAACACACTGAGAGCTGCCCTGGAAGGGCCGGGTGCGGGTAAGGAGGTCAAGGGAGGGCACACCGAAAACACTTGGGGAATTCCCTTTGAGGCGAGAGAACACCTGAGAGGGCTATTTCCTCTCACTGTCGCCTGTCTGTCTTTCTCACACCAGTACGAAAGATTAGGACTGGTTCTACTACGCGTCCTAAAATAGCCTTCCTTGCAAGATTAGCAGATCTTCACGATCCAAAAAGAATGTTATCGCCACGGGGTCCTTCATTTGTCTGCAACTGTTCCCAATTGGTTCTGTAAAAAAAAAAAAACTCCTAACATTATGAAGTTATTAGTCACATGGATTTTACAGTCTACGAGACAGGTCTCAAATGCATTTTTAACAATAACAAAAATAAATTTTAACTGTTTGATAAAAACCATAAAAAGACGTGAGGACAGTTTATTTGCATTTTCCCCCCAAACCCACTTATGACTGTTTTTGATGTTTTGGAGAGACCCACTGGGCCTACAGGTACCAGTCTGGTCTCAAATGAAAGCTAATTAAATTTGCTACAACTTCATTCTATGTTATATTTGGGGTGGGATACATATTTTAGAAGATATTTCACAAAATAAATGACCAATTCAAACAAATTTAACTTTTTTGAAAAAATGACCTATTTTCAAAGAACTGTATCTTGGGAATCAATGGCTGTATAGAGCTCGCCCTGGCCTCAAATTGTAGCAAATTTAGTCTACTTTAAAATCATATAGAGTAACTATTCCAGTCAGACCCTTCCTTCACTAAGATATTGAGCAAAACCTGAAAAAAGTCCGAAAATTTCATAGTTTTTTGGGTACACCGCCGCTCGCACAGCACTTTGGAAATTGCAAATCTGGTTTTTTAATATTTGTTTAGGTCCTAACAGCATATAAAAAATTCAGAACGACTCGACCTTTTGCAAGCACGACCCCCTTTTCATGTTTAACTTGACTGGACTATAGGTGGTAGAAAGTGAAATAGTACTCCTGCTATGTTGTACTTACAATTCGCCGAGCGAGTTAGCCGTGAAGTTAGGGTTCCGCAGCTGTGAACTAGCATTCGAAAGATAGCGGGTTCGAACCGCACTGTCGGCAGCTCTGAACATGGTTTTCCGTGGATTTCCATTTTC
The DNA here is from genome assembly GCF_040414725.1 of Anabrus simplex. Lineage (NCBI taxonomy): Eukaryota > Metazoa > Arthropoda > Insecta > Orthoptera > Tettigoniidae > Anabrus > Anabrus simplex. The sequence goes on along the minus strand of NC_090265.1, from coordinate 1,606,483,840 downwards.
ACACCAGGCAAATGCCGGGGCTGTATCTTAATTAAGGCCACGGCCGCTTCCTTCCCTCTCCTATCCCGTTCCTAGTCCATCGTCCATAAGACCTATCTATGTCTGTGCGACGTAAAGCAAATAGTGAAAAGGGAGTACCTAAAATTCATCATCCAAGGAGTCCTTTGCTGGCCGTCTGTCTTTTCCTGTACCACTAAATTGAGAGTATTGCATTTGTTCTTTCGTATCACGTGTCTCCATTATTCGAGTTCGCATTTTTCGATGGAAAAAATATGTCTATTATTTCCCAGTCTGCGAATCACCCCGTAATTCCTGCCGACCATGGGACTCGAACCACTACCTCCCTAATGCAAGTTCACAGCTACACAGAACTTAACGCGCAGCCATCTCGCTCAGTTATTTATATATTTGACTTGGTCAGAAATAAAAGGAAATTGTTGAATTTCTTTCGGACTAGGTATTCTATAAAAGAGGCAACAAGACGTCTCATCGCATCAATTCCGTAGATTCTGAAGCCAGCAGCGTATTGCAAAATATCATATCAACAGCATTATCGATTTGTGGATGGAAAACTAATGAACCAGTGTTGATAGTAGGGATAGGCTGAATTTATTCTATGCTCCCTACGTTAGCGCGTATGAATGTGAGGAAAAGGTTTAACTACATGCTCACGGCTTCCTTATTTCAAGATCAATGTTTGGAAATTTTAGTCCTAGTCTGAACCAGAGCATAGATTATTCCTATATATGTTTCTTATGTACATGGTTTTACACAAAACGTGATCGGCTGAAAACTGAAATCCTTGTACGATTTCCGAATAGATGCGTGACAGGAAAAACATATTAACGTTAACATTTCTTGGTTAATGAATGCATGAATATTTCTCCAAACTTTATTGATAGAAGGTTGGAGTTCTATGCCCTTAGAACGATTTGTAAATGATAAAATTCACCACAAATTTCCTTAAACTTCGCTTGCCACTTTCCTAACATAATAAATAAACGCAAGTGTATTGGCAAGTGTGTGCTGGATAAATCTGGTTTAAAGAGTTTTTTGTTATTTTTTTTTTGCTAGCTGCTTTACGTCGCACCGACACAGATAGGTCTTATGGCGATGATGGGACAGGAAAGGACTAGGAGTGGGAAGGAAGCGGCCGTGGCCTTAATTAAGGTACAGCCCCAGCATTTGCCTGGTGTGAAAATGGGAAACCACGGAAAACCATTTTCAGGGCTGCCGACAGTGGTGTTCGAACCTACTATCTCCCGAATACTGGATACTGGCCGCAATTAAGCGACTGCAGCTATCGAGCTCGGTGTTTTAAAGAGTAAGTCAATGAATATCTCATTAGGAAAATCATAGTACGGGATAGGCTACCTTCCATACTAGAGTCTGCTTGGATTTTGTGTTCGGATGTGTATAAAACAGAAAGAATGCTTTCTTACATGCAGTAGAAGTCTGGTGTAACGCGATCTGAAATACTACGGATTTAGATATAACACAGCCAAAAAAATGTCCTCCGAAAAATAATCTGTATTACTACTACTAATAATAATGATAATAATAATAATAATAATAATAATAATAATAATAATAATAATAATAATAATAATAATAATAATAATAATAATAATAATGTTATTTGTTTTACGTCCCACTAACTACTCTTTTACGGTTTTCGGAGACACCGAAGTGCCGGAATTTAGTCCAGCAGGAGTTCTTTTACGTGCCAGTAAATCTACCGGCACGAGGCTGACGTATTTGAGCACCTTCAAATACCACCGGACAGAGCCAGGATCGAACCTGCCAAGTGGGGGTCAGAAGGCCAGCGCCTTAACCGTCTGAGCCACTCAGCCCGGCAATCTGTATTACTGAAGTTCTTTTTGTAAATATTCAATAAGTTTTATTTTTTGCTTTATTGTTTTTGTTTTTTCATCGGTCATTTCACTATGCTTTAGCTCATCGTTTCTGTTATCAATGTGATAGGGTATTAGTTGTCTGCCCTGTCGAAATGTATTTCTGAGATTTCACAGAAGCAACTGGATATGGATAATTGGCAAAGCTATTTACAGTCTTAGCATTTCTAAGAATTCTTGTTTAGACCAGCAGTGATATCCTTGACAGCCAACAAAGCGTTTACTCCACACAAAGAAAGTCATTTCATGTATGGAGAAACAAAGTGAACAAAGTATTCATTGCTACACCTCGCAAATATAGAACAATACGTGGAAAGGAAACGCTGTGCATTAACCCACCATATAACACTCACGGGCCATTTCACTAATATTCGACAACTAAGCCTACAAATGTTGGAGTGATCAATGTGAAACTAGAGTATTTCATGTTCCATTGGAGCAAAGTGTATAAATGGTGGCTAATTTTTACGGTTATTTCCTCCGTTTGGTTGTGCACTTCATGCATAAGTGTACATTATGCTGCAATCGTTTTTATTTCTGCCTACCTCATCATTTGTCACTCTACACGTACACCTTCCGATACGCCACCGCTAAGCAATAACGCGGGGTTAAAGTATGTTTTCCGACAAGTGAGTTATATTGGACTTCTACTGTAGTTAATTGTAGCTTAAAGTCAACAGTGAGTACAATATTAAAAATCAGAGAACATTCTAACTCCTAAACTAAATATTTTATGCTCATTACATAAATAAATAAATCATCATCATCATCATCTGTTTACCCTCCAGGTTCGGTTTTTCGCTCGGACTCAGCGAGGGATCCCACCTCTACCGCCTCCAGGGCAGTGTCCTGGAGCTTCAGACTCATGGTCGGGGATACAACTGGGGAGAATGACCAGTACCTCGCCCAGGCTGCCTCACCTGCTATGCTGAACAGGGGCCTTGCGGGGGATGGGGAAGATTGGAAGGGATAGACAAGGAAGAGGGAAGGAAGCGGCCTTGGCCTTAAGTTAGGTACCATCCCGGCATTTGCCTGGAGGAGAAGTGGGAAACCAAGGAAAACCACTTCCAGGATGGCTGAGGTGGGAATCGAACCTACCTCTACTCAGTTGACCTCCCGAGGCTGAGTGGACCCCGTTCCAGCCCTCGTACCACTTTTCAAATTTCGTGGCAGAGCCGGGAATCGAACCCGGACCTCCGGGGGTGGCAGCTAATCACGCTAACCACTACACCACAGAGGCGGACTAAATAAATAAATAAATAAATAAATAAATAAATAAATAAATGTTAAGAAACTTAAATTAAATAGATTTTAGAGTAATGTGTTTTTCTATTTCTTTTCTATGAAGCTCACGTACCAGTACTGGTAGTTTGTGGCACTCCGACCTAAAGAGTGAACAAGGGCCAGGAAGGTAAGAAATCTCAGACCAAAAATAGAAACATAACCTGTATATCCTGCCTCTTTTTATCGATATTTTATGTATGCATCTGTCAGCTTCAATTTACTGAATTCTGGAAATGTAATTCTTTCTGGAGCTCGGGAGCACACTTGATCTCTGTAGTCGACCGGAAAGATGAGACTGGTAAAGTGGTGGAACACCTGCCTTATGCTTTATAGTTTACACCGAAAGTACCTTTGATGCATTAGCATTCATATTTTCCACATAAGTGGTGCTTTAATTTGATACTCGACTAAAGTACATCCACCATAAAAAGCAGACGCGTTCTGTGGATCAGTGAAAGAGTGCCGGCCTACGGACCGCAAGATCGCAAGAGCAAACCAGGCAGTGGTAGTTGGATTTTTCAAGGGTGTCACAAAAAGTCCATTCGACACTTGACGTACGATGTCTGCATGTAAAGCAGACCCTACACGGTCAATAAAACTGTCAGTACCAAAAAATATTGACAATAATACTGATCGCGTGTGGACTGGAATGATGGAATGAAGGCCAGTACTGAAGCAGATCCGGATTTCCTGATCTGCGAGCGTCAGTACTGGAGAGTGGTGGGGATACTGACAGTTATACTGACCGTGTGAGTGCGCTTGTCATTATTTTTGTCAGTATCAACGGAGCAGCGGTGGACGACAAATGCGTTTCTCACCAAGGCCAAGTAGAAGTGCTTGTGGAACCGTCAAGTAGGCCTATTGCAAAAGTTTATCGAGGTATATGAAACGCTGCCAGAATAAACATAATACAATACTTGACATGTTTCTACAACTGCTGTACTGATGGAAACTGGTGACATTATAGCGGAAAACTTTAAATCTTCAAAATTTATATCAGTTGTAAAATACCTCACTGTCACCGCTAATCACTCTGCCACCGATAAACAGCACCGCATGTTTGTATTTTGCCTTATTACAAAAGGCTCTACCATTCGTAGTAATTTCGCAAAAGTACTCTCACGCATACGGAGATAGTTCTGATAATCTTCTGCTTCGGTATATTGTGTTTCCCTCAACACTTCATATGAGAATACTCTTCTCTTTTCCTAAGCCAATCTTTAACCCATCGTTTACGTTTAAAACTGCGTTTCGTACAGTACTAATATGATAGCTACAAAATGCCCGTCTTTTACCATCCATTTTGATAGAATACCGCAATTGCATGTTATTAATCTCATTCCGTAGTGACGGTTGTTGACTTTATTTGTAAAGTGAGAATACCACAATGGTGAACTAGTGCACTGGTACTGACCAAAATATTGACAGTAATAATGATCGTGTAAGGTCGCTACAGTATTGATGCGTACTGTCAGTATTATTGACTCAGTAATACTGATCAGTATTACTGACCGTGTAGGGTCTGCTTAAGAGATCTCTGGTGGAACATCTGGCATTCACCCGGCAAAATTAATTGGAACTCAGTCATATATCAACAAAACGAAAGAGTTCCGTTTCTCTCCCTAAGTGAAGCGGAACGTCGAAAATTTACACGCAGGCAGCCAGAATGGCTTCAAATAAAAATTCATGCTCACAATAATTTGTTATTATTATTATTATTATTATTATTATTATTATTATTATTATTATTATTATTATTATTATTATTATGTCACAGGGGTCCCGGATTCGTTTCCGGCAAGGTCGGGAATTTTAACATAATTGGTTAATTCCCCTGGGACGGGGACTGGATGTATGTGCCGTATTCATCATCATTTCATCATCATCATGACGCGCAGGTCGCCTACGGGAGTAAAATCAAAAGACCTGCACAAGGCCTCTCCGGAGGCCACACCTCATTTCATTATTATTATTATTATTATTATTATTATTATTATTATTATTATTATTATTATTATTATTATTATTATTATTATATTTGGCTTTACGTCGCAACGACACAGATAGGTCTTATGGAACGATGGGATAGGAACGGGCTAGAAGTTGGAAAGAAACGACTGTAGCCTTCAAAGACGTTTATGCAGCCTGTCCTCAACATGTTACTTTTAAATTGTTTCAAACGGCCAGTGAACAACTAAAATAACAGAACAGAAGAAGAAGGTTGTTCTTGACGATAGAGGAAATAAATAAAAAATGGCATATAATGTACCAAAAAATTATATATCACACCCAAGCAAGGTGAGTACATCAGCTAGTTAAATAAAATACCGAATTACGTGTCAGTTAAAGCCAATTATCCTTGGTTAACCGACAAAAGAACCCGAGTTACTATATTAGTCTCTGAAGAAAATAAGTGTAATATTTCACTGGGTCCGTCGACATCTAGTTAGTGTGCTATTTACCTATATTTATTTATGTAGTCCGCCTTCGTGGTGTAGTGGTTAACGTGATTAGCTGCCACCCCCGGAGGCCCGGGTTCGATTCCCCGCTCTCCCACGAAATTTGAAAAGTGGTACGAGGGCTGAAACGGAGTTCACTCAGTCTCGGGAGGTCAACTGAGTAGAGGTGGGTTCGATTCCCACCTCAGCCACCCTGGAAGTGGTTTTCCGTAGTTTCCCACTTTTCCTCCAGGTAAATGCCGGGATGGTATCCATCTTAAGGCCACGGCCCCTTCCTTCTCTCTTCTTAGCCTGTCCCTTCCAATATTTCCATCCCTCCACAAGGCCCCTGTTCAGCATAGCAGATGAGGCCACCTGGGTGAGACACTGGTCATTCGCCCCAGTTGTATCCCCCGACCCGAAGTCAGGGCACTTCCTTCAGGTGGTAGAGGTGGGATCACTCGCTGAGTCCAATGGAAAACCGACCCTGGAGGGTAAAGAGATTAAGTAAGTAAGCAAGTTATTTATGTAACCCACGTGAAAGGTTTAGGTATATTCGCCCTAGGCCGAGACAAGCACATTTTGTACGAATTTATTATCTCCTAAATCGAAATCTAATGTATAATACTGATCCCAGAATGTAAGGCAGAAGGGAAACGGGGGGGGGGGGGTGATTTTTCAAAGGAGGAAGTACAAATAGGTAACCATCCTCTCCCGCTTTTGTTCTTTTTAAAGCAAATACCATCATTAACTAAAGGAAACATGGACATGGAAGGAGATCGACCTATCCACGGAGCCTTCGACATTAGTTCGACATGCACGACACGGCAGATGTGATACGGGGAGCACAGAATATGTAATGATCACTCCATGATAGTCACTGACATTCTGCGAGGAGAGAAGAAGAAGAAGAAGGAGAAGAAGAAGAAGAAGAAGAAGGGAAAGAACTTATTCTAAATCAAAAGCTAGGGAATAATGTGAGAGCATCTCTCGGAATTATTTGAACTCACGAATCACACGATAGGATTGGGTTCCGTTGATGAAGACGCAAAGGTGTTCCTTTCATGACAGTTTCACTTCCTGGACGCAGTACATTTTCCTCGTAAACCACGGTTACTATAACAGGAAGGACCGCAACTAGATCTTGATAAATGTTATGGGAAAGGAGGGTATCCGAACAATATCCTCCATGTAACCACGCTTGGTAATACAGGCGAACAAGTGAGAATTAAGTCGGAGATGTACTGCTTCTAAGGCTTACAGCAGTTCCCCGCAGGATGCGATAAGGCCTTAAAATCGCTCCCACGAGTATGCCGTGACTTTGCTTCAAAAAACAGAACAAAGACGAAGAAAACTAAATGAGTGGGGTTCACGAACGTGCGCAACTGCCACAATATTCGAAGGTTCTTCAGAGTAATCTATATATATATCGTCGCTGTTCGGCCAAAAGGTCATATCTCCCAATGCTCTTCCTATCCATTATTTTCCTTAAGACAGGTTACGCCTCCCAGCCACATATGGATATTTAGTTCACCAGAACAATATTCGTTGTGTTCATTTTCCTGTGCTCACGTGAAAAAGAAAATGAACCTGCCGTGCCGTACTATAGGAATGTTTGTTTGCAAGATTTACGCACTCCTACTGTATAATTTACAGTAAGGTTCATTTTCCTTTACACATTAGCATACGAAATTGAACACAACGAAAATTGTTCTGATGGACTGCATATCCATATGTTGATGATGATGATGATGCTTGTTGTTGAAAGGGGCCTAACATCTAAGGCCATCGGCCCCTAATGGAACAAGATAGCATATCCATAAGTAGCTGGGAAGCGTGACCAGTCTTGAGGCAAATAATGGATAGGAAGAGCATTGTGCGGTATGACCTTTTGCTTGAACAGCGACTATATAAAGCAGAATGTCTGTCTGTCTGTCTGTCTGTCTGTCTGTCTGTCTGTCTGTCTGTCTGTCTGTCTGTCTGTCTGTCTGTCTGTCTGTCTGTCTGTCTGTCTGTCTGTCTGTCTGTCCGTCCGTCCGTTCCTTATAGAAATCCATACCGTTCCACCAATCTGAACCAAATTGTGTATACTTATATTTTAGGAGATGGATACAGTACTTTTGCATCCATCTATTGGTACAAGCCAGAGTAAAGTGTATCTTCCACCAAAGTCCCAGTCAACATCCATGGCTGTGACAATATGGAAGTTGCTGGGGTATGGGTTGTGCTGAGTAATGACATTCAGAGCATGACTAGTGCATCTGATTGTTATGAAAGGTGCTGCTCATAGGGTCAGTCGTGCTGCAATAGTACTTTCTGACCCAGTGAGGAAAGCAATGGCAAACTACCTCACTCCTCCTCTTGCCTAGTATGCCTCATTTTGGTGCTGCCATTGGTGTTTTTGGGGTTTCCTTATAACCGCATAACCTTTGGTGGTGCTATTTGAGGATCCAACCAGCCTCCGGGATGATGACCTAACAGACAGACATTTTAGGCTCTTTGGCTCATTAACATAGGCTAATAGAGGCTAAATATAGGATGTATCGTACAAGGACTAGACAAATCTCAATTTAAGCCTCACGCCGCGAAAAACAAAATTCGGTAAGGCCCTATGGGCCCAGAAAACCATGTTCCAAGGGCCTAAAACCAACCGTTGTAGAGATATTGGTTACCCCGCTCTAGGAATCGGATGAAGAAATGACCAGCCGTTACCATGACGACGTCAGCTCAAGAATTCTACATTCGAATACAGGCCTGATGTTCGAAGTAGGCACATGCGTAAATGTAGGCTATGCCAAGGAAAGATTAGGCTACACACATGACTGTCTGAAAAAAACATTATGGGGGTAAACCACCCTAGCGGTGGAGATTGGGAGAGACCCCTGAGATGAACAGTGACACTCTGCATGTCGTTTAAGTCCAAGTTCATGCGCATCGACACGACGTGAGAAGGGATGAAAAAGAAAATATACAGAATAACCGAGATTAAAGATGAATGTGTGTATGTTCCGGCATAGCTTTCAACTTTTTTTTTTTTTTTTTGCTAGTTGCTTTACGTCGCACCGGCACAGATAGGTCTTATGGCGACGATGGGACAGGGAAGGGCTGGGAATGGGAAGGAAGCGGCCGTGGCCTTAATTAAGGTACAGCCCCAGCATTTGCCTGGTGTGAAAATGGTAAACCACGGAAAACCATTTTCAGGGCTGCCGACAGTGGGGTTCGAACCTACTATCTCCCGAATACTGGATATTGGCCGCACTTAAGCGACTGGAGCTATCGAGCTCGGTTAGCTTTCAACTAACATAGTATAGGCTACATACGGCTTACTATCTGACAAAATGGCTGTGGGGGCAGGACTCCCATAACTCCATGACACTCTGGATGCCGTTGAAGTCATAGTTCAGACGCAGTCATAATGGAGGTTGAGAAGAGGTGAAAAGGAATGTCCAAAATGGCCGAGATAATAGATTTATGTGTTATACTCCAGCATAGCTGTCAACTAAACTTGGTGAAGACATCTGGAAAAATATTATATGAAGTAAGACACTCCTAGCACCCCAAGCGGAGGGAATGGCATTAGAAATAATCGAAAACGACGAATATTACTGGCGAATCCGTAGTTTTTAGGATAAATGCCCGGGCATCGCCGGGTAATATAGCTAGTACATTATTAAAACCGAATAAAAGGAAACATTAATTTCGTTTATGAACATAGAGTAAGAATTTCTTTAATTTAAATGAAACTACTTCATCTTTAAGGAATGATACAAAATGAGAGAATATACGCACATTCTGAAAAAGATAATTTTGTTTGACTAAACAAGAGTAGAGTGGAGTAAAGTAGAATACTCCCCTCCCCCAAGCTCCGAATTGCCAGGAGCTGAGAAGAGAGTATTCACTTTATTCGCAATTAGGCATGTAACAAGTATAGCCGAAACAAACCAACGAACAGACAAAGATAATTTCAAATACGTATCAGTTCATATCAATGAACGGAAATACTATCAGATAGAAAAATATACAGTAAAGCATATAAAGAAGATGATCAAAAGTAGACAAATATTATAAAAGTACATGATACTAAAATTAAAATTATTATCAACCTCAAGGAAGAATTTTATAAAGCCTTGAGAGAACTAAAACAAAGAAAAGCACCAGGACCAGACTGAATTCCAGGACAATTTTTTCAAACTCTTGGGGAAGATGCAAAAACAACACTGTTTGACCTCAGAAATCATATTTACGTTACCGGAGAAATACCATCTATCCCATCGTCTCCGAAAGATTTTTCTATGTGGTTGCGACGTAGAATAAATAGCAATCACTTCTGAAGCGTCCCAGGACACTGCAATTTACTCAGCTTACTGTGAGTATGGTGCCAGGATAATTATTGACGACACGACCAGGCAATGAACTACCCTGACGCACGTAATGACATGTTTATGGACAGCAAAGCAATATATACAAATATTTAATTCCTCCAGGAATATCATTTGCTAGCGGATTAACATATAAAAATTAAATAATGTTAATAACAAGAAGAAGAAGAAGAATAAGAAGAAAAATATAAAAATGTTTCAGAATTTCAAACAACAGACATTGGTATGATAAGGAAGGTAAAGAAATGTAGATATTTGGGCGAAACAATCCAAGAATATGGTTTAGAAAAGTCCGCGGTCGAAGAAAGGATACACAAGATGGAAAGACCATACGGTAGGATTAGAAAAACCTACAACAAAAAATATTTATCTAAAATCCTCAAAATACAACACTACAGAACAGTAGCCAAACTGAAATGCTTATACACGATTGAATGTCTGGTACTGAATTACGAGCTGAATAAATTAGATGTACTGGAAATTAGAATTATACACTACTCGGTCCACTAAGAACTACAGAACTCCGGAAATCAAGAAGTAATAATGAAATACATCCCAATCCCTCCTCTACGAACCATGTGACCTTGCCGTGGTGGGGAGGCTTGCGTGTCCCAATGATGCAGATAGCCGAGCCGCAGGTGCAACCATATCGGATGGGTATCTGTTGAGAGACCAGACTAACGAATGGTTCATCGAAAGGGGGGTAGCAGCCTTTCGGTAGTTGCAAGGGCGGCAGTCTAGATGATTGACTGATACGGCCTTGTAATAATACTCAACATGGCTTAGCTGTGTTGATACTGCTACACGGCTGAAAGCAACGGGAAACTACAGCCGTAACCACCTCCCGAGGACATGCAGCTCTCTCTGTATGAATGATGTACTGATGATGGCTTCCTCCCGGGTAAAATATTCCGGAGGTAAACTAGTCCCCCATTCGGATCTCCGGGTGGGGACTACACGAGAGGGGGCGATCATCAGGAAGATGGATACTGACATTCTGCGAGTCGGAGCGTGGAATGTTAGAAGTTTGAATCGTTGTGGTAGGTTAGAGAATCTGAAAAGGGAGATGGATTGGCTAAAGTTAGATGTAGTTGGTATAAGTGAAGTACGTTGGCAGGAGGAACAGGATTTTTGGTCAGGCGACTACCGAATTATCAACACGAAATCAAACAGGGGTAATGCAGGAGTTGGTTTAATAATGAATAAGAAAATAGGGCAGCGGATAAGCTACTACGACCAGCATAGTGAAAGAATTATTGTCGCCAAGATAGACACCAAACCAATGCCCACCACAATAGTGCAGGTCTATATGCCTACTAGTTCAGCGGATGATGAAGAAATTGAAGGAATATATGAGGAGATAGAAGATTTAATACAATATGTCAAAGGTGACGAGAATCTAATTGTGATGGGAGACTGGAACGCAGTGGTAGGCCAAGGAAGAGAAGGTAGCACAGTAGGAGAATTTGGATTGGGACAAAGGAACGAAAGAGGAAGTCGGCTGGTTGAATTCTGCACTGACCATAATTTAGTCCTCGCCAATACTTGGTTCAAACACCACAAACGACGGCTGTATACGTGGACGAGACCTGGAGACACTGGAAGGTATCAAATAGACTTCATTATGATTAGGCAGAGATTCAGAAACCAGGTGTTGGATTGCAAAACTTTCCCAGGAGCAGACGTGGACTCTGACCACAACTTGCTGGTCATGAAATGTCATCTGAAGTTGAAGAAATTGAAGAAAGGAAAGAATGCAAAAAGATGGGATCTAGACAAGTTGAAAGAAAAGAGTGTGATGGATTGTTTCAAGGAACATGTTACACAAGGACTAAATGAAAAGGCCGAAAAAAACAGAGTAGAGGAAGAGTGGAGAGTCATGAAAAATGAAGTCAGTAGGGCTGCTGAAGAAATGTTAGGAAGGAAGAAAAGATCAACTAAGAATCAGTGGATAACTCAGGAGATACTAGACCTGATTGATGAACGACGAAAATACAAGAATGCTAGAAATGAAGAGGGCAGAAAAGAATACAGGCGATTAAAGAATGAAGTGGATAGAAAGTGCAAGGTAGCTAAGGAAGAATGGCTGAAGGAGAAGTGCAAGGATGTCGAAGGCTGTATGGTCCTAGGAAAGGTAGATGCTGCATACAGGAAAATCAAGGAAACCTTTGGAGAAAGGAAATCTAGGCGCATGAATATTAAGAGCTCAGATGGAAATCCACTTCTAGGGAAAGAAGACAAAGCAGAAAGATGGCAGGAGCATATCCAACAGTTGTATCAAGGTAACGATGTAGATAATTTCGTTCTGGAACATGAAGGGGCTGTTGATGCTGATGAAATGGGAGACCCAATTTTGAGGTCAGAGTTTGACAGAGCTGTGAGTGACCTAAATAGGAACAAGGCACCTGGAATTGATGATATTCCCTCTGAATTACTGACTGCCTTAGGAGAAACCAGCATGGTACGGTTATTTCATTTAGTGTGCAAGATGTATGAGACAGGAGAAGTCCCATCCGATTTTCGGCAGAATGTTGTTATACCTATTCCCAAGAAAGCCGGTGCTGACAGGTGTGAAAACTACCGCACTATTAGTTTAGTATCTCATGCCTGCAAAATTTTAACACGTATTATTTACAGAAGAATGGAAAAACAAGTTGAAGCTGAGTTGGGAGAAGATCAATTTGGCTTCAGAAGAAATGTAGGAACACGTGAAGCAATCCTGACTTTACGTCTGATCTTAGAGGATCGAATCAAGAAAGACAAGCCCACGTACATGGCATTCGTAGATCTAGAAAAGGCATTCGATAATGTTGATTGGACCAGGCTATTTATGATTCTGAAGATGATAGGGATCAGATACCGAGAACGAAGAATTATATACAGTCTGTATAAAAATCAGTCTGCAGTGATAAGAATCGAGGGCTTTGAAAAAGAAGCACCAATCCAGAAAGGAGTGAGGCAAGGCTGCAGTTTGTCCCCTCTCCTTTTCAATGTTTACATAGAACAGGCAGTAAAGGAAATCAAAGAGAAATTTGGAAATGGAATCACAGTCCAAGGAGAGGAAATCAAAACCTTGAGATTTGCGGATGATATTGTTATTTTATCTGAGACTGCAGAAGATCTCGAGAAGTTGCTGAATGGTATGGATGAAGTCTTGGGTAAGGAGTACAAGATGAAAATAAATAAGTCCAAAACAAAAGTAATGGAGTGCAGTCGAACAAAGGCAGGTGATGTAGGAAATATTAGATTAGGAAACGAAGTCTTAAAGGAAGTAGATGAATATTGTTACTTGGGTAGTAAAATAACCAACGATGGCAGAAGTAAGGAGGACATAAAATGCAGACTAGCACAAGCAAGGAAGAGCTTTCTTAAGAAAAGAAATTTGCTCACTTCAAACATTGATATCGGAATTAGAAAGATATTTTTGAAGACTTTTGTGTGGAGCGTGGCATTGTATGGAAGTGAAACATGGACAATAACTAGCTCAGAAAGAAAGAGAATAGAAGCTTTTGAAATGTGGTGTTACAGAAGAATGCTGAAGGTGAGATGGATAGATCGAATCACGAATGAAGAGATACTGAATCGAATTGGTGAGAGGAGATCGATTTGGCTAAATTTGACGAGAAGAAGAGATAGAATGATAGGACACATCTTAAGACACCCAGGACTTGTTCAGTTGGTTTTTGAAGGAAGTGTAGGTGGCAAGAACGGTAGGGGTAGACCAAGGTATGAATATGACAAACAAATTAGAGCAGATGTAGGATGCAATAGTTACGTAGAAATGAAAAGGTTAGCACAGGATAGGGTGGCATGGAGAGCTGCATCAAACCAGTCTATGGACTGATGACTCAAACAACAACAACATCCCAATCTAGAAAACATAGCAAAAAACAATGCGGAAGAAGTGATTGATGTTTTATGGACATTTATACAGAATGGCTGTGTGCAACTGCAAAATGACTTGTAAAATGGACAGTAGGCAATGGTATGATGATAAACGGGGTTAAAATTCAGGTTGTGAGTTTCACAAATAGGAAAAGTCCTCTCAGTTTTAATTACTGCGTTGATAGGGTGAAAGTTCATTTTGGGGATCATTGTAAATACCTAGGTCTTAATATAAGGAAAGATCTTCATTGGGGTAATCACATAAATGCGATTGTAAATAAAGGGTAAAGATTTCTGCACATGGTTATGAGGGTAGGGGTTGTAGTAAGGATGTAAAGGAGAAGGGATATAAGTCTCTGGTAAGACCCCAACTAGAGTATGGTTCCAGTGAATGGGACCCTCACCAGGATTACTTGATTCAAGAACTGGAAAAATCCAAAGAAAAGCAGCTCGATTTATTCTGGGCGATTTCCGACAAAAGAGTAGCGTTACAAAAATGTTGCAAAGTTTGGGCTGGAAAGACCTGGGAGAAAGGAGACTAGCTGCTCGACTAAGTGGTATGTTCCGAGTTGTCAATGGAGAGATGACGTGGGAGGACATCAGTATACGAATAATTTTGAGAGGTGTCTTTAAAAGTAGGGAAGATCACAATATGAAGGTAAAGTTGGAATTCAAGAGGACGAATTGGGGCAAATATTCATTTATAGGAAGGGGGGTTAGGGACTGGAATAGCATGCCAAGGGAGTTGTTCAACAAATTTCCAATTAAATGATTGCAAAATTTAAGAAAAGGCTAGGAAAACAACAGACAGGGAATCTGCCACCTGGGCGACTGCCCTAAATGCAGATCAGTAGTGACTGATTGAGTGATTGATAGTTGACAACAGATTTACCAAACAGATCTTCAAATATCTTGGGAGTAAAAGGTCAACAACAACTTGGATTCACGAAGTCAAGAAAATTTGGGAAGGAACAATATAAGAGAAGAAGAGGAAGGAGTAGAAGGAGAAGAAGAAGAAGAAGAAGAAGAAGCAACAGAGAGAGAAATAAAGTGTTAAATTGGAAAGGAATGGAAACATACTCAAAATGGTTCAAAGAGAGGTAAAGGAGACATAGTGAGCAGATGAAGAAGTATTGGAGGAAGAACAAAGAACGATAAAGTATGAAACATTGAAATTGTCACGTGGTCCATAAAAGCAAGAATAATAATAATGGTGTTAAACTCCGATAGCTAATTCTACGGTTTTCGGAAACGCCGAGGATTAGATCTGTTGTACCGATACAAAGGTGACGTATTTGAGCAGTTTCAAGTAACACTAGACTAAGCTGGTGAAACACACCAACTTGGGCTCAGGAAGCCAGCTATCTACCGTCTGAACCACTTAGTCCGGCTCTTAGGTACTTTTTTTTCGGCGACAATGGAAGAGAAGGGGTTATAATTGTGAAAGAAGAGGCTGTTGCCTTAATTAAGGCAGAGCGACGAAATTTTTTGACAGGTGTGAAACTAGGAAACACTGAAAACCATATTCAGGGTTGCCGCAGTGTAGTTCAAACCCACCATGCCCCGAATGGAAGCTCATGGCTACAAGATCCGTTCGTGAAGCCAACTAGATCAATTTCTTCAAGAGTCTTCATAGCCTGTAACAGAAACCTCTTGCCTTAGCGTTCTATGGGACATTGAACTGGGGAGGAACTAACAATACGAAGTCCAGGAGAATAGGGATGGAATTGCTTCACGACGTTACACGACGCTGCTTTGTAAGTATGTATTAAGTACACAAGTACAGGTTGCACAAAATGTTATTTCTTTTAAATCAAAGAAATGTTAGAGGGTACGAATACAAGTATTGTGAACTAGAGATCATAAGTCTGCGGTGATTAGTTTCGGCTGCCTACTTTCCAGAAGCTCGACGGTTAATGAGACATACTGCTATTTCTGAGACGCTGTCCGCGTGACCTTCCTTGTGCCCTTTTGTCTGTCCGTCGCCATTCCTGCACATCGTGTCCGAGAAGCGTCAGGAATATTTCAAGGAATACGAGAATCATTGTTGTGTCGATGTTAGTTGTGATGCCAAGTTAGAGGAGGACATGATGATGATCATGATGTCCGTTGTTTAAAGGGACCTAACAGCTAGGTCATCGGCCCGTAATGGTACGAGGTGCAATGCAATGAAACGATAATTAAAACTTCAAAATATATCCACTGACTAGAATCTAAAGCGAATGATGATGAAAATCATCATGAATCCAAAACAATCAGTGGATCCAATTCACAATGCCTTATTTTCTGAGATGGCGCTTGTCGTCCAAAGGCGTTCAACATTCAGGTGGCCGCACCCTGGTAAAGCAGAACCATGGTGTTCCTATAGTGGTACTAATCAAAGGCAACGTAGGCTCATGGTGTTCCTCGCATGGTGGTTCTAATTACAGGCAATGTAGATCCATGGTATGTTACACATAATGGCACCACTCACAGGTAACATAAACCCATGGTGTTCCTCACAAAAGTGTACTACTCACAAGCAACACGGACCCATTGTGTTCCTCACATATTGGGTCGCCGGCTAATCGGTAGTGTTATCCACATAGTGGTACTAATCACAAACCACGTATATTCATGGTGTTGCTCATATAGTGGTACTAATCATAGGCAATGCATACCCACGTTGTATCACAGACAATGGTACAACCCACAGGCAACACAGACCCATAGTGCTCCGCATATAGTGGTATTCCTAACAGGCAAACTATGGTGAGCCTCTCATGGTGGTACTACTCACAGGCAACACAGACCCATAGTGCTCCGCACATAGTGGTATTCCTAACAGGCAAACTATGGTGAGCCTCACATGGTGGTACTACTCACAGGCAACACAGACCCATAGTGCTCCGCATATAGTGGTATTCCTAACAGGCAAACTATGGTGAGCCTCACATGGTGGTACTACTCACAGGCAACACAGACCCATAGTGCTCCGCATATAGTGGTATTCCTAACAGGCAAACTATGGTGAGTCTCACATGGTGGTACTACTCACAGGCAACACAGACCCATAGTGCTCCGCATATAGTGGTATTCCTAACAGGCAAACTATGGTGAGTCTCACATGGTGGTACTACTCACAGGCAACACAGACCCATAGTGCTCCGCATATAGTGGTATTCCTAACAGGCAAACTATGGTGAGTCTCACATGGTGGTACTACTCACAGGCAACACAGACCCATAGTGCTCCGCATATAGTGGTATTCCTAACAGGCAAACTATGGTGAGTCTCACATGGTGGTACTACTCACAGGTGACACAGACCCATTCTCAACACAGGGGAACCAACACATTCCAGCGCAGCGCAGCGCACGGCACGTTCTGTTCAAGGAACAAGCGCCCGCTCCTCCGCCTCGGTAGGATGTACACGATGGTACTAATCACAGGTAAAGCCCAGACCCGTGGAGTTTCTCACATAATGGTAGTACTTCTTGGAACCCCCTGTGGGTGGGGAACGCAGACGAAGACCCACAGTATCCGCTGCCTGTTGTAAGAGGCGACTAAAAGGGGTGATCAAGGGATGATCGAATTAGTGCCATGAGACTACTTGTAATTAGTACCACCACGCGGGAACACCATGGGTCATCTTTACTTGCGAGGAGTACGACTATGTTAGGTACACAATAGGTTTGTGATTAGTAACAACAGTGTGTGAATCAGGATGGGTTTTACAGTACCCGTGATTAGAACCACTACTAATCACAAGCCACGTATAGGCTACTCATGGTGTTTCTCGCATGGTGGTACTAGTCATAGGCAATGCATACCCACGTTGTATCACACACTATGGTGTGGAACACCACGGGCTTACGTTGCCTGTGATTAGTACCAGCTATGCGAGGAACACCACGGAATAGTACGAGTCCCTGTGATTAGTACAACTATGCGAGGAACACCACAGGTTTGCGTTGCCTGTAAGTGCCACCGCAATGTGAGAAACGCCACAGGTCTGCGTTACATGTGCATATTACATTACCTGTCAGTAGTACCATAATGTGTGGAATACTGCGAGTCTACGCTATTTTTATTAGTAGCGCAACGTAACAAATACCATGGTTTTATTTTACTAGCGATAAGTACCATTATGACGGACCGATGACCTGAATTTTGGACCCCTCTAGATAACAAGAATCATCGATTCAGGATTGTGCTCTAGAAGCAGTCCATTGGTCAGTAATACTATTGTTTTACGCTATTCTGGGAATGTGGGACATTGCGAGTCGGATCCACTGATTGTTTTAAATTCATATTCATATATTCATTCTTCGTCATCATCACGTTTTGAATTCTGGTCAGTGGATGATATTGGACTAATAAAATTGTCATTACACTTCGTCTCTTTTCGTACAATTAGGGGCCGATGACCTACATGTTAGGCCTCTTTAAGCAAGAAGCAACATCATCATCATTATCACTACTCCCTGGTAACGTAGATGCATGGCGTTCCTCGCATGGCGGTATTAATAGCAAGTAACGTCGACCAATGGTGTTCATCATGTTATGGTATTTATCACCAGTAGTCTCATAGTTATAATTCCATCATTCCTTGGTCGCCCTTTTTAGTCGCCTCTTACGACAGGCAGGGGATACCGTCGGTGTATTCTTCGAATGAATCCCCCACCCACAGGGGTATAGGGAGACATTTCGAATATCTACTCTGAGGTATTTTATGCTTGTCCATTTTCATTGTGCGCTGCTAAAAATGTAAACCAAATGCAAACAGTGTGTCACGTTTACGCTCGAGCATCTGGGAAGTTGGTAAACGATCTTAAATCTTCAAGGGTGCGTAGGGCCAAAACTAATCACCGCAGACCTATGGTTCCAATGTTCACAATACTTGTAATTGTACTCTCTAACACTGCATTAATTCACGAAAGTTTTTTTCTGTATCCTGTATGTAAGACATGCCTCGTAGTATGACTGATGATGAAGTTTGGAATTTCTAAAGAGGATATAGTTCAAAGGTCAGTTATCGCTTTCTTTATATTTCTTACTGATAAAACTTTACTGTAGTCCATAGTTATCACAGCTAGTTTAATTTATTCAAGGAGATAGCTGCAAGGAAAAGAGAGAAGTTCAGAATCATCTGCTTCTAGAAATGTATGGCCCATTTCTTTATGCATGCTTCAACTATATTAAAATAAATGACTTTTAACTCGAACGAGGAAGCCCACGCGAGACGGACATCAATATGTAAATGCACTCACAAGTTTACATTTAAAGGCTCCGCAGAAAACAAAAGCTCGCCCGTGGAATAACAAGAACAGAAAGTGCTGATTGTAAAGTTTAATAGATGCAGATATAGCAGGACTAAACAATAGAGAAATCAGTAGCGTACATTCCATAACAACAGCTATTTCTATTCTCTAATCTGTCAATAATAATTCCTACCCCAGTACCTCAAGAGATAACAGCACGTACATTTAGTAACCAACTTCGATCGTAACGACGATGAAAGGAACCATTAATATCCCCAGCTCCCGTGGTAAAAGCCTGGGAGACCTGTACGGTAATCACGAGCCCATGAATTACCCCGAATTACCAGTAGCATAGGGTACGTCATGACAACGCCTATTAATCTTCCTTTCTTGATCCGTTTACCCTCCAGGGTTGTTTTTCCCTCGGACTCAGCGACGGATCTCACTTCTACCGCTTCAAGGGCAGTGCCCTAGAACGTGAGACTTTGGGTTGGGGAATACAACGGTGAAGGAGGACCAATACCTCTAGACGGCTTCGCCTGCTATGAATATTAGGGGCCATGTAGGGGGAAGGGAAGATTGGAAGCGATAGACAAGGAAGAGGGAAGGAAGCGGCCGTGGCCTTAACTTAGACACCATTCTGGCATTCGCTTGGAGAAGTGGGAAACCACGGAAAACCACTTCGAGGATGGATGAGAAGGGAATCGAACCTGCCTCTATTCAGTTGACTTCCGAGGCTGAGTGTTCCCCGTTTTAGCATTCGTACAACTTTTCAAATTTCGTGGCAGAGTCAGAAATCGAACCCGAGCCTCCAGGGTTGGCAGCTAATCATTCTAACAGCTACACCACAGGGAAAGACTTATTAGTATTAATATTTTATTTATTTACCAAAATTCTAAACAGAAATATGAAATATCTAGCGAAAAGGGCGTGTCCCTACAACGTATAAAATGTTTCCTAACTTATGCTTGCCGGACTGAGTGGCTCAGACAGTTGAGACACTGCCCTTCTGACCTTAACTTGGCAGTTTTGATCCTGGCCCAGTCCGGTGGTATTTAAAGGTGCTCAAATACTTCAGCCTCGTGTCAGTAGATTTACGAGCACGTAAAAGAACTCCTGCGGGACTAAATTTCGGCACGTCGGCGTCACAAAAAGTCGTAACATGTAGTTAGTAGGACGTAAATTCAATATTTTTCTTACATCGCTATGCCCTACTCAGGAGCACGGTGAACTTGCTTAGCTGATGTGTTGGCCTTCTTTTCCTCCCAAAATCTCTGCATCCTTTCGCTGAGCTTCTTCCTTCAAATCTCTCCATCCTCTCGCTGAGCTTCTTCCTTCGTTCTTCTGTCCAAGTTATAGTAGCTCTGGTGTTGGGTTTGCCTTCAAAGTGGTGATTGTCGATTTTGTTTCTGAATTTACATCTGTCCTGTACAATATCTTCTGAGATGTTGATTTCCTGGAGATCTGTTTCAGTTTCACAAAGCCAGCTGTTCTTGGTTTTTAATGAAAGGGCCAGGTTGAAAATTCTTTTAGTTAGCCTGTTAGTGTTCATTCTGATAATGTGTCCATAAAATTTCAATCGTCTTTTCCGAAATGTGTGAGAAATTTTTTCAGAATGACAATATATCTCCTGGGATGATTTTTTTCTCCATATTCCATCTATACACACTGGGCCAAAAAAAAAATCGTAAAAAATTTTCCTTTCTTGTTTCTCAATGTCTTTGGTTAAAGATCCACCACCAATGATTAAGGTTTCTGAGGCATATAACGCTTCATTCTTGATCACTGTATTATAGTGTCTAAGTTTTGCATTCCGAGAGATTGATTTTTTTTTAATACCTGTTCCAAGTGATCCAGTATGCTTTCTGTAATTTGAAAATTCTTTCTTTATTTGCTTCGCGATTTCAACCAGAGGGCTGAATAATTTCTCCCAAATATTTAAATTGGTTCACTTGAACAATTTCGCCGAATTTAGTTATCATGGGTTGTCCATCTAAGTATCGTGAGGCTCGTTCCATGTACTTCCATGTACTGAGTTTTCTCATACGAAATTTGAAGTCCCGTTTTGATGGCAATTTCATGTAGTTTTTCAATGGAATGAATTGCTTCACGCCTATTATTGGAAAGGATTGCTACGTCATAAGCAAAGGCCAGATATTGCACGTGAATTCTCTTTACATATTCCTCCAAGGGTTATTCCTTTAGTTTCCTTTTCCCAGGTCCTGATTACTTTCTCAAGTACCAAGTTAAACAGTAACGGCGATGAACCATCCCCTTGACGGACCCCGGTGTTAACAGGAAAAGGCTCAGATATTTCGCCTAGGAATTTAACTTTTGAAGTAGTGCCAGTTAATATTTGTTTGATTAATTATCTTGTTTTTTATCCACTTGAAATTCTTGTAGAGTATTGAAAAGTGTTTGACGGTCTATAGAGTCATAATGCTTTTATGAAATCTACAAAGGTAATGACTGTTTGTCTAGTTTTACGCATTTGGAGAATAGTTTTGAGATTAAGGATTTCTTCTGTACAAGATTTTCCTTTTCGGAAACCTGCCTGGTATTCACCAATTAGATGGTCTGTTTGTTTCTCAAGTCTAATGAGAAGGGTTTTGGAAAAAAATTTGTAAGCAACTGGTATCATGCTAATTCCTCTATAATTATTGATGTTCGTTGTATCCCTTTTCTGTGTAGTGGATGGATTACCACACATTTCCAATCTTCCGGGATTTCTTCAGTGATCCAGATGTTCTCAAGAATCGAGTGGATTTTTCGGGCTACTCTGTCACCTCCTATCTTCAGCATTTTGGCAATTATACCATCTTCACCCGGGGCTTTGTTATTTTTGAGTCCATGGATTATTTCTTTGACTTCTTCCAGTGTTGGGGGTTCTGAATCTTGATTTGATAAGGGTTTTTCAAAGGTTAGTTGTTCTTTAGTTTAAAAGATCCTGGAAATAAACTGCTAGAAGTTTGCAGTTCTCTTGATTATTCGTTTCCCATGTCCCATCTGGGCGTTTGAAGCAAAGACCAGTTGCCTGATAATTTGATAATTCTTCTGAAAGTTTTGTAGAAGTTTCGTGTTTGTTTCTTGTAAAATCTTGTTCAATTTCTGCCAGTCTGTAGTGTTCGTATTTGCGTTTTTCAGACCTGATAATTTTTTATGTTTATTTCTGTATTTTGGTGAATTCCTGCCAGGTTTGTTCAGTTTTATGAGAATTCCAATTCTGCCAGGCTTTAGTTCTAAAGTTTATGGCCTTGTCGCAGGTTTCATTCCACCACCTATGTTTGCAACATTTTGAGAAGCCTTCAAAATTATGTCATTGAGTTCTAACCAGTTCGAAGGATTGTGAGTAGGAATAATTTCAAGGAAAGTACTAGTGTTCTGTTTAAGAAATTCCAGATCGACCCGAAGGTTTTTTGTTATTCTTGGTTTGGACCTGTTTGGTTGAAATTTGACCTTGATTAAGGATTGATGGTGGCCATTATTATTATTATTACTATTATTATGATTATTATTATTATTATTATTATTATTTATTGTCTTATTCTTAGGAAATGAAAATCCTCAGCCTGTTTTCAGTCATTCAACCGGGTCAGGAACCGAATGAATGAAGTCCCCATCTAGCGGCGAGAATAGGAATTGTGCAGGCTGCCGAAGCCTGTCACAAACCTCTGGGGCAATGATTTATGACAGACTAGCTGATGTACCGTACTCGTGCTTCGCTACGGGATTCTCAGAAAGACTGTCTTTGTAGTTTTCCTAACTACAGTTAACTTAGGCCATTGCAAAAACGCCAGTAGAAATGTAGGGATTAAAAGCAATGTTATCATATAAAATACTCGCTCAAATGAAAAACCGCAAATTTTGTCACTTTTAACGAACAGTACTACAATGCCGATCTCACAGTCTAAAGTTCCAGTGCTGGAATGACCAGGCCGCAGACAGCCGTGAACACTCCTCTGCCATTGTTCCGTTAAATATACACACTGCTCATTTCAATCAGTGTCTCCGGGTATGGATTGAATAGCTCGAATGCTATTGTGAACCAGTGTGTTACATACCAGTAGTATCAGAAAATTTTTGAACCAGAGGAATGGCATGCTTCAGAAGAAAGTTATCTAACTCCCCATCTACTTCCCGCCAATATTCAGGCTGGCTGTTATACTCGGTACGACCGGGCGAGTTGGCCGTGCGGTTAGGGGCGCGCAGCTGTGAGTTTGCATTCGGGAGGTAGTGGGTTCGGAAACCACCATCGACAGCCATGAAGATGGTTTTCCGTGATCTCCCATTTTCACACCAGGCAAATGCTACGGCCGCTTCCTTTCCACTCCTAGCCCTTTCCTATCCCATTGTTGCCGCGTCGGTGCGACGTAAAGCAAATTTAAAAAAAAAAAATCGGTATACAGCAGTAATCCCATCTATCGAACATGGCTGGCAACAGAAAACACAAAGCGCATCACAACAAACAATGGTCAATGTAACGTTATTGTTGTTCAATGTTATGAGCTTTCCGTATTGTAGGCCTTCACATTTAGTTTTCTTTAGACTCTGTGATATTAGGGCGTCCTGCGATATTATTTATAGCGTAGACTGTAGTTCCTTATTCCCCGACTTTACATAACTATATTCATTAAATTCTGTTTACCCATTTTCTTGTGAGTTAGCGCTGATATGGACTTAGCAACAAAAATCCAAATTTATGAATATCTCTGTTATCATAGCCGGTACGGTAAAAATGTATAAGACATAATTGATCACAAATTTAATACTACATAACATAAGTAATGTAGTATTTGTCGATAGGACCACTAATAACACAAATATTTGAGATTTAAATTTTAGGCCTTCCCCTAACTACCATTCCATTCAGCGTGAATAAAGTTATTTATGGCCTAGATTGTAGCGACTTATTTCCCGACCTGACATACCGATTTTTATTGAATAGGTCCACTAATACTATAAATAATTGCGAATTAAATGTTAGGCCTTCCCCTAAACTACCATTTCTCTCAACGTGAATAAGATTATTTACGGCCTAGATTGTAGCGACTTATTCTTGGACACTACATACCGATTTTCATCAAATTCTCTTCAGTCTTTTTCTCGTGATGCGTGTACATACATACATACATACATACAGACAGACAGACAGACAGACAGACAGACATAAATTACGGAAAATTAAAAAGTGCATTTCCTTGCTACTATGTACACGACCGATACAGAAATACCGTCCTTTTTAGATTCTGAGCAATGTACAGACAAAACTCTTATTTTATATATATAGATAGATGAAATGAAACGATACTGGAGAATGTTGCTGGAATGAAAGATGTCAGGGAAAACTGGATTACCCGGAGATAAAGCTGTCCCGTCTCCGCTTTGTCCAGCACAAATCTCACATACAATGACCGGAATTTGAACCACGGAACCCAGTGGTGAGAGCCCGGCGCACTGCCGCCTGTGCCACTGAGGCTCTTAGACTTAATGCTTAGAATGAGGCATTATTTACAATAATATGCATAATAATAATGTGTAAAACATACATGTACTGTATTTCTCATTGTTCATTCATCCTCTCAATCAACATGAAGGCGTTCACCTAATACTATCATTCGTGTGTTCACAAACTTCCCTTCACTTTGCTTGTCTCTTATAGGGCTACACTCCTTACCACACACCATGACAGACACACCCAGCAGTTCCTTTGAATGACGTCGAAAATATAGAAGGAGAAAGGACTGGTGACCTAGGAGACAACAATGTTGCCGTGATCATCGAGGAACCAATCATGTGGCTCACGGTGAAGCTGAATGTGTAAGTTCAGAAATAATTAACAAATTTGATAAGCTGACACATACAAACGTTGTTAATATTCCAAAACGTGAATTGTCAAAAAAAAAAAAAGTGCAACAGTAGGGTTATATGCTTCCATTGGAAAATGTAGAACAGAAGCCCACCAACTCGAAAGAGCAGCGGCACATATGCCTTCGAAGTACTGTATATCACGAAGGTAGACACCACAGTAGCAAAGGAAATCTATTCTGAGAAGTAACGAGATGAAGTTCACATTGTTTCGGTGTAATGGGCATGTATGGCTGTGGAGCCTACTCTTGAAATGCGATCTACCACAATGTATAGCGCCCACCAGGAAACGATGGTTGTGGCGTGATGGAGCAGAGCGGTGTACGTTGAGTGGAGATCGTTCGTGACAAAACATACCTCCGTTACTTATCATGGCAATCTTAAGTGACATACTGCGGCAGCTATTATGCAGTGGTATGCAATATTCATTGATCAGGATGGTGTGCTAGGAGATGTGACCTAAATCACATCCAACATCTTTTGTACAGAGAGGAAAGAGAATGACAGAGAGGACCGGTGACTGAGGTTGCAGGACATGCGGCGAAATTCTAATGCCCAGTTGAGAGATGTTGCAAGAGGGATAGCAGCACATTCCAGTGAATGCCTTGCACAACCTAGACAAGAACATGCCTCTCAGGGGATGTAACTGCAGGAGGTGGCTGCACGACGTTCTAATGTAGCACATCACCGCACAAGCATTTTAGGCTAGTGCCGAATCACTTCTTCATAGACAGTGTATATTTGGTCCGTCCTATATCAAAGTACATAAAACTCTGCTATGCTTTCAGATATTTTCAAGAGATGACTCAGAGGAGGATTAAAGGTGACAAGCAAAGAGAAATTGCACTCATGAATAGGCCACTATATCAGAGTAATTTCAATTTCCGTTATTCTGTCAGCCTTATTTTGCGTTTTTTGCAACCGATCAAATGAAAATAAGTTTTATTAACGTTGCAGCAGAATAATAATACTTATTTTCTTATTCTTCGCCTTGCGCCACCTTTCTCATACCCTGGCTGGGTTCGCGGGTGCGAACTCTGTTATTCATATGGACTTGGTCCTGTTCTATTACCGCATTGTCCATCCTGACACCAGCCTTATGCAGAGGGTTATATTCACTATTGCGTGTTTCTGTAGTGGTTGCTAGTATGGTGTGTTGTGTTCCGTGTATATTAATATAAGTGTGTTAAAACGATCACAAACACCCAGTCCCAGAGGCAGGGAATGAACCAAACGCAATTAAAATGCCCGAACTGTCTGATATCGAACCCAAGGCCCTCCGAACCGAAGATCGGTACGCTGATCATTCAGCCAAAATTCCGGGCGACTTTCGCTCCTCAATGCAGGCGACTTACTCCGGCACGTAACTCCTGTGGTCATAGACAACCACTTCACCTTCTTCCTCTTCTACCACAATTACTACCACTATTTCTTCTTGTTCTTCCCCATATGTAACATTGCCTACACTTTGGCGGAGTTGCAAGTGTGAACTATGTTACACGTGTGGATTTGGACATGTACTGCGATCGAATTGCTTTGCTGACGCCAACGCTATATACAGGGATGTATTAAATATTTGTGGTGGTTGGTTGTGTGATGTTTCGCCTGTGCATGAAGATAAGTGTACTGGGATATATTAATTGTAATCCAACGATCGACGTGAACGGACGTGAAGTGTTGAGTATGTGACAAGAGTGTGGAAGTATAAGAAGACTTGCAGTGCAAATCTAGTAATACTGATGTGCTATAGGGAGATGGCATTGAAGAAAGAACGTGAAGTACATAAAAAATGTCAAAAATCCCTAAAACTTAATGCAGGTGATAATATATTAACATCGGTCGTGGTGATGTTGTGGCATCGAATTAAACCTTGGCCCTGGGCCGTCATGGGAGGTCATCGAGAAGCTCAAGAAGGTCCTGAAAGACCTATGCCAAGTGGAGAAGGCAAGGAAGATATAATTGGACGGAAATAGGGAAATTAAGGATACGAATACCTATTTAAAACAGATCTCAGTCATGTCAAGGCGAGTTTGTTGCAAAATAAGACGGAATTGGGTTAAATAAAAAATCAAGTATTGTACTTAGAAGAAAAAGTACGGAAGCTTTAATTAAACGGACAGGAGACAGGTAAGACAAGAGGAGAATTATAACCATAATATGGACTCATAGGGAAGTTAAGAGATATACTGGACACAGTAATTTCCTTGCTCAGGGGGAAGTCAAAGTTGATTGTAATGAGAGTGGCATCGATAATGCTTTCAGAATAGGAAAGAATATCAGTGAAATTCTGTAAGTTGTCAAATTTAAAGACCAGAAAAATACTGGAAAATGCGAGGCACCTGATAGGAACTAAAATATGAATCAAGAAAGAACTGAATCTAGAAGAAATGGAAAACATGAAAACGCTACGTTTTCACTTTAGGAAAGCTCGCAATTCAGAGATGAAGGCATCCATCCGCGGGAACAGATTTATGGTGGTCGGTGACTCTTGGACTAGGACATGGTCAAACAAGCAGCTGCAGGAAATGGGAGGAAGATCAGATGCGTCAGCACCTCAAGATTTCAGTGCATGGCAGGTGAACAAGCGAGCGCTGACTTGGCGGGAACGTGTTGCCAAGGAAGGCGGAAATCGTGGGAGGAATAACTCGTTGTAGACTTCTGGACATTTACACTCCGGACCAGCTGTACATGGTGAGGACGTCACAGGGAAAAGAGAAGGAAAACCGAAAGGTACCATTAAATTTGAAAGACATTTGGTCTAAAAGGGGATGAAGAGTACGGATAAAGACAGGGGCATGGACGAGAAAATAAGTAGCTCTCCAAGTTTACAGCTAGTAAAAGCATGGAATATTAGCAGTCGGGTTGTGAGTATAGCAGATGTCACGACGAGTAAATCATTAGTCGGGCACATATGATGTATAAATATAGTTGGGATTTTGAGCAAGGTGGTAAATTATGAGCTAAGAAAATGAATAGGTGAAAAGGACATTACGGGGATGACAGAAACATGGCTGCCATTAGAATGTTAAGTGGGTACAAATACAGTGTTACAATATTTGAAGTGTAATGAAACAGAGCATAGTACACAAAAAGCGTTATTCGGGTGTAATATCTGTGTTCTTAAGGGAAGAACTATGTAAACAGATAGAACGAATGGAATCAGACCTCGAGAAAGTAGTCTGGATCCATATACTTTAAAAGTATAGAGGAGGAGATAATTTGATTATGATAATGATGATGCTTGTTGTTTAAAGGGGCCTAACATCGAAGGTCATCGGCCCCAGGAGATAATTTATCATGGGCTTGTGCTGGGTCGCCCTTTGAGAAGAAGGAAACCGAATATATAAATGAATGAAGAAGCTGGGATAATTCTATTGGAAGATTTTAATGCAAAGGTTGGTGAAAAATTCTGGTATACGATAGAAAAATAGACGAAATATTAGTAGAGGAAAGGGAAAGTCAAGACGAAGACTGCAACAGGAAAGCAGATAGGTAAGAGTTATTCTGCACGAAGGCAGGTCCGAACCTCCGCAGAGGTGTTCCTGAGCCGGAGTTTATATGCGGTAGGGTGGCCAGTTCCTTTCCGCTCCTTCATTCCCTTACCCCCACCAACAGCGCGTGGCAACCCATCCAACTCCTGACCACGCCCAATGTTGCTTAACTTCGAAGATCTCACGGGATCCGGTATTTCAACACGGCTACGGCCGTTGGCAGGAAAGCAGAGAAACTATTAAAAATGTGTGCAATAGAGTCCTATACATACTGAATATTTTGTGGTGGGGGGATGAAATTAGAGAATTTAACTTATATTCGATTCAGTAGCGAGTTCGATAGATCTAAAGAACTAAAAAAAATCATCTCATCATTTTGTAGTAGTTATTTGATTACAGAGAATTGAAGGAAAACCAAAGAAAAAAGAGTACTAATGTACAATTATTAAACAGATGTTGTAAAGGTAATAAAACCAAGAGGGTATGGAACATAATAAACAACATTTATAAAGGAAACAGTAGTAGTCAACGAGCAAATATAAGCAACGAGGATTGGATAGAGCATTTCAAGGGATTACTAGGTCCCGGCCCGCCTGGTGGCCATTATAGTTCAGGCGTGAAGTTTATATGGTTTAACACCGTGGTTGGCCAATTCGAGTACCGTTAGTCGAAAACAAATTTCGCCATCAGAAGTTTGGCTGGCAGGGTAGGAGAGGTGGTAATATATAATCTATAATCACTATATAGTGTCATTAAAGTATGAAGGCTTTCACGGCCGGTGTCAATATAATAAAAATTTTCCGGGCTATTATGCCGTGGTCCACTTCTCTCGATTCTCCCAGACGTTTCGACTACTGCTGCGGTAGTCATATTCTGTGGCGTCGTGTAGATACGCTCTCCTGTCATCGGCCCCAGGAGATAATTTATCATGGGCTTGTGCTATAATCACCCAGCGGGATCGCCCTTTGAGAATAACGAAACCGGATATATTAATGAATGAAGAAGCTCGCAGTCGCCAGCGGGATACAGGAGAGCGTATCTACACGACGCCACAGAAGATGACTACCGCAGCAGTAGTCGAAACGTCTGGGAGAAGCGAAAGGAGTGGACCACGGCATAATAGCCCGGAAGATTTTTATTATACTATATAGTGTGCCAAAAGCCTGGATTAAATCCCAAAACTCCCCACAGTGCTCATATGGAGTGAGGGCGTATGGCACTGTTGATGGTGATTCGTCCGTCGGATGGAGCCGTTAAGCAATGAACAGACCCCTTGGTGCTATTCAACAGGAGTAGGCTATGTGCCGACAGATGGTTTCACCCTCTGTCTTCCTAATATCATATATCACATTAATTTCATCTCATTAACTTCTCTGGTGAGTCTGACGTCAGGAAGGGCATCTGGTCGTAAAACACTCGCTACGGAGATTCATTTCACTTCATACCCGACCCCGCAGCGAAACGGGACGAGGGTTATACATAAATGTATACTGTAAGGTCGTGAAAAATGGAAAGTTAATAAAAATGAGACTGGTACACATACACATTTGGAGAACTCACTATCCGTACCCATATTTGACGATTAACTACGGATGCAGTACTCGAGTTAATGAAGAAAAGAAAGGGGAAAATCAGGTAGGCCTACTATTAGTGGAGTTACGCATTTTGGAAATAGTTAGGTAACAACAATCATATGCTGGGATAAAAAACAAAATTGCTGTGATGGAAATATTCCAAGATGTTGGCATGAAGGAATAAAATGTACCATATACCAGAGAAAGGGAGAGAGATCCAATGCAAATTATTATAGGGGCATTAATGTGTTGGGTACACTTAGCATTATTTATACTGGGATATTACTAGAATGACTCACAAAATGGGCGGAGAATTAATCTATACTCTTAGTTTATCTGAGCACTTTCAAGAAAGGAATAAGAACTTCATACTAGAAGAAAAAATGTGTTAAATTATACTGTATGTTGCTGCTACAGATCTACAGAAAGCTTTTAATTCTGTCAGCAGGTGGGAGGTTGCTGCGAAGCTAGCTGGTAAAGGAGTGAGAAATGAGAATTAATGCCATACAAGAAACTTATCCATACAGTACATTAAATGCACGACTAAATCTGATAAACACTTAATGGTAGAGAGATTCTGTCAAATATTGGACTAAGTAAGATGTGCAAACACTAATATTGTTCTTTATGTTTATTAACGAGAACAGAATATGACCAGTCCATGTCTTAACAATAAAGACATTCCTGGCCTGATTTTCGTGGACAAAATCTTTCTGCTCTAACATCAGTTGGTATGCAAAGCAGCATCGTAAGAATGGCTGAATATTGAAGAAAATGGAGTTAAAGAAAAATTAATAAAACAAAAGCAATGGTATGTCATCATCATCATCATCATCATCATCATCTATTTACCCTCCAGGTTCGGTTTTTCCCTCGGACTTAGCGAGGGATCCCACCTCTACCGCCTCAAGGGCAGTGTCCTGGAGCTTCAGACTCATGATCGGGGGATACAACTGGGGAGTATGACCAGTACCTCGCCCAGGCGGCCTCACTTGCTATGCTGAACAGGGGCCTTGTGGAGGGATGGGAAGATTGGAAGGGATAGGCAAGGAACAGGGAACGAAGCGGCCGTGGCCTTAAGTTAGGTACCATCCCGGCATTCGCCTGGAGGAGAAGTGGGAAACCACGGAAAA
The DNA here is from genome assembly GCF_040414725.1 of Anabrus simplex. Lineage (NCBI taxonomy): Eukaryota > Metazoa > Arthropoda > Insecta > Orthoptera > Tettigoniidae > Anabrus > Anabrus simplex. The sequence goes on along the minus strand of NC_090265.1, from coordinate 1,606,452,636 downwards.
CCACTTCCAGGATGGCTGAGGTGGGAATCGAACCCACCTCTACTCAGTTGACCTCCCGAGGCTGAGTGGACCCCGTTCCAGCCCTCGTACCACTTTTCAAATTTCGTGGCAGAGCCGGGAATCGAACCCGGGCCTCCGGGGGTGGCAGCTAATCACGCTAACCACTACACCACAGAGGCGGACAGCAATGGTATGTACAAAGGGAAATAAATTAAGGGAAAAGAAATGTAGTTGTTAGATGGCATAGAATTGGTCAATAAATTGAAAAGGAGTTACATTAGAATCTATCGGTAATGTACAAATTAGACGAGCAAAACTTTAAGGACTGGTAGTTCTACGTAACACGAGATGTTAGAAGAGAAATATGCCAAACACTGCATAAAAATGTTCTAAATTCACCTGAAACTCCAGAACATTGTATGGGTTGGAATTATGCGGCATTGAAGAAGACAGTAAGGAAATAAATCTAGGCCTAATAGATTATAAGATTTTCAAAATAATAACGGGTCTACCAGAATGTATAGGTAATAGAGGAGTTAGAATTGTATGTGGAAATATAAGTATACAGACAATTATAGCTAGAAAATAATAGCATAGCCTAATTGGTTAAGAAAGGGAAACAGGAGGGAAATACTGAATATATTCAACTTACAAACACCAGATGAAACATGTAAATGGTAATTCTCCATGGCTAAATGGTTAACGTGCTGGCCTTTGGTCACAGTGGTCCCGGGTTCGATTCCCGGCAGGGTCGGGAATTTTAACAATAATTGGTTACTTTTGCTGGCACGGGGGTTGGGTGTATGTGTCGTCTTCATCATCATTTCATGCTCATCAAAACGCGCAGGTTGCCTACGGCCTTAAAATAAAAATACCTGTATCTGGCGAGCCGAACTTGTCCTCGGACACTCCCGGCACTAAAAGCCATCCGCCATTTCATTTTTTTTCCTAAAGTGCATTTAGGCTGTAGGTGATTTTCGAAATTTGTATTTTTAGTTTGATATAGCTATTCAAGAACCACAATGTGAAATCTTTCCGAGCCCTTTATCCCTTTAACTTTAGACACAATTCAGGAAATTGCTTAGTTTTACGTTTTTCGTGGTATGGCGACCCCTACTTTGACTGCTAAGAAATATTTTCAACATCAAAATTGTAACGAGGAAAATCCAAAGCTTGTACAAAAATTGGACTGCAATCAATTAATGCTCTCTTCCCTGTTTCAGTTGATCAGAGCTAGGGGGTGGGATTATTTTATTCCATTATATTCTATTGAGAAAAAACGAACACCCAGTCCCTAGATCAGAGGTATTAATTAAATAAGCTAAAATTCCCGAACTGGACTGAATTCGAACCCAGGACCTTATATTAGCGAACGCCTTGACGCTGACAGTTACGCGCAGGAGCTGGACTGTGCAATATTAGCTTTACGGAACATAATTTAATAATAATAATAATAATAAAATAATTGTTTTTACGTCCACTAACTACTTTTTCGGTCTTCGCAGACGCCGAGGTGCCAGAATTTAGTCTCGGGGGAGTTCTTTAACGTGCCAGTAAATCTACCGACACGAGGCTGACGTATTTGAGCACCTTCAAATACCACCGGACTGAGCCAGGATCGAACCTGCCAAGTTGGGGTCAGAAGGCCAGCGCCTTAACCGTCTGAGCCACTCAGCCAGGCGGATCATAATTTAAATTACTGTATACTTAAACGAGGTATTATAGGATCTCTCGACAGACAGTAATATTCTGTAGTTCAGAAGAGCAGCCAAGGATAATCGCTCACAGAGTAGGTCATAAGGAGCTCTAAGAGACGTGCTTATATTGCATACGCTTGAAGTGGTTTAATAGGCCACATGCTTCATAGTATCGCCAGATATTATTGCGGTGCAGTATACTGTCAGTTTTGAAACAGAACTTGCAGCGGTCTTGTATGTTAGAAAGAAAATGAGGATAATATACAGATGACAATGTCAAACAATTCGTAACCTGCGAGGATGATGTTGGAATTACAAATCTACTAGTAGGGGTTGGTACTACAGCTTAAGATCTTAAAAATCGATTAAAATGTTTCATTGGGTACATTAATTTCTTTTCGTTCGTAATCTGTTTACCCTCCAGGAACGATTTTTCCCTCGGACTCAGCGAGGGATCACACCTCTACCAACTCAAGCGCAGTGTCCTGGAGTTTCAGGCTCTGGGTCGGGAGAAACAACTCGGGAGGATGACCAGTACGTCGCCCAGGCGGCCTCACCTGCTATGCTGAACAGGGGCCTTGTGGAGGGATGGGAAGATTGGAAGGGATAGACTAGGAAGAGGGAAGGAAGCGGCCGTGGCCTTTAGGTACCATGCCGGGATTTGCCTGGAGGAGAAGTGGGAAACCACGGAAAACCACTTCCAGGATGGCTGAGGTGGGAATCGAACCCCCGTCTATTCAGTTGACCTCCCGAGGCCGAGTGGACCCCGTTCCAGCCCTCGTACCACTTTTCAAATTTCGTGGCAGAGCCGGGAATCGAACCCGGTCCTCTTGGGGTGGTAGCTAATCACACTAACCACCACACCACAGAGGCGGACAGTAAATTCTTCTTCTTCTTATTATTATTATTCCGCTTTTCCCACATCCGTGTCATACCTTGTGGATTTGGCCCTTTTTACCGCCAGATGCCCTTCCTGACTACATCTCTGTTTACACGGTTGGCATCACTATTGCGTGTTCTTGTGGTATTTAGTGTAGTGTGTTGCCTGAGTATGAAGAGAAGTGTGTTGGGACAATCGCAAGTACCCACTCCTCGAGCCAGAAGAATTAATCAGACAAGATTAAAATCTCTCACCCAGCCGGGAATCAAGCCCGGGACCCTCTGAACCTAAGGCCTCTATGCTGACCATTCAGACTGGGTACAACAACTATTTATATTAATTTTCATGAAAGAATCGTTCCTGCATTAGGTTATGGTTATGATTTAAATACCAAAATGCCACACATGACTATAGGTGCGCATATATACAAAATAACATCCGCATCTGCACTTCCTTCATCCGCACCCGCATCCGCGAATGGTTATCCAGAGATATTACAAATATTTCTCTTTTATCTTAATCTGTTTACCCTCCAGGGTTGGCTTTTCCCTCGGGCTCAGCGAGGGATCACACCTCTACCGACTCAAGCGCAGTGTCCTGGAGTTTCAGGCTCTGGGTCGGGAGAAACAACTGGGGAGGATGACCAGTACGTCACCCAGGCGGCCTCACCTGCTATGCTGAACAGGGGCCTTGTGGAGGGATGGGAAGATTGGAAGGGATAGACTAGGAAGAGGGAAGGAAGCGGCCGTGGCCTTATGTTAGGTACCATCCCGCCTGGAGGAGAAGTGGGAAACCACGGAAAACCACTTCCAGGATGGCTGAGTTGGGAATCGAACCCACCTCTACTCAGTTGACCTCCCGAGGCTGAATGGACCCGGTTCCAGCCATCGTACCACTTTTCAAATTTCGTGGCAGAGCCGGAAATCGAACCTGGGCCTCCGGGGGTTGCAGCTAATCACACTAACCACTACACCACAGAGGAGGACATTCCAAATATTTACCTACAGTATATTACACCCAAGCGGCTGCCTGGCCGAGACGGTAAAGACGTGCTCGGTTCGTCCGGAAGGACGTGGGTTCGAATCCCTGTCAGGTAGTCGAAACATTTAAGAAACGAGATTTAAACTTCCGGAAGTGCACATGGCACTGAGGTTCACTTAGCCTACACCCAAAATGCCTTTAACTTCCACCTCTCCAAGGGCCTTCATGGCTTGTACGGGGATGATTTTGCTTTGCTTTTACATTACACCCAAGGTGTTGAAACGGATAGATCTGTTGACATAATACAATAGGCTTGACACCTGGCATCACAGTCACAAGTTTATGAGGGATTCAGGGTTCTGCCAACACTATTAATCGAGATTAGGTATGTCGGTGCGACGTAAAGTAAATTAACAAAAACTAATTACGTCAGAGAATTTGTTGTTGAAGAGAACGAAAGCTGGGAAGTTTAAGCTGAGTGAATCCCAGAGTCATGTGCCTCACCAGAAGTTGAAATCTCGTTCCTATTGTTTCGAATTCCTGACGGGGAATCGAAACCACGTCCTTCCGGGTGAACCGATCACGCCTTTACCGCCTCATCTTGACAGCCAATACGAAGAACGAGTGTCATGACAAAATATGGAATTAGGAATGGAAGAAAGAAAGAAAGAAATAAAAAAGAAGGAAGGAAATAAAGAAAGAAAGACACGTGAGGAGGGCCCAAATTACGATTGATGGTCTAGGTTAAGATCAATAGAAAGCGACGGGACTTGATGAGGAAAGATGAAAGTATAAAGTAAAATTGAGAGGAAAAATATTTCCCATGACTTGAATGCATCTTGATGAGGGTAAATGATGGAAGGTGAAAGAAGAAGTCCCTTTAGTTGGATGCCCTAATTCACAGAGTTGGAGGAAAACTAAATGTGAGCGCCTACATGCCCATAAAATTGATCAACAATAACATTGCATTGACTACTGTTGTGATGTGCTTTCTCTCTTCTTTTCCCACTCATTTTGGATGGGCGATAGCTCTGATTCATACATGCTCTGATAACTATTGGTACGCGACACAGTGGTTCATCCCCCACACTCACACTTTCACTCTTGCTGTGAAGGTAGTGGTGGACGATTCAGTGTATGCGTTGCTTAATTTCACAGATGTCTACTGTAGCTACGGCAGCATCGGCTGCACGCCATCAGACTGTGAGGGCTGCAAATCTGGCTGCTAGAGGATTTTGCTGAAGCTACATGCATCTACTAATGTTTCGCAATGACATTTTGGTAAGGGAAGACCCATGTATAATCTCAGTAGTGTAGCGATGTAAACATCTGCGTTCCGGTCAAATTTGGACCAGCCAGCACCTAACCACGGGGATTTAGGGCTCGTATACACGCAAATGAATGTCATGTCATCATCATCATCATCATCATCTGTTTACCCTCCAGGGTCGGTTTCTCCCTCGGACACAGCGAGGGATCCCACCTCTACCGCCTCAAGGGCAGTGTCCTGGAGCTTCAGACTCTTGGACGGGGATACAACTGGGGAGAATGACCAGTACCTCGCCCAGGCGGCCTCACCTGCTATGCTGAACAGAGGCCTTGTGGAGGGATGGGAAGATTGGAAGGGATAGGCAAGGAAGAGGGAAGGAAGCGGCCGTGGCCTTATGTTAGGTACCATCCCGGCATTCGCCTGGAGGAGAAGTGGGAAACCACGGAAAACCACTTCCAGGATGGCTGAGGTGGGAATCGAACCCACCTCTACTCAGTTGACCTCCCGAGGCTGAGTGGACCCCGTTCCAGGCCTCATACCACTTTTCATATTTCGTGGCAGAGCCGGGAATCGAACCCGGGCCTCCGGGGGTGGCAGTTAATCATGCTAACCACTACACCACAGAGGCGGACGAATGTCATGTCAAACAATAAAATATAGTCTTTGTGTTCATAAGCGAAGCAAAGTAATTTCCCGTATAAGGTAGTAAGGTCCTTGGAGCAGTGGAAGGTGAAGACTTCTACTATTCATAACCTTGGAACTAAGAGGGACAGACTGGTTAACTATGTCCGACCACCTTTGTCTCCAGGAAAGAACCCAGTACTCACTTTAGGTGTAGGCTGTGTGAACCTCTCAGGATGACGTGCCTCTACAGAAGTGAAAATTATGCTTCTTTAATTCTTTTCGAATTCTGGCGGGTTCAGGTAATCGAACCACTTCCTTCCTAGGGAACCGAGGACGGCATTTCTGCTTATAATGAAATGAAATGACGTATGGCTTTTTGGGCCGGGAAATCCCAGGACGGGTTTGGCTCGCCAGATACAGGTCTTTTGAGTTGACTCCCTTAGGCGACCTGCGCGTCGTGATGAGGATGAAATGATGATGAAGACAACACTTACACCCAGCCCCTATACCAGGGAAATTAACCAATGATGGTTAAAATTCCCGACCCTGCCGGGAATCGAACCCGGGACCCCTGTGACCAAGGGCCAGCACGCTAACCATTTAGCCATGGAGCCGGACTCTGCTTATAATAATATATTCCTATAACTCATACTGTTTGCATATTAAACTACTCTACTTCTTAGTATCTGATGTTTCACTGAAAATCTTCCGATTTTATTATTAATAGCAAATTTAGACAATTCTATTACCTTTTCAGGTAGCTATATCATTAGAAAGGTAGAACCAGAATATCGTGTTATCTCACACAGGCATTAAAAGCTGAGGTCGGTGCGCTTTCAGCCAGGGACTAATGGACGATCAGCAGCGAGGGTAACCTGGTGGCCACATAGAGCACTTACTTGGCATTAGTGTCGTGTCACATTCATCCAGCCACCTGCTCTGTGCCATGTGCCAGCCTTTAAAGTCGTCGTCATTTACACCTTCTCGCTAATGCAAGTTCCTACTTTTGTGGCGAGCTATAATTGTTCCTCGGTTTAAAGAAAATAAAGAGCCATGCGGTGCAATTAAGAGTAAATGTTGGGGAAAGAAAGCACGGTTTGTTTTCCAAGTGCACTCTGTGCAGGTGTTTATTTCGCCATCACCCTAATCCTTATAATTCCTTCATATAATATCCAGTGAGAAACCAGCCAGGGGCTGTTTAGTTGAGGCGATAAAGGCATGTTCGGTTCACCTCGAAAGACTTGGGAATGATTCCCCGTCAAGAAGCCGAAAATAAAATAGAAACAAAAATTATTCCACTTCTGGAGAAGCACTCGTCCTGTGGTAGAAATTAGTACCAACTTAATTCCTACTTGAAAAGGTTTCCAGGGATGGATATAACCGTCCGCCTCTGTGGTGTAGTGGTTAGTGTGATTAGCTGCCACCCCCGGAGGCCCGGGTTCGATTCCCGGCTCTGCCACGAAATTTGAAAAGTGGTACGAGGGCTGGAACGGGGTCCACTCAGCCTCGGGAGGTCAAATGAGTAGAGGTGGGTTCGTTTCCCAACTCAGCCATCCTGGAAGTGGTTTTCCGTGGTTTCCCACTTCTCCTCCAGACAAATGCTGGGATGGTACTTTACTTAAGGCCCTCTCCCTTGTCTATGCCTTCCAATCTTACCATCCCCCCGCAAGGCCGCAGGTGTGGCCGCGTGGGCGAGGTACTGGTCATCCTCCCCAGTTGTATCTCCCGACCCAAAGTCTGAACCTCCAGGACACTATCCTTGAGGCGGTGGAGGTGTGATCTCTCGCTGAGTCCGAGGGAGAAGCCGACCTTGGAGGATATGCAGATGAAGAAAGAAAGAAAGAAAGAAAGATACAACCAATCTTGCCTACCTATGAGGGGAGGAGCTATAGGGTCACCAAGAGAGTGGCTGTGAGATTTGGGTCACGTTAGTGTCAGCTTTCATTCGGGAGTTAGTGGGTTCGAACCCCACTGTCGGCAGCCCTGAAGATGATTTTCGGTGGTTTCCCATTTTCACACCAGGCAAATTCTGGAGCTGTAACTTAATTAAGGCCATGACCGCTTCCTTCCCACTCCTAGCTCTTTCCTAACCCATCGTTGCCATACGACCTATCTGTGTTGGTGTGATGTACAGCAACTTGTAAACAAACGGGGTCACCGATTTTGTTTTACGTGACAAATAAATGGACAAATGTTGAAGGGTTTGTTCCATCAGCCCTTATTTAACGACATAACATACCTGTCGCCTGATACCATCTACATGCGACGTATCCTGATAAATGGATAGGAAGGGGAGGACCTATCCCCAGGCCCGCCAGAACGCCCGATCTTGCGCCCATGGTTTTTTCCTGTGGGTCCATGTAAAATAACTAGTGTATGCACAGGAACCGGCCAGTCCTTGTCACCTTATACAGCTCATCACCGATGCATGCCGATCCGTTTCGCCAGTGATGTTCCAACGGGCCAGACGTTCCTTATACCATCGCGCGTGTACCGGGCGAGTTGGCCGTACAGTTAGGGGCGCTCATCTGTGAGCTCGAATCGCACTGCCGGCAGCCCTGAAGATGGTTTTCCGTGGTTTGCCGTTTTCAGACCAGCAAATGGTGGGGCTGTACCTTAACCTAAGGCCACGACCGCTTCCTTCCAACTCCTCGGCCTTTCCTATCCCTTCGTCACCATAAGACCTATCTGTGTTGGTGCGACGTAAAGCCACTAGCAAGAAAACCATCGCGCGCATCTCTGTATTGAACACGGAAGTCGTCAGTTTGAGCAGGACATGGATACCTGAAATCCTATCACATATTTCCTAGTCTCTATTAACTCAGCTCCATACGAACGGCCCTTTTCAGGGCCAAATAAACAAATCAGTCTGTAAAAAATACCCATATTAAGTATACAACCTTGCCACATCCCAGGCAACTGGCTTTGAAAATACTTGCATGGGACTTGAACCTTCTAATCCTCGAACACTGTCAATTATCACACTTCCTACCGCACGCTATCCACGTGAGTTACAGCGACACTTGACCTACGGCGCCCACTTTTCAGCCTATACTGGCAACAGACCATCATCTCCATATCCTCGTCCAACCCAGCACCATACCCATTGCAACGATACATACGGTTTTTACAGGGTCAAATAAACAAATCAGTCCTTGGAAGCTATCAAGTATGCAACCTTACCATATACCATATCCCAGGCAACTGGCTGTTAAAAACACTCTTATGTGGTGTATGAACCTCCTACATCGAGCACTGCCCACTACCACATATCTCATCACACACTTGCCATGTGAGCTACTACGACACTTGCCCTAGGTCACCCACTTCCCAGCCTATACGGTACCGTACTCCCGGTCTGTGCAGCCATCTCCTGTTTTAAAGTACATGTTATGCGTGTACCCGTTTAAAGGGTTCATTCGAGGTACCCATAAATAATTAATAGTGGGGTTCACGATTCCTGCTGTCTTCTAGTCCGTAACCACACATCTCGTTATATTACCCCGGTTTAGGGAAGAAATGTGAAGGGATATATAAAACTGGATCGCAAGGGGCAGGTGGACCACCCGGTATATGATTACGGCTGCGTTAAGTGACTCGAAGGGTAGAGCGCTGGCTTGCGAAGCCCAATCTGGGGGGGTTCAAATTCGGCTCAGATCAGGGAAATTGAAGGTGATGAAATACGCCAATCTCGTGTTGCCAGATTTACAAGCATGTGAAAATCTCTGGGACAAAAATTAGCGCCTTGGATCCTTTGAAAACCGTAATAATGAAGTAAAACTAGTTTTATCATATTATTGTCGTTACCATGTGGTGGATCAGCAGAGGTGAAAGAAGGTGCGGGCTGGAATGGGTCTAACTACAAGGCCGAAAGATGAATTAAAATTTCAATAAAGGTTATATTTTAAAAAAAATTCACATAAAAACTTCAGATTTTAACAAATAACAACAAGTCAAATCAGGTACAAGACCAAGAAAGCCGAGATTTAGAGAGACTTTAACAATCTGGGCCACAAGCCCTAATATTTACAATTCCTGAGCTCTCAGCTCACAACCACATATTACCAAAGGGTAGAAGTGAATGGGTGGCATACAGGGATGCTGTAGTAGAAACAGCAAGGGAATGCCTAGGAACAACTGTGTGTAAAGATGGGAAAAGGCGAACATCTTGGTGGAATGATGAAGTGAGAGCAGCCTGTAAACGTAAAAAGAAGGTTTATCAGAAATGGCTACAAACAAGGGCCAAGGCAGACAGGGATTGGTACGTAGATGAAAGAAACAGATCCAAACAAATAGTTGTTGAATCCAAAAAGAAGTCATGGGAAGATTTTGGTAATAACCTGGAAAGGCTAGGTCAAGCAGCAGGGAAACCTTTCTGGACAGTAATAAAGAATCTTAGGAAGGGAGGGAAAAATGAAATGAACAGTGTTTTGAGTAATTCAGGTGAACTCATAATAGATCCCAGGGAATCACTGGAGAGGTGGAGGGAATATTTTGAACATCTTCTCAATGTAAAAGGAAATCATCATGGTGGTGTTGCAAACAACCAAGCTCATGGGGAGGAGGAAAAGGATGTTGGTGAAATTGTGCTTGAGGAAGTGGAAAGGATGGTAAATAAACTCCATTGTCATAAAGCAGCAGGAATAGATGAAATTAGACCTGAAATGGTGAAGTATAGTGGGAAGGCAGGGATGAAATGGCTTCATAGAGTAGTAAAATTAGCGTGGAGTGTTGGTAAGGTACCTTCAGATTGGACAAAAGCAGCAATTGCACCTATCTATAAGCAAGAGAACAGGAAGGATTGCAACAACTATCGAGGTATCTCATTGATTGGTATACCAGGCAAAGTATTCACTGGCAATTTGGAAGGGAGGGTGCGATCAGTCGTTGAGGGGAAGTTGGATGAAAACCAGTGTTGTTTCAGACCACAGAGAGGCTGTCAGGATCATATTTTCAGTATGCGCCAGTTAATTGAAAAATGCTACAAGAGGAATAGGCAGTTGTGTTTATGTTTCGTAGATCTAGAGAAAGCACATGACAGGGTACCGAGGGAATAGGTGTTCACTATACTGGGGGACCATGGAATTAAAGGTAGATTATTAAAATCAATCAAAGGCATTTATGTTGACAATTGGACTCAGTGAGAATTGATGCTAGAATGAGTTTTTGGTTCAGGGTACTTACAGGGGTTAGATAAGGCTGTAACCTTTCACCTTTGCTGTTCGTAGTTTACATGGATCATCTGCTTAAAGGTATAAAATGACAGGGAGGGATTCAGTTAGGTGGAAATGTAGTAAGCAGTTTGGCCTATGCTGACGACTTGGTCTTAATGGCAGACTGTGCCGAAAGCCTGCAGTCAAATATCTTGGAACTTGAAAAAAGGTGCAATGAGTATGGTATGAAAATTCGCCTCTCGAAGACTAATTTGATGTCAGTAGGTAAGAAATTCAACAGAACTGAATGTCAGAGTGGTGATACAAAGCTAGAACAGGTCGGTAATTTCAAGTTTTTAGGTTGTGTGTTCTCCCAGGAGTGAGTGAGATTGAATCAAGGTGTAGTAAAGCTAATGCAGTGAGCTCGCAGTTGCGATGAACAGTATTCTGTAAGAAGAAAATCAGCTCCCAGACGAAACTATCTTTACATCGGTCTATTTTCAGACCAACTTTGCTTTACGGGAGCGAAAGCTGAGTGGACTCAGGATATCTTATTCATAAGTTAGAAGTAACAGTCATGAAAGTAGCAAGAATGATTGTTGGTACAAACAGGTGGGAACAATGGCAGGACGGTACTCGGAATTAGGAGATAAAGGCTAATTTAGGATGAAGCTGTACGCATAAACCGACTTCGGTGGTGGGGTCATGTGAGGCGAATGGAGGAGGATAGGTTACCTAGGAGAATAATGGACTCTGCCATGGAGGGTAAGATACGTAGAGGGAGACCAAGACGACGATGGTTAGACTCGGTTTCTAACGATTTAAAGATAAGAGGTATAGAACTAAACGATGTCACAACACTAGTTGCAAATCGAGGATTGTGGAGACGTTTAGTAAATTCTCAGAGGCTTGCAGACTGAACGCTGAAAGGCATAAGAGTCTATAATGATAATTATATATTATTATATATTATTATTCTTATTGTTGTTGTTATTATTATTAAGAGACTTAGAGCGTCAACACAATTTAAGACAGCATGGCGGTTGTTTGAAGTTAACCAGAATTCCAACTCACGTTGGTCATATCTGTCATGGTCTCTTGGTAATGGAGATAACGGAGGCAGAAGGTCCACACATCAGACGTGCCCCTCCGTTTTCAAATATAGCTAGGTATTTGTACCTTTAAGCTGTTTTTCTTTCTTCCTTTAAAACGGGTCTGCTGTGGACAGATTCATATCTGCCGAATATGTGTACAGTATGCTATCGACTTTATACCGAAGGGAAGGAATTTTGTCCCGCAGGAGTTCTTTAACGTGGCAGTAAATCTATCGACACGAGGCTGACGTATTTTTCAGCACCTGCAAATACCACCGGACTGAGCCAGGATCGAGCCTGCCAAGTTGGGCTCAGAAGAAATTAAAGGTTTCCATCACACTAAGTTGGATAGAGAGGTTTGGTATAGTCTGAATAAAATATAGTTCCAAGTGCCTCTCCGGAAGTCGAAATCTCGTTCCTAAATATTTTAGCTGCCTGACGGAGAACGGAATCGAACCCACGTCCTTCCAGGTGAACAGAACCCGGCTTTACCATCTGGGCCAGGCAGTCACATTTTTCTATACGAAGTATAATGTAATGCAAGTTAAAAGCAGCAAACAAGGTCGCTATACTTTCTATAATTATCAGTTCTCTTGCACATTCTCCACAAGCAGAATTCCACTGCTGTTGGTAGTACTGCTTTCACTCTATTTCTCATTAGAATTCTGTCAGGAACAAGGGCTCAATTACCACAAGCTAGGCTACCCAATGAACATCGAGCCGATCCATTGCTGTCTTAGAGCCTTGGAGTGGAAAAGGCCAGCCATGCGTATGCAGAGAGTCATTCAACTTACATTCAGCGCTGGGGAGATAATCCCCGTAAGTACGATGGCCTACAGAGGGAAATAGAGACTTTGCAGGAGTTGTTTGTGTGGATAGATGTCCTGCTAGAGACTATCAACATGCTTTATTCCACTGAAAACATGAGATGTAAATGAGATGTTAAGCTAGTTGGTGTGTTTATTTCAAAATTCTGAATTTACTTAATTTTATAATAAGTGTTTGGAAAACTTCCATACTCAGAAATAACCTGTAAAACAATCATTATTGGTAAATATACGTTTGTGTATACATATTAAAGTACCGTAAGGAAAGTTAGTCAAATATAATTTCACTTTCGCTAAATATTAATAATCATGTCTTCGTTCTTCAAAACTTCCGGCCGGGATTATATTTCTCTACGATTGTAAATTTGTTTTATAGGGTCAATAGCACATACGAATCACCATCAACAGCAGTTAATACACTTACCCACGCAAATAAACAGAAGCTAACACAGCCAAAATGTTAGCTGCAAATAAACACAATTTTACGTGCTTAGCAATGGTAACAGATGTTAATAAATCTACACCAACTTCGTATGAACAATGCAGAGATATTAAGAATTGAAATCGGGATTTCGGCATTCAATCCAGTAATTAGAAATTATATAATATCACCTCTCCTCCCCTGCCGATCAGCATTCTGATAGTGAATTTCTTCTACCATCGAGACTCGAACCGGCTAACCACGGCGTCAGACCATGTAGACCTGACACCTTGGCGATTATGGCGACCAGTGGTAAGTTAATCAGAAATTACTTAGGATAATTTCTGAACAAAAAGTTGTAATTTAGAAACTTACTTACTTACTTACTTAGTTCTGGATAGAATTATCTTAAATGGTTGTCTAATTCAAATATATACCAGGCTTTCTGAAAATAAATAAATATACATTACCAACCACCAAAGATTGTGCAATAACGTAACGGTTCAAATCCAGTTACAAGATGATATCTGTATTTTTATTATTTTATCTGCGTTATTATTATTATTATTATTATTATTATTATTATTATTATTATGTCCGTATTATTATTATTTTATCTGTGAGATCACTATTATTATATTATCATTCTTATTCAATTCGATTCTGCAATACTTGTCGTTTGCATGATTGTAGTTAACTGTATGCCTATATATATGTGTGTGTGGATTAACATTAAAAACATGTACAGTGAGAATTGTTATATATCAGATGTTGGATGTGACATTGTTACATTGTGCAATACTGTTGGCATTACTGTCAAGTCATTGCTACGTCATCGCTACGTCATCGTGAGTATTTAGCACTGCGCTCACGGTCTTGGAGATAACTTGCCGCCCCAAGGGATTTCACCATTGTATGCAACAGTTTGAGGCGGGTGGGAGTAGATCATGTCTATTTCTGGAGATTACGTAGGTGCGTCAACCAATGCCTATATAAGGTGGCTGTATCTTGTAGCGTCAGTCATTATTCAATTGGAAGGAGAGGCAACAGCTGGTCGGAGTGTGAATGAGATGGAGACCGCAGTCGGTCAGAGAGTCATTATTCAATTGGAAGCAGTGGCCTAAGTCGGTCAGTCAACGAGAGTCAACAAGTGTGAATGAGATCGAGAACGCAGTCGGTCAGAGAGTTATTATTCAATTGGAAGGAGAGGCGACAGTTGGTCGGAGTGTGACCGAAATGCAGAGGCCTCAGTCGGTCATTAAGTCAACGGGAGTCTACGGGAAGGAGAAGACTCAGTGAACCATTAGTCTTTGTTCATTGAGAGAGTGAGGCCAAAGTTGGTCGGTCACTTAGTTGAAGATACGGACGGGAGGGCTTACAACGGAGTCACAGAAGGATATACCTGCAATGAGGTCATACAGTGCAGACTTACCAATAAGTCATATAATATGGAGAAGAAGCAGTCACAAGGATGCATCACCAAGTTAGGCGTGATACATCTACAGTAAACACCAGATCTAAGGAATACGTCGTAATTACACTCAAAGTGTTGAAGGTACAGTCAAGTGAAACAGTGAGGGATATATTCCGTATAAATTGTTATATGTCCGGTCAAGAATTCAAATTCACACCTAGTTTCTTTCATTTGCAATGTCATAATTTCATATTCTCATCTGTTTTAATCGCAGCAGTTCTCACTATTTTCTATATTGTTTCAAGAATATATTTTATTCTATCAAATTAATTTAGAGTTTCATTTCTACAGTAAAATATCTTAACCTCAAAATTAATGGGGAAACCGAACGCCGATCTCCTTTTCCCAGAACTTATATGGTATGTTGTCAAAAGTAAGCTTATTACCCCACACCCTGTTAGTGTATAGTATTAAATACTTACAATATCACTCCATATAGGGCTGGCGTCGGGAGGGCATCCGATCGTAAAACAGGTCCTGTTATGAATCACGTACTAACACAAATAAATTGTAAACTAGGCCAGGAAGAAGAAGCACAACAACAACAACAACAACAACAACAACAACGACAGCAAGAAGTAACCGAAAAATATAACGCCCACATTCTACATTCCCAGCCTCCTAACGTACACGACGGGTGGAACCGTATGTAAAGCCAGTTCCGGAGACTTCTGTGTCATGTATGGGCAAATCCTGATAAACTTGGTAAACAACCCGCAAAACCAGTAAACGCCACATAGTTCAGAACGACCCGCTAGATTGAAGCTCAAACGGACAATGAGTGCAGTGGCGGTTGTTGATTCTTAGACAAACACTGTTTATGGTTTATATGTGGTTTAGATTTCAGTAAACAAATTTTAAAAGTACATATTTTACATTTCATAATATTTTTTTTACATCTGGAGTTTTCACTGCAATCTTAGTTTATTTCAATCGAAGATATTTCCAACCGCGGCAGTAGATGTTCGTCACCCCACCGGGATCTGTATTTTGGCTTGACATAGTTTATTCGTGAATGCAGTTAGCCACGCAAATAAACAGAAGCTAACACAGCCAAAATGTTAGCTGCAAATGAACACAATTTTACGTGCTTAACCATGGTAACATGTTTTAATAAATCTACACCAACTTCAACGTGACACAGATATTTTAAAAAACGGATCACTTTGAGCTGATATTGCTTCGAGCTGCAGGTGACACTGAATTTTGAACATAAAAGGTGGTGGCGTTAATTATTGTTCTAAGAGGAAGTACAGTTAGGCAACCATCCTATATATAACACTAATCAGAGAGAGAAAATGGAAGGGATGCGACATTTCGAAAAAGGAAGGAAGACAAGGGCCACGAAGGGTGTGAAAATGAAAGCCTCCCTAGGCCTCGAGTGCTCTAATACCGTCAGAAAAGAAACAAGAGTTGACCAGGTGAGGTCAGATAGGATAGATGAAAGATGAAGGTGAGGAGCCTAGCACAAGTAAGTGGAAGCAATGCCAGGACTCCCCGTGGTCGCCAACCCAGGCTGCACGGTTGAGAGCTCATAGAGCGCCTTTTGGTCGCCTCTTACGACAGGCAGCGGATACCGTGGGTGTTAATCTACCGCCCCCACCCATCATGACATTTGCGTTTAGGTACTGACTTCGTTGGTTTTGAAATGTGCCATGATGGCTACTCAAGTTGAACAGCGCCAAGGCCCAACAGTGCTGTTTTTCAGATTGAAGGTACAATGAAGTGACGGTCGAGAATGCTGGCCTTCCACAGTAGTGTAGTTTGCACGAAAGACAAGAATTAGTTGTAGTACGTTTGCATCTGTGTCTTGGTAGCCTACAGGCGACAGCAGAAGAGGGCTATTTTCATCATCTTTGTCAATGTTTGCGCCTCCACATGGATTTCTCGGGTTGGCTTACTGTAGGAGAGGTTATTCTAGTCAATTAGAGAGGTGAGAAACAAACGTAAAAACTGATTGGCAATTGGCCCGAGTGACGTCAGCACAAAAGGCACGTATTTACGGCTGTCAAAAATACTTATTATTATTTTACAAACGGTTTTACGTAGCATTGCCATAGGTAGGTCTTATGGCGGCGATGGGACAGCAAAGCGACCGTGACCTTCATTAAGGTACGGCCCCAGTATTTGCCTGGTGTGAAGATGAGAAACAACTGAAAGCCATCTTCTGAGCTGCCGACAGTGAGGTTCAAACCCATTATCTCTCAAATGCAAGCTCACAGCTGCGCAGTCCTAATCGCACGGCCAACTCCCTCGGTTTATAATAATAATATACTTGAGATCCTCACCTTCAGTGGGAAAGATGAAAGTATAATTTCAATTTAATTCAGACATGTTTTCAGGTTGAATAGTAGCATTGTCTTTCCTGTGTCCACTCGCCCTTTCAAGGATCATTACTCGTCACTAGTCACGGATTGTCTCGCCGGCTATAATCTAAACAATAAGAGCATGGGAGAGGATTTGGATGAGAAGTCCCCTGCACTGATCATTTCACAGGGAAGTTACACTGGTCAGAGTAACTCAAATGGCAAGGCATGGGCTTTGCAACAGAAATGTCTCTCGCTACGGGCTCGGATGTGTTTTCTGTTCCAATCTTATTCTTATTTTTCTTCTTTTACCAGTAGAGTAGCACAGTTCGTCTAGGCCCCTGGCCTTCCTTCCATCCTCAAGATTGAAGCATCGTGTCCCGGCATAGTCAGTAGGAAGTCAAGAAAGAATGTTTAAATGCGAGATTCTTGGGCCGGTAGATTGACTGACACTTTTATAGAACTCCTTTTCAATGCAAAAATTCCAACATTCCATTTCTCTTATAGTTTATAAGAAACTAAGGAACTTGATGTGTTTTCCATTAATAGTTTTTATTATTATTATTATTATTATTATTATTATTATTATTATTATTATTATTATTATTATTACGGGTTTTCCGTGACTCACAGAGGATTAGGAAGCGCCTGGGTTGAATGGCTAGACAAGGAATTAACTAGAGCAATGTTTAATACAACAAATTTGGAAATTTTATTTCTTTCCTTTTCTTTTTTCTAGTTTACAACTGAGGTATAGAAAATCAGAATGAATGGCAGACAATATAACAGATTATTAATGAGCTCGTCAGCTCTAACAATATCGGGGACTTAGAAGACCGAACCTAGTGTTTACAGTGCGCTATGTCTTCTGGTATAGGCTAGAGCAATTTTATTACTTTCATAGATCTGTCTCTGTCTTATACTTGGCTTTGACAATATGAAAATGACTGAGGTATGAGCGATACTAGTAATGCCAATCCTTATGCAGCCAGTCCCTGCTATGAATGGAGTGAAAATGTTGCTCATAGGGTCCTTTGGTGTATGCATTCAGTGGGCTTGGCAGACATATGTAATAGCAACTCTGGCTCGGTGAGGAAAGCAACGGGAAACTACCTCACTCCTAATTTCCCTAGTACGCCTCTTCAGTGATGCCTAGGCCATCTGTGACAGCTGATGGCAGAGCTGTTGAGGCAGTTAATTTACATAGAAAACAGCATTATTGCTCTTGACAGGTCCAATATTTTACGAGAGCAGGATTATATCGAAGAAGGTACGTTACTCACGAGTCTGAGCTCCGAAATACCATAGTTTAGTCTCGCAGAGGCAGTCAGTTTCCTTTGAAACACAGAAATTACACCAGGAAACCCATCGGATGACATCACTTTAGAGTGTTCATCAATTACTCCCCAATTACAATATCATTAAGCACTGTTCATAAAAAGGGAACAAAGACGCAGAAACAGTTACCGAATAAACAGGGGAATAATCGCCCATACTACGTGGCCTTAATGGAAAAAGAAAATGGTTGTACATAACCGGTCATATACAAAATGCATGGAGGCGAAACACCTGCACTCCTTACAGAAATTGTTGAAACCCTAAGTGGGCTTATGGCACTGACGGAAGGCCTGCAGATTACGAGGTGTCATGTGGTCAACACGGCGAATCCTCTCGGCCGTTATTCTTGGCTTTCTAGTACCGGGGCCGCTATCTCACCGTTAGATAGCTCTTCAATTCTAATCACATAGGCTGAGTGGACTTCGAACCAGCCCTCAGATCCAGGTAAAAATCCCTGACCTGGCCGGAAATCGAACCTGGGGCCTCCAGGTAGGAGACAGGCACGCTACCCTTACACCACGAGGCTGGCTAAGGCCCTATGACGCAGAGGCTAATGCTATACTATAAAGTGTGACTAAAGGAGGAACATTTAACGCCTAGGCAATATTTACGAAATTTTGAAGTTTCAAGAACTTTAGTCATCCAAGGCAAGATCGAATGGGAAACAACCGAGGGTCATCACTCTTCGCTCCCTTACATTTCATATTTCCCAGTAGGGAATAGAACCAGAGTCCTCAGACTTGCCAAAAATTGTAGGTACATAAAAACCACCAGTTGACAACATTGCATTGAAAGAAAAGAGGTTGAAACCTTCCCCTCCATCTATTCACGGGAGCAATCATATGTCTAGGTAAATTCTCCCATTACCTTGTGCCGCTGCATATTCCTCACGCAGGCCTCCCCCCCCCCCTGCCTCCCTGGGTCATGTCGCACTTCCGAGCACTGGAGCAATTCAGACAAAACAGCCTTAAAGTGCTCTGCTTTTATAATGCCATAAAGGGGAAGCTTCCAGAACTCTTTACTGATAGGTTGGATTCCTGTAAACACCCCCGGTTTTAAATGGCTAGAGAACATATTTCCAAGCATCTGATAAGTTGATTACAATCGAGGAGGAACCAGCTGAAGTGTTGGCAAATTCACTACATGAAGAAAAACAATCCTCAGAACCAGGTTTACAAACTTCAGATAAACATTACTCTATCAAGTAATTACAAATCGATGGTCTAGCCATCTAACGGTGGACGACAAAATCTTTGGAATTTTACAAGTTCCAGTCCGTTGGCATAGATGGCCTTAGAGAAGGCACGCAGTGTAACTAGCCGGGGAAAGTTCTTTTTTTTTTTTTTTTTTTTTGCTAGTGCTTTACGTCGCACTGACACAGATAGGTCTTATGGCAACGATGGGACAAGGAAGGACTAGGACTGGGAAGGAAGCGGCCGTGGCCTTAATTAAGGTACAGCCCCAGCATTTGCCTGGTGTGAAAATAGGAAACCACGGAAAACCATTTTTAGGGCTGCCGATAGTGGGGTTCGAACCTACTATCTCCCGAATACTGGATACTGGCCGCACTTAAGCGACTGCAGCTATCGAGCTCGGTGGGGAAAGGTGTACCCCTGCTACAATTATGTTTTTAATATTAATTTTGCGACCTTGTTCGTGACGTAGTTCGGTAGTCGTTGTGTTCAGTTCGCAGAAAATGTAGTTTGATCCAAAATGGAGTAATTCATATAAATCACTTCTAGCTTTCTGCGGGATTAAAGATCTGACACTCTGATGACTTTTAAGACCGTTATTCTTTATTAGCACTTCATCATGTTATTTTTTTGATGGAGCGGGGGCAATTTTGAAGATAATGAAATGGCAATATTCTGAGTCTTCTAGAAATTCTGGCCGCAAATTTATTGTTTACATGTTTGATGTTAATAGTATCAATACACAATGTTTGGATCACCCACATGACCTCCTTTCATCAACTTTGAAATTATATATAAATGACGTATGTGATGTATTAAGACGTCGAAGCTAGCATTCAAACACATTTTGATAGTCTTATACGACGCCGATCTGCCGTCTGATAACGTCCTTACTAACAAAATTGAAGAATATTTTGATACTGTTCCATGAGTTTGACATAAGCGAATATACAGCAAATCCCATTATGTAAATAATAATAATAATAATAATAATAATAGTAATAATAATAATAATAATAATAATAATAATAATAATAATAATCGTATGGCCTCAGCTACCGTGTGCAGACATTTCAATTTGGCGCCATCTGTCTGTCTGCTCGTCAATTTCGACGGTCCGTTTTACTCTAGGCCCACTAGATGGCAGACCGAGTAAACCGAAACTCTCTTAGGCTGTCTATGGCTGAGATTTAATGAATTTTGTCGGGTAAACACCATATGTGTCACCAAAGATCTTTTACATGCCGACGTCGTACGACATGAAGTGTCGAATGGACTTTTTTCCGCCGTTCAAAAATCCGACTACCTCTGCCGGGTTTGAACCCTCTATCTCGGGATCCTGAGGCCGACACTCTACCACTGATCAACAGAGGCAGCTCCCATCATGTAAATAAAATTGTACAGTAGACCACACAACAACTGGCTGTCGCAAATTAATTTATTTAAAAATCATATTTTTTGAAATAGGATTAACGTATGGTACAGGTAGTAGGATTCCAACTATCATCTATCGGCTACGAATATTCGCGAGTTTCGAGAATGTATGAAGATCAAATATTTCCTTGCAAGCTAATGTTGGTATGGTTGAATGTACCTTAGTACTAATGGCAGCACAGGACAGAGTGAAACGGAGGATGCTAATATGTGCATTTTTTACAATCTACTTTACGTGAAACTGTCACTCTGTAAACGCGTTCGCAGCCCATTAAAGGTTTACTTGTGACTATATACTACGTATTCCACTATTGTTTTGTGGGAATTTGATTAAAATTGCAGTGATTTCTATTCACGTCACAACCTACTGTGGCACAGAGGAATTTTCAATACTCCATATCAAGATATTGCAAGTCATGAATGTTGTAAATACAAGTGAAGACGTCTAGGAGTTAGCAGGAACAAAACATTCCTTCTTGTTGCGTGTCAATATGAAGTTACTGAGGCATACCCTCCGGTCTGACAGCTGGCAAGTCTGCCGCATCGCGCTTTCTTATGTCCGCTCTCAGCATTGATGAAAAGTGCCAAGTTCACATACAAATGAAAGGTTTGTGAGAGCACCATGGTGGAAGAGTACGCTCTGTTACACTTCACTCAAATAACACTGCCTCACTGGAGGTTAAGTGCACATTTCTATCTCGCTTGTAAGACACCTGTACCGACAGAGTTGGTTGCACTGTTCGGGTCACGTAAGTAGCTGTGAGCATGCATTCGGGGGATGGTAAGCTCAAACTTCATTGTCGGTAGCCCTGAAGATGGTTTTGCATGATTTCACGATTTCACGCCATGTATAATATTATTAGGGTTCGGAAGTTTAAATTAAACAAGCAAATATACACTAAAACTAGCTAAATATGTCCTAAAAAAGATAAAATATGACTGATTTGACTTGACTTGATTTGATTGTATTTGATTCGATTCGATTCGATGATATAATACATTCAAATAATGATTACTACTTATTACTGCTGCTAATTATAACTAAGCAATACATACATATTTACAAAACGCATAAGGAAGAAAAGAAACCATGAAAACAGAAAAGTGTTTAACATTATGTATTATGTGTTTTAGAAATGGGATAGGTAGCAAGTACTAGAGTATTACTAACATTAAATGTGTCAAAAGGTGATAAGCGATAATATAGCAACCATATTTAATCATGAAAACTGCCAGAGCTACAGTAGGTACGTTAAAACATACATTCATTCAGTAGCATAGCCCTGAGGTGCAGTTTACATTCTGTTATCCTAAAAAATAACCAAAATGAAATATTAACATGCTTTTTGGAATCTGCCGGTGTACATTCGTATATCATCTCTTTCTAGGAATCAGGTTTCCTAAACCTGCTACCTCTTTCGGGAAAAAGAAAGAAAAAATACAGTTACTACACTATTTTGACATGCTATGTTTGAAAATCGACGCTGATAACATGTACCTTGTTAAGAAAGATGCCTCAATTTAAACAAAATTGCTCACAATGTAACCAAATATGACCTTATAAAATTGCTTTGAACGGGGTCAAGGGCCCAGCATTCACAGTTATTCTTTAGGTTTCGGATAAAATGACTTCAGGAATGAAACATAACTTTTCCTTGACATCCGAAAAACTATTATTATTATTATTATTATTATTATTATTATTATTATTATTATTATTATTATTATTATTATTGTTATTATTATTATTATTATTGCTTCATCTGCTTATCCTCTAGGGTCGGTTTATCCCTTGGACTCAGCGAGGGATCCTACCTCTACCACCTCAAGGGCAATGTCCTGGAGCTTCAGACTCTGGGTCGGGGTTACAACTGGGGAGGATGACCTCGGCCCAGACGGCCTCAACTGCTATGCTAAACAGGGGCCTTGCGGGGGGATGGGAAGATTGGGATAGAGAAGGAAGAACGTAGGAAGCGGCCGTGGCCTGAAGTTAGGTATCATCCCGGCATTTGCCTGGAGGAGAAGTGGGAAACCACGGAAAACCACTTCCAGGATGGCTGAGGTGGGAATCGAACCCACCTCTACTCTGTTGACCTCCCGCAGCTGAGTGGTCCCTGTTCCAGCCCTCGTACCACTTTTCAAATTTCGCGGCAAAGCCGGAAATCGAACCCGAGCCTTCGGGGGTGGCAGCTAATCACACTAACCACTACACCACAGAGGCGGACTTTTTTATTATTATTATTATTATTATTGTTATTATTATTATTATTTCGAGTATGGCGATAATAATATATATAATATACTGTAATTTCGTATGGCTATTTCTAGCCGAGTGCAGCCCTTGTAAGGCAGACCCTCCGATGTGGGTAGGCGGCATCTGCCATGTGTAGGTAACTGCGTGTTATTGTGGTGGAGGATAGTGTTATGTGTGGTGTGTGAGTTGCAGGGATGTTGGGGACAGCACAAACACCCAGCCCCCGAGCCACTGGAATTAACCAATGAAGGTTAAAATCCCCTACCCGGCCGGGAATCGAACCAGGGACCCTCTGAACCGAAGGCCAGTGCGCTGACCATTCAGCCAACGAGTCGGACACGTATGGCGATAAGTTACACATATATCTAAAACTATATACATATGTACATAAACAAGAAACATGAATCTTGGAGGATCGTATCAAATTTGAATGTCCAGATTCTTGATCTACTGTCGAACTTGTTTGTTAGACTTAGAACCTAAGGGATATTCCATGTGATGCCACGGTTAATTTACTTAGTCAGTTCCGTGACTCTTTCCTTCTTTCGTGTCCTTTTCCCCAATTATCTGGGGTCGGCACGAATGTGAGTTAAATATATTTTTAAGGCTCTAGCTGACTCCAACTCTATGTGGAAGGATGTATTCACTATTGTTTTAGTAATGCGATGCGTTGTATACAAACTACGTGTATTATGAGGATCACAAATACCCATCCCCCAGATAGTGGTGTTAATCAATCATGGTTAAAATCACCAGGCCATCCAGGAACTGAACTAGGTGTTCCATGATCCGATGACCACTACGCTGACCATTCAATGAACGAGCTACATAGCTTCCTTCCCAGTCCTTGACATGACCAATACCATTATCGCTTATAAGAACTGTCTATGTCCGTGTGACCTAAACCCAATAAAAATAAGACGCCTGTTTTATGTTTTCATATTCCCACTAGAAACGGGTATCGATATACAAGATGAGGACCTACAGATTTCACCCCGAATGACTGGCAAATCGTTGAAGTTGAAAATCTGTTTTCGCATTCATTGAAGTATATAATCACACTTGCAGTACTTTTTTCCAGGGCGTCGGTATCTACTAAGATAACGATGCTAATGTTGCTTCTTCAAATGGAACTGCATAACGTAGCCAGGATCGACCGATAGGGGGGATGGGTTATAGTTACAAAATTGATAGAACATATTGTACGTCTTTATGAGTGTGTCGTGCGTGCATGCATCAGTGTCATTATACGGACACTGATACAAGTAAAGTATGTAGATAGTAAGATTGCAGTACCGATACGCTACATCTTACATTAAAATACAGAACAATATGACCAAGGTGAATAGTTTTACGGCGAATAATATGTTCAGATTACAATATAAAATCCGGCTTTCAAGGCTACTTAGAAAATAGATTCAAGAGATCTGTTGGTTTTACAATCATGTCTCTGTGAATGTTCAAACTAAATACCGATAAATCACTGAATTGACTTTCGCTTGTTTATGTCAGTTTGTGTTTATTTTGTTGTATAAAAAAGGCATGCGGGGTAGGGTTCCCGTAACCCTTCCTTGACTAAGCCCCTGATGGAACTATACTATTTTCACACCTACACTTCGGAATATGGGCAGTGACAATTAAGGGGTGAGGTCATTTTCAAAATCCGTCAAGAACTTCTCGAGAAAACAGGATGTTTTCGAACACGATTTCTTTCCTAGCCCTGAGCCACCCCGTTTGAATTAATGTTTCGCGAAAATTCTACCGCATGTCATTCCGATTTTCGTTTATCCGTCACTTGCAGTGATAGTGAAGTTTATAAGTCATACATACATACATACATACATACATACATACATACATACATACTTAATAGCTGTCAGATGAACAAAATACGTCCATAGCGCACGCCTTGTTCACTTGGCCGTACATCTTTGGGTATAATCTTGACATTCAGATCATATTACTTGTGTTTATTAAACATAAAGGATATTCCACGCCATGTCATGGTTAGTTCGTTAATTCAATACTGGATTCTAGTTAAGTAAGGTACGTGCTTTACCTGTATTGCGATACTGGGTCGCATTCCCACGAGAACGTTGACGGCAGGACCATGTAGACATGCGTCCGTCGCTCTATCCCATAGGTAATTAAAGGTGACCACAGGGAACATTTCTACACCCAGAAGCATTTAGCAGATGAATTCTGCTGATGCTGACCAATACTAGTTTAGGATCATCGGATCTTTTCCTTAGATAATTACCTGCACGAACCAAATTTTGCTCATTATTGAGGGTGTCTGTATGTTGACTATGTTGAATATTCAGCCCAAAGGCTGAATTAATACTCAAAAGCTTCGCTACCACCTGTCATAGATGTCCTAGGCGTCTCTGAAGAAGAACGCTAGGAAAAGGAAGAGTCAAGTAGTTCCCTGTTGTTTTCCTCACTGAGCCAGAAGTTGCTATTGCATATCAATCTGCTAAGCCCACCGAAATGCACGCACCAACCAACCCTACTGGTGACATTTTCACACAGTTCATATCAGTGACTGACAGCATAACGAATGGCATTACTAGCATCCCCCATACCAGCATATAAATGACACCCGAAGTGATTATATCAGACTTTTTAAGTTGATTTTTTTACCACGGAACATTTCCCAGTGTCCTTAAGGTGTTTCAACAAAAATGGTATCAATAAAAGTGAGCAGGCAAGGAGGACATACGAGCATTATCCTAGATGAAAGGAATGAGAAGACCTTGATAATTTCCAATACGTTGGCAGCATTGTAACTCTAGACGGCCGAAGCTCAGCTGAAATCACCAACAAAATTCAGAAAGGAGACTATATTTACCACCAAGTCAGGAAACTCCTTTGGTAAGTCAAGTGCCTTTGATATCTAACATGACTCTGTATCAGGCCTACTCCGTACCAATATATGGAACCCATGACCTTTGTGCCCTAAGAATTTTAAGTATGAAAGTTACTTCATGAGGCCCCATGTCAATGGTGATGAGGAGCTTGAACATAGTCTTGATATCACGGAAGCAGCGCGTGGCAAGGGGGTAGCTACCTTCATTCCCACGCTGGGGTACGTGACGTCATCCGCACGTGTCGTACGTGGAAGGATACAGAAGAAAGTTCAGGGTGAATAAATATATTTAAATGAAGGAATTGGTGGTGAACGCAGTATAATGAGGGTCCTGTATATATCTATAAGACAATTGGTCTTTAGCAAGACGGATTTGAGACTGCTAAGCCATTTCGGTGGATTATTTCAGAAGGGCGCGCGTGTCTAGCGTCCCCAAGCGAAGTTGGCAGAAAATAGTGCCTATCAAATGAGGTCATTTAACCAGTTAATTTAATAAGTATAAATTTTAAATGTTCAGGATCACTACTGCTAGTGAGTTGACAAAAATATGGTTACATCCAAAACTCTTTTAAATACGGTTCATTTAAGTCGAAAAAGTTACGCAAATTTTCTTGCCGGCAAAGGGAAAATGCCTGGAGAAGGGGGTAATGGCTATAAATATATAAGGGACGCCATGTTGAAACCCCTGAATTGTGTTATTGAATCTTGACCGAGAGAGTTAGACTGTTCTGTAAATCAAGCGACAAAAAGTAGACTAAGTCTGACGAACAGATTTTGGCCGATGTGGCTGGTGACTTAAATCCAAGTGGATTTAGTTGCAGACATGCTCAAAAGTGAAAAATCAGGAGAAATTTCGCAGCGAATCGCGACGTATTACGACACATTCCTGATGGAAGAACATGTACAAATTTATTATAATTCAATACATTAACAATTCTATTTGCCCATATATATATATATATATGTTTTTCATCATTTACATGTGAATACTAAATACTGGACATACCTGAACTGTAAGAACATGTGACTTCTCATCCTTCAACATGGTGATCCCATTATGACTAACCGTTGTTCAACACACCAGTAGCTGACTTAGCCC
Source organism: Anabrus simplex (assembly GCF_040414725.1). Lineage (NCBI taxonomy): Eukaryota > Metazoa > Arthropoda > Insecta > Orthoptera > Tettigoniidae > Anabrus > Anabrus simplex. The sequence continues at coordinate 1,606,425,722 of NC_090265.1, read as the reverse complement.
TCTTCAGAAACTCGGAACTAAATTTTTGCTCAAAGCACTTGCCTTGCTGAACTGATTTCAAAGTTTCTCGTAAGTTTGTTCAGACAGCAAGGATCGGAACTGTGTTTTTGTCTTTGTGACTCTGCTAAAAATCCTTTCACATTCTGCACTGCTATGTGGAATTGATAAAATAGCAAGCATCACCTTAGAAAGTCTGTCATATTTAAGTACACCATCAGCTGATTTAATCTGACCTACCAATGCCCATTGAACATCAATTCTTCCTTTTGCCAGGTCTGTTCCTTCGAGCTGAACGTTACAGTACTGGGAGTGCAGAATATCAGTTTCTTTATCCAAATGTTCCATTTCACTACTCAAAATGTTCGGACACTTGTTAATGAAAAATCTAAGGCTAGAAAATGATGCCTTACTTATAGCAGAAATATTTGCAACTTCTGCATTAATTAATTAAAACATCTATGAATGGAAATTTGTGTACCATGTAGTTACACGATGAAGAGAAACACTTTCTAACGGACTTAAATAATATGCACTTTTCATCAGACTTCAAGGTGTTCACTAAAACAAACGCAGAGTTCCCTATCATCAGATCACAATCATCCTTTGATTTGCTGGAGTATGATAATCTACATCAAGAAGAGAGAAGGATCTTTTAACAACGTCTGGTTTCACAAAACTTGTCATCACATTCTTCAATAGTTCCTCCAAAACTGACCTCAATAAGTGGATGCGCGGCATACTTGACTGAAGAGCTACGTTTGGATTCTCAAAGATATCCATAAAACTTGAGGGGGAAAAGGCAAAAAGATTTATGTAAATTTGATTAAAGGAACATGAAAAGTCGTTCTTCACGTGACAATGCGTGGCTCTTAGTGTCATAAGTAGTTTCAGTTTTTTAATGAAACTGATGACTGGGTTTTCCTTTTAACTGAGGAGTGAGGTGAAATGTTATGACAATCCTTAAACTTTTCAGACAAACAAGACACATCTGCACTTAAACTGTGCTTAGGAATTTTGTAAGTTTTCAAAGTTCCCATCGTAGAATCCTTACTCACAATTTCGCTCCTGTATAATGTAATCAAAGGGTCCTACTGAAGCAAAATCCTATCTAAACACCTTCTTAGTGATAACCATCGAGTAGGTACATCTTCAGAATTTTCCTGATCTCTGGGTTGTGTAAAGTCTGAAATTCTCTGAACTTTTCTTTCCTCTATGCACTTCTTTCCAGATAATAAAATATTTCAACTATACTTTCATCTACATTTACGGGCAAGCACGCCGCACCCTTCTCGGGAGCATGATTAATAGGTGACAAGAGCAGCCTACGATGATTATGTTACTATTTTCCCGCTTCAAACATCCTGCCACACCATTATTTAATCATACCATTACTGGCGTATTATCAGCACCAAGAGCTAGGAAGTTTTTGAATGGAATGCAGAATTCCCGAAACGTTGAGAGCAAAAGATTGACAATGTTTGCTCCAGTAGCATCCCCTCCTAAATTCGGCACAGAGAGTAGACAACTCTGAATTTCATTGAGTTCAGGCCTAAAAAATGTTACAGCAATGGGATATATCTTCAAGTCCCTTTTATTGCTACCATCAGTAGCAACAGAAAATGCATTCACCTGCAAAAGTGATACAATCTTCGCCCTTTCTCCCATGCACATTTCTGTAATGATAGCCACTGTTTCATTCTAGCACACCCATATCGTCTAGCGATTTACGAATCAGGAAACATTTTTCGAAACAAAGGTCCCGCGTGATCGGCACAATTTACAGGTAGGTTATGTTCTACTATAAATTACGTAAATAACGCCTCGGCATTCGTCACAGGATTTACATCTTGGTTTTTACATGCAAAGTTCAGTTTCTGGTTCCTTTCTACACACTGGACACTCTCCTTATGTTTTTTTCGTTTGCATATGCTTGAGTATATCGCATTTCCCGCCATGCGCAACTGAAAAATCACACTACGTATAGTACAGAATGTGAACGTTGGTCCCTTTCTGGATTCACTCAAACACGGAAATTCTTCCTTATAAGCAATTTTAAACACTGTATCATATTTCTTTTTTGACACGTTGGACAAAACAAATATTAAGGCACAACACGAGCACTTCTGCAGGTCTTGCCCCGGTTAGAACGACTATGGTGAGCTACTTCTGAGGTTAGGTTACTCCAAAGAGAATGTTACTCGCTTGACTCGCTTGCAAAGAGAATGACTATTATAGACAAAAGAGCAGCACATGACTGGCCACTGTGCCCCGTGCTGCCATCTGGTACCATTATTAGAACTATCGACCATCCATACTCAGCCATATATCGATAGAACGAGGAAAACCGCGGGAGTTTAAAATAATACGAAAATTACGGATATTGCTCTGAAAATCGGGAGATCGGACCCAGCGATTGGGAGATCGGGAGGAATGATGAAAAATCGGGAGTCTCCCGCTCAAATCCAGAGACTTGGCACGTCTGATGTTTGATAAAAAAAGACGGTCAAGATACCGCAGAAGTATTAGAAAGTTGTAAAATATTTTTTTGTGTTGTAAGAGGTAATTCGTGTGCGGGCAGTAAATAATCAACGGAGATACGTGTGAAGGGTAGTTTTTAATGTTTTATTTCCAGGAAAAATAAATAAATATTATGATGTACAGCCAGAAATGTAAAATGGCTAGATAAGCGACGGAAGGTCGCAGGTGAGCCGAAAGATGGAATCCGACGTAAACCTAAGGTAGGTGACTAGCCATCTTACCAACTACTATATCTTATTTTGTGATGTCAAACTTATGTGCATTTGAAATGGATTTTTATGACGCAGTTGGCCATCCATATGTTTTTGGCGCATGTCAGAAATATGACGAAAGGTCATTTGTTTTATTTTCTGCTTGGATAATTTTTTTAAATATTGCGAGTGTCGTGTGACATGTAAAAAGTTATTAGTGAGGGTTTAGAAGCGATATCAGGTCCAGAGTAGATCGTCATTTCCGTGAATTTATGGCCTATACTTCTGTGATGTCAAATTAAGTGATGCCAAATTTTATCTGACGTAAAAATTTTCTGTTTGAATTTGATGGAATTAATGTAAGAAATACATGGTTACCCATTTTCAATTGAGTGGAAGCGCGCAGTCGGATTGAGAAATGTAGAGTGGTGAATTTTGTCACGAAGTGAAATTCTATGTCCATTTAAACTGTGTCTGACTGACAATAAAAAATAATAGAATTTTGACAGTCACTTTTGTGAAGTCCAGTTTTGGAAAATACGAGATCATTATGCGAAGTGTTCATTATTAATGTATTTGTGCGCATTATGCGTCGTGGATTCTAAGTACTTTTATTCCAGTTTTTTGTCAGTGAAAGCCGTCGAGTTGAGACAAGAGTTCAGAGTTGTCGTATGAGTTAAGATAGGATTTGTGAATCAGCTGATTGGAAGCCTGTAAATTTGCCGGGATATGTATAAGCCCGAGGAAGATTTTGTGTAATGTGTGGGATGGAAAATAGAGCTAGAGAATCCACGCCGGTATTAATTTGCGACGTGTACAATTATTGTAGGGTATTTTGAAGTATCGTATAATATAATTAAATATCGTATTTATTTAATTATATCGGCGAAGTTAAAGGTTTCATTCTGAGAGGCCAGTCAGGTAAGACGGAAGACAGATGTGTCATGTCGAAACTGACAGCGGAGCGAGGGTCGTTTGTGTCAATGCCGTCAGCTGATAGGAGTTCGCAGCTCGAGAATAACGGGATTTGTGTAGTGTGTTAGAATTGAGATCGCATTTCTTGGCAGCGGAAATCATTATTTGCAAGAACTTGTTGAAAATATCATCCTGGTATAACGTGCAAGTTGTTGGATACTATGAATTTGTTCAATTGAGATTGTAATGTAAATTTGAAACCACGAACTTAGAGTATAATGAGTAAGGTTAGCCAATTTCAGGGTTATCCAAAATATAAAGCGAAGGTAATGATGATTGTTTTGTTTGTGAGGGGTGCACAAAGCTTCACGGAAATGTTACGACAAGATATGACATCGTAATCGGTTTACTTTGTACGGCGAGTTACTTATGGTTTGTACTTAATTATCAGGGTTATTCAAGTAGTAATAATGGTTAGTATTAGATTAAATTTAAGTGCGATGTCACGAAACAAGATAAATACTGGAAATAAATGATGTAATTTTTCCGGCTACAGGAATAAACAACCAACGATAAACATCCAACATGATAAAAAATAAATTACGTCAAGACTTGTGCAGGGACTTGTGAAAGAAACCGTTCGTCCGCGGTGAAGTTAAAGGTTTGGGAAGGTAGCAGCCATGGTATTAAGGTATAGCTCCAGTATTTGCCTGGTATGAAAATGGGAAACCTCGGAAAATCATCTTCAGGGCTGCCGTCGATGGGATTAGAACCCACTCTTGTTGTTCATTCATATTTCATTAAATCATTTAAATTTATTTAATTATTAAATTCAGTGGTAACCGTATTTTGAAATAATTTTAAATCAAGCGAATAACTTGAAGATGCATTCTGGAAATCTTAGTTTATTTTCTGGGAAGTATATAAATGTTAACGTAACGATTAAGGGGACATATCCGAAGGTAATGGATTTTACTGCCACAAAGTATTGTGAGCATTATTGTTGTTGCATTATTTGACTTTGATTGATTTATCAGTAAATTGCTTGGGTTAGTAAAGTGGAAACTTTGGTCATCAACCGATGTAACTTAATTGTGTTTAGCCTTCAGCTTAGAAACTTGGATGGTCATAGGGTCATCAACCTCAGTGACTTAGAGTAGGGCCATATGCTACCGTAGAATAATTTTCCATGCGGTCATCATCCACAATGACTTTAAAGTAACTTATAAGTTTAGACATCGGTCCATGACATAGTCGCAGGTCACATCGATTCCATTAAGGGTCCATGCCGTATAACCACGGTGTGGCACACACCGATTGGACTGCCTTAATTATATCCAGAGTCCAGAGTTTGTGTTACGAGGACTGCACCATTAAGAATCGCTATGATGGTACATGTAGTCTCACATGGAAGCCGAATTTAAGGATTTTCAGACTTTCCTTTCTTTAATTAATAATTGAGACAATGGTTTCTAGTAAGGATGCCCATCAGGCAGTTATGTCACTCACACCAGTGTTCTGACATTTTGTGTAAAATGATTGTGGTGTCCAGTGGACACGATTGGATCCCAATGATACCGATGATCGATTATTAATCATTCAGAAATTATATGAATAAATAAGAATATTTTAAACAGACCTTTCATTTGAGTAGGTACATTAGGATTACTGAACCCTACCTCAGCAAGTGACGAAGAACCCGATACGACCCAAGAGACAGATCTCGTGGAATTTTGCTGATAGGTAAGGAAGGTAGGTATCCTTCAGTGTGGACCAAAGGGTTCAATATAGACTGGAAACTTGTACCATCAACAAACTCCAGGCTGCAGAAATGAAATTGAGTTAAATGCTTCAGAAAACAAGACGAAATAAAGTCAGAAATGAAATGATCCGCAAAGACGTCCAAATGTAACCACTTCGTGAGACTCTAACAACATGAAGATTGAAATGGCTTGGTTACTTGAACGGAATGGTTTGAAAGGGGCCTGGATGAAAAATGATCTTTTGGCAGGCCAAATACAAGATGGATATCTAAAAAAAAAACACGATCTTGCAAGGAAGGGGCGTAGAATGGTGTAAAATTGAAGAATAAGGAATGTACCTCTGCAGACGGAAACTGAGAGCGCTGTTACACCACACCCGGGAAAAAGGTGGTTAAATGATAACGACGACTACGACGACGACGATTTCGGCCAGTATTAGCTAAATAATTTTTTTCTTAACAAAGCTGCGATAAAATGTATTTTTCTTTCCAATGGCCATACAGTGAATTGTTTTCACATGTAAAGAAAAAATTATGATAGTTAACATACAAACACGGTAGAGAATGAAAACACTCTGGGGGAAAACGTAGATAGAAAACACATCGGTCGAGGGTGACTTCTGGCAGATGTAGTCACAGAGATGTAGGAGCGGAAGGCGACCATGTTGGACAAGGGTACAAGACAACAACCGACTGCACGCGCGCTTTGCACGGGTACTGATTCATGCCCATCTATGTCTCGACATACACTTTGTTTGAAGGAACATTATACTTTTGAATTCATATTTAGGATTCCTCAAAATCACGACGATCATCACTCACCTGATATTGCTGTCGTGTTGTGTTGGTGATTGGTGTTGTCGTCCCGCGTTGTGGCTGTGACATAATTACTGACGTCGTCATGCTGAGTCGAGCCATACCACGTAACCCAGCTGAAGACCGGACTGGTCAACAGGAGCAAAAATAGCACGTGCCACATCACTTTTTTACGTTGAGACTATACACGAGCTATTGCCGTAGCTTGCGCCATCACTGAAACAGAACGAGGATATTACATGTAATAAATTATCTTTTCTTTTTTGTTACTTAACGTCGCACTAACACCAACACATCGAAGGTTTTTGGTGACGGAAGGATGGGAAAGGGCTACGATTGGGAAGGTAGCAGCCATGGTATTAAGGTATAGCTCCAGTATTTGCCTGGTATGAAAATGGGAAACCTCGGAAAATCATCTTCAGGGCTGCCGTCGATGGGATTAGAACCCACTCTCACCCGATTTTTGTTTTAATTCCATCTAACGAGGGTATATGTGCAGCACGGTGACATAGTAGCTGCTTTTCCACCCGGACTGTACAAACTGATTCTAGGTTGAGTCAGGAAGAGTCTCCGATTAAAACCAGAATGAGCCAGGGGTAGCTCCAACGACCCCTGAAATAGTTGGGATAAGCTGAAGAAAATTAATTTCCTGTCTAAGGAGTGTTCTTTTTATATCGTTTAAACCAGACGTCATCACGTAGTTGCTCAAGGGAGCCGGTGTTACTTGCTCCGCTCGGGACAGGTGTTTGTCACGTGACAAGAGAACAGCAGTCAGTAAAGTGGCCGTATTGTACTTGCGCCACTGGCCTTCAGCAATACAGTACTACGTCACGCACTTCCCCTACTTGCTCGCTAAGCTGCTCTCGTTCCTGGAGAGCGGGGAGCAAACTGGCTTCGAAGGCATTTCGCTCTCTCTTGACGATGCCTGGTTTAAACAATCATCACATGTCCTCAGTTACAGTATTCGGACATTTTACGTGTCGATATGGACATTCTATACCACACTACCAGATGGCAGATAAAGCTGATTTCTATTAACGTCTTAATACTGAAACTTGATTATTTTTGTTGTCACTGGAAATTTTTTGCATACCTATGCCGTACGACACACGATGCAGAATGGACTTTCCAGCGCCTCTTCAAAACTCCCACTACCTCTGCCGGGTTTGATCCCGCGATTCCGGAATTCGGAAGTTGATACACTACCATTGATCCACATGAGGGGAAGTAACTGTTTTAATTGATGACTCTCTCACAATTAAATCGAATATTTAGCTCATGGCTCTAATGACCAGTCTGGTATAAGAATATCAAGAACTTCAACCAATCAACAGCTGTCCATCGTCGCTATTGAATCATTTTCGTGTTATCATATTCATTTTATGGCACCTAAGTGCACTTGTCTTCATATACAGACACCAGAATAGCGCACTATATGTCTTTTCACGAGAGTTTAATCCTGATGTAAGATGCAACACCTTATCTCCACGCTGTACAGCTTAGGACTTTCCCCCACTACGAGAAGTCTTCCGGTATTACACCACGCCTTGTTCCTTCATTTCTCGTTATTTAATCACTATTTTTAAAAGCATATGCATATACCGGTATATATGACAACCATATTTTAATTTGATTATGTACTCTTCCAAACTCACTAAATATAATAAACTAAAATAAAATAAAATTAATGCGACGTACTACTTTTCTTCGAGCTCGCATACAGTCGAGTGAGTGCGACGGTTGCTTCTCCAATCAACTATGTCTATGTCCATGTGCAAAGGCAAGGTGCTCCGCCTATTTGCTTACATCAGGATTAAACTCTCGTGAAAAAGCGGTTAGAACGTGTTCAGTAACACATTCGACCTCATATCGCATAATCAACAGGATATAATTATGTTATTGTGATGAAGCCGACAGCCGACATATTTGTATGCTACCGCCCGAAGAGTTGAAATGGCGTAAAGTTTTTAGTGCCGGGAGTATCCGAGGACAAGTTCGCCTCGCCAGATGCAGGTCTTTTGATTTGACACCCGTAGGTGACCTGCGCGTCGTGATGCGGATGAAATGATGATGATAAAGACGACACATACACCCAGCCCCCGTGCCAGGGAAATTAACCAATTATGGTTAAAATTTCCGAGCCTGCCGGGAATCGAACCCGGATCCGCTTGACCAAAGGCCAGCACGCTAACCATTTAGCCACGGAGCCGGACACCCAAAGAGTTTAAATTCATAAATAGAACAGCATATTTCTGTGTTGAAAGTTATGTGCTCTGTATATGTTATGAATGCTTATGCATTTGGTTTGTTTTATGTTTGTGCACTTTTATAGTCATTACCTATTTAATTTAGTGTCGAAATAAATATCGCTTGAGCTCCAGAATCTCTCCGGATAAATTCTGGGGATCTTGTTAATTTAACAGGGTATGTTCTTACAGATACTGATATAAATAGTGCTGCAATAGTAATTTCGGTCTTAAGGACGGAAACAATCGCAAGCAATCTCGTTTATAACGAGGAATGCTCACTGTAGCCTTGCCATGAGTTTTATAGGTATGCTTTCGAAATATCCACCTGAATTCCAGGTTCACGATTTAGGAGAGGCAGAAGTATTTATAGAATTTGAAAAATACAGAATCACACATATTAGAGAAATAAAATACATCTGTAGCCGCATTCCCCATAATTTTAGATCTAAATACGTCATCATACCACCATAGTTATGCAGCAACTATAATGATTGTCTTCCAAGTGCATCAATGTAGCCCTTGATGGCCTTTCAGATGGCAGAAGAGATCTGTATAGAACAACAAGCTCTGCCACTATTGTGGTACATACAGAGTTCCTTGTTGTTGCAGAGGAAGGGTGGTTAATTTTTCTTTGACTTTCTTGGTCTATGCTACGATCTTCTTCATCAGACTCGTGCCTTCGTTGCTGTTGTTTAAAATATTCTGGGCCTACATGAAAAACATGTCATCGCATCATATAATCAGAGGCTACTTCCTCCGATCACAACTGCACACAACACGACAGTGAAAGGAATCACGGTAATTTACGAGAGCTTCCAATTCGGGAGATGGTAGGTTTGATCCTCGAGCCCTGATGAAGATTTACTGCGTGATTTCCCATTTTCAAGCCTGCCAGGAAATGGGGCTGTAATTTCCTTACGCCTATGACTGTTTTTTTTTCCTCAGTCCTAGAACTTTCCATAAAACAATCTGGACTTTAGACAGATTTCATGAATATTAAGATAAGATGAAGACGATGATAATGATAATTATTTCAATGGGGAACACAAAAATTAAGAATACTTCGTTACAAAGACCGTGATGGGTTGAAAATTGTTAATACTCCGAGTACAAAGGAGAGTGCATATAAATCTCTAGTAAAACCCCAATTGTCCGCCTCTGTGGTGTAGTGGTTAGCGTGATTAGCTGCCACCCCCGGAGGTCCGGGTTCGATTCCCGGCTCTGCCACGAAATTTGAAAAGTGGGACGAGGGCTGGAACGGGGTCCACTCAGCCTCGGGAGGTCAACTGAGTAGAGGTGGGTTCGATTCCCTCCTCAGCCATCCTGGAAGTGGTTTTCCGTGGTTTCCCACTTCTCCTCCAGGCAAATGCCGGGATGGTACCTAACTTAAGGCCACGGCCGCTTCCTTCCCTCTTCCTTGCCTATCCCTTCCAATCTTCCCATCCCTCCACAAGGCCCCTGTTCAGCATAGCAGGTGAGGCCGCCTGGGCGAGGTACTGGTCATACTCCCCAGTTGTATCCCCCGACCAAGAGTCTGAAGCTCCAGGACACTGCCCTTGAGGCGGTAGAGGTGGGATCCCTCGCTAAGTCCGAGGGAAAAACCGAACCTGGAGGGTAAACAGATGATGATGATGAAAACCCCAATTAGAATTCCTTACACTTAGCCATTCGAAGAGTGTACCGTATTTCTATATTTTTAGAACGCGTTTAAATGATATCATTCGCTACAAATAGTTATAACCGCTGATAGTCTGTTTTCTACGTTTTAGAACTATGCAAGTTAAATTGGCGAAGCGTATAATGGACAAATACATACAGTCACTCCCATAAATATTTGGCCACTGATAAAATCCGCGAAAAAGTTATGACAATAACGCAACCATGAGCAGGAAGTGAAACCAAGTGTGGCTAAGTAATGGAACTACATGCGGTTGCTTATGCCGAAGAGGAATTAGAGAGCATTGATTTACATTATGCTGTAAAAGAAAGGATGTTGCTCACATGGGTGAAATGATACGCCTCAAAAATATTCGGTCACCCGGAAAGGCCAGGATTGCCGTTGCGTTCATTGACAGAGACAGACAGGGCAGATAGCGATGCAGAACTTTCAGTTCAGAAATGATGTGCTTCAAAACACATCGTGCCGAAGTCATTCGCTGTAGTGTTGCGGACAGGTATCAAATAGGGTGCAAAAGACAACAAAATACCACGTTTGAAGAACGCCAGCTCGTGATATTCCATCATTTTCGAGGTAAATCGCATAGAAAGATATCACAGATGCTTAACATGGCAGAATAATAGTTGTAGATATAATCAGACGATTCAAAAATGAAGACAGAATTGATTCGGTTCTACACACAGGCAGAACAAGAAGACTAACAGAACGACAGGAGCGGTTTGTGCTTCGGAATGGGAAACGAAATCCAAAAATTAGTGCTCAGAAAGTGGTAGCAGCTGTCTTAGAGGAGTGTAGAAAGAAAGTGAGTACTGCAACCGTTCGATGAGCACTGCGAAGGAATGAGTTATTTGGGAGAAGAGCTAGGAGGAAACCATTCATTAGCGCGGTATATGAAAAGAAGCGGTTAGAGTTCACAAAACCTACGTAACCAAACCCAGTGCTCGGTGGGAGGATGTGTTATTTGTTGATGAGTCAAAGTACAACGTGTTTGGGTCCGATGGAAAGCAATTGGTATGGCGGAAACGTCACGAGGAACAGAAAACAAGCAATTTACAAGCAACGGTAAAACATGGTGAAGGAAGTGCAATGGTGTGGGAATGTGTTGCATCGAACAGGGTTGGTGCACTGAGTTTCACTGAACATATTTTGACAAAAGAGGGCTATTTGGCTATCCTCAAAAACAATTTGCTATAATATGCGGAACAACTTGGTATACAGCATACTTTCAAATTCTACCAAGATAACGACCGCAAGCATAAGTCGTAACTTGTCAGGGAGTGGCTGCTGTAAAACTGCCCGAAGGTTTTGGAGACTCCACCACAATCACGCGTCCTGAACCCCATCGAGAATGTGTGCAGTCAAATGAAGGCAGCTGTGCAATTCCGGCCGACAAGTTCCCTCACAGACATGAATGGGCGGTATTAAGCCCTGATTAGGCCTATATAAAGAAAGTTATCGCCAGTATGCCGAATCGACTGGAAGAAGTATTAGAACATGAAGGTGGACCTACAAAGTACTGAATGTGTAACAGGGTTGTGAATTATGCGAGTTTATGTTGCTTTTTTGTACAGTGGCCGAATATTTTTGAGGCGGCACTGAAATTATTGCTTATATTTAAAGTACGACAGATGGCGTAATAATGACTGCCAGAGAGTTTGACTTACATCACAATGTGTCTATAACGTTGTATTATACTTTCCTACATGTTTCGTTGTATTATACATTATCATTACAGTGTAACAATAATTATCCAATAAAAGTGTATCAAAAATCAGAGTGACCGAATATTTATGGGAGTAACTGTATAAAATAGAGTAAGACAAGTATTACAGTAGTTTATTACGAAGGAGCGTAGCATGGCAGGAGGTATACCAAGTAAGACACGGATTCTTCCATACAATAGTGTTCTCAGTGTTTACTCGGAGAGAACTCTCTAAGGGACCATTCACCATGTCGATCCATCGTGTTGGTACTCGTGTTCATGGTCTGATTCCTGAGACCAAATAGTATAAGAACGGGAGGGATGATGTGTGAGACATTTGATATTCAAAATGAGGTACGGCAGGGGGACGCACTGACATGTCTTCTTTTAAATGTTGCCTTGGAGAAGGTGATGAGAGATACAAATACCCTGAATAGGGTAGCTATTTTCTACAGATCAGTGCAGATACCCTCTGATGCTGATGATATGGATATAGTGGCAAAAACTCGAAAGGCGATGTAAGAGACATCCATTGCCCTTGAACAGGTCCATAGGAAAATGGGACTGAACATCGACCAGCATAAAACTAAATATATGGCTGCTGGGAGAGCATGTAAGGAGAACATGCCAGCCTAAATAACTGTGAGCAATTTCACATTTGAGACAGATGAGCAGTTTACATATCTGTGATAGACAGTCACTTAGTCACACAATACCTCATATGAAATTAAACAGATATTAATAGCAGCCAACAGAGTCTATTTTGCTCTAACAAGACATCTCTCCCAAAGGCTCTTGATTCGTATCACCAAATTAAACATCTAAAAAGCACTTAAAATGCCGGTGTTATATAGTTATATGCCTCGGAAACTTTACCATTAACAGCTAAAGATACCGGAATGTTGGTTGCCTTCAAAAGAAAGATACTTCGAAGAATCATCGGCCCAATCTGTGAAAAATGAAAATGGAGGAGAAGGTACAATCATGAATTCTACTCCATTTATATGCACCTATTAGAATAATAGTTAAATCAGACAGGTTTAGTTTGGCTGGACGCGTAGCATGGATGAGTGATACAGAAGTACCTAAAATGATTTTAAATGGAAATCCAGTTGGCAGAGAGTATGAGTTCGAACGAGAACCAGATGCATTGAAGATCTTCGGGAAATCGGGTATAAAATTTTGGAAGGTTTTAGCGTTGGATCGAGATAAATGCCGGAAGATTGTTGAAGAGGTCAAGGTTTGCAACGAGCTGTATGGCCTTAGAGGTTTATTATTATTATTATTATTATTATTATTATTATTATTATTATTATTATTATTATTATTATTATTATTATTATTATCTTCAATAGGATTTATATTAATATATCTCTTCTACAACTCAGTGTTAGAATCTTTAATAAAGCGTGAGATACAAGTATAGGATTAGCCATTAGAATTTCTGCCGTAAAAGTTCTTGGGTAACCTATTTACTTAGTAAAGTACATTTGACTTCCAATCACTCCATCGTCTGGGCAACAGGGCCGGCTATAAGGTGATATTCATATTTAATTGCCTTTCAATCAAAAATGATCCCCACTACCTCCCCTTCATGTAGCAATACGATGTTTATTTTGAACGATGTTATTCTCTAAGGTGAATCCTGAATGACGAAACCACCACCCGCTTGTCTAGCTTGTTTGAACACAGTCATAGAATTAACGTAGTGGAGAGAGAAATGCAGAAGGAAATATGATACGACTCATTTCCTCATTTAGTACCCATACCGGCCGTCCACTTGGCAAGTACAGCACTTCCTGAGTGTTTGGTCACGAGTTCTAATCCAGTTAATTCTCCAACAACGAACTTTCAGACGAGAAGCAAATTGCAGTATTCTTGGCGCAGAGATCCTTCCAACAGCTATTCTAGCGTTGAAGCGGAAAATGGAGTTTCCCGTAGAATAAGAACTATTTCCTAAGGGACTAATTACCTCGACGTTTGGTTTTATAATGAACCATCATTATCATCATCATCATCATCATCTAACATAAATGATCTGAGAATGTGACCGCGATACTAATAAGCCATTCATGAACGTACCAGTATGGTGAAAGTCGGATTATTGCTCCAGCACTGAGGGTAAATACATATTCAACTCCCTTTCTTTTCTTTGCGATTGCGTTTATCTTTTTAGTGTCGTGCACATATTATCTTGAGAATATGAATAGAATGTCAGAGTGATTTGCAAAAGGTTCTCATTTAAAATAATTACCGATATTTTCATCTGAAACTTTCTGCTTTAAAAAAATGAAAACACATTGTTGACATAAACAAATAAAATATCAACATCATATTGAACAAACTTGCTTTCGGCTCGCTTGCTTGTATATATTGCTTTTTTTATGTCGCACCGACTCACATGGGCCTTATGGCGATGATGGGACAGGAATGGCTAAGAGTGGGAAGGATGCGACCATGACCTTAATTAAGGTACAGCCCCAGCATTTGCTTGGTATGTAAATCAGAAACCACAGAAAACCATCTTCAGGGCTACCGACAGTGGGGTTCGAACCCACTATGTCCCGAATGGAAGCAGACAGCTTCGTGACGTCACGTGGGGTCACGTGAGGGGAATGGACGAAGATAAGTTACCTAAGAGAATAATGGACTCTTTTATGCAGGGTAAGAGAAGTAGAGGGAGACCAAGACGACGATGGTTAGACTCAGTTTCTAACGATTTAAAGATAAGAGGTATAGAACTGAATGAGGTTACAGCACTGGTTTCAAATAGAGGAATGTGGCGACGTTTCGTAAATTCACAGAGGCTTGCAGACTGTGATCGCTGAATGGCATAAGGTCTGTAATGGTGATGTATATGTATGTATATATGTATGTATGTATGTATGTATGTACGAATGTGATTGTGCCTGCGTGTGTACTCGAGGGGTAGATTACAGCATTTTTCTGAAAATCTAACATGCAATCTTTACTTTTTTGGGCTGAAATATAGGATCTTCTGCGCAGTCTTCGGACTCTATTTTCCCTGCTGGAGAAATATTTAGTACAAGGGAGCACGTGTGGTGACCCTCTGTACTCTTTCACATACTCTTGAGCTGGGTATCTACAGTTTTCAACCTCTAAATTTTGGAAATCTTGTCTTGGCCTATTAATTTTCCCTCTTTAGTCACCCTTTCCCTCTTTGGGCCTTAAGCCCACTTAGGTTCTTCCTTCTTTCCGAATGTTCGTTAAAGAGTGCCGGTGCTTGGCCTCCTTGCCTTTTTTAATGGCCTGTTTTGTGTAACCGGTTCTTTTTACTTCTCAAGGCCTTTTAGTATAGGTGATTATGCCCCTGTATTTTTCTTATGATTCTTCGGGTAACCGTGACTACGTTTAGGTTCCCTTGAGGAACAGTACTTATACTGATTGTCTAACTTTGTAATGAATGAGCCCACCATGGGGCAACCTGTGTATGAACACTATGAAATGGGGGTCACCCTAGGGGTTACCAGTGTAATTGAGATTGTAAATAGCAACAGACTGTTCAATTGAGGCTCGCCGGTATGTATATTGGAGCTACGACTCATTCATATGTAGGTGAACGATTGGGAGTTTCTCCCAATTAATCTTGTACCTGATTAAGGACTTCTAAGTCCAATGTATTGTAGGAGCTGTCGAGCTCGCTATTTAATGTGAATATCCTCAAGTAAAATTTCAACTGTTTCTCGTTATCATTATTAAATTACTTATCTGAATATTAAGAAAGGAAAGAAATACAATTTCTAATTTTGGTTTAAGTAAATTTTGCTCTAAGTGTTCTCCTGTCCGGCCATCCATCCCAGGCGCTTCATATTCCTCTGTGAGCCATGGAACAACCGTAATAATAATAATAATAATAATAATAATAATAATAATAATAATAATAATAATAATAATAATTTGGTCTCCGGAGAGGTCTGATGCAGGTCTTTCTACTTGACGCCCTATAAGTGACTTGTGCGTCTGTGGGGATGGGGCACAACCTACGATGAATTCTAATGATGACGGCAACTCAAACACCCAGCCCCCGAGCCAGAGGAATTAAGCTATGAAAACTGATATCCCCAACCCCACCGGGAATCGAACCCGCCACCCCTCAGACAAAACACCAGGGTGCTAACCATTTAGCCATGGAGCCAGTTTGTAATAATAATTATGCTCACGTTTTCATTCATGCCTTCACATCATGGCGAGTTCACTAGGTCGATTCCGAACGAACATTTTATAATCGTTTTATAATTGATTTTTCTGTGAATACTTACAAATGCTTATGTTCATTAGTGTACTTGTCAGTCAGTAGTTTGGTTGTCCTTAGAAATGTTCACGCGTTTGTCTCTCAGAACGCGACAGACTGATGGCGTGAAGAAACGCTTCGATTTCTGTTAGCCGGCAGCCGCTCCAAATTAATCAGAAAGAGACACGGAGGCATTAATTGGCGTTCTATAATGAGTTTGTTCCGAAGGGTAGACGTAAACAGCCTCGCTAGAAGAGAAAGGTGTGTTAAATGAAGGGCTGTATAACAGCCTGGGGCAGTATATTCACTATTAATTAGGCAGAGCTCTTCCTCTGTGTTTGTGAGACCTATCCGTCTAGCAAGCCTATTTTCTCTTGGGACTTGGATTAGGGAGACAAGATGCTCGACTATATGGTATGTTTAGAACTGTCAGTGGTGGGCTGGCGTGTAATGACATAAGTAGAAGAATAAGCTTTGAGTAGAGCTCTTAAAAGTAGGAATGATCATAATATCGTCCCTTAAGAAACAGTACCGCGAATCTGACAATGCTCTCCCTATGCATTATGTTCCTTAGGACTGGCCATGCCTCCCAGCCACATATGGATATGTAGACCATGAGAACAATTTTCATAATGCTCATTTTCCTATACCTTCGTTTAAAGGAAAATGAACCTTGCCGTACCATAGCTCACCGTATTTGGCATGTAGTATTTGCGCACTCCAACAGTCAAATGTATTAAGGTTCATTCTCCTTTATACATCAGCATAGGAAAATGAGCACAACGAAAATTGCTTTGATGGCCTGCATATCCATATGTGGCTGAGAGACGTAACCAGTTTTAAGGGACATAATGGATACGAAGAGCATTGTCAGATACGTGGTGTTTTTTTTTTTTTTTTTTTGCTAGGGGCTTTACGTCGCACCGACACAGATAGGTCTTATGGCGACGATGGGATAGGAATGGCCTAGGAGTTGGAAGGAAGCGGCCGTGGCCTTAATTAAGGTACAGCCCCAGCATTTGCCAGGTGTGAAAATGGGAAACCACGGAAAACCATCTTCAGGGCTGCTGACAGTGGGATTCGAACCCCCTATCTCCCGGATGCAAGCTCACAGACGCGCGCCTCTACGCGCACGGCCAACTCGCCCGGTATGGTGTTGTTTCTTAAGGGACGATATGAAGATAAAGTTGGAACTCAAGAGGAAATATTGGGGCAAATATTCATTTATAGGACGAGGATTAAGGGATTGGAATACATAATCAAGGGAAATCTTCGATAAATTTCAGAGTTCGTTGAAAATATTTAACAAAAATCTAGGTAACAAATTATAAATGAAGGTAAATGTGAAGTAAATAATTGATAAGGAATCTGCCACTTGGGGGACCAACCTAAATGCAGATCATTTATTTATTTATTTATTTATTTATTTATTTATTTATTTATTTATTTATTTATTTATTTATTTATTTATTTATTTCTCTACTCTGAGGACCACTCGTTGCATCATCACATACGAAGAGAGTGGAGATAGCTCTCAAGTAAAGATGATATTAGTTAGTTATTAACCATGTACGAAGTTTGTTAGTACATCAGGTGAGATTTAAAATGGCAGTGGACTTTCATACAGTAAAATACTGAAATATTAAAATGTCCTTCTGATGTAATTTCCACTATTCATTACATACATGCATACATACATACATACACATATACAATATATACATACATTACATACACTGACGGGCCATTACTTTATATGAAGCCGGGCTGAGTGTCTCAGACACTGGTCTTCTGACCCCAACTTGGCAGGTTCGATGCTGGCTTAGTCCAGTGGTATTTGAAGGTACGGTACTTAAATACGTCAGCGTCATACGGGCAGATTTACTGGCACGTAAACGAACTGTCACGGGGCAAAGTTCCGACATCCAGGCGTCTCCAAAAACAGTCAAAGTAGATAGTGGGACGTAAAGTCATTACTCATTAGCATTATTTGGAATAATTTATGGAGGGAAATATTCGATTAATTTTCACGTTCTTTAAAATCAGCTGGAGAAGACAACCCGTTGTCATGTATCGTTTTACGTCCGGGTGGTTTTCATTTGCTCACGTACAGTAATTCACGGGTGCAATGGTAACCATGATAGCTAGGAGCTGTTTGGAAGAATTCTTGGAGACTACGTAAGCAAGGAATACGTTGACCCACATAATGACCGTCTATACCTATGCTCGAGCTATCCGTGAACATTTTCTGCCACAGCTGTCGTTAGTGATCTTGATCTTTCAGGATATGAAAGAAGACTCTCGTGTTATCTCAGCGGTCGTTTGAAAGACACGCACATGGAATTGCTTCCTAGAGTTATTTCTGAGGACAACATTGTTTCGTCTAAGTAATTCACCGAAGCAGAGTCCGCCTCCGTAACGTAACGGTTAGTGTAATTAGCTGCCGTCCTGGGGGGTCTGGGTTCGATTCCCGGTACTGCCAGAAATTTAAGAACGGCAGGAGGGCTGGTATGTGGTTGAAATGGTACATGAAGCTCACCTCCAATGGGGGTGTGCCTCAAAAGAGCTGCACCACCTCGGGATGAGGACACAAGTTTACTTTTTTTTACCGAAGCAGAAAGTTTGTTTGACGCAAAGCTGAAGTGCCTGATTTTATCTAGACGATGCACTGCGAACCTGAGAGTGCAATACACCCACAGGGTAGACATCATGCGTCTGTTTGTTAGATCTGAACGTCCTGGAGTCGGGGCCCTTCACCTATTCTCTGTCCAAAGTATGATACAACATTACCATCCCGAAAGACACCTCAACTATGCGAAGTACGCTCATATTTATCTGAAGCAAATACTGAAGCTTGAGTACGTCATGACTCCTTCGGAGCACCATCAGTTTGTCAACCAAGGCTATTTTACTGTCCGGAATTCCGACAACTTCTTCTAATTCATGACTGAAGAATGAGCATTTCTTACGCAGCTAGTCCTTGTTTCGAAGAGTGTGCGTGTTTCGCTCATAGGGTCGGTTGATGTAAGTTTAGCAGACTAACGTTATGGCACCGTCCGGCTCGGTGAGGAATGCAACGAGAAAATACTTCACTCCTCATTTACGTAGCAAGTACCTGCAGCAATAACGGCGATTGGGAGTTAGAAGTGGAGGGGCAAAAATATGCAGACAACTAAGCACCCGTGAACACGGTGGAGTATGTACATCAAACCTGAAAGAAAAGCTACGAAATGGAAAGTTTATTGTAAGCTCTCTGAGCTAATTTTGACAGAGAATTGAAGGTTGAAATTCACCAACATAAAAGCGGTAGTAATAGGGGTTTCTTTGAGATTTTGATTCAATAAATCTTTCAACAAAGGAACAATGTTACACATGTATTTAAATTAAATGGAAGTACGGCGTGATTATACAATTACAAATCATTTTGTATTTGACTTCACACTGAAATGAAATGTCGTATGACTTAGTGCCGGGATATCCCAGGACGGGTTCGGCTCGCCAGGTACAGATCTTTCTATTTGACTCCCGTAGGTGACCTGCGCCTCGTGATGAGGATGAAATTATGATGAAGATAACACATACACCCAGCCCCCGTGCCATTGGAATTAACCAATTAAGGTTAAAATCCCCGACCCGGCCTGGAATCGAACCCGGGACCCTCTGAACCGAAGGCCAGTACGCTGACCGTTCAGCCAACGAGTCGGACGACTTCACACTAATAAACTAGCAGACACTGAAGAGACTGCCAGACTGACGAATACGCGGTGTGGCGCTATACAAATCGGTTAGCCGCGACATTTTGTGCGTATTTCCGCTAATAAGTAAAGAAAACAAATGAAAAAATTAGCTGATAAGACAACAAGGCTTGTACATAGCCCTTCTTTTAATAATTCAGCCGGCAAAAATGGAATGAAAATGTAATGTTTTCTCCGCTACCTATCTTCAGTGACACGTAGGCTGTCTACTAACAGCTGATGATGGTGGGGATCCCATACACTAGAACCATACTCTAATTGGGGTCTTACCAGAGATTATACGTTCTCTCCTTTACATCCTTACTACAACCGAAAAATATTCTCATAACCATATTAAGAGTTCCGTAAATCCTATGTCTTTTGTATAAGAATCTGGAACATTGTGGATAATTGTACCGTGTACTGCGAGGTGTGTCTGACCACATGAGTGGAGGAATCAACATACAACATGCATCAACTAATTACAAACCGTAGAGGCAGCACGTCCACAGTCCGATTCGTTGGCTGAATGGTCAGCGTACTGGCGTACTGGCCTCGGTTCAGAGCGTCCCAGGTTCGAATGCCAGCCGGGTCGGGGATTTTAATCGCTTCTGATTAATTCTTCTGGCTCGGAGACTGGGTGTTTGAGTCCTACACTACCAACTACCACAGAAACACGCAATAGTGATTACATCCTTCCATACAGGTTTTGGCGTCAGGAAGGGCATCTGACCATAAAACAGGGCCAAATCCACATGTGCTACGCAGTTCGAACCCGCGACCCCACAGGTGTGGGAAATACGGTAGGGAAAGAATAAAAACAAGAAGAGGCAGCACGTCCACTCATGTGGTCAGACACACTTCGCAGTACACGGTACAATTATCCACAATGTTCCAGATTCTTATACTAAAGACATAAGATTTACGGAACTCTTAATATGGTTATGAGAATATTTTTGGGTTGTAGTAAGGATGTAAAGGAGAGAACGTATATTCTCTGGTAAGACCCCAATTAGAGTATGGTTCTAGTGTATGGGACCCCCACCATGATTACTTGATACGAGAACTGGAAATGCTTCAAAAGAAATCAGCTCGATTTTTTCTGGGTGATTTTCGACAAAAGAATAGTATTACCTTGCAAACTTTGGATTGGGAAGACTTAGAAGTAAGATGACGAGCTGCTCAACTAATCCGAATGTTTCGAGCTATGAGTGCAGAGATGGCTTGAAACGATACAATACGAATACGCTCGAATGGAGTTTTTGAAAGTAGGGAGGATCATAAAATGAAGATAAATTTGGAATTCAAGTGGACAAATTAGTGCAAACATTCGTTTGTAAAAAGAAGAATGAACGTTTAATATAATTTATCAAGGGAGATGTTTGATAGATTTCGAACTTCTTTGAAATCATTTAAGAACAGACTAGGTAAAGTACTGATAGGGAAAACGCCACATGGGGGACAGCACTAAATGCTGATCAATGGTGACTGAATATTCGTAAGAACAAAACCTTTGTTCTGAATATCACAAAGACCTTGTTTCATAGAGAACTTACAAAATTAAAATAATGCCTATGTAAATCCTTATCTAACTTTACGAAGCTTTGTGATAAATGAATAGTTGAGGCATTAAGTAAAAGTAGGGTAATCCCCAGTAGTCGTTAACTTTAAATGATGGCACATACAAGTAAGTTAACATTTTTAATTCTCTACTTTGTATGATTAATTACCCTGGCGTAGCTCCTCTCAATGAATAATCGTCTTCTCTTTTATGTTTTTACTCTTGAGGGATTGCAAAAAGTGAGCACGATCATGGAAATAAAATACAAGGCCCGACTAGAGCACCTCAGACCAGATGCAATGTTCGATACTCCAATATGCGGTTACAATACATCACTTGCCTGGATGAGCAGCGCAGACGGTACAGCACTGGCTTTCTGAACTCAAACTGACGTGTTCGATCCTGGCTCAGCCCAGAGGTTGTTGAAGGTGCTCAAATTCGCCACCTTCGTGTCGGTAGATTTACTGGCTGGTAAAGGAATGCCTGCAGGCCAAACTTCTTGTACTTCAGCATCTCCAAAAACCGTAAAAGTAGTTCTTGGGACATAAAATCAATAACACTAAATTTAAATTGTTTGTTTTTTGTGAATTTGTCTTACATTTCACCGTCACAGATACTACAGGTCTAATGGTCACGATGGGATAGGAAAAGGCTAGGAGGGAGAAGGAAGCGACCGTGGCCTTACTTAAGGTTTCCTGTTGTGAAAACAGAAAACTACGGAATATCAACTTCAGGGCTACTGACAGTGTGGCTCGAGCCCACTGTCTCCCGAATGCAAGCTCACAGATGCATGACCCGAACCGCACTGCCAACCCGCTTGGCTGACGCGTATTTTCAAGCATTATAGTTGCATATACATCGTTCAAACAAACAAACAAACAAACAAACAAACAAACAAACAAACAAACAAACAAACAAAAGCGCTCATAACTTTAGGTATAACGAAATAGAACACATCATTGCTATCTCTTTATGAATTTATCACAGTTTCTCGTCACCTTAACTTTTGAATCCTTGATTTTGAACGTAAATATAACTACGTTAATTTTGCATTATGTTGAACCGAAGTTAATTTTTTTACCTGTTTAAGTAGTGTACTTGCTAAAGATGGAGAACGTACAGAATGTATTCGAAACTCTGACAGCGCTTTTGTGCTACTTTTTCCACTATGCAAGAACAACGGAATGTCCCTCAGGACCATTCCCCACATCTTTTGAAGCTATGTAAATTTACTATTGTTGTACAGGTCACAAACACATCTGTGTCATACACCATCGAAAACCATCGTTTGCGGAGGATTTTGAACATCTACTGTACTAGCCAGAGTTGATGTCCATACAGATCAATTGGCGGCCATATTAGAAAAAAAAGAAAATAAAGCCATCG
Organism: Anabrus simplex; assembly: GCF_040414725.1. Lineage (NCBI taxonomy): Eukaryota > Metazoa > Arthropoda > Insecta > Orthoptera > Tettigoniidae > Anabrus > Anabrus simplex. The sequence continues at coordinate 1,606,402,938 of NC_090265.1, read as the reverse complement.
AGAGAAAGAGAAAGAGAGAGAGAAGCCGTACACTGAAATCCGCATGGGAAAAGGAAGAAATGAATACCCAGGCGCTCATGGTGAAGATCAGACCACAATGGGGCCATGGATAAAGGAAAAACTTGGAATGAAGTAAAGCTGGCCAACAACAAGACCTGATGACGATGCTTTATGAATGCCTCATGTTGCATGAGGGACAAAGTCAAGTCAAAGAAACAATAAATGTAATGTCTGAAACAAAATGTATACATAGTGACAAGCCAGAGCATCTTCGGAGATTGCTGTCTATTATGTTTACACGCACCTGATTCATAAATGTTCACAATTGATGCGCCGGCTGAGACCCACGGTGTGTTAGTGTTGGATGCTCATTTCCCGGCATGGTTATCAAGCCCGACCAAGCCACGTGCAGATTTAGCAACACCGCCTTGTGAAGCCCGTTTGAATTCGCCCACAAAGCGATCTGATTGACTAATTTCAGCAGCTGATAATATGACAACGGCGCGAGATATCAATGTATTTCTTTTCAATATGACCAACGCTCTAACGCTCATATACTCAGTTCACGTTGTTTTCGATCACCCTGTATAAGTAGACACTTTTGCTATTTATTATTTTAACTTAGTTCTTGTGCCGCTACTGTACTTAAATTTAACAGCTCAGTCATTACCTGCAATAAGAGTAAAGAATATCGTTTACGACTATATATCATGGGTTCTTGAGTTTTACTCTTTACTCGTATAATAAAGTAAGGTATTTAACATGGATCGTTTTCGACCCCGCAGACATATAAGGAAGCTTCCATGCATTTCGTCAAAGTTTACCATAAATATTCAGAGGATACGATTTTGCTTAGGTTCTGTCAGTAACTACTGAAACTTTTATGTAAAGAGTGTCCTTGAAAAATGTTCCACTGTTTAGACGGGAGGCAGCACGCAACAAACAAAGGAAGAAAGATCGTATAATCATCGGTCGCAAGCCTAATAACTTCGGAGTTATGGTCCGCTACCAGTACCATCAATGATCACGATGTTCCAATAATTTACGGATGGTCTTATGCAACAAGAGACGGAAATACGTTCCTACCTAAATATTGGTTGTAAACCTACTAACGTGTTGCGTCACGGTCTCATTATGATAGGGCACTGGTCCATTTTCATCGTAGGGTTGGGCGACTCCTGACACGGGTCTTCCATGAGCGATGGATTGGACAGGATGGGCCAATACCTTCGCCTGCCTGTTCGCCTGACCTTAAACCTTTAGGTTTTTTACTTTGGGGACCTGTAAAGACCATGGTGTATGCGGTCCCCATAAATGATGTGGATACGCTACGAGAACGCGTGTTCAGTGTCTAATGCAATGCGGCAACAGCCAGGTGTGTTCCAACGAATGCGTGATTTCATGCAACGTAGGGTGAAAGGCTGCACTGCAATGGTCGGTGGTCTCATCGACCACATGTAGTGAAGAGATAAAAGACAGGGTGTTCATTGATGGTAGTGGTAGAGGACCATAACTCCGAAGATACTGGGTTTGCGACCAATCTATATAGGAATTTTCTTTCTTGGTTTGTTGCGTGCTGCCTCCTCTGTATATAGTGGAACATTTTACAAGGACACACTCTATATTTGGTAAGGGGGGAGTATCATGAGAAACTATTACTGACCCGGAAATGTACTTTTCTCGCGATTCAGGACTAGTTGCCCAAAACGTATTTTCAATCTTTGACATTTTAGAAGAACATGAAAGGTTATTTATGAAAGAAAATATTTCAACTATCCACGTGTGGCTAGCCAACGTCCCGCAGGTTATGGTAATGAAACTGATCAAGGAATGAAGACAGCAGGCATCCAGATCATCTCAGCCATCGCCAACTTGAGTTACCAGATGAATATTTTATCAATAAGGAATGTGTAGATTTCGGGGAAAACATTTCAATGCATGCGAAAATGAAAACGAGGAAGAAATACACTGACTTAGCAAATGTCTTGGGATAGTCACCTAATAGTGTGTGGGGCATCATCTGACCCTGCGAAGTGCAGTGAGACTCCGTGGAAGTGAGTCGACAAGTCCCTGGTAGTCCGCTGGACGCAGCTGACACCAAATCGTTTGCAGAGCGACCGCCAATGCTGGTCTGTTCGTGGGTGCAGAATCCATGGCACGGAGCCTGCGTTCCAGGACATCCCAGATATGCTCGATAGGGTTACTATCGGGGCTCCTGGGTGGCCATGGCAGTCGTTGAACTTCCGCTGCATGTTCCTGGAACCATTCCCGGGCGACGTGGGAGCGATGTGGCGGCGCGTTATCATCTTGAAACACCGCAGAACCGTCTGGGCACTGGAAGGCCAAAAATTAGTGGAGATGGTCTTCGAGCAGCTCAACATACCGCGTACCATTCAAAGTCTCTTCCAGAACAACTAGGGGGCCCATTTCATACCAGAAAATGCACCCCAGACCATAACATAGACACCAACGCCCTGGACCACACCTTCGAGGCAGGCGGGATCCATCGCTTCATGTGGTCTGCGCCATACACGGTGCCTCCCATCGGCATAGTGCAGTTGAAATCGTGATTCGTCCGACCATATCACGTTACGCCATTGTTCCAGTGTCCATCCCTGGTGACTGGCGACAAATTCGCGTCGTTGTGCCCGATGACGTTGGGTTAACAGTGGCACCCGTGTGCGGCGCCGGCTCCCATACCCATAGAACCCATGTTCGTACGGATTGTCCACTGGGAGACGTGTCTAGCACGGCCTGTGTTGAATTGAGCCGTGATTTGTTGCACGGTTGCCCGTGTGTAACTATTGACAATCCGTCTCAGATGTCGCCGGTCACGGTCATCGAGGGTGGCTGGACGGCCGGTCGTTCGTCTGTTGTGGACGGTGACACCCGCATTCAACCATTCACGATACACCCTGGACACGGTTGATCGTGTGAAGGCGAATTCCCGCACCACTTCCGAAATCGCACTTCCCATCCGTCGGGCACCGACCACCATACCCCGTACGAATAGTGTCAGCTCACGACGACGTTGTATGTTACACCTGTCACATGCACAGCCACGGCTCACAAGGTCTCCTATACAACTGCCGCTGGCACAGGGGGCGTGTGGTGCGCAGACAACACACCTGACCTAACTGACCTAATTTGAACAACTCAGTAATTAGCTGGTTCTATTTCAATAGAAATAGGTAAGCTAGTTGGTAGAAATACAAGCAAAAGTAAGTCAAGGAACCCAGAACATTTCGAAAGGAAACCCTAGGAGCTTAGAAGCCCCTCAGATAGCATAGTGTGGACCGCATTCTCGAACTGTTCTCTCTCTTGAGAAGTGTAGTTCGCCGCCTGAATTCTTTCAGCTATCTTTCAACCAAGAAATGATGGAAGGAATAGTTATGCGTACTCTACGACAGGGCATCTCAAACGTACAAAATCTCACGTGTGCAAACCGAGGCGCAGAGGTTCCGCGCACAGTGCATCCGTCCGAATCGGCTCGGTTCGGTTAGGACCAGCGTTTTCTCTCGGGGCGACTCGGCTAAGTTCGGCTAAGCTCGGTTCAAGTATGCTTAGGCGGTGGAGCGCTGCAGAGCAATTGGAGAAGGGGGAGACAGACGGAGCGAGTGAGACAGTCATAGGGAAAGAGAGAGACAGCGCTATTGCTCAAAATCGAGGAGTAGTGGTCTGTACTCTGGTGAACCTAGCCAAGTCGCGCAATGTAGCGGTGCATGCACCCAGCTGTAAGATACGCCTGCTTCGCAGAATAATTATAGCCCAACCCTCTCCTCTAAGGATATGCATTGTTTTGTCGGAATGCTTATTTTGAGCGGATTCGTACCCCTTCCACAAAGATGCATTCTTTGAGAACTAATGATTGTCATAACGTTATTATTGCGAATGCGACACGGCGCAGTAAGTTTGAGCAGATAATGCGTTGTTGATAACGATAATTTGGTCTCCAATACAAGCAAAAGTAAGTCAAGGAACCCAGAACATTTCGAATGGAAACCCAGGAGCTTAAAAGCCCCTCAGATAGCATAGTGTGAACCGCATTCTCGAACTGTTCTCTCTTGACACGTGTAGTTCGCCGCCTGAATTCTTTCAGCTCTCTTTCAACCAAGAAATGATGGAAGGATCACCTGAATGACGATAAAGAAATGGTTCCATACTTCAGGAGACATGGACTGAAGCAACTTGTCTACCGAGCGAATTGTCCGTGTGCTTGGGGTAGCACAGCTGTGAACTTGCATTCCGGAGATAGTGTGTCCGAACCTCACTCCCGGCGGCCCTGAATATTGCTTCCCGTTGTTTCTTCTTTTTACACTAGAAAAATGCTGGGGCTGTACCTCAATTTAGGCTACGCCTGCTTCCTTCCCACTCCTAGCCCTTTCCTATCACATCGTGACCGTAAGACCTATCTGTGCCCATGCGACGTAGAGCATATCGAAAGGATTATTGTCACATAACAATGTTTATGTTTACAAACCGAACTAGGTGAAGGTGAAAGACACTCGAATTGAAATAAGTAAGATACTCCTTGGTGAATCATTGTTATGGATCTGGTCTCAAAGGTACAAATTTGGCACTTCAGCTTTGCGTCGAAAAAACTTTCTGCTTCGGTGAAGCACTTTGACGAAAAAATGTTGTCCACAGAAATATCTCTAGGAAGAGATTCCACGTGCTTTTCTTTCAAACGACCACTGAGATGACATGAGAGTCTTCTTTCATATCCTAAAAGGTCAAGTTCACCAACGACAGTTGTGGCAGAAAATGCTCATGGATAGCTCGAGTATAGGCATTATGTGGGTCAACGTATTCCTTGCGTACATAGTCTCCAAAAATTCTTCCAAACAGCTCCCAACCATCATGGTTCCCACTGCACCCGTGATTTAAATAAGCAAATGAAAATCATCGAGACATAAAACAACACATAATAACGGGCCTTCTTGTCCAGCCGATTTCAAAGTACTTGAAAATTCCTCCATAAATTATCCCATATAATGCTATTGACTTTACGTCCCACTATCTACTTTGACGGTTTTTGGAGACGCCTAGAGCCGGGGTGAGTGGTTCAGACGGTTGAGGCGCTGACCTTCTGACCCCAACTTGGCAGGTTCGAACCTGGCTCAGTCCGGTGGTATTTGAAGGTGATTAAATACGACAGCCTCGTGTCGGTAGATTTACTGGCACGTAAACGAACTCCTGCGGGACTAAATTTCGACACCACGGCGTCTCCAAAAAAACGGTCAAAGTAGTGAGTGGAACGTAAAAACAAATAACATTATTGAGACGCCTAGATGCCGGGATTTTGTCCCGCAACAGTTCGTTTACGTGCCAGTAAATCTGTCCATATGATGCTGACGTACGTATGTAAGTGTATTTAATGTATGTGTGTAATGAGTAGTGGAAATTAGATCAGATGGACATTTTAATATAACATACCACATTTTCAATCTATTGCAATAATATACTTTCTTCTGCTCATTTGCTATCATTGTTTCGGGCAAAAAGCGTAACTGCAACAGCGACGGTTAGAAAGGATCGTAAAGGTCACTGTCCACTAAACGGGACTGACGTTATAGATAAGGAGCCCAGAGGAGCATTTGGCTGCATGATAAACAAGAAACGTGGTGTCAATGCTATTAGGTGGCATGAAACAATGCTACTACACTCGTGTCAAGTGAGTACAGAGTTCAGCCTATTGGACCCACGTAAAAGTACTTTTCAGCACAAAATAAAGGAAATGGCATTCCCAGTCGTTCTCTTTCCACCAATACACTGGTTGTATGGGTGTTTGGATCAAATGGACAGTAATGGGGACGTGCACAGGCTTGAAATTAGGGGGAAAAAATTATACACACCGAATGGGTTGGCTTGAAGATGTTTCTGTCAAGAATGCCTACCTTCTAACTCAAGATCCTCACTCCGGATATTTCGTAAGTGTGCGGGCAGGCAGGCGATGTGCGCATGCTCTTCCACCACAGTGACGTTTTGGTAACCAGTCACTGCGGCGATACCCGAGTTTCAAATGGAGGCAGAATATAATGAACGAGAGAAAGGGCAGGTATCCACGCCATTTTCATTTTATGTAGTATTACCTGTTACGCACGGCTTTGCTCGCAAAGATTTCGTATCTTGATAAAAATTAATATTGTTCCTCGGTACTGCACTAAGATATTATCTGAAAATCCCTAAAGTAGGTATAAAAACTCGCCGAAAAATTGCATTTCATTTACCCCAGAACCTCTTTGTAAGCCACGTTTGCGGCATTGTCTTTTGGGGCTAAGATAACCCAGCTACTGGCAGAATTAAATCTGGAACATGAGACATGGAACTGTACATGTGAGAAACAGTCCTCTTTTAAGTCGGAAAAAAAAAAGAGTTTCTTTATTTCTAAAGGAGATTCCAAAAATACCAATTTTCACGTTTGTAAAATGTTAAGTTTATGAGATATACTGTAGATATATTCATTTTAAAAAACGCCTCACTCCTTGACCTAGTGATCAGCGTTGAGGCCTTAGGTTTGCAGGGTTCCGGGTTCGATTGCGGGCTGGGTAAGGGATTTTAATCGCGTTTGATTCATTCATCTGGCTCGGGGAGAGGTTATTTGTGTTTGTCCCAACACTCTCCTCTTCATATTCACTCAACACACCACATTACCAACCACAACAGGAACACGCAATAGTAATTACATCCCTACACAGGGGTTGGCGCCAAGAAGGGCATCCAGTAGTAAATGAGGGTCAAATCCACATGCACGACATAGTTCGTACCTGCGACCCCACAGGTGTGAGACAAGCGGTAGAAGAAGAAGATACTCATTTTAAAAATTCAACCGCTTGTTTTATTACTGCAACCCCTTAAGTGAATTTTCCAAAAACCGAGTGTTCATTTATTTTTAAAGGAGATTCCAAGTACCTGTTTTAACGTCTGTAACATCTTAAGTTTCTGAGATATATGTATCCTCATATAAAGAATTCAACTCCTTCCTCATTTCTTTACACCGCACGCCCCCCCCCCCACCCCGCCCACTCCCCAACACGGTCCCCCTTAAGTGGATTTTCTGAAAACAAATATTTGTGTTTTTATTTTTAAAGGAGATTACAAATACCAATTTTCATGTCTGTAACATGTTAGCTTGTTCTGATATATTGTAGACTAGCTGTAGTACCCGGCGTTGCCCGGATAGTTTCTGAATATTTACCTTTAAGATTTGCATTATCAGTTAGTTATGTGTGATGTGAATTTTTATAGAATTCCTTTTTGATTTGCAGATTGATATGTTACGATATATTATGTAGTTTTAAAATTATTTAGATGTGTTTGATTTCAAGTTTTAGATTATTTAGTTTTCGAGTAAAACTTCGTCCTTATGGAAGCTCGAATCGACTGGGAAGTATTTGATCCTGTCTAAAATTAATAAATGATAACTATATGTATTTAACTGTCGCACTATAGATACGATGTACAGGATTTCAACCACTAAGAGATATAAAATATGGCTTGTCACCATTCATCTCAGTGACCCAGAAAACTGTAGATTCGACACTGTTTTCGATTAATTTTATATCTCACTCCCCCTCACCCACACCCCAAAGGGGCTGAACATGAATTTTAAAAAAATCGGAGTGTCACTATTTTTTTCAGCTACCATGAAAACTACGGATTCGATAATATTCTAGATTATTTTTATACCACCCCCCTCGCCCCCTGCCCATAAGGGTGCTAGGGGTGTCTTACCCTCACGCGGTTTGTCTCCTGATACTAATTGATAAGTGTACCAAGTTTGGTGAAATAGATCCAGTGGTATAGGAGGAGATGTGTCATTTACACACCCACACCCACACACCCACGCACACGCATACATCAATTTTATATATAGTAAGAAGAAGAAGATAATATTTTATATGTAGTTTTTCGATTAATTTTGTATCTCATCCCCTTCGCTCCCCACTTGGACTTGCAAAAAATTCGGAGTAATACTATTCATCTCAGAGACCCTGAAATTTATGGATTCGAAACTGTTTTTAATTATTTCTATATCTCACCCGCCCCCCCCTTTTGCTCCCCACCTAAGAGGGGGCTGGACTTTAAAAAAATCTAGAGTATTACTTTTCAACTCAGCGACCCCGAAAACTATGAATTCGACACTATTCTCTATTATTATTGTAACTAACCCCCCCCCCTTGACCCACTCCCTTAAGGGCGCTAAGGATGGCTTAGCCCCCACAGTGATCGTCTCCCGATAGTAAGTAATACGTGTACCAAGTTTGGTTGAAATTGCTCCAGTGGTTTAAGAGGAGATGTGTCATTTACACACACTCTTCAATTTCTATATATAGTAAGATTTTTATACTCGTACTTCACCCCCTTTCCATCCCCGCCCAAAGGAGTCCTATGAGTGCCTTACACAACAGTATATTTTTTCCAGATATTAAGTCTTATTTGTACCAATTTTGGTTGGCAGCTATGCCCAAACGTACATACCTACATAATCTCACTGCTCTAGAATCTTGGAGCTGACGTTGCCATGGTTACGGCAGTTCATTTCTTTATCCGATTCCTAGAGCAGGGGTAGTGTGGTGCCAATATCTCCGTAACGGTTGGTTGTAGGGCCTTAAAACATGGTTTTCGGGCCCGTAGGGCTTACCGAGTGTTGTTCTTTGCGTCAAGAGTATTAAATTGAGCTTTGTCTCGTCCTTATACGAAAAATTCCATATTTTGCCTATAATATTATAAAACCGTTGTGGTTTTCCTATAAAACCCCCGTCTTTTCAAAGATTTTAAAATGAAATGCATATCGAAACCTTCCCCGGGGTGAGTATACTCTAAATATGAAGTTCGGTTGAGATCTATCCAGCCGTTTCGACGTGATGGTGGAACAAACAAACAAACAAACAGACAGACAAACAGACACGAACAACTTTATTTATAAGAAGATAATCTCGTTGCTGTAAGAATCCTAGAGCTGACGTTGCTGTGGTTACGGCAGTTAATTTCTTTATCCGCTTCCTAGAGCAGAGGTAGTGTTGTGCCAATATCTCCATAACGGTTGGTTTTGGGGCCCGTAGGGCTTAACGAGTTTTGATCTTTGCGTAAAGGGGCTTAAAATGAGCTCTGTCTCGTCCTTGTACGACAAATTCGATTTCGTCTATATTAGCCTATTATTTTTATATTTTTATGTCTCCCCCTCGTAATGTTTTGAAAAAAAATAATACAGTCCATGTTACTCAATCCCAATGTAGCTTTCTATAGGTGAAGTAATTTTTACAATCGATTCTGTAGTTTTTGAGTCTATCCGTTACAAACAAATATACACAATTTCCCTCTTTATAATATTAGTATAGAAGAAGTAAATTATTTATGTTTATTGTAGTTTATGTATTTTGTCCGGATACTGTAAACAGTTAGGCCTACAAATTCAAATATTTTTTACTGTACCTAATGAATTACAATTTTCATTATTATATTTTGACAGGTCCGCATCTGTGGTGTAGTGATTAGCTGCCACCCCCCGAAGGCCCTTGTTCGATTCCCGGCTCTGCCAAGAGATTTGAAAAGTGGTACGAGGGCTGAAACGGGGTCCACTCAGCCTCGGGAGGTCAACTGAGTACAGGGGAGTTCGATTCCAACCTCAGCCATCCTTGAAGTGATTTTCCGTCGTTTCCCATTTCACTTCCAGGCAAATGCCGGGATGATACTTAATTTAAGACCACGGCCGCTTCCTTCCCTCTTCCTTGCCTGTTCCTTCAAAACATGTGACGTGGGGCCTTGTCGTATCTCTAAAGAAGGTAATGAGTGAGTGGGGATGTAGCCAAGGTGCATAAGCATGAGGGTTTCCGTGAAGGAACAGTATTTCCTTTTAACTATGATACGGCTGTTTTGGAAAATTCTTGTTTCAAAAAATACCCAAAATAACAGAATTTTTACCTTAGGTTTTATTCATTTGCATCATACATAGTTAAGAAGAAAAGGGTAAAGTCAGTAGACCTTGCAAGACTGTTGTAGAGAGCGTTAGTCACTGTGCTCTACTCGAATTGATTATATCCCGGCCAACAGAATTGAAGCCGCAAGACAACTTCAGCTAATATAGCATCGGGCGTGAAATCTGAAGGCTATGACTTAAGTCCCACTAGTATCCATTTGGCCATTTTTCTGAGTACTTAACATCTCCTTGACATGTGTACTAGACAAGATCTCATTAGTCTTGGTTTTTGGATTTTTGTTGGTTTGTTTTACAATTTGCTTTACGTCGCACCGATACAGATATGTATGGCTTTGGAAAGGATTAGGAGTGGGAAATAATCTGCCGAGGCCTTAATTTAGGTACAATCCCTGAATTTGCCTGGCTTGAAAATGGGAAACCACGGAAGACCATCAGGGAAGTCGTATATCATTATTCAATTATTTATTAGTGAACTTCAGGCTCTGAATGAATAATCGTTAAATTCCGAAATATAACTAATAGTTTGCACAAAAATTCATTTGGGGCTGATTGGAGTCTTTCCATTAACAATACAACATTATCTACATCTTAGAAGGGACTACTCACTACATTCACTCATTGTGAACAGGTTATTCACGAATTCTGCGTTCTGATGGTACAGCATAATGGAGTGTTATGAATTGGAACTGAGGTGCTGTTTCTCTTGCAATTAGATTTACTTGAATTTACTGTATTATCAGTTATATGTATTAATTCTTTGGGGAAACAGCACCTGTCAGTTAAATAGAAAATAAAGCACAACAATTCGCTAAAGGTCAATAGTAAAGTCGTAATGCAAATGAATCACAGAATCGTGCTTCACAGTATAGGGCCTCTTCACATACAACAACTAATTACAAAATATGAGGGGAATTGGAGCTGTATTGAATTCAATTAGGTACTCAATTGCACAGGCCGAACTTAATAGCGTTCGCGAGAGTATGAACCCAAAATAATTACCATATGTATTTACATTTAAACATACCTACTACATCGTATTAAAATACTCCAAATGAAAGCAAAATATAAATTACTAATTTCCAATCAATGTTAACACTTCGCATACCATTCGAAATTCCAATTTGTTTTAATTACAATCCTCTTCATAGAATCCATACTGATTGGGGAGGATATCCATTACATCAAAAATGACAATGTTAGAATGGCAGGGTAAGTTCATATGGGGAGTAAATATGTTATTTTACCGAATTCATAGGGTATCTAGTATCGAACGGCCGTCATAAATGGGGAACCTATGCAGACGCCATCATTGTGATGAACCTAGATATGGAAGAGCTGTCAGAGGTGATGGTAACAGATAGGTCTTATGGTGACGATGGGATAGGAAAGGGCTATGAGTGTGAAGGAAGCGGCCGTGGTCTTAATTAAGATACAGCTCTAGCATTTGCCTGGTGTGAAAATGGGAAACCACTGAAAACCATCTTCAGTGGGGATCGAACCCACTATCTACCGGATGCAAGCTCACAGCTACGCGCCCCTAACCACACGGCTAACTCGCCCGGTGTAACTAAGATGCAACAGGCTGCAAACGTAAGTCGTCAGCTCAATGAAAATAAGACTAAGTACATGTTGATGTTATGACCCGTGTAAAGGTAGGCTAGGCTTCCAAACAGTGAATAAATCCAATAAATAAATAAATCAATCAATCAATCAATCAATCAATCAATCAATCAATCAACAATGTCCTGCATTTACAACTGTCGCACACGTGGCAAATTCCCTATCAAATTTACCTAGTCTTTCCTTAAAATGTTTCAAAGACCTTTGAAATTTCTCAAATATTTCCCTTCAAATATTGTTCCATTCCCGAATTCCTGTTGCTATAAATAACATCAGAAAAATGTTGGGACTGTACCTTAATTAAGGCCATGGCCAATACATTCCCATTCTAGCCCTTTTCCATCCTTATCGTTGGATATTTTTCTGTTCTCGTAACATGTATCCAAAAGAGAACAGCACGATTTATTTACACCGCTCGAGTGCTATGTACAGCGAGTGTTTTCATCGATCAAGTTACTCAAATTAGTGAGAATAAAACAAGAAACGGACTATCTACAAAAATATTACGTGGAGATATACGCTAAGAGACTTGCGGTGAAATTTTATTGCTAACAATTTAAGGTGACGAATTCGATTCTGAAGAAGGTTATCGATGATGAATCCGCAGTCTTGATCTAACAAGTGTTCTAGTTTTTATGGTATTCCTTTCATCACAAATCAATTATTGCCTTTTCCTCCAGCCCACTTGGTTTTCCGCTTCAGAATCGACACCCGCCAATCACACTATATCATTTCCTATAGGCCTACCCTACACCAGGGGTGGCGAACCTATGCCACGCGTGTCGGTAGGTGACACGGGAACACGATTTCGGTGGCACACGACTTGCACATATTAACGTTTTTATATACGTCTTTATGTACATATCTCGTGCATCGCAATCATAGTGTTTCAGGTTTCGAAAATTACCGAAAATCTAAATTCTAGTTCCATTCGGAATTACATTTTGTCATCAATGCAACACTGATGGGTCCGGAAGCCAAGTGAAATAAATGTCAGATGCAGCCTGCGAGCCATTCGCTCACCCACATCAGTGAATTAGTGAAGTTTGGCGTGTGTGTGTGTGTGTGTGGTTGCCAGCAGCGGATAATTATTCTTAGTGTGTAACTGTTTATTGAATTTTGTAAGACAAATAGTTGCCAAGAGATAATCCCAATTTCCACATTTGGAAAAAATATCACACTTTATTTTAAAAACTCATATTGCTCAAATGAGCGATATTAAGGTCAATTTTTTGAGTGGTTAGAAATTGACAGTTTACAAATGGAGTTGACTGAATTTCAAGAAAGCTGTATAAGGGTGAACAAATTCGTGCATTCGTGAAAATCGAGTGTGCTGTTGATGGTGAATACCCTCTTCAGAGAACTTAATACTTGAACATGCAACAGCCTCCCACAAATGTTTTCTGCCATGAAGAAACTTGCTACAGAGCTACTTACTTTGTTTGGGTCATAGTACGCCTGCGATCAGCTATTTTCTACAAATAACAGTTAAAAGCCGTCTTGTTTCGGACCTGAGTGCTTCTTGTGTGTTATTGAAGACAACGAGTTATGAACCTAAGATAAATGACATAGCTACTATGATTCAGCAACAAGTTTCACACTAAAGATAATAACGATATTTCAATTAAAGTTCTTTGGCAATATTTTATGTTACAATGAGCGCTTATTATATTTATTTACAAATGATGTTAGGTATTCTTAAAACATACATACTTAAGAATGTATTTTTGTGGTATTGGCAAAATACGAACACAGAACATGCAATCAAATGTATTATTTTACAATATACATGTAATAACGTGTTTTTACAACTGGCTTTACTTCGCACTGACACATTTAGGTCTCATGGTGACGATTGGATAGGAAAGGCCGTAGCCTTAATTATAGTACAGTCCCAGCATTCAAATAACGTATTATGAAACATAATTTGGAATTAGGGATAGAAGTCGGGTGTGGGTGGGTTGTGGCCATTCCACAGAAAATAACTAGTGGTACAGTTGATAGTTGAGAATAATAAACCAGACTTAAAATGACTCACTAGTTGGAAAAGTTTCGCCATCCCTGCCCTACACTATATCCCTCAACTCTCCTCAACTTTTGATAGACCCGACGATTCGTCGTATTACTTTCATCTGAATGATATCCAGTTTGTGTCGGGCAATCTATGTTTCGGATCCTATAATACCGTCGGCTGGCTGATAATACCATAAAAAAAGCTTGGTAGACCAAGGCTGCGATGTCGAAATAAGCTGAAAAAGACCTAAATCAGTTGGGCACGGCGGAAGGTTGGAACAGAGAAACGCTATATCGCCAGAGATCGTCGGGTTGTTGAGGGAAAGCTTGGCATTCATGGACGATGATCAACATCTAGGGGCATTGCAGCTAAGCTTCCTCGCTGGTGGACTATATTACTGTGACCTGAAGGGAGGATTAAAGCGTGAGATACGTATCATTGTGAGATTTAGAGCCATGTTCCGCTCCCGGAGTGGAAATCTTGTTTCTTAAAATTTTCAACTTAGTGACGGAGAATCAAACCCTCGAACTTCCGGGTGAACAGAGCACGCCCTTACCGCTTCGAGTAGGTAGATCCTCAACTAAAGTGTATTGTACATACCAGGTTTTACCAGTAAAGGCATATTCTTAGATGTAAAGGAATAGAAATGGATGAGAGTGAACCTGATTTTTTCACTAATGGTTTGACTTTTCAAATATAATCCCTGTTTAGAGAGACGTACGACGTAGAACGCAGTTCCTACAAGTAAAGGATTGGGAAGTACATGAAGATCCTTCAAGTTTTAGAACTGGAAATGCATGTTATCAATTAAAACTCTGCTAAAGAGGAAGATTAAGATCCGATTATTTTGTATTTGGTGCAATTTAAATACGTTTCCTTGTTTTCGTGGGAAAGCTCGTATTTATTCATTTCATTATTTATGAAGTGAAAGGTCTATTGTGACAAATAACGTATTCATATTCACTAAAATTATTGCAGAATGGTAAATCAAAACGTTTTCTTAGTAACTTCTAAACAATATTTTTCTTTTGCTTCACATCTCCAAGATTTTATGCAATATGTTGGTATTTCTTCGGGAATATATACATGCATATTTCCAAAGTTTATAGGTCACAGATATCTCAGCCCTAACTTATAATACAACTTACTTCGAAAAATGGTGTATAAATATCCACTCTGTAATCAATGAAAACCTACAACCTGTTTTCCAGTCTTTGGCAGGGTCAGGGACGTAATGAATGAATCATATATATAGGTTATTAGTACAATGGGGTCGCCACTCCCAAAGTGATTTATTACTGACTGATAGATGCTATGAAAAGATAATGGCGAGTGTTTATGGAATGAAAGATGACAGGGAAAACCAGAGTACCCGGAGAAAAACCTGCTCCGCCTCCGCTCTGTCCAGCACGAATCTCACATGGAGTAACCGGTATTTGAACCACGGTATCCGTCCGACTCGTTGGCCGAATGGTCAGCGTACTGGCCTTCGGTTCAGAGGGTCGCGGGTTCGATTCCCGGCCGGGTCGAGGATTTTAACCTTCATTGGTTAATTCCAGTGGCCCGGGGGCTGGGTGTTTGTGCTGTCCCCAACATCCCTGCAACTCACACACCACACACAACACTATCCTCCACCACAATTACACGCAGTTACCTACACATGGCAGATGCCGCCCACCCTCATCGGAGGGTCTGCCTTACAAGGGCTGCACTCGGCTAGAAATAGCCACACGAAATTAATTACGGTAAACCACGGTATCCAGCGGTGAGAGGCCGACGCACTGCCGTATGAGCCAGGGAGACTCCAATCTGTAATATTATACCTTAAAGATGAGCAAATAAAATTGTATAGGAGCAACGAACCATGACTACTGGTTCGGAGAATGTGTTAACCTTTTATTTATGCGGTAGCTTTAGACAAGACATGCAGCCAACTATTGTTCTGATAACGTCGCTTGACAAGGAAGAGATTCATCCTTGCCCATGTTTGATACGCGGGCTACCGGTAGCCCTGACAAGGTTAAATCCATTGAAAACGATGATCACCAGACATTACTCATTCTAATGAAGCCATTATGTGCATTAAGTTGTGCTCACCCTGTTTATCCATGATTGATGTTTACAACTTCCACGTAATTTAACCCCACCAAGGCTTAAGTTACATAAGATCCTCATGCGATAGCCCGATGAAATACAACGGCATCAATTCTGTTTGAAAGGAAATTTCTAAAGAAGTTACCTTAGTTACTAAAGATAACAACCAGTATAATTTTGTTTTCAAGATCAGCAGTGGAATGTATGGGTAATCTGGTTACCGAGAGGTCTGCCTTACACAGTGTATTCAGTCGATCCGCAGCAAAGCAGTCGGCAATTTTTACCATGAAAGATGTCCGCCTCCGTAGCGTAACGGTTAGTGTTATTAGCTGCCGTCCTCGGGGTCCCGGGTTCGATTCCCGGTACTGTCAGAAATTTAAGACTGGCAGGAGGGCTGGTATGTGGTTGAAATGGTACATGCAGCTCACCTCCAATGGGGGTGTGCCTGAAAAGAGCTGCGCCACCTCGGGATGAGGACACGAGTTTACTTTACTTTATCATGAAAGATAAATAAAAATCGTATGGCCTCAGCTAAAGTGTGCAGACATTTTAATTTGAAGCCATCTGGTTGTCTGCTTATCAATTACGGTTTACTCTAGGCCTACTAGATGGCAAAGTAAATCGAATCTCTCTCGGGCGTCGATGCCTGAGTTTTAATTGATTTTATCGTGTAAACACCAAGTGTGTCACCAGAGGCCTTTAACACGCCAACATCGTACGACATGGAGTGTCGAACTGACTTCCTTTCCGCTCTTAAATCACCGATTACCTCTGACGGGTTTGAGCCCGCTATCTTAGAATACGGAGGCTGACCCTCTTGCACTGATCCACAGAGGCGTTGCTTTGTTACATTCAAAGAGTAAAATTAATGTTGACACTCTGAATTCTCTGAAAAATTACATTATTATTATTATTATTATTATTATTATTATTATTATTATTATTATTATTATTATTATTATTATTATTATTATTCCTCGTGAGTAGGATTTTCGTGCAATCTAATGAGTAGGGAGAGGGAATGTAGCAAAAATAAAGGACGTCTGCAAGAAATGTTATGCTCCACAGGGTGGTATA
This sequence comes from Anabrus simplex, assembly GCF_040414725.1. Taxonomy (NCBI): domain Eukaryota; kingdom Metazoa; phylum Arthropoda; class Insecta; order Orthoptera; family Tettigoniidae; genus Anabrus; species Anabrus simplex. Next base: position 1,606,386,193 of record NC_090265.1, on the reverse strand, counting down.
AAAAGATTATGGGGAACTGCTGCAATGTTTTCGTGGGAAAGCTAGTATCAATTCATTTCATTATTTATGAAGTGAACAGTCCATTATGACAAATAAAGTGTTCACATTCACTAAAAATATTGCAGAATGGTAAATCAAAATGTCTTCTTAGCAACTTCTAGACAATATTTTTCTTTTGCACACAACTCCAAATCCAGTGAAAGATATTTGGTATGAAAATCAACACCTCAAAGACAAAATGCATCGTCATATTGCAGATAAACATTATTTGTGTTTGGAGATAAATTATGCCTCCGGCCCTATGGTGTAGGGGTAGCGTGCCTGCCTCTTACCCGGAAACCCCGGGTTCGATTCCCGGCCAGTTCTGGGATTTTTACCTGGATCTGAGGGCTGGTTCGAGGTCCACTCAGCTTACGTAATTAGAATTGAGGAGCGGCCCCGGGTAGAAAGCCAAGAATAACAGCCGAGAGGATTCTTCGTGCTGACCACACGACACCTCGTAATCTGCAGGCCTTCGGCTGAGCAGCGGTTGCTTGGTAAGCCAAGGCCCTTCAGGACTGTAGTGCCATTGGGTTAGTGTTAGTTAGATAAATGATGCCACTGCAGAACAGATTAAGATTTTCATAGGCTCACATACTTGCATCCGGGAGATAGTAGGTTCGAATCCCACTATCGGCAGCCCTGAAGATGGTTTTCCGTGGTTTCCCATTTTCACACCAGCCAAATGCTGGGGCTGTACCTTAATTAAGGCCACGGCCGCTTCCTTCCAACTCCTAGGCCTTTCCTATCCCATCGTCGCCATAAGACCTATCTGTGTCGGTGCGACGTAAAGCCCGTAGCAAAAAGAGGCTTACATACACCAGGAAATGACTGAGGACGGAAGATGTAGGGCCTACAATCAACCACACAAAAATTGGCCGTCGCAGAAAATGACTGTTTCCTCTTGTTTGAAACAGAATGCACCTATTGTGCAGGTGGTGCGATTTCAAATGTTATCTCTTCGTCCACCGGCCACTATTTGCGGATATCCTCGCGTTTCAAGTAGTAGTAGTAGTAGTAGTAGTAGTAGTTGTAGTACTAGTACCAGGTGCTTGCATAATTCTTTTCCGGTTTCACTAAGAGATGGCGCCAGCAAACAGTACGCAGCGTATGAATTTGACACATTCGTCAGTTTGTTCGTCTGACATTAACCGACCAACACACACAAGTTGAGCCTGCCAAACACTAACGTCTGTGTTGTATCGTTCAATGAACATGTCGACGTTTGTGTCTGAAGAAGAACATTGCTATTCTTATTCAATGAAAACAAAAACAAAAAAGGCTGTGGAAAGTCATCGTTTGTTGGCAGAAACATATGGTGAACACACGCCATCGATTAGAACATGGGAGACATGGTTTCGACAAGTTAAACGTGGTGATTTCAACGTGAAGGACCGTGCGGGCTCTGGAAGACCACAAAAGTGCGAAGACGAGCAATGACCTCTTGAACCTGGCAAAACCGTTAATCCACAACGCTAACGCCAAAAAATGGTTAATTTAAATCACGCAGTGTTCGAAAGACGACCAGAATGGGCCAGAATACATGGCAAAGTGATTTTGTTACACGACAATTCGCCGTATCACACAGCCAAACCAGTGAAAGACACCTCGAAATCGCTTGGATGGTACATTCTTCCGCACCCACAGTACTGCCCCGATCTGGCGCCATCTGACTATCAGCTCTTCCCATCAATGGGGCACGCCCTCGCAGAGCAGCACTTAAGCAGTTTCGAGGAACTTGGAAATTGATCCACAAATGGTTTGCCGCAAAAGAAAAGCAGTTTTTCTGGCATAGTATTCATACCTTACTTGAAAGATGGGCGAAGTGTGTACAAGCTGATGGCCAATATTTTGAGTAAAAAATGAATTTCCCTTGAAAATTGAGTAGTAGTAGTAGTAGTAGTAGTAGGAGGAGGAGGAGGAGGCGGAGGCGGAGGCGGAGGCTGGTATATCTGAACAGATCCAGATGAATTGATAACAGAGAGGCACACTGTCAGATTCAAAATAATGTAGACGAGTTTAAACCGCTAATATTGAACGAGTGGACTCATCTATAAAATACACCAAAATGTATCTCCTTTCATTCTATGCTTACAAGCAGTACAGAATACTTTGCTTCAGGTACTTTGACGGGATCAGAAAGGAACGTTTCTTTAGACCTCCTACGGACGATCCGCAACTTTAGAAACAGGTAACCAAGTTTAAATAGAACTTAATCAGAATTATTTTAATATACTTTCACTTTCATGGTTGGTATTAATTCAGTGAAGGGATTTATTTACTGAAGAAACGCTTTCCCAGTGCCAGAAACTCGAATGGAGTTATACTACGCGTTGTTACAAGAGCTCCAAATAGTATTTTCATGAAGAACAATTAACGAACATGTAAATCCATGGGCTGATTTTGTAACAAAGTTGATTTGATCGAGAAAAGAAAATGCGCGCTGTTCACAAGGGAACTGTCCATACTGTCATATCGAAATCGACATTGAAATTTCACAGAGACCATGAGGAGACCCATACAATAGCGATGTACAAAAATTTACCTGCCATTTCGAACTGGAAGTTTTCGAAATCTTGATACAAAACCCGTGTGACAACGCAGCTTACTGGACAACCCTTGCTTCTTGCTGGCTGACGCGGCGCACAGCGGAGTCGAGTTGCTGTTGTGCTAGAGAGAGAGAAAGAACGAACTGGCACACTGACATGCACCAAGGTCACTTCATTGTAACAGAACGAATGTGAAACATAAATGAGGTGCGTTAATCGCACGACAGAAACACAAATATTTTTGGCACCATGCACAACGAATATGCACTTTGAGGCCACATTGTTCTTCACAGTTTTCTTCACTTGTTTGAAGGCAATATTTCGCAAGCACTTCGAACTCGGGAGGTCTCCCCGTTATATAATTGGTTACGAACCACGAATATTAATCATGTCCTTGAATCGTGGGGAAGAAAATTGAAAATGAATGAAGGACTGCATTTTCAGTACGCTGTTTCTCTAATAAACATTAAAATGAAAGTCTTCACAAGTCGGCACAATGTCTGTTAAGCGACGATACAAAGCCTTCCACTGCCGGAAGAAAAACTTGTCAAAGGGCTGTATTTTCCCTGTAGTGCCGGGAGGAATCCGGAGAATTTCTATATTGTTGCTTGGAGGAATATATTCAAGACCGCTCTTATCACTGTAAGTAGTCCAGGAATCTAGCAGTAGCAAACACTTCTCTTCCGCAAATGGGAAGAAGGATTCTTTAAACCAATACTTTAATTCCTTTTTCCCAATTTTCCTTAATTTTTGGGGCTGTTACAATTATATTTCTGACATGAAACATTTCTTTGGTAACTCCCGTAGTGCAATGCATAGTTTCGGGAAAAGAGTACCGGCCGTACTAATTGTAGGCATAATTGTGTACGAATGGGTGAGTGCACTAACTGATTGAGCAACGGTTTCTGTATATTTCTCACCAACATTTCATTTCGCGCACGAAACCACTTTGATCAGTATTGTACATTGAAGACGGGATGTAGTCCAAAAATCGCTCTGTAACTGCTCCCTCAAATTTCTTTGTGAATTTATCTTTTTCGTCTTCTTCTTGCAGATACGTACGGGATACAAATTTCGTAACTTTTCTACTTTTTTTTCTGTACTTTCTCTTAAAACGACTCACGAACTAGCGCATGCGCTGAAATTAGTTCGGCCCATTGAAATCTATCTTGAAATTTCCAAAGGCCCATAGTCGCAGGTCTTCACCGCATGCATTCCGCTTTAGTCTTCTTGCTTCTGTAAAGCGAGAAAATTTATGCATCAATTTCCTGTGTTCAATGGGGCTTACTGATGTAGATTCTAATTGGTTCTTCCAGCTGTACAGTTGTCGTAGCGACGTCACTTTACAACTTTTGCGAACAGTGGTTAATGAAAACCGCTTCTTACCCCTTTTTATTTAACCATAAATTTACAGATTTTCTCTTGTACAGTTCGTTTCATTTTCTTCTGTGTACTGGAAGCATAGCTTGAACTAGAAGATATGCTAGGTGACTGCAGTGTCTCTTCACTGGATTGACGGGAAGCAGACTCGGTGCTCAAAATCGGATCCGTAACACATCTTGTTCCTGGCAATGGTGTGCTGCCTTCTCTTTCAGATAATGTAGATGAGGCACTGCTTCTATTATCACTTCCTCGTGTCACTGATTCTCTCCAGACACGACTCGGAGACCTTGCTGGCACCCATGGGATGATTTTCAATTAGTTCGATCACATATCGCCGGCCCCGTGGTGTAGGTGCCTGCCTCTCACCCGAAGGCCCCGAGTTCGATTCCCGGTCAGGTCAGGGACTTTTACCTGGACCTGAGGGCTGGTTCGAGGACCACTCAGCCTACGTGATTAGATTTGAGAAGCTATCTGACGGTGAGATAGCCATCCCGGTCTAGAAAGTCAAGAATAACGGCCGAGAGGATTCGTCACGCTGACCACAGGACACCTCGTAATCTGCAGGCCTTCGGTCGCTTGGTAGGCCAAGAGGCCATGGGGTTTGGTTTGGTTTGGTTTGGTTTGGTTTGGTTTGGTTTGGTTCGACCACATATCGACCCTTTCTTCCGAAGTTATTACACGGTAAGAGGAGAAACCGTTTTAACGGAAATAACATAAAGTATACTCTAGAACATTAGCTGGATTCATAACTGCACTTTCAAAGGAACATGTGTCAACTGGCTAACGGAGAAAGATCAAGGTAACGCGGTTGCTTCAGCTGGTCACCAGGGCTCTCCGTGTCGAGCTAAACGCTAACGCGTGCAATTCTATTAGACATTTCCGTATATATTTCAGGACCTTACAGATCGAAATGGCAACTGAATTTGTGTGTATTGCTTTCTTATCGACCTCTCATCCTCTTTACTAAATTTAATTGTCTAATTCGATTCGACAGTTTGGACAGTTTCCTTGTCAGTTAATTCGGCGATGATAGGGCTGGGCCCAAGGTGCTGTGTTGCCGCATAAGGATCTGAGACAGCGCTATAATCCGTACTGCTCTCCTTTTTTCTTGACATACCCCCTACCGTGGTGAACTTTAAGAAATATTAAGATCTATTTGTAACAGAATTGTAAAAGAAATGCAGGTAGGGCAGAGGCTGCCCCTTTGAGTTTTCGAGGACAATCTCACCTGACGCAAGTCTGAATTTGGTCCAAATGAAAGAAAAAATCACAGTCTGTTTCCAGTCATTCTACCGGGTGGGGAATGGAATGAATGAAGCCCCCATCTAGCAGCGAGGATAGGAATTGTGCCGGCTGCCGAAGCTTGCTGCACTCCTCTGGGCAAAATAACAGATGAAATGAAAAGATATTGAAGAGTGTTGCTGGAATTAAATATGGCAGGGAAAACCTGAGTACCCGGAGAAAAACCTGTCCCGTCTCCGCTTTGTCCAGCACAAATCTCACATTTAGTGACCGGGATTTGAATTACGGAACCCAACGGTGAGAGGCCGGTGCACTGCCGTCTGAGCCACGGAGGCTCCTTTCAAATTAAAGACACGTTACTTAATTCAAAACAACTATGTTTACAGGTGACCGATATAACTACAGTATTCCACTAAGGACTATGTTAGAGCATTTCAAGCCTACAACATTTCACGCAACGTCATGAAAGTGGCACAATATTTTAGTTTGTACTTATGGGCTATGTGTTGTAATGTTCATTTCTATTCACAAGAAATAACTTTTCTAAGTGATCAAATAATTATGAATTAAGCTGGAGATGGCCATAAAATGGCTGAAACATGTTCTAGATGATTCAGATGATTTCAAATACAATTATTATGATTAAGTTTTGAAGAGGAGGAACTTTATAATAATTTTGTTCTTAAGAAGTGAGTTAATCAATGGCCTGAATGTTATTCTGGTATAATACCATTACTCTAAGGCGAGTACCGTTCCACAATTTCGATGTCTTTAGGATCCACGAAAATTTTATCGCCACTCTTGTTTTTAACGCAATTTTATTTGCTGGCAAGCAAGAGCGGAAATGTTTTCATACGAGCGTCTTAATAACCATTATACAGGATGCATACGGCTATTTTTGTTCAACCATAATTGAATCGGTCGGTGGTGAAAGGAATTAAGACATCTTTGGTCCATTTTTTACGTAAATGTATTAAACAGACCAAAACGCACCTTACTACGAGTACCGTAACATGAAAAGAACTACGATTGGTTGCTCCCTGCGGGAGAAACACGAGGTTGACCTTTTTTTTACATACTGCAGAGGATGAAATGAAGTCACTGACTTAGTTCCCTTCTCCACCGCACGTCACAGCTAGCAGCGGACAGCAATCGTAACACACCAGTAAGTTAACTTGGCGCCAACTTCGTGATGACAGAGCTCGATAGCTGCAGTCCCTTAAGTGCGGCCAGTATCCAGTATTCGGGAGATAGGTCGAACCCCACTGTAGGCAGCCCTTAAAATGGTTTACCGTGATTTCCGATTTTCACACTAAACAAATCATGTACCTTAATTAAGGCCGCGGCCTCTTCCTTCCCACTCCTAGCCCTTTCCTGGCCCATCGTCGCCATAAGACCTATATATGTCGGTGCAACGTAAAGCAACTTGTAAACAAACAAAAAACTTCGTGATGTGCCATTGTTGATAAATGCTGTGAGTTAATAAATGCAGTACTTCGAAGTGACTCCGAAACGAAAGTGAAATGACAATGAGCATAAGAGGAAGAGAATTAAGGAGGCAAGAGTTCATGGATTGCCATATAATGACTACAGTGGGAAAGTAGTTCTTTGCCTACCATTGACAGGCACTGATACATTTTTAAAAATCGTTCTGAGATTTCCGGAAATAGGTCGCCCGTTTCTACCTTGTGACCACGTTTTTGTAAGTGTCAAATCCATTATGTCTTTACTTTGTATTGAAATACTGTTTCCTATGATTTCGACATTACAGAAAAAGGAAAAAAAGAAAGGGAAATGTACTGTCCAGGGAAACGGCACATCGAAAGCTGCCTCGCCATGGAAAGCAAGTTTTTTCTGCGTCAATGTTCAATGTATTTCGTTATGAATCAACGAAACCTGGAGTAGTGACTGTCCGCTATTTTATAAACAGCTGTGCCGGTCACTCCTTTAATCCGGCAAAAAATTAAACTTGCTTCATTTCGTACTGGAAACGCTGTACAATGGACGAAATGGCAGAATCAATAAAAAGAAAATCGAAGTTATTTGTAAAACTGGTTAAGTAAATCCAGGGGAAGACGCTGGGCTTTTATCTGAAGAGATATTGAAATGGCCGACCACAAGTTATGATTCATTATTATTGTACCGGCTGGTACACCTCTAAGCCACACATTTAAATCTACAGGAGAAACTCTGAACTTTAAAAACTGGATCAACTCATTAGTTTCTCAGAAGATGTCACTACCATAAATTTTGTGATTACAAAGTTGTAAATACTGTGTGGATTTCAACTTGTTTTGTTTTCCATTAATCAAGAAGTATGGACATTCTCTCATAGATGCCACTGCCTAAAAACTATAATCATGCGCCCTAGTGCGGAGGGGAATAACATTATTTGAAGAAATTTTGTATCCATGAGTTTGTTCCTTGCTAAATTTCGTTCTTTCATTTGTGGGTTGGCAATATAAATCTTTTCTTTCCGCCAGTTTTGAACTTAGCCAATCCAGAATTTCTGTAATTAATTTTCGACCAATCGTGTCTTTCTTCTTCAATTTTGATGTGTAACTTTTAGCCAGCCAATAAAAGACTGTGGGTGTGTCTTAATTATTTATGAAAGGTCTCGAATCTTCCCCGAGAGTATAAAAACTGCTGTTTTTCTTGTCTCTCGGCCACTCGAACAACATCTAGCCTAGTGTATGGAAGTGTAGCAGGAGGCGGGAAGCGCCTCTTTCATCCGGCAGCAGTTCTTCAACAAGGTAATGGCCACATAACATCTTTATTTCTCGCTAGCTCAGCAGTCTAAACCGCGGGGAAGGTCCGAAACCTTTACTATGTAACCTATCTTGAAACATGTAATTTGCCGTCGCTTTTGTAAAACGTCACATATCTTTAACTGTAAAACGGGGATAGAGAGTGCTTTACCCTCTTGAGCACCCTTTCATTTTTTGGTTGGAGGTGACTACGTTTTGTAACTGTCTCCTCCCTTCTGTAATGTCTTAAAATTTTCTCATACGAGTCACCTCCATAGTTTGGGATTAGCCCCTGTTTCTTCGACCTAGTGCCTCTTAGGTTTTAAAAAAAGGTTTCATTCAGGAGTGCAAGTACACGCCTCCATTCTGTTTTGCATGTTGGGCCATTTACTTTACCTATTATTTTTCAACGAAGGCCCAGTAGGTTGGGTACAAGATACCCCTGTTTCTTTGTATGTGCGCCTTGAGGGCGGTTGATAGTAATGTTTGTTGTTGCCTTTGATAGGCTTAGAAATTTGAGAGCGGGTTAGCTCTTTCTTGTGTTTGAAAAGTACCTCTGGGAGGCTTGAGGTTAAAAGTTGGGAGCAAGTGCTCCTTGAATGAAGGGGTTTTCTGCACTTTGAACAAATGTATGCCTGGGTAAAGTTGGGCTAGTAGCTCAAGGGGCTCGAAGCCCAGAACTGGTTAAGATCCCTGAACTTGGGCTTTCGTTTGTAAAAAGTATATCTTGTACCTGATTTTTGTTATTTCACCTAGTGAAAATTTGTTAAATCTTCTTGTCTATTGAAAATATAATCTTCGGTTAAATTTTAAGTTTTGGTTTCATATTGTGGATAGACCCATTCCAGCCCGCACCTTCTTTCACCTCTGCATTCCGTGGGTAACCCCGTAACAGTTATATGAACTGTTCAGAACATCAAATTCGGTGAATTAGTTAGTTTTACGTGTAGTCTCAGATAATTTTACATTAGTTAATACATTTTACTTTTATTCCAAAAAGATGTAATTTTGAATGGCTTATTCAAATGACAAGTAGTAAATTCCTAAGTAAACTGGAGAAAGGAGCTATATTAAAAATTTTCTTTTTTACTAAGATACTGAGCCAATAATTCTACCTTGCTGAAACGCCAACTACGAGATTGAGAAAAAAAACGAATCCATGTTTTATTGCAAGTTCACCTCGTATTCCGTGGCGTGCCAAGTCACAGCTGGAGGTTATCCCCCAAAATATCTAACGCGGTCGGAACATTTGGGAAGACCTCGGGTAAACCCTCATTGTGAGAGATTTTGGCACTGTCATTAACAATGAAGTAAGTAATTAAGGATTTTGGGAAATATTTTATGAAGCTAAGTCCACAGGGTGGAAATGTATTGAATTAAGCTCGGAGAGAAGTTAGCATCTATCCTGGCCAAGTGAAATACACTTTTCAAGGACATACGGTCATAATGCGTGGAACCATCGTGCACGAAATTAATTTATTAACGCCCGTTAAAGAAACAGAAAAAATCAGCGAAAAACACCATCGTGACTGGAAAAATAGGTGGAATCTCTGGGGTGAGTCTCAAAGAAATCGGTCCAGCGGTCATCAAATGGAATTATTGCACAACAGTAGGTAACGCCACGCTCCACGACTCTAGAGAATGCACAAATATACCCTCCTCAAGCAAGAGAGTCAGTCATTATTCAATTGTCCGAGAGGTGAACCAACGTCGACTGATATTAAGAAGAGGACTTTTAAATTAAAGTATGTGAAGTAGACTTGGGAATCTCAAAATCCAGTTGGCTTGAGGGATGAATACTTTACAAAGTGGTAATGTTGAGCGAAGATAACTTAGATAACTTAGATATTGAAACTTTGTATTTACGGCATCCATCCCGGTCGGGGGAAAGATCAAAAATTAATAATTGTAGGATTCCTGAACTTCTTCGTAGGGAGACAGCAGATTCATAGATGTCTGTTTTGAATCATTGCGAACAAGGTTATTTTGATAATCGGTAAGGGAGGACTGTTGTAGTCTGGCAGAGATAAGCTTTTGTCTCACGGTCATTCACATCTGTGAGAAACCTGGTGAAAAAGGAGGTGGAAACTTTCCACAAACTGCATCAGTTGAACTATCGACACGAGGCTCGGCAGTTTAATTATTGTATATGTGTTCAGAATAAAATTGACTGTTAAGTTAAAACGTATAAAGGAAATTAATGTGTGTTGCTTCAAGCCGAGTGCAGAATCAGTGTACTGATAAGGTAGTATTTAAGTTCAAAGATGGCTGGCGTGTAAAATGAAGTCGAGATAACGCCACGCCAAGTGGCACAATTACAGGTCTGTCTAAATCAAATATTATGCTTTTGTAGTTAGAGATGTACATACTTATCCCTTTAAATTAATTAATCAAAAAATCATAACATCCCGTTGTATATGTGACGTGTGTAGAATTAAGTATGTTGCGATGACGAGGATGTGTCTTGTCGTTATTCCATTGTGGAGGCAAATTATCTGCTATTAATGTTAGTGCACGAGACGTTAAACTGTGTTTAAGTTTCCTTTAAAAAATAAAAGTGAAGTTATATATTACAATTAAAATCAATTACACAAATTTCGTGCCGGTAAAAGTTAAAATAATGATAACCGATAATATAACCATTATGAGTGCGATAATGTCAAACAAGAACGTATCCAATAATAATAATAATAATAATAATAATAATAATAATAATACTCGCGTCAGGATTAAATTGAGATGATAATAATAATGCGTTCAGCAGTTAGGTAAGCGAGTTTGTGGTTTGTATCGAAATCCAGTGAAGTATGATAAAGTTTGGCATTAATTGAAATTGAAATTGAAATTTAAATGTTGTGACACCGTGTATTTGTGATATAGAAAATCAAGGTATGCCGTTTTGCTCCTGAGGTCCGTAAAAATTTCTAGTTAATTGTAGGACCATTATAAATTTGTTTGGTCATGGGATCGCTTGTATTTTAAAAGTTTCAAGCAAGAAGAAAATGGATTGTAATGGAAATGAAATATTATGAGAATAATTAGGAAGATGTTAACGACAGAGTAAGCCTGTATTTTATGAGTGATGTAGGATAAGAAGGACACCGAGAATAATAGGCCTTGTTGTTCGATGGAGAGGATTTCTGTGACATGGTGTATAAGTTGATGAGCAATATTTCTGAGACAGGTTTTTTAAGAGGAACGATGTCCTGTAGCAATCCAGAACGATTGATGAATGTGAGGGTTGTCAAATCCAAAGAGTGCGTTGTAACGCCTATTTTATGTACAAGATGATGTTCTCCCATGTTTATTACTTTATATAAGACTGTAGGTAACGGCAGTTAAGTCTAGCTGACGATTCTATTTGATACCCGCGAAGTGCATTTTGTGATAGCCGACCTCACGAACAAAATAAATTCTGACACACGGTCAAGATAATAGTCAATTATTGTGAATTGAATTCTATTCTGTATCTTCACGAGACGAAAAAATCGTTGACTGGAAACATTGCGGGCGCGAGAATGGATTTTATTAGGATGAGAGTTTAGCCTGCGTAGGTTGATGATAAGTTCTTTTATCTATACTAAGGAGGTAAAGTTTGTTTGTATGTAATGGCTAATCTCAAGAACTACTGGACCGATTCTAAAAATTATTTCATTAATAGAAAGATACATTATCCCTGAATGCTATAGGCTATATTTTATTTTCAAAACAATTCTAGGGGGCGACGTGGGGAGATATAAAAATACTAGCTTAATATAGGCGAAATATCGAATTTGTCGTACAAGAACGAGACAAAGCTCATTTTAAACCCTTGACACAATGAGCAAAACTCTGTGAGCCCTACGGGCCCAAAAACCATGTTTCAAGGCTCTAAAACCAACCGTTATTGAGATATTGGCACCACACTACCCCTGCTCTAGGAATCGGAGAAATGAACTGCCGTAACCATGGCAACATCAGATCCAGTACGCTTACAGCAGCGAAATTATCTATATAAATAGAGTTGTAGGGGGTCCGCTGTCCGTAATTTCGTTTGTTTTGCTAATTTTTCAGATATTTATACGTTTTAGGTCAACTCAAGACCGAATCGGTGGTTTTTATGTTTCGTGTCTGTTTGTCTGTTTGTTCCACCATCACGGTGAAACGGCCGGATAGATCTCAACCAAACTTCATATTTAGAGTATACTCATCCCGAGGAAGGATTCGATATGCATATAGTTGAATAGACAGAGGGGGCTATTGGAAAACCAGAACGGTTTCCTCCATTTTCTCTTATAATATTGATTTTCTGTAAACTCCGTGGACCGTATGTGAAACGTCCCTTCATTAAAAACAACGTTTGTTGTGTTCATAATTTACCTTACTCTCCAAATGACGGATTAATTTACTATTTTCTGCGGGTATCATGCCCTGCATTGAGCGAACGACAACGAACCTACAGGTTACCATGGCAAGAGAGCCATCAATCGGCCATTCTGCGGGATATTGGCGGAATATCATTGGAGGTTATAACCATCCTCGAATAGCTTAAGTAATAACACCATTAGCCATTTTTTCTGTTTACCTAAGAATCCCTGCGCCTAAATTTCTCCTCTGTTACCGCTTTCTTATACCCATAACTCACACCAACATAATTTACTGAGGGATATTTGATTTTTCAATACATTCAATTGGTATTTACATATTTGCCGTCATCCGGATGTTCTCAGTTATAATCCATTTTCTATTAAATTGAACTTTCTTAACTGTATTATTTTCTTACTTAATTACTCCGTATGTATGCGAGTGTTAATCCCGACAGCTGGGCACTCCTTTATTTGAGGAAATAATCTAAGCTATGCAAATGTATAACTTTTTGCCCCGGAAAATATCGAAATATGGATGCAATTTTAACGACAGTGCAGACTTTCGTTTCGGGATAATTGGTGGCTTATCGGTAAGTCGTATCACAAATCAGAAAGCACAATTGCCTTTCATTTCGGAGAGATCTACAACTTTGGTCCTATGACATTTTGTCGTATTTCTATCCCTTATTACGTCAAATAGACCTGTATTTCTCGATTTCAATTTTGCACTTTTACACGTATATGTTATCATTTGACACACATATAGGAAAGAATCATGACATTCGGCACGCACATTGACATGACCAGTGGCCATGTGATACCCAAATATTATGGTTCTAGCTGTCACATGACTACCAAAAATATAAAGTAGTATGTGAAAACTGTACAAAATTTCACCCCATTCAATGATTCTAACTCAATCTAATCCATAAATATAGGAGATAAGAGAAGATATCATGGAACCAACCATTTAGAACACTGAACGAAGCGTCTGGTGGTGAAGTCCGTTTGTAGATATGTCGTACAGTTTCAAAGCGGTAACTATCGACCCTTCTAGAGTGTGTTTGTACATTGACTATTATGGCGAAATTTCCGTACAGTTATCCGTATTTTTAGCTTTGGTGACTGTTTGTTTGTCTGTTTGTCTATAACTTGCAAACTACTGGATATATTTCCACCAAACTTCATATCTAGAATCCACCTGTCCTTGGGTAGGTTTTAGGGCAAATATTGTTTCTAAATATCTGAACTGACTGGAGGTTCATACGAAACCGAAACCGTGATTTTGCAGTCCTACAAAATATACACACTCAAACTTAATGGAAATCTACCTGCCTTAATAGAAATTAATTTCTAAACCTTTTTTCACATGTGCATCATTTCGATACGAGGATTAATGTGGGAGATATCATTAATGGACCGTTTTTCGGTACAAGTCCCACCGTACTTAATTCAAGAGCGGGTGCGTGTAAAGCGTAGTTCCTACAACTTGAAAACTACTGAAGATATTTGCACCAAACTTTATATTTAGCATCCACCTGTCCAAAGATAGGTTTAAAAGGTCAATAACGTTTCATGTTCCCGGAATGGACTGGCGGTCTATGGGGAACCGAATTGGTGATTTTACTCTTCCACAATACATACATACAGTACAGGACGAACCTGACTGGAAATGGACCAAACTTGATGGAAATCAATTTCTAAAACTTTTTTACATGTGCATTTTCTCGACAGGAGGATTAGTAAGGGACATTGGTCGGTTTTGCAGGTTAAGTCCAGCGGACATAGCCCAAAAGGTGTTGTACGTGAAGCAGATTCCTTATCTATATAAATAAAATCGTAACGAATATGTGCCTGTACATTGACTCTACCCCTTTTAGGGGTAATAATGAGCATCTGCATATTTTCTTGGTTTAGTTTCCTGAAAGTCCTAATTTTACCCTCCTCGCCCAAAATCCATATTGCTGCATAATCTGCCAGACGAACAAGAAAATTGAAATTTGGCAAAATTATACGTTTTATCCTGTAACGGGTGGAAAACTTCGAAGATGTTTAAATTTTTCCATTTTCATCCCCGAAGAACATTGAAATATTGAGGCAATTTTAATGATGAGGTAGACCTTCGGTAAGTCATATCACATAACGGATGGCACAATCTCCGTTCAATTTGGAGTGATCTACAACCTTGGTCTTACGACTTTCTGTCGTATCTGTATCCCTTTAAGTTTGATTTTTCTCTGTTTCCCGATGTTAAGTAAATTTGTACTTTTCACATGCATAATTCATACTTTCAATCACTTATAGGAAAGATAGAATTATCAAACTCTACACGAAACTTGGCCCATCCAGTAGCCATATGTGAGCCAAAAGCTATGTATGTAGCTGTCTCATAATTATCCAAAAAGTAATGCAATATGAGGTAATCTTACAGAAATTTTACCCTATTCAACGTTTCTAACTCAATCTGGCTCATGAACAGATGATAAATCATAGGACCAGCTATTTAGGCCGCTAAATCCGGCGTCTAATGGTACAATCCTTTGTCGATATGACGTACCGTTTAGCAACAGTTAATCTGTAAATGAAGGTCTGCAATATTGTAAACATGCATATACTTTCGTATGCCGATCTATATATATTCACTCAAGTCGATTTGTAGCAATCGCCAAAGGGTGTGTCTGCTATTGTAATTAGTACTCCCCACACCGACTTTGACTGGCAGTAGGAATGGGATCCTTCCCCAACTCCTGTGTAACTGGCATTAATAAGGAAGGCCTGCCATTGTAATGAATAATTCACTTCTCGATTTGACCTGCAGAAGGCAAGGGAGCATGCAGTTTTGTTTAAATTACCTCTGCCCGATTGTGTTTGGCTGTAGGCAAGGTTGCCCGCCATTATAAACAAATGTACCCATCTAAAATGTGACTGGTGTTAGGCATAGTGGTCTGCTATTTTGATGGAGACTCACTAACTTGGTGTGACTGGCAGTAAGCTGGCTGGTAGTAGGGACGTTGCCTATCATTATAATCAAAACTCATCAACTGTAATCTTGAAGTAGAAAAGGGGCCCTGCCATGGTAACGAAAACTCCATCGATTGTGACCGCGCAGTAGGCAATGGGACCTGTAATGATAATGTAAACTTCCCAACTAGATTGTGAATGGCAGTAGGCAAGTGAGCCTGCCCTTATCATCACAAATCCGTAACAAACACTTTACATTGGAAACAGGGGACTATCCCATGCTGTTTCTCAGATAACGCTAATAGACATGCAATTTTAAAACAATCTTATTTACTGCATGTACAGTATTTACTTCGATATTCGAATACAACGTAGAATACCGTAGCGAAGCACGGGTACACATGGTAGTCTACAACATATCACAAATCTGAACATGTTACAGACATAAAACTTGGTTTTTGAAATCTCCCTAAAAAGAAAAGAACACAAATTTTTGTTTTACAGAAAATCCACATAAGGGGTGAGGATAGAAGAGAAGTGAGGAAGGTGTTGAATTCTTTATATGAGGATACATATATCTCACAAACAGGAGATGTTACAGACGTTAAAAATGGCAGGCCGTACTTGGGATCTTTAAAAAATGAATGAACGCACCTTTTCGGGAAAATCCACTTAAGGGGTTGAATTTTTTTAAAGCGGGTGATATTTTGAAATGAGTATCTTCTTCTCTTCTACCGGTTTTCCTACACATGTGGGGTCACTGGTGCGAACTGTGTCGCACATGTGGATTTGACGCTGTTTTACGACTAGATGCTCTTCCTGATGCCAACCCTATGTGTAGGAATGTAATTACTATTGCGTATTCCTGTTGTGATTGGTAGTGTGGTGTATTGAGTGGATATGAAGAGGAGAGTGTTGGGACATACACAAACAACCTGTCCTCGTGCCAGAAGAATTAATCGCACGCGATTAAAATAGTCGACCCAGCCCAGAATCGAAACCGTAACTCTGTGAACCGAAGGCCTCAACGATTAACTCTCAGCCAAGGAGTGGGGCAGTTTTTAACATTAGTATATCTACAGTATATCTCATAAACATAACATGTTACAGGCGTGAAAATTGGTATTTGTAATCTCCTTTAGAAATAAAGAAGTCCCCTTGTTGACCATTTCTCACATGTAGAGTTCGATGTCGCTTGTTCCAGATTTATCTCCGCCAGTAGCTTGGTCATCTTAGCCCCAAAAGGCAACGCCACAAACGTGGTTTACAAGGAGGTTCTGGCTGAATGAAATGCAATTTTTCGGTGAGGTTTTATACTTTAGGGATTTTCAAATAATGTCTTAGTGCAGTACCGAGGAACAATTAATTTTTATCAACTTACGAAATCCTCGCGATCGAAGCCGTGGGTAACAGCTAATTTATTTATAAATGCTATATATTCAGGGCGTCGACCTATAGAGATCTTTTGGCCCTTGATGAGAAGTTACTTCACACGATGATACATGTTTGGAGTGTTCACATTGCAGGTTAGCTGGAGCCTCACATTCGAGTTATGCCATGAATATCGTGATGGTTGTTAATTAGTGCTTTCAGCGATATTACGTAATATCAAAACATATTTGATTTTTTTTATTTAGTGAACTTCACCGCATGTGTTTCAATTGTAATGAGTAGGGCTCGGATGTTTAGGACAAGTCATATTTTTTCCTTGTCTATTTTTTCTTGCCTTATTGGATTTTGGTGAAAATCAAATTAAGCGATTTTTATTTGTCATATAAATGCATATTTTGGCTATTTTTGTCATAAGGTCATATTTTGAGCTATTTTCGTAGAAACGTCATATTTAGGCGGTTTGACGACCGCTGTGGCTGTGCAAAATCATCTTCAATTTACCTAATGCGAACTATTATTCATAAAACTGCTTCTTGGTATCACATCTGCAGTTCATACAAGTGGAATACTCCGCCTCTTTTATCAAGATTGCGCAGGAATTGTTTTCCAAGAGTTTGTCAGAAAGTCCGGCATATATTAAGTCCAACTTTGGAATTATATCGAGTGCAATTACTCATTTAACTGCCTCTGTGGATCAGCGGTATAGTGTCGGCCTCCGGATCCCAAGATAGCGGGTTCAAACCCGGCAGAGGTAGTCGGATTTTTGAAGGGCGGAAAAAAGTCCATTCGACACTCCATGTCGTACAATGTCGGCATGTAAAAGATCTCTGGTGACGCATTTGGTGTTTACCCGACAAAATTCATTAAATCTCAGCCATAGACACCCAAGAGAGTTTCGGTTTATTCGGTCTGCCATCTAGTGGGGAACTAGAGTAAAACGGAATGTCGAAATTGACGAGCAGACAGCCAGATGGCATCAAATTGAAATGTCTACACACGGTAGCTGAGGCCATACGATTATTATTATTACTCGTTTAGAAGCTGCTAGCTTAGAAATTCATGCAAGTATTGAAATTGTGAGAAGTGTTGAACCTTCAGAACAACAATCACATGGAATAGCTGGCGAGTGTAAAACGGAAACTTCAGAACATGCTTAATCGAAATGACTGTTTTCGTTTTGTGTGCAAGGTAGGCCCTAAATGATGTTCTTAGAGGAGAAGGTGCATCAATAACGCCTTGTGAGGTAGATAGGAGCTTCTCTTCTTAAGAGAAAGTGTCATGTGATAATCTGAGGTCTTTCGCTCCCGATGCTTTGAAGATGAATCTTGTCATACTCTTTAGTTCCAACTGCGGAGAATAATGAACAAGATACGTGAGTTTACACTATAGGCTGTGACACCCTACCATAACGTATTGAAAGACATCTACTTAATTCGTTTCGTGGTGCCCAATTTAAACTTTAACGCATTTCGGTAATAGTAATGATATCTGGGCATAGACGTTCCAAAATATTTTTTAAATTTTATTGATTTCTAGTTGTCTCGTATTTGAAACCACCAGTTCAGAGAGTAAATATGTTTTGACCTTTAAAATGTTGTATGATCTCATAATCTTAACGAACTTAGTGCTTTAGAGGTATGTATTCACAAGTGTCCGATAACTGAATCAAGAACAATAGACTATGAATAACTGGTTAACATGTATATTCAGAAAATTAATATGAAAATAAGAATAAAGAATTAAGTTAACAAATACGAATCAAAGGAATTGCCGTTTCGGCTTAAATCTTATTTTAAAATGGCCATATTTATATTAATCATTTTCGAGTCATATTTTGTAATTTTTACATCATGTTTTGCCACTTTTGACGTCATATTTGCTTGATTATTTGGGCTATTTTAAGGTCTTAAACATCCGGGCCCTAGAAATGAGTAATAGATTAAACTATTCGAACCTGTTCCTTATTATCGATTTCACGCTTTATCGCAGGAAATACACTGACTGACAGAGCAAATCCAACACCAAGAAGGAGTGGTCAGAACTTTATGCCAATTGCAGGGTAGACTGACGTCACTGAGGTATGCTCATGATGTGAAATGCGCCGCTGTGCTGCGCACGTAGCGAACGATAAATGGGACACGGCGTTGGCGAATGGCCCACTTCGTACCGTGATTTCTCAGCCGACAGTCATTGTAGAACGTGTTGTCATGTGCCACAGGACACGTGTATAGCTAAGAATGCCAGGCCGCCGTCAACGGAGGCATTTCCAGCAGACAGACGACTTTACGAGGGGTATGGTGATCGGGCTGAGAAGGGCAGGTTGGTCGCTTCGTCAAATCGCAGCCGATACCCATAGGGATGTGTCCACGGTGCAGCGCCTGTGGCGAAGATGGTTGGCGCAGGGACATGTGGCACGTGCGAGGGGTCCAGGCGCAGCCCGAGTGACGTCAGTACGCGAGGATCGGCTCATCCACCATAAAGCGGTGGCAGCCCCGCACGCCACGTCAACCGCCATTCTTCAGCATGTGCAAGACACCCTGGCTGTTCCAATATCGACCAGAACAATTTCCCGTCGATTGGTTGAAGGAGGCCTGCACTCCCGGCGTCCGCTCAGAAGACTACCATTGACTCCACAGCATAGACGTGCACGCCTGGCATGGTGCCGGGCTAGAGCGACTTGGATGAGGGAATGGCGGAACGTCGTGTTCTCCGATGAGTCACGCTTCTGTTCTGTCAGTGATAGTCACCGCAGACGAATGTGGCGTCGGCGTGGAGAAAGGTCAAATCCGGCAGTAACTGTGGAGCGCCCTACCGCTAGACAACGCGGCATCATGGTTTGGGGTGCTATTGCGTATGATTCCACGTCAACTCTAGTGCGTATTCAAGACACGTTAAATGCCCACCGCTACGTGCAGCATGTGCTGCGGCTGGTGGCACTCTCGTACATTCAGGGGCTGCCCAATGCTCTGTTTCAGCAGGATAATGCCCGCCCACACACTGCTCGCATCTCCCAACAGGCTCTACGAGGTGTACAGATCCTTCCGTGGCCAGCGTACTCTCCGGATCTCTCACCAATCGAACACGTGTGGGATCTCATTGGACGCCGTTTGCAAACTCTGCCCCAGACTCGTACGGACGACCAACTGTGGCAAATGGTTGACAGAGAATGGAGAACCATCCCTCAGGACACCATCCGCACTCTTATTGACTCTGTACCTCGACGTGTTTCTGCGTGCATCGCCGCTCGCGGTGGTCCTACATCCTACTGAGTCGATGCCGTGCGCATTGTGTAACCTGCATATCGGTTTGAAATAAACATCAATTATTTATCCGTGCCGTCTCTGTTTTTTCCCCAACTTTCATCCCTTTCGAACCACTCCTTCTTGGTGTTGCATTTGCTCTGTCAGTCAGTGTAGATATGGTAATATTTCCAGATTCGAGTTAAATTCTGTAGCAAATTTCGCTTCATGTGGTAGTGTTTCATCGAGGATCAGATATAAATAATCCAGACATTGTGTTAATGTTTCGATTTCGCCTGGCAGTATGAGTGATGTGTACATATCATAACGTTGGTTCAACGATAGATTTAGGCTGCCACGTTTTCTATAATGATCATTAAGAATGAGTAGACACAGTAACGTTGACTCAACGACAGGATTAGGACGCCGTCTGTACATAGCCAAGGCATAAGTTAGGCATTTTTGCGAATCGACTTGAGCGATGTTAGTGTTTGCAGTAGTGGATACAAGTGTTAAAGATATTAGCACGTGCTATTTAGGCCATGTTTCGGTATAATTCTAACTAGCCGGAAGGTGCTCCCATAATAGCGTTGCATCAGTAACGGCATGAATGTAAGAGTTGTCCCACGGAGAAACCTGGCTAAAGGAGTATCATCACTGCTACTTAGCTGCGTGTGTTCAAGTTCGATGAACTTTCGTTTCCATTTGTTCCATTTCTTTACTTAAAGATTTATTGTTCGGGTGTCCGGAATATTATAATAGTGCCGTGTGTTTACACTTAGTTGATTTTTGTAAGATTTACACTATGAATGCGGTTTCGATTCGTCAGCTGTTAGTATATTTTATTTTACTTTTGTGTTATCTACCGATCACTTGTAGTTTTGTAATTGTAGTCGTAGTTACAGAAAACTGGAAAAATTTTATGTTCTTTGTTTTATATTGTGGACTTGTATTTTAACGAATCTAACGACGTAACCGTTTCATAACCAGAAAGTTGGTTTAGTAAGTACATTTTCAAGTGATTTATCACTTTTCTTTAACTTTAGTGTTTGGCGTTTCTTCCAAATGCATAATGAATTAATGTTTTCCTGCATTTCGCAGTTTTGTTCCTTCAGAACGATGTAACGTAAGATTCCCTCGGATCAAGTGGTGTTGGTTCCTTCTCAACATCTGTTTGGGGTGATGCATGTTTCAGAATCGGGATTCTTTTGTAACTTAAGGGTGTCACGAGATGACAATACACGGTGGAATTTTAATTTTGATTGTGACAGTTGTAAACGACTTGTAAACGACACCATGCTTTCAAGTAATATTTCGCAACCTATCCAAAGCAAATGATTGTGGATTTGGTTCCATGACGGATCCATCCGGTGGATGTTCCAATATCCGATAGGATATTCGACTGGTGGATAACTTTAAATTTAAATCTGGAATTCTATTTATTGAAGGTCAGATTTTCCACGGATCGTGGATTAACTCTCAGTTATCGTTTGGATTCATGTTGCCCTATTTTAAGGTTTTCTCTTCTTTTTCTGGTTTTTGCTCTCCACGAACCTTACAATGCGTTTTCATTCTTTGGAAGACAATTATGGAAACAATTTCCCGATATTTTTACCACTCATTTTATGCATTGTGACTGCGTTATAACATGTTGTGACAAATTTAACTGTTTTTCTTGCCTATTTAACAAACAAATTATCGTGATTACCTTCAATAAATATTTTAGCACATTTTTGCTCTTCATTTGAAGTAGTTATGCTCTGCTCTGAACCCTATCGTTTGGTCGATGAAGTGACAGAAAAAACTCGTAAAGACCTCAAGATCCGACAGTACGATATTGCTCTACCGAAGTAGCCGAGGCAGACGATCGACGATGGAACGGTAAGTTCAAGTGTCCAATACTTCCTAGAACATATGAAAATTATTCCATTTCCAGTAGGCATATGGATGATTTACGGCAAAACGAATTTGGGAAATTTGAATAAATTCTGTTGAATAGTTTATTAGTATGACAGTTTTTGTCTCTCCTGAAAATTAAGAGAAAGTGACTTAGTTCCTTTCTCCATCGACCGATTCAATTATATGTCTAAGTTTTGATATTTTGCGGTGTGCGTAAGTGTATGTAGGGTATGTATGTATGTATATATGTACGTATTTTCTTCTTCTAATCGTTACTTCATCATTCAAATGCTACACCGTTTGCATACCATCTGTCTGTTAGGTCATCAGCCCATTGGACTTTTATAAAACGCGAGGTTTTATACTTATATCTTACGTTCTACCGATACGGGGTCCCAGTAGTTTAGTATTGTCATCCAAAGCGAGCCGTGAGCTGACGTGTGCATGACACGCCGACTGGAACAGCTTCCATCTGGCTTTCGAGGAGCTGGTGACGCGAGAGACTTCTGTCAGACGCTGCCCGTGCGAGCTGTGACAGGTAGATGAGACGAGAGCACGAAGGGCAAGCTTCACTGAAGAAATCCTTCTTATGGCCGTCCTTTAAGAGGTTTTATCTCACAACTAACATGTAGGCCTATGTACAACTTGGCAGTCAGGAAGAGGAATTGAATGATGTACTACTGAAAATTGAAAACGGATCATTACAGAGCCTTAGTAATAAGATAACCATTCCTGCTCCATTGGCTGACATCATTCAGCGAATAACTTAATTGAAAGTCTGTTTCAAGACATTCACAATACCCATGGTGCTCGCAATACGTTGGTTTGTGAACGAGCTGTTTCGACTACGAATTGGGGACGAAGAAAGAAAATATATGGCAGGTAACTCAGTGTCCGCCTCTGTGGTGTAGTGGTTAGTGTGATTAGCTGCCATCCATGGAGGCCCGGGTTCGATTCTCGGCTCTGCCACGAAATTTGAAAAGTAGTACGAGGACTGGAATGGCGTCCACTCAGCCTCGGGAGGTCAACTGGAAGTGGTTTTCCGTAGTTTCCCACTTCTCTTCCAGTCAAATGCCGGGATGGTACCTAATTTATGGCCATGGCCGCTTCCTTCCCTCTTCCTTCTCTATCCCTTCCAATCTTTCCATCCCTCCGCAAGCCCTCTGTTCAGCATAGCAGGTGTGGCCGTCTGGGCGAGGTATTGGTCATTCTCCCCACTTGTATCCCCCGACCCAGAGTCTGAAGCTCCAGGACACTGCCCTTTTGGTGGTCACGACCCGCATGAAGAAATGGGACTAAGGGCTTGATATACATTAACTCAGTCATGAACAACCTCAGATTTATCAAAGTACTCGTAGATGGAATCCACATGGTGCTGCACTTAAAATATAAAATAAAGATTAGAAGATGAAAGTACGAACATACGTACATACATGTTTGTAAAAATCTCAAAACTTGGACACTTAATTATCGTCGAACAAAATAGTCGTATGCATTCTGCCTCTACTGGTTATTACAACCGGAGTGAGTGGCTCAGACGGTCGAGGCGCTGGTCTTCTGATCCCTACTTGGCGGGTTCGATCCTGGCTCAGTCCGGTGGTATTTGAAGGTACTCAAATACGTCAGCCTCGCGTTGGTAAATTTACTGGCACGTGAAATAACTCCTGAGGGACTAAATTCAGGTACCTCGGCGTCTCCAAAACCATAAAAAGTAGTTAATGGGACGTAAAGCCACTAACATTATGGTTATTAAGGCGGTCGTATGAAAGTTATGAAACTCGCTTCTCTCGTTTCATGAACATACTCCTGTCTTCATAAATGGCTTTAGAGGCTCGCTGCATAATATATTATAAAGGCAGGAATTTTTAACGAATGACTATCTAATTTATCGTTTACATTTGATTGAGACCGGTATGACATACTTTAGTTGATGCCGTCTTAAAAAATCTGTCGACCTCGGCTGGAATCTTTAACAAAAGGACTCAGTCGCCAACCAGTCGACTACCGACTTGGACTACTTCTGTTCTTATGTCATAAAACTCCCATTTAGGTGAAGCTGCTATGTTGTTAAGGAAGGAAGAGCTTCATCATGCTACAGCTTGGTATCGGTGTTGCTCATACGCATTTAGACCAGTGAAACAAAGATTGCTCATTTAAGATGTCATGTAGACTTTAGTACTCTTGCTACTCTTGGAGGTGTTTGCCTTTATATTTGTTTTTAATGACTCATAAAGTGAAGACATGGCGTAGACGTACCGACAGCCAATGAGCTACAACCCCGAACTTGTTAGGAGAGGCAATTAGTGAAGCAAAAGGGACGGTTATAAGATAAACCATTAAATGTAGCCGTAAGCTTCCTCTCTGTCATTCTGGCCATGGCTAGGCGCTGGAGAGAGATTTTATGTTTTGCTGGTACTAAGACATAACCTTAGCAAATTATGAGTTTGCGTGTTTGTTATATCAGGTGACTCGATAATATCGTTGACTGTACAAGTTGATAAGCAATTCCCGGTGTCATTTCACAAGAGAGGAATATTCTTTTGTGCTATGTGCTTTACGTCGCACCGACACAGAGAGGTCTTATGGTGACGATGAGATAGGAAAGGCCTAGGAATGGGAAGGAAGCGGCCGTGTCCTTAATTAAGGTACAGCCCCAGCATTTGCCTGGTGTGAAAATGGGAAACCACGGAAAACCATCTTCAAGGCTGCCGACAGTGGGGTTCGAACCCACTATCTCCCGATTACTGGATACTGGCCGCACTTAAGCGACTGCAGCTATCGAGATCGGTAACAGAGGACTTGAAGATAGCGTAAGTGACCTGGACTTACCTTGTAAGAGTGAGGTGCTCCGAAGTACCTTTACTGCATGTCTACTGAACTAAGTAACCAACTACATTTTCTATTCGTGAAACGCATCATCCCACAATTTTTCCTCTTTACTAGGATTCCCTTGATTTATGAATACCTTCCTTAATTTTCCTATTTTATGTGACACTTTTTGACACATTAGTCCGAAAATATTATTTTCAAACAGGTTCTGAGTAACGAATAGCGTTTTGTAACCGACCATTCTTTTATTCTAGTCATAATAAACCATTGGCTTCCCTCTCCCATTCTTACTCAACGAATCTGTCTTCGGTATGAAGTGAACGAATCTATGACGTTCAAGGTGTTTCCACGCAACTCGTGTCTTTACTCGTTAGCTTCCTTAATTGATCTTACTGCGTCGATTCGGAGTTCCTTCTCTAGATATATGTGTGTTTCAGTAAAAGCGTGCGAAATTAAACAGATAAGAGTTCTACTGAACATTTTGAGGTAGGGAACAGAGGGTCTGAAAGCGATATCACCTTAAGGAGGAGACCCAGCTTAACAAAGGAAAAAATAGGTTAATAGTCATTCCGTTCTTAAATATGCTACAATTGTTGTTGACAATTCCTGCACATATCCCTGTATTGACATGCTTCCTGGCAACCAGAAGCAACTTCAATAATGCCAGAATTTTAATAATTTTAATATTTTAAAATAAAATATTCAAAATTTCCCGCCTTTTAACAGTAGATCACTGTTTCCCTTATAAATTCCAAGTTTATAACAATTTTCGTACTTTTCCTTTTTTTAAAGTGTGTATCAAAACTCCAGCTACAAAATGAACCTCAATCATTAACATAGACTGTGATTTGGAGTTTTTGTCGCGTTTTAATTCCGAGCACCAGAAAATATCAATAGTTTTTTAAATAAAAATGTTATATAAAATCGAATTTAAATCCTATTGATCTGAATGAGGTACAGATTGTAGTACAACATTATGGGAGGAAACTCTGAAAAAATCATAATTATCTGTGAATCACTAAGAGAGTTATGAAGGAGTTATGAATAATAATATATTGTTAAAAAGGCGGGAAATGTTGAACATTTGATTTTAAAATGTTATAATTAGAATTTTGACATTATTGAAGTTGCTTCTGATTGCTCTTAAGCATTCCAATCCTGGTGTATGTGCAGCATTTGTCAACAACATTTGTAGCATATATAGCAATCGAATGAATATTGGCCTATTTTCTCCGTGTTGAGCTAGGTTTCCCCCCTTAAGCTGGTTTCTCATACCCTGTATTTTCTATGCCTATTTAGCACAGAATCCTTTATTTTCCATTTAATTTTTGCACGCTTTTACTAAAATAATCTAAACTTACATCTTCAACGTTCGTCTGTTGCTAGTTTGAGTAGGCTGGTAGATTTTCTGACACATAAAGGAACTCCTTGCTGGACAAACATCAGCATCTACGAAAATCATGAGAGCAGCTAGTGGACAGTAAAATCAATTACATTATTAATTTCTTATACTTTATTTCATAATATTTTATAATCAAATATAAAATCACTATGTCTACTGGTCTTTTACGGTGATATTGAGAAAACGAGAACGTTTGTACAGTTTAAATTGCACCAGAAAAGGCTGTTAACTCCCCGTTAGAATACAAATACAATGAAGCTTTCACCACCATAATGTTTGTGTTTATCAAAGAGAAATAAGTTTCTTTTTAGTGAAGTCATTGCGTCATATTCACCATGTTGACGTGCACAGCTCAATTTATTGGCATGAGTTATGTTGCATTCCTCAGATGCATTGAGAAAATGAGAGTTTTGAAGGCTGAAATTAACACCAGATAAAAGATAGAAGAATATATTACTATGAGATCCATCATATTCGCACTGTTTAGACACTTCAAATTTCCGCTTATTTTTCCCATACAGTACATAGTAATTTGCACTGTCGAAAACAGCCTTACATCCTATGACTGGGGTGGTTTTGCTGTCACCATTCACCCCTATCCTACACAATAACCCATTACGCTATTCTCAGTCACGCTTATACGCACTTAGTATCACTCGCAGCATAAGCCGTCCACCCTGGTCACAGGGCACCGAGCTTAAGTAGCTGGGCGTGGTGGCCGATAATAAATGGGTCATGGTTCTGTTCCCAATATATTTGAGATTTCTGAAACGGGGAGTTACATCCCTGTAATTAGGATTCCATATAAAACTGGAGGTCCCATGGCTATCACGATTTCAACAATAGTCACGTAAAACAATATGCCTAGATTTTTTTTGCTAGGGGCTTTACGTCGCACCGACATAGATAGGTCTTATGGCGACGATAGGATAGGAAAGGCCTAGGAGTTGGAAGGAAGCGGCCGTGGCCTTAATTAAGGTACAGCCCCAGCATTTGCCTGGTGTGAAAATGGGAAACCACTACTTGAAGTTTAAATAGCTTGGGCGCTACATTTTTGACGATGCTCAACTTTCAGAAGAGGTGAACACG